>NC_142878.1:13067500-13700000 GCF_051225735.1 Oryctolagus cuniculus
TCAACAATTGTGTGAACTTGTGAATGTCACCACACTTCTTACATCCTGTTCCTTAATTTCTATGATTACATCACAGTACTCTTCTGGAGATGATACCTTTCAAAATTCTTCTTTTTATTAATACAATTCTTGCTTATCATTTTTTTAAACCTGAAGCCTGTTGTACCTCTTCCTCCACTTAACGTTTGTTTTATTTGCTAGGTAGAGACAGACAGGAAAGGGCAGAGTGTGAGAGAGCATGTGTGCAGACAGGGGAGAGATCCTATCTGCTGATTCACTCCCTAAGTACCCATGATAGCCAACATTGAGCTTCGACAAAGCCAGAAGCTTGAACTCAACCCGAGTCTCCCTTGTGGGTGACAGAGACTCAACTACTTGAGTCATCACTCAGCAAAACAACTCTCCTGGGGTGCACGTTAACAATAATCAAGGTCAGAAGTGGAGCTAGGCTGACTGGCGCAATGGCGTAGCTGGGAAAGCTGCTGCCTGCAATGCCAGCATCCCATATGGGTGCCAGTTTGAGTCCTGGCTGCTCCACTTCTGATCCAGCTCTCAGATATGGCCTGAGAAAGCAGTGGAAGGTGATCCAAGTGTTTGGGCCCCTGCACCCACATGGGAGAACTGGAAGAAGCTCCTGACTCCTGGCTTTGGATGGGTGTAGTTCTGGCTGTTACGGCCATCTGGGTAGTGAACCAGCAGATGGAAGACCTCTCTCTCTTTGCCTCTGCTTCTCTGTGACTCTGCCTTTCAAATAAATAAATAAATCTTTAAAAAAAAACGTGGGGCTAGGACTCAAACCCAGGCACTCCTATGGACACAGGCACCTCAAGTGATGTCTTAATGCTATGCCGAACACCTGCTCCTATATTTCTTATGGACAGTTAACTCCAATAATTTTAGCTCTTTCTCTGAGATGTACATGCACATTTCTAAATTATTTGTATTGCAGTTATTTTTGGTGTAAAGTTATGTTCAACATCTGAGTTCTTCCAATTCTGAAAGTGAAGATTCAGTTTTCCATTCACTCCCCACCCCCATAGCCATCCTTAATTAGCACACTTCCCCTTCTCTTTCCTTATTCTGTCAATGAAATGGTGTAATCAGTCTTGGTCGAATTAACATTCAGTGTTTAATATTAAGCTACAAAATCACAATTCATATCTGAGCCATGTAGTAGACTGTGATAATATTTATTTTCCATATAGTTAATTTTTCTACAGTCTTTTTCCAGGTATTGCATTTTTCTTGTAATAATCGCTTTTTTTCATTCCTGAACTTGCCAGGAGGCATGTAAATTTGTCTTCTTATATTCAGACAGACATGGATTTTTATCTTTAATGATTTTAGAGCTATTTCCTTTCGAGCAGTTTGTTCTCCTCCTTGAAGCTAAATGGATTGTAGCCTTGTCCTGCAGCTGTAAAAATGGTATTTTCCTTCATGGTTGCCTTCTCTCAACAACTATAGCACCATGTGGGTGTCCGAAATTGAATTCAGTTTTGAGTTTAACTACTTGAGTTGGCTTCATATTCCATAAGTTAAAGACAGGGTTCCCCAAAAGACTGCTGTTACTGCAGACACCAGACACCGGCAACTCTACCCCACAGATGACGGCAAATTCTGGTCTTCCCACAGCCCCCTCAAGTTTGATAATTCACTAGGACAACTCCAGCAATTCAGGAATACACCAGTTCTTATGATTAGCATCTTATTGCAAAGAATGCAAATGAATAGCTGGATGAAAAAGATAAAGAACAACGTTTAGGAAGTTCTAAACACAAGAGCTTCTGTCTCCATGGAGCCAGGTTGCTCTGCTTTCCTGCTACATTGATATGCTCACCAATCAGGAAGCCACTCCAGACCTTGTGGTCTGGAGTTGTTATTGAGTCTCACTGTTATAGGCATGATTGATGAAATCGTTGGCTGTATGACTGCACGGTTTCCAGCCCTTTCCCCTCTCCAGAAGTCAAGGTTGAAAGTTCCATGTCCTGAATCTCTGATCACTTAGCTGGTTTTTCTTGCAGCCAGCCCCCATTCTGAAGTTATTCACAGGACCTCTTCCAGAACTTGCTGCATTAGCGTAACAAAGATACCTCCTATCCCTCAGGAGATTCCCAGGGTTTTTGATGAAGCTATGTCAGGAATTAGGAACCCTCTTTACTTACCTTAGGATGAAAGACCCAACATAATTTTGACAATATTATAATAATAATAAAAAAAACCGCACCGAGTGCACCTAATCTAACAAACCGTCTAGCTTGGCAATGCAGCGGCTGCTGGTTCCTTTCTTTGCTTCGTGTGGTGGCTCCGTGCTGCTCAGCACCATAAAGGAGAATAAAAGAGCATTACACCCTCAGTCTCCAGTCTGGGGAAAGACCACAGCTCAGTGTGATTTCTGCTGAGTGAGTATTGCTTTCATTTCACCAAAAAGCTGTCAGTTGAGCCAACACACTTGGGACTGTGTACAGTTCATCTTCCCACAGCAGTCAACTAGAGAATTCATTCCCTTACCATTCTCCAGTCATGTTCTTCTCAGGGATCGGCTTGCCTTCCATTTTGGTTTGTGCTCTAATTTGGTGAAAACAAATCCATGCCTATGTTCCATAGCCATCTGAGAAAGGAATATTGAATGAAATGCTTTTGAGGTTTTAGGTATCTTTATTTTACCCTCGACACCTAGTGGGTAGTTTGGCTAGGAATACACTGAACAATCTTACCTCAGAATTTTTTTGTACCTTTGTCTTCTACACTGCAGTGTTCCAATTTCCAATCACTCCTTTTCTTTCTCAAAATTACTTGTACCAGTAGTGTCTCATTTCTGTTGAACCTTGTTCTTTTTCTATCAATACAGTTATTTCCTGCCAAAGTGAGTTTGCCTTTTTGGTAAGTTGAAATCAAAACCTTTATGAGGAGTAGTTGTCAAAAAAAGTTAAGGTTAGGCAGCACTGAGACCCAGGTGGTAAGGTTAGCCCTAAGAAGCCCTGCTTGACCATGGGGTGCATTGTGGAGCCCAAAGATGGTAGTGCTCACCAGCTCTACCTCAGAACGGAAGGGATCTGTAGTAAAATCTTGTACAAAGCAAAAATAAGGTAGTTGCCACACAAACTGTTTTTTATTTGTAGTAAATAAGGAGACCACTAGTGAATTATTCAAAGCTGTGGCACCTGGAGCAAGGGGAAGCAGGTACTTCCTATTTTAAATGGTGCATGAATATTCAAAAGGAGAAGCTTTGGGAGGCATGTGGAGATGGGTATAAGCTCACACGGGGCAGGTTGGGATATGCTCTCACATATGTTGCATCGTGTGGTAATGAGGTGTAAGCTCCTCCTGGGGCAGAGATGTTACCATTAGATTTAATACTTCTTGACCCATCTGTACAGGTGTTACTCTTATAGTAGGGTTCAGACAAGTTCAGGGAAGGTGGTGATTGCATCTTTCCCTGGAATATAAGTGAAGAATAACTTTGACAGGCATCAGGTGCTTTGGAATCTTTAGGGCTTTGAAATCGAAATGAGTCAAGACAAAAGACTTTTGAGCTACTGGGGGACACAGCTTTCTTTACATTTGTTAAATATATTTTTTTAAACTTTTATTTAGTAGATATAAATTTCTTTTTTTAACTTTTATTTAATGAATATAAATTTCCAAAGTACAGCTTATGGATTACAATGGCTTCCCCACCATAACGTCCCTCCCACCTGCAACCCTCCCCTTTCCCACTCCCTCTCCCCTTCCATTCACATCAAGATTCATTTTCGATTCTCTTTATATACAGAAGATCAGTTTAGCATACATTTCTTAAATATTTTTTAAAAGTTATAAAATTTTTCTCTTCCCTGTATTGTCTGCTTTCTGAAAGACTCGTTTTTGTTTTTTTTTTTAATTTTGGTCTCTGTTTTTCATATTAAAGGATTTCTAATAATGGTGTGTGTGTGTGCATGTGTGTGTGTGTGTCTGTCCTCCATGTCTGTGGTGGTGGTCATGGTGGTGGAGTGGGTTTTGTTACCATATGAGCTGGTTGAGAAGGTATTTTAGGGACCTTCATCTGCTTAGGTCTTCATCTTGGGCCGATCAGGGTTCCCAGATAAAAGTTTTCTAGTCTGCTCCCTGATCACCACGATCCCAGCTATCAGAGTTCTGGCAACCAGGATGGGAGAGGGGCTAGCAGGTCATGTACTCTTAGCCTCGTGTCTGTTTTCAGTATATTACCTCTGTTCTAGTTGTACCTGTGTTTGTCAGAGTCTTTCTGGTTTGTCCTCCCTGGAGAATGATTTCTTTTTAAGACTTACTTATTTTATTTGGAAGTCAGGGAGGGAGAGGGAGAGGGGTCTTCCATCTGCTAGTTCACTCCCAAATGTCCACAATGGCTGGAGCTGGTCTAATCCAAAACCAGGAGTCTGGAGCTTTTTCAGGTCTCCCGTGCGGGTGCAGGTGCCCAAGCACATGAGTCATCGTCTACTGCTTTCCTAGGCTCTGGCAGAAAGCTGAATTGGAAGTGGAGTAGCTGGGACTGAACCAGCGCCCATATGGGATGCCAGTGCTGCAGGTGGAGGCTCAGCCCACTATGCCACAGTGCTAGCCCCTCACGAATGATTCTTTCAAAGACTTTATTCACATCCTTCTGTTTTTTTTTATTATTATTTAATAAATGTGAATTTACAAAGTGCAACTTTTGTATTGTTGTGGCTCCCCCCCCCAACCTCCCTCCCTCCCGTGGCCCTCCCCCTCCCTCTCCCACTCCCTCTCCCATCCCGCCCTTCATCGAGTTTCATTTTCAGTTACCTTCATATACAGAAGATCAACTTAGTATATACTAAGCAAGGATTTCAACAGGCTTCCCTCATACAACCGCACAAGGTATAAGGTATTGTTTGACTAGTAGTATTTTTAAGTTTCATAGTAAAACACATTAAGGACAGAGATCCTACGTGGGGAGCCTGTACCCAGTGACTCCAGTTTTAACCTCACTTACGCTTCGGTTGCAGCTCATCTTTTCCTCCAATTTGTAAGCTTTCTGGACTTTGTCTTGGTTTCCTCTATGTTGACTCAGATTTGCATTTTGTAGATTCTGCCAAGTCATTAGTTCTTGCTCATTTATTTTTCATATTCAAATGGTTGTCTCCTCCTTGCATTTTTGTAAGCATGGATTTATGCCTAAATAAATTTATTTACCATATTGTACATTTTGGGAAGGAGAAGAGGTATGTCTATTTCCAAGCCATATTTTGGAATAGGATCCCCCAAACAGTAGTTCTGTACCAGGAATATGCAATAGAAGACTGAAGAACATTGTCACATGTGAACCCTCAGTTTCATGGTGAAAATACTATAATAAATATAATAATACTATAAACCTTCTTCTACATGAAAATAGGGATAAAGCTGCCAAAAGTTGCCAAAAATGACTTTTTTATAGTCTTGGAGATTAAAGATTTTAAATAGCAATCCAGGGGAAATTTATTTTTAAAGTAGTCTGGATCTTGGTTCAGAAGCCATTGAGCTAGCTGCTCTGTGCCATCTGTTTCCCTGCCCCTTGAACCAACTCCCTGGGACCCTGCGAGCCTGGAAAACCACCAGCTTGTCAATCACTAAGCAGAGAGAACAGGGTGGGGCTCCTTCAGAGTCTTATTGCCAGATAATTATCATTATTTTATCTGATGGTTCAGAAAAATATTCCACTTTCAAGAATATCTTCATTTGACCTAGTACAGAGATTTCCCAGTCCAGGAAGACTTTTCCCTTGGAGCATTTGTTGAAAATTTTAGAAGTAATTGCTTAGCCTTGGGGCTGCCTGGGGCAATAGATATCAGTTGGGGAAAATATGAGCTAATAAAAGAGATAAAAAGGATAGAATAGAGAATTAGATGTTCATAGGGTCTTTGAAAAGTTCCAGTAAGCATGTGTACACGCTCAGGAAAAAATCTAAGCTTGCTGCAAGTTCTCACCTCTGATTGACTTTGAGGCTGTACATAAGCAAGGAGTGAACACTAAAGCAGAGCTGTCTACTACCTGGTTATGTTTAGAAAGTGTGCCCCAGCACACTCACGGAGCTCATCAGCAAAGACTGGCAGATTCATTAATTCTAGGCCATTAGCTGACACCAGAACTAATACATCAGGCTTTAGTAGCCACAAATTTTATGGAACTAGTTCAAAAAAGTTACTGAATAAACAGTAACAATGGCAAACCTGAGGGAACTGTGCTTTCCAAGAGTTGTCACATTATAATCACTTAATATATCCAGTTTTCAATAAAATGACAGGCAATGAAAGAAAAGTAATATGGACCAAACATAGGAAAAAAATCAATAAAATATTTCTGTTTTTATATTTTCCTTGCTTCAATTTCATTGCTAAAGTTAGTTTAGTGAAAATTTTAATATAATTTTGCTATCTGTAAAATGAATTCTGTAAGTAATGCTATTGATCTGTTTGAGAAATAAGGGTATAATTTTCCAGTTCAATGATCTTCAAAAGATCATGAAGGGGATTGCTGGGTCTCCTAGAGTGATAAACATTTAAGAAGTGCAGGGTGGGAAGTGGGGTTGGGGCCACAGTGTGGCCTCTGCATTACAAAATAAAGCCCTGGATATCCTCAAAAAAACTTTCTTGAGGATGTCCAGATGTTGAGTTACCAAAGATTTTAAACCATTTTACGTTTGTTCAATAAAGTAGAAGGAATCATCTCTGGAGCATTAGAGCAGAGAATGCTTCTTCAGGAAAAAAAAATAGGAAGAGAGAGATCATAAAATGAATATAAGGTTTGCAGTTAGAAATTCTTATAACTGAAGGTGAAAAACTCGCTAAAGCATTTTAACATCTGATTCAAGCAGATGGGAGAAAGAAGCAATGGACTTGAAATAAGTTGACTGAGCTTATCCAGTTTGAAAGACCGAAAAGGAAAACAGTGAAGAAAATCTTCCTGATGATCAGGGACTCTCAAGGTAACAAATATATCAACATGTGCAAAATGGAAGTCTTAGGAGAAAGCATAATAGAACTGTTGTCAACATAGTGGGTAGAGACTTCCAGATTGTATAAAAATATTGATTTGCACACTCACAAACTTCAATAAACTGCAAGTAGGATGAATTCAAGGAAATCTATACCTACACTCATTATAATTGAACTGTTGAGATCAGAATCCAGTGAGAGAACCTTGAATGCAAAGGAAAGAACCAACTTATCACACGGAAAATATCCTGCATCAGCTTAACAGCTGATTTCTTGGCAGAAAACTGAAGAATAGAAGACACTGAGGAAGCATTTCAAACCATAGAAAGAAAAGACTTTCACTCAAGAAATCTGTATCCAGCAAAATTATCTTACAAAAGTGAAAGGAAAATGTATTTATCATTGCTAGAAAATATGTCCTATAATAAATACTAAAGAGAGTCCTATATGGGCCGGCGCCACGGCTCAATAGGCTAATCCTCCACCTAGCGGCACCGGCACTCTGGGTTCTAGTCACGGTCGGGGCACTGGATTCTGTCCCGGTTGCCCCTCTTCCAGGCCAGCTCTCTGCTGTGGCCAGGGAGTGCAGTGGAGGATGGCCCAAGTGCTTGGGCCCTGCACCCCATGGGAGACCAGGAGAAGCACCTGGCTCCTGCCATCGGATCAGCGCGGTGCGCCGGCCGTGGCGGCCATTGGAGGGTGAACCAACAGCAAAGGAAGACCTTTCTGTCTCTCTCTCTCACTATCCACTCTGCCTGTAAAAAAAAAAAAAAAAAAAAAAAAAAGAGAGAGTTCTATATGTGAAATGAAAGGATAGTAGACAGAAACCTGAATCTATAAAGAAATAAATAGAACCAGTAGATAACCAGCTAGGTAGTGATGGTATAAATATATCTTGTGTTTATAACTCATTTTTCTCTGTTTGATTTGAAAGACACCTGAGTAAATGACCATAAATATGTGTTGATGTGTACACAGTTAGAGTTTATATTGCAATAATTGCTCAAAGAGGGTGGAAACACAGGTCTATATTATAAGCAACGTTTTTGTATACTTTTGATTTAAATTAATATCAATTCAAGATTTCTATAAATCAATATGTTAATTTTAATCTCCTATGTAGCTCTATAAATAAGAAAGTTAAAATGATACTAGACTCAACCATAAAATAGAATGAAATTTCTGACATTTGCAGCAAGACTGATGGAATTGGAGATCATTATGTTACGTGAAATAAGCCAGACACACACACATTTTCTCTCATATATAAAAATCTGAAAAAATGTATGTATTATATGTGTGTGTGGGTATATATATATATATAGTCCATATGAAGTAAAGTAATGATTAAGAGACTAGGACAGGTTGGGGGTGGGGGAATTCGATAATGAGTACCCAGAACACAGTCATGTGAAGGTCATTGATTTTGGTTTTGACGAAACAGAAGAGCAAGTATAGTCTCTCATAAATGAATTGCCTGGTATGATTGGTTTATGATGTGTATATCTGTTGAAATATTGCCCTTTGACACGTAAAAATGTACAGGTATTTAATATTAGCTCCCAAATTTATAAAACAGTTTTAAAAAGGAAAGGTATATTGGAGAATATTTAACAAATTTAGAAGGCAATAAGAAGGATTAGAGGAACACATTAAGATTTACAGAGAGCATAGATATGTTGGCAGATATAAATCATATGTTATATTACACATTATATGAATTAAATATTTAAGTGAGAATGCAAAGATTAATAAGCTGGACAAAATAATTTGAATTTTTGTGTCTGAAAGAGACATACTTTGTATTCAGAGACATGCAGGTAAAAAGTAAATGTATACAGAAAGATACAGGATATGAAGAGTAACCAACATAGAACTGGAGTGGTAGTACTACTATTAGGCAAAATGAATTTTAAGTAAAAACAAATTGTTACTGCAGACAAAAAAGCAGAATAAGTCAATCCATCAAGATTTTTTTTTAATAGACACATATGTACCTATCAGCAGGGGATGCAAATACATGAAACAGAAAGTGATACAATTAAAGAGAAGTAATAAATAAGCCAGCAAAAATAATTGAACTTCAGTACCCCTTTTCAATAATACAAAAACTAGATAGTGGATAGTAAGTAAGTAAAACACTGTTTTAAAAGATTGATTTATTTGAAAGGCAGAGCTACAGAGAGGCAGAGGCAGAGAGAAAGAAGTCTTCGATCCATTGGTTCACTCTCCAAATGGCTGCTATGGCTGGAGATGGGCCGATCTAAAGCCAGGAGCTAGGAGTTTCTTCCAGGTCTCACACACAAGTACGGGGGCCCAAAGATTTGGATCATTTTCTACTGCTTTCCCAAGGCATAGCAGAGAGCTGGATCAGAAGTGGAGCAGCCAGGACTCTAACTGGCCCCCCCGTGGAATGCAGGCTCTGCAGGCGGCAGCTTACCCACTACCCCACAGCGCCATCCCCAAAACACTCATTTTGAAACACATTTTTCTCATTAAATTTAAAAGACAACTATATAAACAAATAAAATTCTGACCTACATTAGACTCATAGTTAACCACCATGAGTCTCAACGCAAGAAAGCAGAGTCCTTAGTCTCAAATGCACTGGAACATTATTCAGGATAGACATGTGTTCGCTGATAGCAATTTCGTTGTGACTGTTCTACGATAAAATATAAAGTAGATTTGCTGACTACAGTGGAATGAGACTGATGAAAGTGAATATCAGTAACTTAAGGAAGTTTGGGGGTGTCCATCAATGTGGAGATTTGACAATATACAGATCAATAGCCAAAGAAATTACATAATTTTTTATGAATGAAAGAAAAATCCATGTTTGATAAACTGACAGGATACAGCAAGAGCAGTGTTCAGAGGGAGCCATAGAGCTGTACTTGCACCCATTAAACTCATTCTGTAAGACCATTATTACAGTAAAACCAAAACCAGAGATACATCAGTAAAACAAAGGACCAGTTCTCTGTATGAATATGGACATACAATACTGCAAAATGCTGGCAAGCTAAACTCAGCAGCAAACAACAGAAGTGTTACATTCCATGACCATGTGGGATTTATCACTGAACCACAAGGTTGACTTAGCATATGAAAATTGAGGTAATATACAATATTAATTGAATAAATGACAAAACCCACACGATCATCTCAATAGACAGAAAAAAACAGTTTGGAAATCCTAATATTCTGTCATAAAGTACTTGGTAAACTTGATCTAATAGGGGACGACGTCACCCTGAGAACCATCTCCAAATACACATAGGTACATTAATGCTCAAGATTTAAAACTCTTCCAACCTCAGGAACAAGATAAGGATATCTACTCTTTTTTTTTTTTTATTTTTTTTTTATTTTTGACAGGCCGAGTGGACAGTGAGAGAGAGAGAGACAGAGAGGGAAAGGTCTTCCTTTGCCGTTGGTTCACCCTCCAATGGCCGCCGCTGCAGCCAGCGCACCGCGCTGATCCGATGGCAGGAGCCAGGATCCAGGTGCTTTTCCTGGTCTCCCATGGGGTGCAGGGCCCAAGCACCTGGGCCATCCTCCACTGCACTCCCTGGCCATAGCAGAGAGCTGGCCTGGAAGAGGGGCAACCGGGACAGAATCCGGCGCCCCAACCGGGACTAGAACCCCGTGTGCCGGCGCCGCAAGGTGGAGGATTAGCCTATTGAGCCACGGCGCCGGCTCTAGGATATCTACTCTTACAACATATACTCAGCATTGTACTGGGGGTTCTGGCTAGGCGTTTAGTCAAGAAATGGAAGTAAAAGACTATCTAGATTGTAAAAGCAGAAATAAACTGAATATTTGCATATGATAAATTTTGCATGTTGAAAATTCCAAGGAATTCACAAAAGAAAATCTAGAGCTAATGACTGAGTTCAGCAAACTTGCTGGGTAAACAATATATTTTTTAAAGATTTATTTATGTATTTGAAAGGCAGGTTTACAGAGAAGCAGAGGCAGAGAGAGAAAGAAGTCTTCCATCCACTGGTTCATTTCCCCAATAGCTTCAACAGCTGGAGCTGCACCAGTCCGAATCCAGGAGCCAGAAGCTTTTTCCAGGTCTCGCACATGGGTGCAGGAGCCCAAGGTCCTGGGTCATCTTCCACTGCTTTCTCAGTCCATAGCAGAGAGCTGGATCAAAAGTAGAGCAGCCAGGACTTGAACCGGCGCCCATATAGGATGCTGGCACTGCAGGTGGCAGCTTTAACCTGCTATGTTACAGCGCTGGCCCCCAGGATACATTTTTAAAATTAACTGGATTTCTATACACTAGGAACAGATATTCTAAAAAGGATAAAATAATTTATAAAATAGCAATAATAATAAAATAAATTGATATAAATATTACAAAAAATTAAAGGACTTTACTAAGAAAACCTGTAACATGTTGTCAGAAAGTATAAAGTATACATAAATGGAAAAGAAAGACAGTTTTAAGATGGCAGTGTCCTCCAAATTGTCTACAAATTTCCAGCTGGCTTTTTCCCATGAAAGAATCCTGAAAAAGAAAAAAAAGAGGCTCATGCTTCCTAATTTCAAGACTTACTTGAAAACTGTAGCATTCAAGACTCTGATATTGGCATGAGGTGAGCTGTATAGTGTCGCTCCCCCTCTTCATGGAGGAACGACACTAAACCCTGCCTAGGCTTCATATCCGAGTCACGGCACCATTATGTCGCTCCCCGTCTTCGTGGAGGAACGACACAGGACCCTGCGCTGTTCTTTTGTCTGCTCGGCCCTTCCTGGGTTTGCTGCTGGTTCTTCCCGGGTTGGCTACCGACCCTTCCACCTCCGTGGAAGGGTGGTTCCCCCTGCCACATTTCCCACTTCCGCGGGGGAGCGGCACCCCGCCGGCTGGCTCTCTCGGGGGCTGCACAGGTGTTCCTTCAGATAGATGTTCCCCTTAGATGTTCCTGGTGCATGCCGTCTCTCTCCTCCTTTATAGTCCTCCTCTGCCAATCCCAACTTGGCTGCCCACACGCCGAGTACGCTGCTCTCCTCCAATCAGGAGCAGGATCAGCTCCTGGAGGTCATCACTCAAGTTGGCAAGAGGCAGCTGCGTAGAAGCTGTTTTCTCCTCTCCCAGCGCCATATTGTGGGAGAGCAGATGCATAGAATAAGTCTTAATTCCAGTAACTCAGTCCAGTCCGGGTTGCTCCCCACAGTATAGATCTCTGAAATAAACCTATTCATCATTATCAGTAGGTTTTTGAAAAAGATGCCAAGATAATTCAGCAGGTAAGATGATTCCTTTCTACTCAACAGTGCTGAGGCAACTGACTATACATATTAAAAACAACAAAGTTGAACCTCTACCCCAGACTATATTCCAAAATTAACTTATAATGGGCCAAAAACCTAAATATGATTGCTGAAACTGCAAAACTCTTAGAAAAAATAAGTATATATCCTTGTGATCTAGGACTGCGTACCTGAAGCACAAGCGCTGAAAATGGTTGATGTATTGAACCTCATCAAAATGAATACCTCTGAGGGTTAATGGATACTATCAAGAAAGTAGAAGCCTAATCCACAGAATGTGATATAATATGTGAAATCAAACATCTGGTAAGGGTCTAGTGTCTAGGAGTGCTGAAAAGCGTAACAAAAATTATAGCTCAGTCTAAGAAAGGGCAAAGGACTTAAGTAGACTTAAGTAGAGTTTTTTTGTTTTAAGATTTATTATTTTGAAAGAGTTACGGAGAGGGAGAGGCAGTTGGGTCTCCCATCCACTGGTTCACTGCTCAGATGGCTGCATTAACCAGGAGTGGGCCAGGCTGAAGCCAGGAGCTTCATCGCAGTCTCCCATGTGGGTGGCAGAGGCCTAAGCACCTGGCTATCTTCCGCTGCTTTTTCCAGGACATGAGCAGGGAGCTGGATTGGAAGTGGAATGAGGACTCCACCTGGTACCCTCCGGGCTGCTGGCATTTCGGGCAGCAGCTTTACCTGATGTGTCATAAAAGCATTCCTGTTAAGTAGCCGTTTCTCCTGTGGAATGCTAACACACAGTGGATTCTATACTTTAAAGGGGTGCATTTTATCATACATTAACTATTTCTCCATCTTCGAAACGTGAAAGCTTCAGTCCTGTCCCTTTGGTATCCTGAACTGTTCATTTTCATAATGGTTTGGGAAGCACCTTTTCGAGAAAGCCGACAGGTCAGTCTGATGTGCTTACAGGTTTAGTAAACACAGATTTCAACCGTCGGAGGGAAGTCAGAGGTAGAAACACTCTGAGACTGCTTATGTTTAGTGCATGGGAGTACTAAATAAACAGCTGCTATAATTATTTATCATTTGCTTTTCCCTCCTGCCTACCAGATCCTGAGGGTATTTGGTGGGTCTCATTTACTTTCGTTGTCTCAATTGGTCAAGTGTTTATTGTGGGTCCTTAGTAGACATCTATTTAGAATTAAAAACTTATTGGAACTGTAATCTATACAAAGATTGTATTGTTTTAAGTATACGAGCTGTAACCTTGGACAAGCATGTGCGCTCATGAAACCATCACCATGATCCAGATAATGAACGATTCCATACCCACAATAGATTTTTTGTTCCCCTGTGATTTCTCCTTCATACCCCCTCCCAAACCCCAGGCAACCACCTGTCTAATCTGTCCCTATAGATTTGTTTTCTCATTTTCTTGTTGGATTTTTAATTTTAAATTTTGAGAGCTTTTTATATATTCTAGAGAAGGGATATGAAGATTATAAACATTTCTCCTTGTCTGTATAGTGGCTTTTAGTACTCCTAATAAGATCTTGCCCAAAAACAATTTTTTTTTTTTTGACAGGCAGAGTGGATAGTGAGAGAGAGAGAGAGAGAGAGAGAGAAAGGTCTTCCTTTTGCCGTTGGTTCACCCTCCAATGGCCGCTGTGGCTGGCACGCTGCTGCCGGCGCACCGCGCTGATCCGATGGCAGAAGCCAGGTGCTTCTCCTGGTCTCCCATGGGGTGCAGGGCCCTAGCACTTGGGCCATCCTCCACTGCCTTCCCGGGCCACAGCAGAGAGATGTCCTGGAAGAGGGGCAACCGGGACAGAATCCGGCCCCCCGACCGTGACTAGAACCCAGTGTGCCGGTGCCGCTAGGTGGAGGATTAGCCTATTGAGCCACGGCGCCGGCCCCAAAAACAATTTTTTTAAGTTTTTATAAGATCCAGCTGTTCAATATTTTTTATTGATGATGTCATTTTAGTATATAATGAACCTCTACAAATTTACTTTTAAAGAAACATTTATCCTTAGGACATATGAATAAGCTATATAACTTCAAATAAACACGAATGATCAAATCATTAGGAACCATGGGATTCAAATTCACCGTAAACATGGCATAAATTTTTCCCTTTTATTTATAACTAACACATAAAATCTGTACATTTTTAAGGGATACCATGTCGTGTTTCTTTACATATATACAGTGCATAGTGTCAGGGTAAACATTGAATCATGTTCTTGGTGTCATGTCCCAGAGCTTTCCACCACACCCAGTGTCCTGGAGGGTTTTTCCTATGTTTTTTTCAACAGGCGTATAGTTTCACGTATAGGACCGTGATCCATTTTTAGTTAATTTTTATGTAAGATGTGGTGTTTAGATCCAAGTTCCTTTTTCTGTTTTATTATTATTACTGATATAATCATTGCAACCCCATTTGTTGTTGTCTGTATTTCTAGGCTCTTTATTCTGTTTCATGATCGATGTGCTCATTGCTGCACTGTTAACCGCATTCTTGATTATTGTAAATCTTCAAATCTGTTAAAATTATTCCTCACATTTCTCCTTTTCCAACACGGTTTTGGAAGTTTCCATTATTTTGTCTTTCCATGTAAATTTTAGAATAATCTGTGATAACTACAAATTATCTTGTACAGATTTTGATAAGAATTGCTTTAAAGCTGTACATCTGCTTGGGGAATATTGATGTATTTATTTCATTATGTCTTCCAATTCAGGAATATTTGGTTATCTATTTGTTTAGTCTTTGGTTTCTGTCATCCACTTTCATAGAAGTGCAGCACATAGTTTGTTCAATTTACACTAAAGTCAGTCTTTCATTCCTTTCTTTCCTGTTCCCATTTTCTCCCTTCCTTCTTTTCCTTTTTTGATAAGCAATTATAAATGGTAAAGTATATGTGATTTTTGTGTTCAAAAAACCATTGCTAATAATATAGAAATAGAATTGATTTGGAAATGTGAAGTATGTGTCTTCCAACCTTGGTGAACTCACTCACTCTAGGAGTCTTGTTTTTGTTGATCCATTGAGATTTTTCTGTGTAGATAGTAATGTCTTCTGCAAACAAAGTTCTATTCCTTTTCCATCTGTTTGCCTTTTGCTGCTTTTTCTTGAACTTACTGCACTGGCTAGAACTTTCAGCACGATGTTGAGCAGGAGTTGTGAGAGCAGATATCTTTGCCTTGTTTCCTGTTTTAGGGAGTAATTATTGATTCTTTAACCCCTAAATATAACATTAGTTGTAACATCTTTACGGGTGTTCTTTTTCAAGTTGAGAAGGTTTGCCTGTATTGCAATTTTTGAGAGTTTTTTATAACAGATAAGTGTCGAATTTTCTCGTCAAATGTCTTTTCTGCAGCAATTGATATGATTGAGATTTTTCTTCTTTTGTCTGTTTACATTATTATCTCTACATTGATTGATTTTCAAATATTAAACCAGCTTTGAATCGCTGAAATAAACCCTATTTGGTTATGGCAGATAATTCTTTTTATATATCACTGAATTCCATTTGTTAACATTTTGTGAAGGAATTTTACATGTACATTCATGAGATAGTAATCTGTATTTTCTAGTTTTGTACTTTCTTCATCTGATTTTTTTTTCCCATCAGGGTCAATGAGTTGGAAAGTATTTCCTCTTCTATATTCTGGAAGCAGTGATATTGAATTGGTGTTAAAATTCTTCTTTAAACGTTTGATACAATTCAGTGAAATCATCTGGGCTTGAAGATTTCTTTTTTTTTTTTTTAGCATTATGACATTGGTTTTCTTAATAGCTGTAGGGCTTTTACATTATTTCATGTGGGGCGAGTTGGCGGTTTGTGTTTTGAGGAATCGCTCCATTTCATCTGAATTGCTCAACTGAGTGCGGAGTTCTCCTCAATGCTCTCTTACTATCCTTTGATGTCTGCAGAAAGTATATTTATGTCTGCTCTTTCATTCCTGATAATGGTTATTTGAATCCTCTCTCTTGCTTGAAGTTTCTTAATTTTATCTTTTAAAAAACAGCCTTTTGTTTCATTGATTTTTCTCTATTTCCAGTTTCATTGATTTCTGTTTTGTTCTTTATTTTTCCTTCCTTCTTATTGTTTTGGATTTTTGTTTATTTTTGCTTTTCTTCAGGCAGATGGCTAGATTACAGTTTTCCTCTTTCCTCACACACGTCTTTTCTGAGATAGTTTTTCCTGTCTACACTGCTTTATTTCTATTCACATATTTTATATATCTTCATTTTTAAGATGTTTTAAAAAATTCTCTTGATTCTTCCTCTTTGTCTCACAGATTAGTTAGAAGCATACTTTCTTCTTTTTTTTGACCTTTGGGTATTTTCCTATTATCCTTCTATTAACGATTTCAACTTTTATTCTATAATTGGAGGATGTATTTGGTGCATTGTACTTAATCATATTTGATATGATTTCAGTTCTTTTTTTAAAAAAATTATTTATTTATTTGAAAGGCAAAACTAGAGAGGAGAGAGAGAGAGACAGGTCTTCCACTTGCTGGTTTACTGCCCTATAAGGCCTCAACTGCTAGAACTGGCCTATTCTGAAGCCAGGAGCTTCTTCTGGGTCTCCCATGGCCCAAGCACTTGGGCATCTTCTGCTGATTTCTTAGGCACATTAGCAGGGAGCTGGATCATAAGTGGAGCAGCTGGGATTTTAACTGGTGTCCATATGGGATGCTGGCATCACAGGCAATGGCTTTACCTTCTATTCCATATCTCTGGCCCCTCCAGTTATTTTCTAATTTGCTGAGTTTCGTTTTATGGTGCATCTTGATGTATGTTCCAAGGGCACTTGAAAAGAATGTATTTATTCTACTGCTGTTGAAGTGTGAGTAAATGGGGCTTACATCCTCTCAGTTGATACTGTCAATTTTGTATCCTTACAAATTTTTTGTTTGTGGCTTTTTTTTTTCTAGTTAGAGATAAATTGTGGAGATCTCCAAATGTAATTGTGGATGTTTCTGTTTTTTAATTTTAGTCTTCCAGTTTTTCCTTTTATGTTTTGAAGTTCTGTTATTTGGGACACACACATTTAGAATTGCTGCGTCTCCTTGGTGGATTTATACTTTTATTGTTATATAATGCCCCCCCCCAGTCAAAACTTCTTAGTATGATATTAATGTAGCCACATTTGCTTACTTTGTGTTGAAGTTTGCATGCAGTATCTTTTTCTATCCTTTTATTTCTAAGTTATACTTGATATAACTTTTTATGACAAGTTTATAGGTGGGTCATATGTTCATTTTCAATGGGTTTTATTTTCTACAGTAGTTTTAGGGTCACAGCAACACTGAGTGAACAGAACAGAAATTTCCTATATACCATCTGTTCTCACATAATCACAGCCTCTGAAAATAACATCACCCACCAGAGTGATGAATTTCTTAGAACCGATGTACCTACATGGACCTATCATTATCACTCTGAGTTCATGATTATTTTATATCAGGCTTAGTATTATAGGTTCTGTGAGTTTAGACAAATGTGTGATGACATGTGTCTGCCATTGTACTCCGATACACAGCAGTTTCACTTCCCTAAAAGTCCTCTGTGCCTTTCTTCTTCAAATCTCCCTCCACCCAACCCCTGGCAACCACTGAACTTTTTACTGTCTGCATAGCTGTGCCTTTTCCAAAGTATCAAATGCATAGAATTCTACAGTATAAAGTCTTTTCATTTAGATTTATTTCAGTTAGTAATATGTATTTAACATTATTTCATGTCTTTCTAACTCATTTCTCTTTGGTGCTGATTAATATTTTGCTGACTGGGTATACCACAAAGGATATCTTGGTTGCTTCCAAATTTTAGCAACCATGAATACATCTTCTGGAAGCATATTTATGCAGGATTTCCAATTCCTTCAGATGAATAGCAAGGGGGGAACATTGCTATATCATGTGGTAAGGGTTTATTTAATTTTCTAAGAAGGCGCCAAACTGTCTTCCAAAGTGGCTGTACTATTTTGCACTGTCATTAACAATCATTGAAAGTTCCAGTTGCTCCATATCCTTGCCAGCATTGGTATTATGACAATAATGTGTCTTAGTGAAGAAAATGTTGGGTTTATCCTATTTGGATTTTACTCACTTCCTGAATGTGTGCATTTGTATATTCTGTAAAACTTGAGATGCATCAACTATCCTGTGACTTTATTTCTTTCGGTTTATTTTATTTGTTTTTCTTTTTTAAAAGATTAGTTTGTTTGAAAGGAAGAATTGTAGAGAGAGGGGAAGGAGGAGAGAGGAAAGGAGAGGGAGAGAGAAAGAAAGATAGAAAGATGCCTTTATCCACTGGTTCATTCCCCAAATGGCTGTAACAGCCAGGGCTGAGCCAGCCTGAAGCCAAGAACCAGAAACTCGATATTGGTCTACCACATGGGTAGCAACACCCAAGCACTTGGGCCAACTTGCACTGCTTTCCCAGGCACATCAGCAGGGGGCTGGATTATAAGTGGAGCAGTTGGGACTTGAACCAGTGCCCATATGGGATGCCCATATCTCAGGGGGTGGCTCAATCTCTGTTTTTTCAAATTGTGTGATTTCTGTTGTTCTGTCTTCCAGTTTAGTCATTTTCTGTTCTGTTCCCTCCAATCTTCTGTTGAGCCCATCAATTTAGTTTTTATTCATATTTATTGTTTAGAAAAGTCAAGTAATTCCTATTAAAGCAAGTTAGATTGTGAGAAGGTTTTAGAGAATAATGTAGCATGAAAATAATCAGATCATAATCCTGACTTAATGGAATGAGAAATATGGTAATCACATAATGGAATTTAAACAATTGGTTAATGCTGTTGTATAATTTTTAAAGATTTATTTATTTATTTGAAAGAGTTAGATAGAGGAAGAGACAGAAAGAGAATCTTCCATCCACTGATTCACCCTCCACAATGGCCAGAGCTGGGCCAGACTGAAGTCAGGAGCTTCTTCCAGTTCTCCCACATGGATGGCAGGAGCCCAAACCCTTCGACTATTTTCTGCTGCTTTTCCCAGGCCATTAGCAGAGAGCTGGATTGGAAGTAGAGCAACCAGGACGTGAAATAGCCTCCATATGGGATGTTGGCATTGTAGGCAGCAGCTTTACCTGCTGCCCCACAGTGCCAGCCCCCCCATTTTATAACTTATGATTTCCCTAAACTTTATATTTTATTTTTAAATGATTATATTATTTTGAAAGTGTTTACTAATTGCATAATATTAGCATCTTACAGATATCCAGTAATTATGGATGGTTGACAATACTGCTAACATTATAAATAATATCATAACCAGTATCTTTGAGTTCCCATCTTTGTTCTGATGTCAAACAATTTCTTTAGAGTCGTTTCTTAGATGTGAACTCACTGGTCCTAAAGTTAATGTTGTTTTTTAAAACTGTCTTTAAATGTGACTTACAGCTATGTCAACTTCACTATACCCTCATCCCCTCTGAGTCTTATTGAATTATGACTTGGTTTATTTTCGTACATACTTCTGTAAGTAGATTTAAAGAAGTGATCCGTAGTTATGGAAGCCAGTTGTTCTTCACCTTCTTAGGTTCATTTCCCACTATCTGTGGTGAAAAATCTATGATCCCCATACTGAACGAAGAATGTAGAAATGAAACAATATTTGGCAGTTGTGTCATTATTTGTAAAATTGGAATTGTAAGCCAGGAAAATGAGAGAAGACAGATATACTGAATGACAATTTATCACTTGTTGCTCATTTGTATGATTTGGGAACTCTTACTTTATTTACCTTGTCCCCATAATGTTATACATATTCATACCTTCGTGATATCATTTCCTTCTTTATTTGTGAGTTTATGCGACAAGAGTTTTCTGTTAGGGTTTTGTGTTCAGTGTGTAAGAGCCAAGAAGGCGGCTGTGTTCTCCTTTGTCTTAACTTCCTTGCCCCATCGTCTACCTTTCTGATGGAGCAGTCCGCTGTCACAACTCTTGGGAACTCAGTGACTTAACTCCAGATGGACAAACTTAGGTGGAACGTGGAAAGTCCCCCCGAGGATTGAGGGGGCATTGCATAAAGGGGTAGTGGGGAAGGTTCGAAAGGGTCCCTGAGGGCCTAGGAATAGGGTAGGCAACGATCTCATTCTGAACATTTAGTGGAAGCTCTTGGACTAGATTATAAAATGCCAAGATTTCTTCCTTCCGTTGAAATCTCTGCTTACATAACCTGATCCTCTGAATAGCCCAGCTGCCTATGAAGTCTAAGTTAAAGCATGGTCATTCCTTGATCAAATTGAAAAGAAACAGATTGCTGTTCTAGGCTATAACAGATTTGAAAATAGCTGCAAATTAATTGTAGTCCACATGTGGTGAGATAAGGAGGTAGGAGGTTGTGGGGCAGAAATTCAGCTGTAACTACTATGTAGGCTTAAAGTCAGGCATTCCTTCACCAAGTAGTTTTTTTGTAGTCAGTTTAGGTTTTTTTTTTAAAGATTATTTATTTATTTATTTGACAGAGTTACAGTGAGAGGGAGAGATAGAAAGAAAGGTCTTCCTTCCGATGGTTTACTCCCAAAATGGCCCCAACGGCTGAAGCCACAGCAGTCCGAAGCCAGGAGCCAGGTGCTTCCTCCTGGTCTCCCATGTGGGTGCAGGGGCCCAAGCATTTGAGCCATCTTCTACTGCTCTCCCAGGCCACAGCAGAGAGCTCGACTGGAAGAGGAGCAACCGGGACTAGAACCGGTGCCCATATGGGATGCTGGTGCCACAGGCAGAGGATTAACCTAGTGTGCCATGGTGCCGGCCCCAGTTTAGGGTTTTTAATGAAAAACTTTTTCGTGACATTAAGTAGCTTACATCTAAGAGATCACTGATGAAGGAAGGAATTACT
Organism: Oryctolagus cuniculus; assembly: GCF_051225735.1. Classification (NCBI taxonomy): domain Eukaryota; kingdom Metazoa; phylum Chordata; class Mammalia; order Lagomorpha; family Leporidae; genus Oryctolagus; species Oryctolagus cuniculus. The sequence goes on from NC_142878.1 coordinate 13,088,557, forward strand.
TTGGAAATTTATGCAAACTTTAATCACCTGAATTATGAAAGAATTCACAAGTAATAGTATGCCTGATTTTTGTGTCAGAAACATTTTCCTTGGTCACCGGTGTGGCATGCTTTGTACACATCTCTTCATTGTACTTCTCAGAAAGAGAGAGATCTATAAGTAATCGGAGTTGGTTTACTTAGCTCCTCATTGTTCCAAAGATGGCAATCAGGATGTGCTCTGGATTAGGAAGGAAATGGGATATGGATCTGGGGAAGGAAGAAGTGTAGAGTTTTTCTTGCTATTAAAACTCTGAAATGATTAGTTTGAATGAGTCACCAAAATATTTCTGGGCCCCAGTAACTTATTAGCTTTCTACCAATCTGTAAGAGAAGGATTTGAGTCTGCAGGAAACTCATTATTTATAGATTTTACAGAAAAACAAAATTCTATAAATACATTTGAGAACTGCAAGTTTCATTATATTCCTCAGGACTTCTTAGCATTCTCATGTGAACTAGGGATGGGTAGGAAGGGAAGATAGTGTTTCCTAGTCAGTAATATACATCATTTGGGTGGCACTCTTGGCTCACGGATTCAAGGTGAGCTGCTTCCTGCCACACTGTTCCTAGAATGGATATCAGCACTGGAAGCTACTTAGGTAGCAAAATGTAAGTGTAGAAGATCTCCGAACAAGTGCATTTGGTCTCGGTGTTGGCCTGTGGGGGAAGACACTTAGGGCCAGATGCTGCAGGAAACTCCTTGGCTACTTGGCTTGAGTTCAACCGATTGAGAGCTCATGTTGTATATCAGAGTGCAGCCCTGAGGACAGGCTGGTGGGACTGAGAGGCCTGTGTCTACACCCAGTCTCAGCCTTTAGCTGGTCTCTGATTCTTCTATGGGAGTCTCGTAATGTGAACTGATCCTCCTCCAGGAGTCTCCAATGTCTGGCCCTTCGCTGACTGTGTCTTTAATTGCTTTAAAACCCAGGAAGCTTAAACAGGTCATAGAAACTTTGCATTATATTTTCTTTTAAGATTTATTTAGTTATTGAATTTATTTTTGTGAAAGGCAGAGTGAGAGAATGAGAGAGAGACAGAAAGAGATCTTCCATTTTCTGGTTCACTCCCAAAATGATTGCAACAGCTCAGGCTGGGCTAGGCTGACTCCAGGAGCCAGGCACACCATCGGAGTCTCCTGCATGGGTGGCAGGGACTCAGCTACTTGAGCCAACAGCTGACGCTGCTTTCCAGGTGCATTAGTAGGGAGCTGGTTTGGAAGCAGGGCAGCCGGTACTCACACCGACATTCAGATAGGGGATGTAGGAATCCCAAGCGGCTGTGTAACCCACTGCACCAAAATGTGTGCCTCTGAAGAATCTGTTAGTTGCATTTTCCACAAACTTACTGAAGTCCATCGATCTTCCCATTCTCTTTGGTGTGTATTGAAATATTTGGAAGAGGAAAGCGTTTCCATGATGTTCCTCAAATCCTTCTTGACTAAGGAGTGCAGAGAAGGCGTGGACAGATGGTTGACTGTGTCTCTTCTTTCCTGAGTTTGTAGCTGCTCATACTCTGACAGCAGTCACCACAGTAAAATCTGTTTCTCCCCAGTCTTTCTTACAGGTCAGCAGCATGTTTCTATAGGGTCTGCCTGTTGCCTTCTCATTTAAATGAGTCGCATCACATCTATAAACTTGCAGATTCCTGTCTTTGAGACAATTTATGAATCTATCAATGTTGATTCTGCTAAAGATCTTCCATTTAGGCTGTCTTCCCACCTAATTTTTCTCAGGCATTTCACTTGTGTGGTGTTGTGATAGATCATTAGCTGTCTCTGCAACTTTACATGTTTTCTCTGATTTTCTATATCCTTTTCCATAAAAAGAAACTTAACAATATTCCATCAATTCTAAGATGTACGTGTTTTTTTTTTTCACATTTTAGCTGTTAAAAATGAGATCTTATAATTGAATTGGATGTTGCATTTGAAATAAGAAAATAGAATAATATTTAATTAGAAGATATAAATAATATAATTGGAATTACCCATAAATGTGTAAGCCAAAAACAACTTGAAAAGAGTTTGCCCTTAAGAAGCCTTTTCAGGGTTTTGGCTTATGTATCATGAAATTTTTATATCCCATTATTTTCTTCTGAATTCTGCTTCTTCTTACAGGAATACACCTGATAGTATTTATATGAAGGAGGTGGGATCTCTAATGGAATCTTATCTGAAAAGTGTTGTATTTTAGCTTTGTCCTTAGAGGACAGTTTAGACGGGATGAATTCAAAGTTGAATTCCACAACTACTTTCCGTAGTTTGAAAGTGTTACTTCTTCGATTTCAGCTGTTGCTTTTGTATTTTGCAATCTGTTCCCAGGCCAGTTGTTACTGCCTTGTAATGAATTGTCTTTGACTCTGTGCCTTTTGGATACTCATTTTCATATGCTGTAGTTTTAATACATTATGATTTGCATTTTTATTGAAAAATATTTTATTTTAGAACGTTTTTGTATTTAGAGAAAGCATACTATAGAGAATTCATGTACACCCTACACAGTTTCCCTATTGTGTTTTTTTTTTTTTTTTTTTTTTTTTTTTTGCCAGGCAGAGTTAGTGAGAGAAAGAGACAGAGAGAGAGAGAGAGAGACAGCGAGAGAGAGACAGAGAGAAAGGTCTTCCTTTCATTGGTTCACTCTCCTAATGCCCGCTACGGCCTGCGCTGAGCGATCCAAAGCAAGGAGCTGGGTGCTTCCTCCTGGTCTCCCATGTGGGTGCAGGGACCCAAGCACTTGGGCCGTCCTCCACTGCCTTCCAGGCCACAGCAGAGAGCTGGACCGAAAGAGGAGCAACCGGGACTAGTACCCAGCACCCCAACCGGACTAGAACCTGGGGTGCCTGCGTCGTAGGTGGAGGATTAGCCAAGTGAGCCATGGCACCAGCCCATTGTGTTGTTTTTGTCTTATCTTAGCATGGTCCATTTTATTACCAACTTTTTTTCATTTGAGAGGGAGGAATAGAGAGACAGACAGACAGACAGACACACACACACATACACAGAGAGAGAGAGAGAGAGTGAGAGAGAGAAAGAGAGAGAGAGATCTCCCATCTGCTGATTCACTCCCCAAATGCTGGTAAATCCAGGGTTGTGCCAGGAGTAGGACCAAAGCTGGGAAGTGGTGGAAGTCTCCCAGGTACACGGCAAGAGCCTAGTTACTGGAGCCCTCACCACTGCCTCCCAGGGTATGCATTAGCAGGAAGCTGGAGGCAAGAATTGGAGCTGTGACTAGAACCCAGGTGCTCTGATGAAGAACGCTGGTGTCTCTATCTCTGGACTAACACATCCACGTCCCATTTTTGCTACAATTAATAAATATAGTAAGGATAATGTAACTTAGTTCCATATTTCATATTTCTTACCTTTTTTCCTCCTAATGTTCTTTTCCTTCTTTAGAGTCTCATTCAGGATACCATATTGCATTTACTTGTTATGTCTTCTTAGGCTCCTTTTGGTTGAAAAAGTTTCTCAGACCTACTTTATTTTAATGATCTTAACAATTTTGAGTTTACTTGTTACATATTTTTTTCAGTGTCTCTTAATTGAGATTTGTGGGTTTTTTTTTTCCCTCATGGTAGATGGAGGCAATGTGTTTTGGCAGAGAAGACCACAGAGTAAAAGTGTAATTATCATATAAAGCCTACATACTTTTATTATAACTTATTGATGATAAGCCTAGTCATATTGCTTTAAATAGCATTTGTCAGGTCTCTACAATAAAATTGCTTATTTTCCCCTTTTTATACTGTACTCTAATTTTAAAATTAATTAATTTATTTATTTGAAAGATCAAAGACAGAGACACAGGTCCCCGACCTTCTGATTCACCCCTTAAATGCCCACAATAACCAGGACTGTCTTAGGCCAAAGCCGGGAATCTGGACTCAATCGGGTCTCTCACGAGGTGACAGGAACTCAACCACTGGAGTCATCGCCTGCTGCCTCCCAGAGTGGTCCTTAGCAGGAATCAGGAGGAAGCCATGATGCACAGCCAATGTTTAAAGAGTGAGGAGTTGTGCTCCAACCCTTTGAAGGCCAAACATCTACATAAACCTGGAATTTGATGGCACAGATATGTTTGTTCTACCCTATTTCAGTCATTTATGTTATTTTTTTTAACTTTTATTTAATGAATATAAATTTCCAAAGTACGGCTTGTGGATTACAATAGCTTCCCCCCCATATCGTCTCTCCCACCCGCATCCCTCCCCTTTCCCACTCCCTCTCCCCTTCCATTCACATGAGGATTCATTTTCGATTCTCTTTATATACAGATCAGTTTAGCATACATTAAGTAAAGATTTCAACAGTTTGCTCCCACACAGAAACATAAAGTGAAAAATTATAGATGATTTTTTAAATGATGATGAAATCAGATCAGACCTATTGTCATGTTTAATCCCAGCGAGAGTCAAGTTGGGAATTGATAATTTCTTCTTTTTTTTTTTTTTAACAGAAGATCAGTTTAGTATACATTAAGTAAAGATTTCAACAGTTTGCACCCCCATAGAAACACAAAGCGAAATATACTGTTTGAGTACTCATTATAGCATTAAGTCTCAATGTACAGCACATTAAGGACAGAGATCCTACATGAGGAGTAAGTGCACAGTGACTCCTGTTGTTGACTTTACAAATTGACACTCCTGTTTATGGCATCAGTAATCTCCCTATTCACCAGTCATGAGTTTCCAAGGCTATGGAAGCCTTTTGAGTTCACCGACTCTTATCTTATTTAGACAAGGTCATAGTCAAAGTGGAGGTTCTCTCCTCCCTTCAGAGAAAGGTACCTCCTTCTTTGAAGACCTGTTCTTTCCACTGGGATCTCACTCACAGAGATCTTTCATTTAGGTTTTTTTTTTTTTTTTTTTTTTGGCCAGAGTGTCCTGGCTTTCCATGCCTGAAATACTCTCATGGGCTTTTCAGCCAGATCCGAATGCCTTTAGGGCTGATTCTGAGGCCAGAGTGCTGTTTAGGACATCCACCATTCTATGAGTCTGCTGAGTATCTCACTTCCCATGTGGGATCACTCTCCCCTTTATTTACTCCATCGGTTAGCGTTAGCAGGTACTAGACTTGTCTATGTGCTCCCTTTGACTCCCAGTCCCTCCACCATGACCAACTGTGAACTGAAATTGATCACTTGGACTGGTGAGATGGCATTGGTACATACCACCTTGATGGGATTAAATTGGAGTCCCCTGGTATGTTTCTAACTCTACCATTTGGGGCAAGTCAGCTTGAGCATGTCCCAAATTGTACATCTCTTCCCTCTCTTATTCCTACTCTTATGTTTAACAGGGATCACATTTCAGTTAAATTTCAACACTTAAGAATAACTGTGTATTAATTACAGAATTAAACCAGTCATATTAAGTAGAACAGACATAAAAACTACTAAGAGGGATAATGTATTAAGTTGTTCATAAACAGTCAGGGCTATGCTGATCAAGTCACCGTTTCCCATAGTGTCCATTTCACTTCAGGAGGTTTCCTTTTTGGTGTTCAGTCAGTTGTCACCGATCAGGGAGAACATATGGTATTTGTCCCTTTATTGATATTTTATATTTTATATTGTAATTCATTCTCTTATTATTTTGTTGCTTAATATATTCTAGCTTTGGCCACTGGGTACTGGTTCAACTCACTCCTATGTCCCTTTGATATACCACCATTCCTGTAGCTTTATTTTTACTTTTTGATTGTTTATTAAAACTTTGTAGTGGCTGGCGCCACAGCTCAATAGGCTAATCCTCCACCTGTAGCACTGGCACCTCGGGTTCTAGTCCCGGTCGGGGTGCCGGATTCTGTCCCAGTTACACCTCTTCCAGGCCAGCTCTCTGCTGTGGCCCGGAAGTGCAGTGGAGGATGACCCAAGTGCTTGGGCCCCATGGGAGACCAGGAGAAACGCCTGGCTCCTGGCTTCAGATCAGCGCGGTGCGCCAGCCGCAGCGTGCCAGCCGCGGCGGCCATTGGAGGGTGAACCAACAGCAAAGGAAGACCTTTCTCTCTGTCTCTCTCTCTCACTGTCCACTCTGCCTGTCAAAAACAAAAAACAAAAACAACAACAACAAAAAACTTTGTAGCACTGCAGGATGCTGAAGGTTCATCTTGTATATTTGCTGTCCAATACTTAGAATTGGCCATTCCATGGCCACATAAAACAGCACACATATATATGCGTATCTGTGACTTTCTATGTGTTACCATCTGTATCCTTATTAAACTAAACACAAGGCCTTTGGGGCTGGCGCTGTGACACAGTGGGTTAAAGCCCTGGCCTGCAACTCCAGCACCCCAAATGGGCACTAGTTCAAGTCTTGGCTGCTCCACTTCAGATCCAGCTCCCTGCTAGTGCATGTGGGAAAGCAGTGGAGGATGGCCCAAGTCCTTGGGCCCCTGTACCCATGTGGGAGACCTGGAAGGAGCTCCTGGCTCCTGGCTTCATATCGACTCAGCTCTGGCCATTGTGGCCATTTGGGGAATGAGCCAGTGGATGGAACACCTCTCTCTCTCTCTGTCTACTTCTTTTTGTAACTGTCTTTCAAATATATAAAATAAATTAAAAAAAAATAAACACAAGGCCATCCTTATGTCTCCAGCTCTAATTCTTACAGACATCAATTTCTGTAACTTCTTCCCAATCAATGAGAAACCTAACTTCCATCATGTACCATCCATCTACTTACAGGTTTAAGAACTGGTAATCCATTTCTTTGTGGGAACAAGTTCATCAATTAGGGTGCAATACTTATACGTAGTTCTTTAGAGACTGCTCACTTTGAAGGTTTCTTAGGTTAATACCATCCCCCCCCCCGGATTGTCATAATGTTTGTCATATTTTTGAAATACATTGGTCATATTTTGCATTTTATTTTGAATTCCCTGATTTCCTCAATTGTATTTTAGAATTTTGCATACATTTTAGCTCAGCCTTTGTGCTACAAAGTTCTATGAGTTTTGATGAATGCTTAATGTTATACAGACTATTACAATATCACGCAGAATTCTCTGCTCTAAAAAGCCCCTGTGCTCCATATAATCCTTCCTTCTCCCCACTCTTGCATCAGGATGTGCTTCCCATATCTTCAGTATCACCTCTTGTAAAATGTCTTACAAAGGGAATTTTTCAGTACGTGGCCTTGTCGGCCTGGTTTCTTTCACTTACCAGTATGTATTTAAGATTTATCCATTTCATTGTGGCTTGGTAGTTCATTTTCTCCCTGAATAACATGCTATAGTATGAATTATCAGTTTGTCCATTCTGCTGTTAACAGGATATTGTGGCGGCCTCCAGTTTTTGACATTGTGAGTAAAGCTGCCATAACCATTCACATGCACATTTCTGAGTGGATATGCTTCTGAGTCACGGGGAAAATACCTACAATGCAATTATCGGAGCCTATGGAGTTATTAGGTTTAGTTAAGTAAGAAGCCCAGCATGGCTGTACCATTTTGCATTCCTACCAGCAATGAAGGAGGGTTCTTGCTGTTCCACATCCTCCCAGCAGTTGGTGTGGCCAGGTTTTTAGACTTTAGTTGTTCTAGTAGCGGTGTGGCCTATCTCATTGTTTTGTGTTGCCCTGATAACATGTGTTGTGGAGAATCTTTTCAAATGCTGTTTGATATCGTATACCTTCTTTGGTGAGGTAACCATATCTTTGGCACATGTTTTTGGTTAGGTTATTTGTTATTGCTGGTTTTCCTACATTTTTGGGAACAAGTTATTTATAAAAGATAAGTTTTGCAAAAACTTCTCCCAATCGTTTGTATTGTCTGTCTGGTAACAGTGTCTTTCAAAGAGCAGCTTTTAATTTTAATAAAGCCCAATTTAGCCCTTTTTTTCTTTGCATGCCTTTGGTATTACATACAACAAACAACTCATCCCTAAACCTGATGTCATATTTATTTAATTCTATGTTTTCTTCTACTTTGATCACTTTATATTTCACATGTAGGCTGATGTTTCATTTTGATTTAATTTCTGTGATAGTGATAAGGGCCCATATTTAGTTTTTTAGATATTTATCCAGATTGGTGTTTGCTCAGCTTCCTGGATGTGTGGTTTGTATCTGTCAGTAATTATTATTCTTGCATTTATTATTTAAGAGAAAGACAAAGATGGAGACAGATCTGCCATCTACTGGTTCACCCCTAATTGTGTGCAACAGTTGGATCTGGGCCAGGTAGAAGCCAGAAGTTAGGAACTCAGTCCAGGTCTCCTATGTGGGTGGCAGCAACCCAACTTATCTGAGCCAGCACCTGCTGCCTCCTAGGCTGTGCACATTAGCAGGAAGTCGGCACTGGGAATGGAGCCAGGACTCAAACCCAGGGACTCTGATATGGGATGTGGGTATCCCAGGTGGTATCTTTAACAGGCAAAATGCTTGCCCCCCGTCGATAATTTTGGAAAGTTCTCAGCCATTAGTGTTTCAAATATTCTTTTGGCACAGCCCTCCATCCTGCTAATTCAGTTACGCGCTACGTTATACCCTTGGAAATTGTCCCACAGTGTTGAATAATCTGCGTTTCTTTTGTCTTTTTCGATCTACATTTCATTTTCAGAAGTTGCTATTAACATATCATCAACTCACTGATTCATTTCTTAGCTGTTCCCAGTCTAGTCATGAGCTATCAAAAGCCTTGTTTCTTGCTTTTTCTTTTGAAATTTAAAATATTTAAATATCATTTACATTTTTCACAAAATATATTCAAATTTTATACAATATTTTAAAATCTTGTATCTGTTATTTTTGTTTCTAGTAAAGTAAACCCTCTATATCCATGGTTCTATATCCACAGATTCATTCAACCACAGACCAAAATATTTGGAGGAAAAACTGCACTGAATGTGTGCAGACTGTTTTCTTGTCATCGTTCCCTAAACAATATCGTATAAAATCATTTACATGGCATTTACATTTTGCTGGGTGTTTTTAGCCATCTAGAGATGACTTGAAGTGTACAGAAAGATTAGCATGGATTCTTTGCAAATGTCATCCCTTTTTACATAAAAGACTGGAATGTCCCACACTAATCCTGCTCAAACACTAAGGGATGACTGTGTTTCCTTTTGTTTCTTCATTAGAGCTTCCATCTTTCTGCTGAATTACCCAACTGTCTTTGCATATTGTTCATTTTCCTTTGTCATCCTTAACATACTTATCATTGTGCTTAAAATCCCTCCTCTGATCACCTTAGTATTTGTGTCATACAGGAGTCCCGTTCTGAGGTTTCCTTTCATTTCAGACTGTTTTCCCTTTTAGTTGCTTTGTTATTTTTTCTGTAATAAGCCAGAAATAACTTGTAAAATAATAGGAATTGAGGGAACATGCACTTTTAGAGTGGGGATTTGTGTGAGTCTGACTAGTTGGTGGGCTTTATGTCATGCTCTCTATAGCTTTAAGTGTCAGAGGTGTCAAGTTCCTACATAGCTCCTCTTCTTGTCGGGGGCAGCCTTTGGCTGTAATTCACTGTTCCCCAGAGCCCTGTTGGGAAGGGGGCAGTGGAGGGAGGGGAGGTGTCCTACGGTCCTGAGTCAGGGGCCTCCCTTTTCCCGGGCCTTGGTCTGTGGGCTGTGACTTTCACATGTGTTTCCCTGGTCCTATGGCTTTTCTCCCCACACAGGTGAGGACAGAGGCGACAGGGTGCTGGAGTGGGAGGAATGCCATCTCCCCAGAGGAAGAAGTCTCTGACAAAGCCTGGACAGGAGGCTCTTGTTGTGGAGAAGGCTCTGGTGGCCACTTCCCTGGGGTTGCTCCTTCCCTTCTTGCCAGAGCTGGAAGGGAATCTTCCTTGCCTGCTTACAGGAGAACTGGGAGGAAGCATCCACAAGACTGTGGCCTTCAGCCCCTGGCCCTCGGGCTGTTTTCACTCGCTCAGGTTCACACTCAGCAATCAGACATTTCATTAAAACTAGCGTGAAAGCCTCACCCTTAGTTCCTGGCAGATTTTGGCTGCGACTGCAGATTCTGCTGAGGCATTTACCTGTGCCGTCACCCCCTCCTGTGTCCAAGAAGCATCATTGATTTTTCAGTCTGTTGAGTTTCTTTATTTTTTCTTGTATGGGGCTGATTGATTCTAAATGCTACAGTTGGAGCTGAAAACAATTGAGCTTTGATGAGTTTATGGCTCATCTTTTTGAAGAATTTCTAATTCCTTAATCTGAGGATTGGTTGACCAGTTCTAGAAATTTCTCAGTCATTATTTCTTTATATTTTTTCTGCTAATACTTTCTTTGAATTTGTGAATCATTTCATTTTGTGCCCTTTTTATATCTTAAGCATTCACATTTTCCATCTCTTATCACCATGAGCTACGTCATAGGTCATTTTGTGAAATCTGGCTTAATCTTACTGATTATCATTTTTGATATTGTTAATGCATTTAATAATTATTTCCCCCAATATTATTCCTGTGATATGTATTGTATCTGAATTTTGGAGGGTTTATTCTTGTTGGTTTAGCTTTCTGTCTCTCACTCGTAGACAGCTTTTCTCTTATGATATATATTTTATATTTTGTATCAGGAGGACATAATCTCTTTTGTGGTTACTTAGCAAAGGTAAATTTGTGTGTATGTGTATTTTCAGGTTTGTTTATTGCTTTGTCTTTATGCTTCTGTCTGGTGCCTCAGGTTTGCACTGGCCTAGAATGGCCTTTGTATTACTTCCGTGGCTTGCAGAGGTCCCAGGCATTATGAATGATTGGCATTTGAGTTCTCCGGCAGAAGAAAGATCCATGTTTTTTTAATTGATTTTTGTTTTTAAATATATGGTACACCTATTTTTCTCTACTTTTAGCTCAGAGTAAAGCAGACAAACCTTATTTTTGTTTGTATCCACTGGTAGGCTCTTTAAGATCCTCTTCCATGTAGGTGGATGTGGGGTGGTGGCTTTGGTTCAGATCTTCTCCACGTGTGGCCTTGGGAGACCCTGGTCTATGGTCCCACATAGGCAATGTTCCATCCCCTTCTGACTCCCCCTGGGCCCAGCACCCCAACTCCTGTGTCTGCTCATGTACTTAACATCTTCTTTAAAAGATTTCATTTACTTGAGAGGTAGAGTTACAGACAGAGGGAAAGACAGAGTGAAAGGTCTTCCATCTGCTGGTTCACTATCCAGATGGCCACAACAGCTGGAGCTGAGCCGATCTGTAGCTAAGGGACTGGTGTCAGGAGCTTCTTCTGGGTCTCCCATGTGGGTTCAGGGGCCCAAGAACTTGCGCCATCTTCCACTGCTCTCCTAGGCCATGCGCAGAGAGCTGGATTGAAAGAGGAACAGCTGGGACATGAACCAGCACCCATATGGGATGCTGGAGCTGCAGGTGTAGGCTTAGCCTACCAAGACACAGTATTGGTCCCTTAACATCTTTTTATTTCCTGTAAGGTTTGTTTTTGCTTTTAAGGATTTCTCTTGCTTGTGTACCTCCATCTGAATTTAAAAAGACATTTGTGTGTGTGTGTGGTTTTGTTTATTTTTAAAGATTTATTTATTTGAGAGGCAGAGTTACTGACAGAGAAGGATAAACAGAGAGGTCTTCCATCCGCTGGTTCCCTCCCTAAATGGCCACAACGACTTGGCTAGACCATCCGAAGCCAGGAGCCAGGAGCTTGCTCTGGGTCTCCCGTGGGGGTGCAGGGTCCCAAGCACTTGGACCATCTTCCACTGCTTTCTTGGGCCATAAGTAGAGAGCTAGATTGGAAGTGGAGCATCCGGGACTCAAACTGGCACACTTATGGGATGCCAGCACTGCAGGCAGAGGCTTAACTTACTATATCACAACACTGCTCCAAGACATTTATTAAAAATGTATGTTGGCGGGTGTAAAGCCTCTGCCTGCCAGGCCTGTATCCCATGTGGGCACCTTTTGAGTCCCATCTGCTCCACTCCAGCTCCCTGCTGATGTGCCTAGCAATGCAGTGTAAGATGGATGAATGCTTGCGCTCCTGAACCCATGTGGGAGACCCAGAAGAATCTCCTTGGCTCCTGGCTTTGGCCTGATCCATACCTAGCTATTGCAGCCTTTTGGGGAGTGAAATAGCAGATGGAAGATACATCTCTCTGTAACTGTGCCTTATATTTCTCTCTCTGTAACTGTGCCTTTCAAATAAAAATAATCTTAAAATAAAAAAGACATTGTTTGAATTCCCCCAGCATTTCTGGGTGTTCTATGGAGGATGGAATTTGGGTTATGGAATATGCTCTTTTGCTAGGCCCAGAAGCAGGCCTCCTGTGTTTTTCCCAAAAATACATAACTGGTTTCCATGCATTGTGTTTCCCAGTTCTGCTTTCTAGGTGTCTTTGTTTCACCTCTGTGTTCCACTCCTCTAATTGGCCTAATCTCTTTGTGTTTTCTCTGCACAAACCATGGTTATCTCATGTCTTCCATTCACACCAGTGACTCAGTTTTTAGCTGTGTCTGTTTTGTTCCTGTTTCTAACTTATTAACTATGTGGTAGTGTTATTTTTGTTCTCTGTTTATTTAGCTCTGCAGTCTTCTCTCATGTCGTTCTGCTGGTTTATTATCTAATTTTGGAATCGTGTTTTATTGAGTTACACAGTATGAACTTATGAGAATCATGCAATTCTTGTGTGGATGTATTTCTAGAGCGTTCTTTGCATATGAGTTGTATCTGCTTGCCTGCTTTTCTCTCTTTTCTTGTTGCATTTGTTCTGTTTTAAATGTCAGTTATCTCTGTGTGTGTTTTTTTCTTCACTCATTCATAATTATACAAAGTTCTGTAGCTCATCCCAAATTATTGTCTTCTTGTTCATGTTTTATGTGTTATTTCATAGTTTCTGTTTTCTGTAATATCTTGAGGATGTATTATTTTTCATGTTATTCTTCTTGGAGTCATGACTCAATTTATTTTTTTTAGTTTATTAAGCCAATTAATCTATATTATTTGTAAATCAGTGGAAACATAAAATGATAAAGAAAAAACTGCTGCTTCTAAATCTGATTCCTTTCATTTATGTATTTCATCTACTTCCCATTGGTCTTTTAAATGTGCTTGGCAACAGTCCTTCCCTAAGGGCTCTGTTGGGACCTCTCTATCTCTCAGGCAGGTCTATAGAGGACCCTGGTTTTGATGAGACCTGTCACAGCTCATTTTCTGACAGAATTTGATGGAAAAACTCAACAGTGTGACTAAGACATTTTGGGGAGATCTGGCTGTGGGCACAGTTCTTTGCTTATAGTGCTGTTGCATAGAACTTGTTATTTTTGCAGTATTTATTATAAATAGGGAAGGAAATGTGAAGAAAGGGATTCAGTTTAGGATGGTGACTTAAGCATAAATGGAATTTGTTGTTTTTGTCCAGGGATAGTTCAGATGCAGCTTGATTGTGGTCTCCCTGTCCACCCATCCGTGTGTCTAATGTCTAGTATCTAACTCTCCCTCTGCCCCCAGCTCCACTCTACCAGCTCAAGGTTAGTTCTCTTCTCTGATAGACTGTGCTCTCATGATCTACCTCCCGGACTTGGTTCTTCCAGATTGAAGGTGTCTTGGGGGAGAGAAGGAGGCCCTCTCAGGGAAGGGAAGAAGGCCTTCCAGTTGCAGTTAAAAGTGCACCCTTGAACTCCACCTCCCTCCATGGGAAGTGTAGGGAAGCTCTGCAGAGGAGGGGTCCACCCAGCGTTGACCAGACTGGCCCCGGGTCATGGGGCTGCACATCTCCAGCAGAGCTCTGCTTCTCTGGAGCGACCTGGCAATGCACTTTGTCGCCTTTGATATGCCGCTGGGTAGCAGGTTTCTCAGAACAAAGAAAAACCAGTTGGCATTGCCTGGATCAAGGGTGTACCTTCACAGGATACAACTGCCCCTGCCCCCCTAGCCGTTAATCTTCAAGGTGTCACCCTGCCCAGTTTTCTAATTGTCATGTATTTTTCCTGGAATTTTGTCTGCAAAGAATTTTAAAAGTGTGCTCCACTGTGCTGTAATTTTTAAGAAATTGCAAGCCTTTCTCTTTGCATTGCTCCTAAAAACGTTAATTTAACTTTGGTAGTTAAAAACAGAATCTGAGAATTCAGAATCACTCCAGGGAGTTCTAGAGGCAGATGGTTTCCAAGGACTAAAGGCTCTGCCCCAGTGGAGTTCTGAGTAGTATCTACAGTCTCACCCCCTGGGACACTGTCTTAAGGGGCTGCAGCACAGTGCATTTCCTGATTTGTGAGTGTTTAACAGAACTACCGGAAGTGTTACCTATGAACATTTCAGCTGTGATGGAGGCACTCCACATTTAGTACCAAAATAATGGCATTCCTTGGCTACCCCTGCTGAGGTAGCTAGCTGGTGTTAGAGGCAAGTGCCCCAGGCTTGAAGGAGGTGAGTGTCGCGTGGTGTCTTGAAAAGACTCAGCCTGCACACTCATGCATCACAGGACAACTGTCAACCCACTGAGAACATTAAATGTTGACCTCTAGACACTAATCCTTAGCCTAGACTTCAGCTAGAATAGAAGCAACCAGTGCTGGGTGCCACCGCTGCAAGTGGATAATTGCAGGTAGAGAGGAGATGTTGCCACTCGGGCCAGTTCTCTAAGCCTGTTCAGTACGTTTGTATCAGGGAAACTTCCTTCTGGTAATTGGATGGTCGAGAACTTTATTGTGTTTTAGACCCTTTTATTCTTTGTGCTACTGAACAGTCCATGCGGCACATTCTGGGAGGAAGAGAGTGCACACCCTCGTTTCTACAAAAAGGGAACCCGGGCCACCAGAAAGTTCAGTGACCGTTTTAAGTCCTCACGGCCAGTGACAGAGCCCAGATCTGCCTGTGACATCGTCTCTTGTTACCTTGGAACACTCCCCTCCAACCCACAGCCAAACACAGACCTCATGCAGCCTCCACATGAGACTGAGACGAGCCTGGCTTCACGCATGAAAAGGGCCAGGCCCTGCAGCCCAAGGATGTCCTAGAGATGCAAAGCCTTACACGGGCCCCTCTCCAGCGTCTGGGCCTCAGGATTCATTTGCACTCTCAAAGGCTGTTGAGGGTTCCCCAGATTTTTAATGTGGGTAATGTATATCAATATTTACCAGATTAGAAGTGAACATTTTGAAGTCCAGTAAATCATTTAAAATAATCGACCCCATTACATACCTTCATGTCATGTTGTGAAAAATAAATTTTACATATATAGGTAATATATATCTATATATATTTATATCAATATATATCAATGGTATCTACAGTCAGGCCTCCGGGACACTGTGTTAAAGGGCTGCAACACAGTGTGTTTCCTTGATTTGTGAGTGTTTAACAGCACTGTTGGAAGTGTTACCTGTGAACATTTTAGCTGTGATTGAGACATTCCACACTTAGTACATTTCCTGTGCCCTAGATTGTAAAGGTAATATATGCTCATAGCAAAGCATTCAAACAAAAGAGAGAACCATATGATTGAATTTAGGAGCTATCTCATAATACTGATTATTAAGTAACCAAAACAATAGTGTTACCTTTGTTGCATTGTCTCAAGGCCAAAATGGGTTGAAAATTGTGTTTGTGTACACAACGTTTTTTGCTTTTTTACAGGCAGAGTTAGACAGTGAGAGAGAGGGAGACAGAGAGAAAGTTCTTCCTTCCATTGGTTCCCCCTCCAGTTGGCCGCTATGGCTGGTGCTGTGCCGATCTGAAGGCAGGAGCCAGGTGCTTTCTCCTGGTCTCCCATGGGGTGCAGGGGCCCAAGCACTTGGACCATCCTCCACTGCACTCCTGGGCCACAGCAGAGAGCTCAACTGGAAGAGGAGCAGCCGGGACTAGAACCTGGCTTCCATATGGGATGCCAGCACCGCAGGTGGAGGATTAACCAAGTGAGCCACGGCGCTGGCCCTGTACACAACATTTAGAGGAATGAAAACCTTTTTAATTGTTAGCTGTGTTAATTTTAGATACCACTTACTGATCTCTTCTGTGGTAAAGTGCTTGTTCATGTTTTGCCCATTTTTCTTTTGGGTTGTCTGCCTTTCTTCAGTTGATTTGTAGGAGTGTATTTTTTTATTCCGGAGATGAGTCTTTTTGTCAGACCTGATATCTTGCTGATTCAGGGAAAATCCCAATTCCTCCATTTTTTATCCCATATAACCAGGATGAAAAATATGGTTGATGGAAAGATTAAATTAGATAAAAGAAGTCATCTTTGTTATAAACCATAGAGTGTTGTGTAAAAATGAATTTATATTATCCAGCCATTTTCTGGGCAAACAAGAATTTTAGATGCAGTTGCAGCTATCATTTTGTTCTCAGTATCTATACAGAAACTAAAAGTGAAGGGAGCGCTGTAAAATAATATTGAATAATGTTTTCTGATAAATTAAAAGAACCATTGCTGCAGAAATGCAAGATCGCACATTACACGTTGTCAGAACAGTCGTGCCCTAAATCAGATGCATGGTTATTCAGAGAGGCTGATTTTAAAAGAACATTCACTTAAATCAAACTGCACTCTCAACTGAAGTGCTCATTGGCCATCATGGTTCCGTGAGGGACTGCGGATATGTGGGTCTTGCAGAAGTGTCGTGCATGCAGGCAGCTGCGTTGACAGCTGCTAGCACTGGGCGATATGTTGCGTGGGGCCTCCCCTCACTCCACCTACTCTAGGAGGCAGTGGGAAAGAACATTGAAACCCACCGAAAGCAGGTCACTGCTAACAGAGGAGCTGGGGTGAAGCCCAAGGGCCTTGTGCTTGAGTGTCCTTTGCTCCTCTGTGCTGTCCTGCATGGTGTTGGCAGGCAGTAACAGGCAGGTGGCAACCTGAGCATCAGAGTTACTGAAAGCCTGCTTCGTGTAATTCATGCTCTGAAATTCAGACACTGAACTCCTAAAACCCAAGAGGGTATACTAAGTGGCAGGAGTCTTTGGGAGGTGGAGCCCTCATGAGCAGGATTAGTGTGTTTATCAGAGACCCCAGAGGACTCCCTTGACCTTTCCTGTGTGAGGACACAACAGAAAGATGGCCACCTACAAACCAGACAACTCTCACGAGAAACCTCAGTTCAAGTGCGCCAGCACCTTGATCTTCAGACTTTCTGCCCAGAACTGTGTAAAGTAAATCTCTGTTTATAAGCCTCCCAGTTGATGCCATTTTGTTAACACTAGGAGATGGAGCCTGCCTTGCTATGCCATCTCTGACCGTGCAGGGGCCCTGTTCAATGCTGTTTTCCACGGGGCTGCCCCCATTACTCATTCAGTGACTCCTTGTCCAAGGCTTTGGAACAGCACCCCCTCCCCTGCACGAACCTCAGTGATGACCAGGGCGACTTTCAGCCTGTGGGTGTTGAATCATGATTTTACAACGAGTTTAGGTGCTTCACAGGAGGCCGACTGCTCGAGTCTCAGTGGAAGACATTTTGGTGAAAGAGAAGAAAGCTTCCATTTTAGGGTGAGGAGCTGGGATTTGTGTCCAGGTGGACTCTGCTCAGTGGGAAAGCCCCTGCGTGCACTGCCCAGAATGTCTTTCTGCCTGAGGCCAGAGCGACAGGCATGGACAGATGTCCCTTTACCACATTTTCCATACTCTGAGACTCGTTCACATCTGCAGTTCTCTGCTTTCCTTTTGAGCTTAGAAAGTGATTTATTTATAAACCTGGAGACCAGGAAATTGAAAGCAGAGCTGAACTTGTGCCTGGATGCTTGGGGTGCTGTGTGCAAAAGAATGTCAGGAAGCAGAGAATAGGGTGCCTGTTCAGTGGGTGGGGCTGGAGCTGGGCATGGGAAGCAGGGGAGGGGAGACCACTCAGCCAGCTTTGGAAACAGTGCAGGGCAAGAGGTGGGCTTATTGGTCAGCAGATCCATGTCTTGCAGGAGAGGGGGCCCCTGCGGATCCATCCCTGCCTAGTTCCCAACATACTCCTTTGAGGTGAGGGAGGTGGTGATTTCTCCAGGAGCCATTTTACAGGTCAGGAAATTGAGGGATCTGAGGCCTGCAGCACTTGCTGCTAACTTAAAGGCAAGGGAGGCTGGAGCCAACCCTGGAAAGCAGGGCTCTCAGCAAAGGCTTAGGGCCGTGTGCACGGGTGCATGCATCGTGTTCCAAAATCATAGGTGTCGAAGTGAAGCCTCACCCTCTGGGTGAAATCTCTCTCCCCATCTTTCCTGAAGGGCCCTGATTCTTCTCCCGTGACCTTTGTCATTTGTAGTTATAGGCATCTCATTGTGTCATGGAGTCCCACCCTTTACGCTCATCCCCATGCATACACTTTATGCTCTACAAACTCAGGAGCAGTGTTCAGCTCTCGCTGTATGTGTTAGGCTGAAATAACGCTTGCAACCAGAAGTGCTCCATAAATGTTGAATGAATGAATGAATGAAAAGTTGCCTGGACTAGGGCTTATGCACTGCACCAGGGACTTTTTCCTGATCCTTTGTGCTGTGCAGGAGAAGGGTGCTCTGACTATTGGTGGTCAGAAAGCCCCCTGAGGAAGTGGAAAGAGGATCTGTATGTGTGTGTGTGTGCGTGTGTGTGTGTGTGTGTGTGTAGGGGCAGCATGTTGAACAGTGCAGGTAGGATGTGAGAGATTGTGTGCTCACTGGGGAGGGGAGGAATGAGACCCTTTCTGGGTATGGCAGCCTTTGGACTGCTTGGGGGGTTCTCCTTTTGGTGTCTTTGGGAATCCCCTTCCCTGGCATCCTCTACACTCAGGTAGTGGCTGACTGCTGCTGGCTGTTGGTTACAGTTTGAAACACTGTACCCTAGTCCCATGCTGTGGCACACGCAGAAATTCACTGTCACTCTAATGAGGTTTCCAGTAGAACATTGGAAAGGAGAAAGTCTTTTAATTAGATTGGTAGTAATTGAGTTCCCAAACCACAGAAGCCATTCTCTCTGAACAGGAAGACACAAATGCAATTAAAAGTGGAACCCTGGCTAATTTTATGTCCATTTAAAATAACTCCCTAGTAAGTTGAGGCAACAGATGTGCATCCTGAAGAGTTTAACAGCGCTTTCCAGTGATACTGGAGGTGGGTCTGGACCGGGGCTCATGCAGTCTAGATGGACGGCTCTATGGGGACATTGCTCCATGCAGAGCACAGAGGAATGTGAGCTCTGCAATGTTTTGCCACTAAACAATCCTGGCTTGTTTCATTTTGGAATACAGGATGCATTTCTTCCTTTAACCAAAAATGCAGCTTCTCCTGACAACAGCCCCCAGCCCTATACCCACTGGGACATCATCCTGTATCCCGCCCTAGGCAGCCCTGTCCTGTCTGTGGGTTTGTCTCACCCCTGCAGCGCCTAGCGTAGAAGCAGGGGCGCTGCTGCAGCACAGTATCCCTGCCAACTCCTCGTGTGTTGAACATATTTCTCTGCTAACGAGAGGCAGCAGTCATTCCCCTTTGCATCCCTGCCTGCTGACCACGCCTCGGCAGATGCCTGTGCTTTCTGCCCTTGAGTCCTTTGTTGTTGACTGCCCTTTGGAAAGGCTGGCCAAGTTCTTCCCATTACAGCAGCTTCTGAGAGTCACTAATGCATCCTTTCCCTGGAGGGGGCATCAGTGGCCAATTTACAAAGTCCTGGAAGTTGGAATTGACTATTAAATACTGATGCCAGTGTTCTAAGTAAAACTATTGTACAAAACTTGCTCATTTGTCCCTTTGTGCATTGCTTTTTTTTTTTTTTTTTTTTTTTCTGTTTTGCTAGGCCATGTTGGGCTATGTTCAGCCATGATGAAACACTTTCAAATCCCATTTGGAAAGGACAGTTTTGACTATACTTTGTTTTTTTAAAATTTTTTTTGACAGCAGAGTGGACAGTGAGAGAGAGAGAGAGACAAAGAGAAAGGTCTTCCTTTTCTGTTGGTTCACCCCACAATGGCCGCTGACGGCTGCAGCACGCCGGCCAGCGCACGGCGCTGATCCGAAGCCAGGAGCCAGGTGTCTCTCCTGGTCTCCCATGTGGGTGCAGGGCCCAAGGACTTGGGCCATCCTCCGTTGAACTCCCTGGCCACAGCAGAGAGCTGGACAGGAGGAGGAGCAACTGGCTCAGAATCCAGTGCCCTGACCGGCACTAGAACCTGGTGTGCCAGTGCCGCAGGCAGAGGATTAGCCTATTGACCTGCAGTGCCGGCCAACTGTACTCTTTTTGTGCTGCCTTGTGTCTGAGCCAAGCCACAGTGGAGAGGCTATCACAAGCTCCCTCATTAACACACAAACTCTGTGCCCATCTGGATCCCAAATGCGTATGGGGTTTTCAAAATGAGGAAAAATAGACTTGAGTCAGAAATAAGGCTCCTTCATAAAGTCATTTCACATTTCTTTTTTTTTAACATTTCTTTTTTTGAAAGGCAGAGTTAGAGAGATCTATCTTCCATCCGCTAGTTCGCTCCCCAAATGGCTGCAAAGGCTACTGCTGGGCCAGGCTGAAGCCAGGAGCTTCATCCAGGTCTCCCACCTGGGTGGCAGGGAGAGGTCCAAGTACTTGGGCCATCTTGTGCTGCTTTCCCAGGTGCATTTTCAGGGAGCAGGATCAGAAGTGGAGCAGATAGAACTCTAACTGGTACTCACATGGGATACTGGCATTGAAGGTGGCAGCTGAACCTGCTGTGCCACTGGCTCCATCTCACTGACCTTGTTTACTCACCTGGATAGCATTTACTTTGCAGATGTGTGCCAAGGGCCTGCCTTGCTGTATGGTAAGTGGAGGATAAGAGAAAAACCCTGCCAGGACCCCCAGGGACAAGGCCAAATAGTGCAGTGGCAGCATGCTCAGCATAGGCGTGTCAGCTTGACACAGGTCCCTGTCCCCTTTCCTGCAAATTCATATTTGTTTAAAAGTGCTTAAATTCTGATAATAGATATGGCTTTAAAAATTAGAATTTTCACTCATTTTTTGGGTTTTATTAAGTTTATGAATTATAAAATTATACAAAGATAAATAGCCAGGTCATTAGCAGGCATCATTTCTGAATGGTGGCATTGCAGGATTTTAATTTTTTTCTTTGTTCTCTTCTGTTTTTTGTAAGTGCTCTATAATAAATGTGTATTACTTCAGAATAAATAGGAAAGCTCAACTCTGGGGAAATGCTGCTTGCGTGTGTTTGGGAGCGCTTGGCGCATTCTAATTTCCACACACAACAATGATCCCAACAGTCAGATTCCTATGTGAATAACGAATCATTTCTTTTGTAAACCATATTGATGCTGCTGTCTTTGTTCTTTTTTTTAAGGATGAGAAGAACCAAGTTTTAACTACCAATATTTGGCTGCAAATGGTAAGTGAAGGCAGCAGCAGGTGCGTTCTGCGTCTACCTTCTCTCGCTTCCTCGGTGCTTGCGCTGGATTTGCAGGGAAAGCAGAGGCCGCTTGAGAAGCCAGGCTGTCACCAAGACTCTACCTGCTAGCAGTGAATGTTAGTATATTGCACTGCAGTCTGTTAATTGCTAATTGACAGAGTCCTTTAGGCTGAGATTGAGTATTAAATACTGAGTAACAGCGGGACTCCAGGCACCTTGTACTGTATTACAAGGTGATTTGAGGACATTTCAAAAGCCCTTCAGGCCATGCAAGTGATGAAAGGCAGAGTTGCTTTTAAATATTCACAGCGTGCACTGTGTCCAGTCCCCAGGGCTCAGGAACACCTGCCCTGGCCTCTGCACCCTCCAGAGCTGCATGTTTGAATCAGTTGGAGGATCCCTAAGCCAGAAATCTCGCTCTGCTCGGTGACCCCCACAAGAATTGCTGTATTCCATTCCTGAACATCTAACTTGATATCAGCAATTCTAACCTAAATTTGATTCCTTCCAAGTCCTGTCACTTTCATCAAATGGTAAAACTTGACACTTAAAAATAAAGCTCTATTTTAAAAAGTGGACTATAAATACCATGACACTAAACTATAAACAAGCCCCTCTTTAACTGCCAGATATTTTACTTAAACTTTTTCTCTTTGTGCCTGAATTTTTCAACTTTCCACCCAGAATTTTATCTTAATGTAGTATAACTTTATATCTGAAAGACTTTTATTAATAATTGTGTCTTGTTTTTTCTCAAATTTAAATACTTATGTGAAAGTTATTCCTTCGGGTCTTAAATGTTAATTATTTTCTTTTGGATTGATTAAAATCATTCATAGATAATTCATCAAGGTGACCGCAGTTGAAAATTTTAATAAATATTTATTGAACATAAAATGTTTTCCTAGAAATTTGTGTCTGTGCCAGTATGGCACAATGAGTTTGTATATCCACAGATGACTACTTTTTTTTTTCTAGAAATGAGAGAATGATACAGTTTTTATCCTCAGATCTATAGCTGCTTTTAAATAGATGTGGGCACATGGGTATGTGGTGATAAAAGATGTTCTGTTCAAGCAATGTTATTCGATTCTCTGAATACCCCCCAGATTGTATGCCAAAAATAATGTTATTTTCATCAAATGTATCAGCTGACACTTTAAGTTCCCCTTCAGTTTAGTTGAAAGCAAAAAAATAACATAATTATAACCCATCTAATTTTTGAAAGTATTTGTCCCCCAACTTTTTTTTAAAGATTTTTAAAATTTAGTTGAAAGGCAGAGTTACAGAGAGGCAGAGGCAGAGAGAGAGAGAGAGAGAGAGAGAGGTATTCCATCCATTGGTTCATTCCCCAAATGGCTGCAACAGCTGGAACTGAGCCAATCCGAAGCCAGGAGCCAGGAGGCTTTTCCTGGTTTCCCACGTGGGGGGTGGGGGGGCAGGGGCCCAAGCACTTGGGCCATCTTCCACTGCTTTCCCAGGCCACAGCAGAGAGCTGGATCAGAAGTGGAGCAGCTGGGACTCAAACTGGTGCCTATATAGGATGCCAGCACTGCAGGTGGCAGCTTTACCCACTACACCACAGAGCTGGCTTCATACCCAAATTTTAAGTTAATTCGTACAGACACTGATGTTTTAAAAGAACCCTTTGTTTAGTTCTTGGGCCAGTGACCCAAGGTGAGAGGTGAGATTAGGTAAGGGAAATGTGCCCTTCTTTGAGGAGTGGAGTCGGGGAAATCAAGGTGGGGGCAGATGATAATACCAGGTGGTTCCCCACCAGGTGAGTTGTCGTGGGACACATGTCAAGTTGAGGGATAGGAAACAATTCACTTACTGCCATCTGCTCAATGTCCCAAGGGTGCCCTTAGCTATGCTTGAGACCCCTTGCAGAAGCTCCTGTAATGAATAAGATGGAAATCTTTGGCAGTTTTCCCTGCAGGATTTAACACAACATTCTGAGCACATCCTGCCTCACCTGTGTCCTCCTCCAGCTTCCCTTGCCACCCCATCCATAATCCATGTGCCTCTGGAAAACCAGCTCTTCCTCCAGTGGACTCATCCCACTTCCTGCCACCTGCTGAGAGCCTCACTTTGGTTGTCACCACTGCCTCTAGCCTCATACTTCTTCTCATTCTTGACCATTCCATAGTCTTCTCATTTGGGTAAATCACAATCCCGTTTTCCTAGACAATAAAATAATACTTAGAATCACCCTTAACTCTTATCTTTTACACCTCACATATGATCCATCAACAAATTCTGGCAGTTGTCTTTCAAAATCCAGGATTGGGGCCTTCGCTGTGCTGTGGTGGATGAAGCTCCCGCCTGTGGTACTGGCGTCCCTTGTGGGTGCCAGTTCAAGTCTTGGCTGCTCCACTTTGAATCTAGTTCTCTGTTATGGCCTGGGGAAGCAGTAGAAGATGACCCAGGTCCTTGGGCCCCTGCACCCGTGTGGGAGACCATGAGGAAGCTCCTGGCTCCTGGCTTCAGATCAGCGCAGCTCTGGCTGTTGTGGCCATTTGGGGAATGAACCAGTGGATGGAGGACTTTCTCTCTCTCTCTCTCTCTCTCTCTCTCTCTCTGCCTCTCTGTAACTCTGCCTTTTAAATAAATAAATAAGTCTTTTAAAAAAAAATCAAAATCCAGGATCCAACCACTGTGACTCAATCCTGTTACTTCCACTGTGGTCTGCCCTGCTGTCATCTCACTCCTCTTGCTACGGAGTCTCCTGGCCAGTGTTCCTGCCTCAGCTGTTGCCCCTGCTGGGTGTCTGTTCTCAGCATAGCAGCCAATGTGATCTTAGTAGGATAAAAATTGAGGTTCAGTCACACGGCCTTTTCACTGAGGGGGCTCCTGTCTCGCAAGAACTGAAATCCTTGAGGTTGCCTTTGATTTCCTCCTTGCCTGTCTGCTCCGTCCTCTCCTGTTGGCCCCCCTCCCACAATCGCTGTACTGTTCTCTCTGCTCTCTTGATGTTGGTGATGCACAGGTCATGCAAGCACATGCCTATGTTGGGACCTTTGTGCTTGCCACTCCCCCTTCCTGGAAGGAACCACTGGATTTGCTTCCTCACTTCCTGCTGGTCTCATACCACAGATAGTAACCTTTCTGGTGAGGTCTTCCCTCAGTGTCTGTGTACTCTCCCAGATCCTCCCTGCTACTTCCAGCCACTCTGTTCTCTTTACTGTGCTTCATATTTTTTGCCCCAAAAGCGCTTCTCACCATCTGACATACTTTGTATACACGTACGTATTTCTGCCTTGGCTCTGCGTCTTTCTGTTGCTTGCTTGTGTGCAGCAGGAGGGCAGAGCTTATTGGATTTGTTCTTTGCCATACGCCCAGCTTCTTTCTCTCTGCCACAACTGCAGGAGGCAATGAGTAAGTTTCTGGAATGAATGCATGGGAAAAAATACTCAAGGTTAACCCAAGAGGGGCCAAGATATTATATATAGAAGAAAGCCAACTCCTGCATAACACAGGCACATTTTAGTGTAAGATTCGGCTCTGGGAGCTCTGGGGAAGATGCTCATGATTCTCTTTTTACTTAAAATTGGTTATTTCTCCCAATTTACCCGTAACAGAGGTGCTGCAGAAAAGTGTGTGTCATCACAGGTCTTCACTTTTGTTGTCTACCTACCTTAGCTCTCAGTAGTGATTGGTTTTCAGCAATGAATATGACTTGAACATTGTTAAGGGTGTGTTGGTTTCCAGGAAAAATAGACCTGGATTTTTTACGCTATTGAGTTCAGGTGCTCCTAAATAAACATCTTTGCTTCAAGAATGTCACCTGAGGCCTCTAATGTGTTTCAAACACAGCTTATTTCTAATTAGGATTTACATTTACAGAAGCATCTACAACCTCAGTTGTTTGAAAATTTGTCTTTTCATCTCATTTTCCCATTCAGCTCATCTTTTGGTGCACCTGCTATTTCGAGGTTTTCAAATGAGGCCATGTGAGGGCACTGAGAGGCCTATGAGACCAGGTTTCTACTTCAAAGCTATTTATAGTCAGACTGTGTAATTAATACATAGAAGAAAAAGTTAACATAGCTAGATCAAGAAACTGAGTATTTCCCTAGAGAATTTTGCAGGGGACAGGCAGGTGATTGGACAGTAGAGGTCAAAGGTTACAGAAATGGGAGAGGGGGCAAACACAGAGATTTCTGAATTGGGAAATCTGGGGGCTCTGGTGTGGCCAAGTCGCTAGTTAATACTCCTCTTCAGGTGTCTAGCAAATGGAAGGCATGCCAGATTCCCTCTTAGTGTGTGCCCTTCTAAAAGCTGGGTGATGTCCTACATCTGGGAAGTGGCTCCTGTCAATAATGTTGCAGGCGCAGCACTGTCTCCCAACTGAATGTTGAATGAATTACAAGGATTTTAGAATTAAATTTATTAGATTTAAAACAAACCCTAACATTATCTAAAACCAATCTTGTGCTACTGTGCCTGCTATTCCTGCTTGGCAGATCAGTCTGGAAGCCCTGGCACCAGCATGGTCATGGGGAACACAGGGCTCACCAAGGGCAGCCTGGAAGCTACTCTGGGGCCATAGCTAAACAGCTGTCTATTGATTCCTGGCCTTGTGTTTTCTGGCCAGTGATTAGCTTGGCCTGACCCAGTCTGAATAATAGGTATTTACAAGAAGCGAAGCTTAGTTTGGAAGCTAACAGGGTCAGAGTTCTGAAGGAAACCAGAAAGGTGGGCAGGAGGTCAAGATACAGCCACAGAAATAACCCCCAGCCGTGGCTTCTTTCCTAGTTTCATGTTGCTCAGTGCCTGTGCTGAAAAGCTGAATCCACATCATTTCTCTAGGGCTTTTGCCCTCTGAGATCCATTTTCTGCAAATGATCAACTTCCTAACCACTTAGAATGGAAGAAGCAGTAAAAAGAAAAAAAAATAGGCAAATAAACTTCTGGTTGAGCTACAGTTTGATTTCATTTCCTTTCCCCCAGTTGCCTTGGGTTTTGCATGACTGTCAGATTGCTTGGATAGCCAGGAGGAGGAAAAAGCTGCTGATCTCTGTGCACCTTTCTGCCCCTGGGAGGAAGTGGTTAGCATGTTTTCTCTGCAGATGAGTCTCATGGCTTTGGGAGGCTTGTCAGGCACAATCTGATTCCATCTGGGGCAAGAAAGGATGGAAACCTTTTCAGTTTCTGAAGGGACATTTGAGCCATTAAGCAACTTGCATTCACATTTTAAAGATCTTTATTTTCATATCTCCACTGTTCTTCTGGCTTTAGATTTTTTAGCCCTGTTTTGTTTCTTTTTAACCTCTAATTTTCATTGTGGTACCAATAGCATTAGCATCATAGAAGGTTAGATTATAACTCAGTTATTTCTAACATGTTGGCCTTGTCATTTCTGCCATTCCTTGATACTTCATCTCTGACACACGGAAGTGCCCCTTATGCTCATGGATAAGCCCTCCAGTGGCTTGCTTAGGGCCATAATAGCACCACAAGCGCAGGGGGATGTTACATTCATTGTGCCTCACTGATGGAAAAGGCGGGGTGGTGAAGGAGCCCCACTTTTCTCCTCTGAGATCAAAATTGTTGACTAAGAATTTTCCAAAAATAAGTATGTGTGATATTTCTGCTACCTTCAATGAATGCCAAGTAATAATTCTCCAACATCAGCTGGTTGTTCAACAATTCAATTTCTTTTTTTTTTTTTTTTTTTTTTTTTTTTTTTTTTTTTTTTTTTGACAGGCAGAGTGGACAGTGAGAGAGAGAGACAGAGAGAAAGGTCTTCCTTTTGCCGTTGGTTCACCCTCCAATGGCCGCCGCTGCAGCCGGCGCACCGCGCTGATCCTGGCAGGAGCCAGGAGCCAGGTGCTTTTCCTGGTCTCCCATGGGGTGCAGGGCCCAAGCACCTGGGCCATCCTCCACTGCACTCCCTGGCCATAGCAGAGAGCTGGCCTGGAAGAGGGGCGACCGGGACAGAATCCGGCGCCCCAACCGGGACTAGAACCCGGTGTGCCGGCGCCGCAAGGTGGAGGATTAGCCTATTGAGCCACGGCGCCGGCCCAACAATTCAATTTCGTTCTGACAGTTTCTTCTTGGCAGTAGCATCAGACCCCAGAAGTTCACAGTCTCAGTTCCACCGCCCTGTCTGTACTGCAGACACCAGGTGCCCAGGGGGACATACTTTTACCTGACTACAAATTCAGGGTTTCTTATGACTCCTTGTTCTCCACGTTCAATAATTTTCTACAAAGGTTCATAGAACCGTGGAAGATACTTTACTTCTGTTTACTGGTTTATTCTGCAGGATGCAGCTCAGAACAGCCGCATGGAAGAGGCCTACAGGGCAGGGGATCAGCATAGAGCTTCCGTGTCCTCAGCAGCGGCAGGGTCCTCTCAGAACCTCCCTTACCTGCTGGGAGGCTCTCTCCACCTCATGTTCAAGAGCTTTTACAACCCAGCCTCCAACCCCACTGTCCCTCTCGGGAGAGAGCGGTAGAGTGGGCTGAGAGTCCCCCTACCCTAATCTCCTGGCCAGTCCTTCTGTTTACCAGACACCCATCTTGATGTTATCCAGGAGCCTAACCATAAATTGCGTTATTAGCATAAACTCAGATGTGGTCCGAAGGGCTATTTATAACTAACAGGAGGCACTCCTGTTCTTAAAGTTCACAGGGCTTAAGGAGCTCTGTGCCACAAAGACCACATACGTTTTTTTGTTGCACCTTGTGTGTGTGTGTGTGTGTGTGTGTGTGTGTTTTAAGCAAAGACTTTCCTTTTCCTCCCTCCCAGCCCATGCACAAGAGAGTGAACACACACATTTTTAAAATTTTCATTTTATTTGAAAAGAGACTAAGAGACTTCCCATCTGGTAGTTCACTCCCCAGCACCTGCAACAGCCAGGACTGGGCTAGGTTGAGCAAGGAGCCCAGAACTCAGTCCTGTCTCCCATGTGAGCGCCAGGGACCCAAGTACTTGAGCTGTCACCGGCTGCCTCTTGGGGTGCCCATTATCAGGAATCTAGAATCAGAATCAGAGCTGGAACTTGAACCCAGGCACCCTGAAATGGGTTCTGAACATCCCAGGTGGTATGTTAATTGTTTTGCCAAACTTGCTGCTTACATGATCTCATTGTTTTTTCTTACAAGACTGCTTACTGTAAGGGTAGGTGATACAAAGAAACTACAGCTTGGAGAGGGTGATTCACCTGCTCAAGCTCACACAGCAAGTCTCTCCCAGAACTTTAAATCCAGGTCTGTCTCATTCCAAAGCTCCCTGCATTCTTCCCCTTTTCTCTCCGGAGGGTCAGCTTGGCTTTTGAGTAAGAGAAAATAGTGTGAGCAGATGGACAGTACCTTCAGGGACATAGTGTAGCCCATTCAGTCATGGTGGGAGATCAGCTGGTGCAGAGATCTTGTTTGAAGAATCTGTTCTGATGGAGCCCAAAGACCACTTTGCTTAAAGTCACATGATACAACTGAGTGACTAACTAAAAACATGGTGCTCTCTGAGCCTCAGTCTTCTAAGGAATAGGAACAGTCATCACAGCACCCCTGGGGTATGGTGAGTTTGGGCATCTGCACAACACTGAGTGAGCAGAATGGCCCTGTTGCCACCTGGCCAGAGTCTAAGCCAGCAGGGCACAC
Organism: Oryctolagus cuniculus; assembly: GCF_051225735.1. Classification (NCBI taxonomy): domain Eukaryota; kingdom Metazoa; phylum Chordata; class Mammalia; order Lagomorpha; family Leporidae; genus Oryctolagus; species Oryctolagus cuniculus. The sequence continues at coordinate 13,117,440 of NC_142878.1, forward strand.
AGAGCTGGGCATGTGCACGAGACAGGAGGAGGTGTGGGTGTTGGGAGGCAGCGTGCAGCTCCAATGGGCGACCATTAGACAGGTCTGCATTGGCATAGGTACACTCCCACTCCCATTTCTGTCATCATTTCAGCAGATAAGGGAGATCGGTGTGACCCCTTGATGCCCAATTTCAAGGGCAGTTTGTGGAACCCTGAGCCCTGATTACCATGGTAATCAGCAGTGACCAATGCAGAGAAGCATCCCAAGGGAGATACAGGGCAGTGGTAAAGAAAGCACAGGTGCTCCTATGAAAGGGCTTTGTGTCAGAATGAGGGAGAGGGTAAGGGGGGGCGGGGTCACAGAGCCTGGGGTGCCAAAGCTGAGCATGCTATTATAAACACAGTCTGGTGAAAACAACTTGAACAAAAGACTCCTTCTCCCTCCTGCTACTCCTATCTAATTAGGAACCTCAGCAGGGCAGGTCTCAGTCTTCCATGTCCCAGATGGTACTTCTACACGTTGTCTACTAACATATCCTTTCTCTCCAAGGTCCCTGGTTTTAAAAATGAAGCTGCTCACCTGGGTGCCCCTTCTTGTTTGACTTTTAATAGTTTCAGACCTTACTTAACTCTGGATGCTGTTCTCCCCAGAGGATGCCAGAGCCCTGGGCCCTGCCCATGGACCCCTTGCCTCTAGGCTCAAAAGTCCTAGACCTACAACCTTTTGTCGGTAATTCCTGAATCTCAACAATCAGCAATCTGAAATGTTGTTTATGCCTTTGATGTTGTTTTTGCAACTTTGCTTTGAACTCATTTGGTCTAAAATTAAATTGAAATAGATGTAATTGAAGCATTTATTTGTAACTGTATATTTTGCTGCAAAAAATACCAATATGATTGGTTCTGGGGAGCCACTGTGGTCCTAGCCTAGAGTGTCATGTCATGGAATTTTCCAAATCGTGGAAAGTCTGAGCTCCAGAGCATAGATGGTCTCAGGGGACTGGACACGGGCTGGAAGCCTGATTATGCTGCCCTTGCAGGTTGAGTCTAAACCACTAGCCTTGAGATGCCAGCCAGGCTAGCTGAGCTGCCCCACAGAGCTGGTGGTCCCGGAAATGAGGACCCCAAGCCCAGGGGAACCCATATCAGAGGCTGACCCTGACTTGGGGGTTCATGATTACTTGCTGAGTCCTCACGTGCACCCTTGTCTCTGATTCCTTGGTTTTCTGACACTGAGGCTATGTTTGGGTTGTGAGGCGGTGGTATTCAAAACACTATCCCTACATCAAAGAATTCAAATCTAAAAATGTCCCTTAGGTTGCTGAGAGGCTCCCATGCAGCTGCATAATATTGTTTTCTGGAAATAAATATTTTGTGATTCTGCAGCCTATTTCATATACCGATTGAAATAATTTAATTTATCTTTTCAAAGTATCCCTACAATGAAGACTTGGAAAGTAGAATAGTTATTCATTTGGCTAGAAGTCCCCCCATCTGCTGCAGGAGGAGAAGGCTTAGGGGCATGCAGGGCGTTGGAATTCGCTTTAATGCTGTCATCTGAAGTGGCCACAGTGGACAGCAGGACCTTAAATGCGATTTTTATGCTATTCATGGTCATTTTGAAAGGGATTATCTAATTCCAAGTTTCCTTATCTCATACAGATAGCAACTCAGTTATGTAAATAACTTTCTGGCTTTGAACTTACCCAGTAATCTCTTATAAGAAATATTAGTAGGCAAGGAAGCAATATGCTGCTAATGTCATTGTGTGTGTCAGTCTTGGACAGATCACTATTTGCAATGGAATATGTCAGAATACCCGGGCGTGAAGACGGTTCGTTTCCCTGATGGCCAGATTTGGAAACCAGACATTCTTCTGTACAACAGGTAAGCCCTGGGGACGAAGGGAAAATGATGAATGCTTGCATATGAGCAGCAATCAAGCAGGTGTGAATATTGTGCAGAAAAGCTGGATACATTAACGTGGGGACATTGCTTCTCATGAGGCTCTCTTTGTAGCCAGGCCTTGAAAAGCAGCTCTGCTTCGTCTGCTTGTACTCTGTGTGTTGCCCAACCTGCTAAGATGATCATATCTGTGTATGTTAAGTGCATAGCATTGTTTCCTTGTGTGTGTTGACACACACATTCTTGCTAAGGCATCATCTTTGCTTCCTGAATAGCAGCAGTTAGGATCAACAGCAGAAAGTGTGTCCTGTGGGATACACACCTGGAACCCACGGTTTGCACCTAGGTCCTTACTGATTCACTTCTCACTGGGATTTGGAAGAGTTCTGCCACAAAGATGGCTGAGGGCAGGAGGACTGCCGTCTCTACCTATACGTAGAAACTTGTGAATTTGTGTATGGAACAACAACAAAAGGTAGTTAAAAAGGCAATTCTGATAGTCATTCTCCTGAGGACAAGAGATCAGAGATTCATCAGTAAGCCAAGAGGCAGACCAGATGCCCAACAGTCAGGTATCCAGGGTGAGTGAATTTCTTGAAGCACTAAAACTCTTTTTTTTTTTTTTTTTTTTTTGACAGGCAGAGTGGACAGTGAGAGAGAGAGACAGAGAGAAAGGTCTTCCTTTGCCGTTGGTTCACCCTCCAATGGCCGCCGCGGCCGGCGCGCTGCGGCCTGTGCACCGCGCTGATCCGATGGCAGGAGCCAGGAGCCAGGTGCTTTTCCTGGTCTCCCATGGGGTGCAGGGCCCAAGCACCTGGGTCATCCTCCACTGCACTCCCTGGCCACAGCAGAGAGCTGGCCTGGAAGAGGGGCAACCGGGACAGAACCCGGCGCCCCAACCGGGACTAGAACCCGGTGTGCTGGCGCCGCTAGGCGGAGGATTAGCCTAGTGAGCCGTGGCCCCGGCCTAAAACTCTTTATTAAAACAGATTGTCAAATAAAACAAGCTAGAACTTCTCTTCCCCATAAGTTCTATGTTACGATAACCAGGTTAATGATGACTGCAGCGGTTGGTTCCAGGTGGAAGGAGAAGGGAACTGGGACTTTCCTGGTGCAGGGAACAGTGAAACCATTAGAACAAGATGGTAAGACAGTTTTACAGTTCCCGGTGTAGCTTTTTTCGACTGAAATCACAAACAGATTTTATAATATGGTAGAATTAATAATGGGTTTTATGTCTTATATGTGGGACTGTTAACTCTGATACGGAGCTTGATGATTCCAGTGTTCTGGCTAATGGAGAGTTACCAAGTTGTGAGTGAATTCCAAGGAGCAAAGAAGAGGCAGTATCTGCCTGTCAGGTGTCACCAGGGACCAGGCCTTCGGGAATAATCTGGCCCCTCCCATGCATAACCTAACTGATGGCCCAGAGCCCTTGTCCTTTCACCTCTCCCCTTGGGCTCTGCTGAATGATTTTCCGCTTTCCTCTTCTCCCCCTGTGCCTGTTGACCACACCTGCAGACTGTCCTGGAACCCGTTGAAGCTTTCTTGGTTTCTGCTCTAGTTTTTCCTAAGAAATGGCATGTGGGACTTCTTCCTGAAGTAACGGCTAAATGTATGGCTTTCACGTCTGCGGTGTGGAATAAGCAGTTACTGAGACTCCTCGGGCCAGTCACAGATGTGGTGTCAGTTACCTACTGAAGCAGAACCAACAACCCCAAACTCAGTGCCTTTGCAAAAATACAGCCCTTTCCTCACAGTGCTGTGGGATCACCAGCTCTCGTGTCTCTTTGTCTGTTCCACGTGGATGCTGGCTGTGGGCTGTGCTACCTTGGTCTTCTTCCTTGGGCCCTATCCAGGATGTGTTCTGAGAGGAAAGAAGAGGGGACATGCAGGTCTCTTGTGGACTAAGTGTGGAGTAGAAATCCCTGAATGGCCATTCCCCTCATTCTGTTGGTCAGATTGGGCAGGAGTGTAGCCTGGCTTCAAGAGGGTTGGGGATCAGCCCCACCTCTACAACATGCGGGGAGGGCAAGAAATGAAGGTGACCTCTGGGGAGACTTAGCTGCCACCTGCTAAGAAAGTACTGTGGTGAAGCTGCACAGACCACATGAAAGGCTTGGGGTGGGGGAGGGGGTCAAAGAGACCAGAATAAGCTAACACTGGGAAGGAAGCCGCTCAAAGGAGCTCCCAGCTAAGGGCATTTCACAGGTGCCAACAAGAGAGGACAGCGAGGTGGATTCCAAACACAGATGAGTTGTGTTATCCCCCACCTCTGCTGGCCATCTTCGTCTTCCCTTTGCTGTCTGGGCATCCTGCACAACCCAGGTGTGTGCACCTGCCTGTTCCTTTCCAGTAGCCTTGTCTACACCCGCCTCTCTCCAGCGTGAATTTTTCTCATACGGCACATTCACACGAGCTTCCTTCTAGGCCTTCTCTCATCCCTCTGCTTCAGCTCTGCTCAACTCCCAGTCCCCCAGGGTACCCTTCCTGATTCCCCCAGCCACCCCACGTCTAGGACATGCATCTCTGCCACCCTGTCATAGAAAGGGGTTCCTGTTCCCTGCTCACCTAGGGCCGGCCACCTCTCAGAGGCATTTAGCAGAGCACTCAAAACACATTTGTACGGACAAGATTGGAGGGGGAGGGGTTGCAGGAATTACTAGGAGGAAGAGTGAAGAGGATGGACCAGCATGATACAGTGCTGCTAAGAACAGCAAGAGAAGAAAGGAAAGGAACTCAGTTGTATTTGCAGCCTAGGAAACATTAAACAAAAATTGGCACAGGAAGTAGCAAAGATAGGCTTGACTTTAGTAATATCCTGACTTTCTGATACTCTGTTATTGGGGATTTTGAGAGATGCTGAGCTTAATTCTTTCTGCCAGCTTCCAGCACTCAATATGTTCTGTGCAGCAGAAGAATCTATTGGTTCGTTAATGGATGGGGGTGTTGAGGCTTTTTCTTAAGGAGGGGGTTAAAATGCCATCGCTCTGTGGAAGTCACGGTTTGTAAAGGGGCATTGATTTACTCGGGTGAAGCTCGCAAACGTGACTGCCATATTTCTCGCTCTGTTCCAATTTGATATTGGCAACCACACGTGAGTCACTAATGGCTTTTGAGCCATAATGCATTTTCTGTGCTCCGAGGAGGCTGGGTCACTGCAAAATAGCTATCTCTGCATCATTTCTGGAATGGGCTGCTTTATTTCTGTGATGGATGGAGAGCCAGCAGTGGTGCTGTTGGCCAATTGGCCGGGTCCTCTGAGCAGAGGATGGCCGCTAGGAAACACCTCTGCCTGGGGCTGATCCCAGTATTTCTTCTTGGCTTCGTTCACCTCACCTGAAGCTTTCAGTTCAAGGGTTTTTCTGAACACAGTCTTGCTCAAAGTGAGTAGCAATTATGAATTACTTGACATGATTTCCCCCTTTGGGTGGAATTAGAGGCCTTGCTGGTGTCGGCAGTCAGTCACTCCTCTCCTGGGTGACAGTAGGTTATGGCATCAGCCCTTCTAGGCTTCCCCAGTTTTGAGTAGCTTGGCCAGAAAATTCTGTAGCAGTTATGGAAATCTTTTATGATCAATATCTATCTTTATTTTAAAGATTATTTATTTTAAATTTATTTATTTATTTGAAAGGCAGAGTTACAGAGAGGCAGAGACAGGGAGAGAAAGAGGTCTTCATCTGCTGGTTCACTCCCCATTGGCAGCAATGGCCGGAGCTGTGCCAATCCAAAGCCAGGAGTCAGGAGCCTCTTCTGGGTCTCCCACACGGGTGCAGGAGCCCAAGAACTTGAACCATCTTCTTCTGCTTTCCCAGGCCATAACAGAGAGCCGCATTGGAAGTGGAGCAGCCATGACTCGAACTGGTACCCATATGGGATGCTGGCGCTGTAGGCGGTGGCTTTACCTGCTACGCCACAGCATCCACTCCTCTGATGAATATCTTTAAAGATGTTTTTGTTGTCTCTGTAGTTTTAGGTTAGCACGGAGTGTCAACTATTTCCGTTTCACTGACTGTGCAAAGATATATTTGTGCATCCTACAGACTGGTGTCTTTCACACTGTCCCATCACCCTGTGGCTGGTGCCAGAGCCTGGGAGTGGACAGTGAGATCCAGGCTGGATGGGCTCGTGATTGTACAGATTAGTGCTTGCCAGTGGCATAGAGTTTATTTCCTTACCAGGTATCATAGGCTCCTCTAGAAGCCAACCCAAGTCAAGGATTTCAGTGCATATCGTTAATTTGGGGGAACAATGTGGGGAAGTGGAACAGCGAAGAAAGGGAAGCCAATAGGGGGTGCACTGAAGTATAAGCTACTGTTGTGGACGTTTGGGACCCATTTCCACCTCTGGGAGACCTTTGAGCTGTGCTGAAGAAACTGGAGTGTGTACCTGCCAGCTGCCTCCACTTCTAGACTGAGAGCTACTTCCGGAGCAGTCAGCTTCCTGGCCCTTCTGACCTGCTGCCCCATGTGTGGCCTGAGCATGCTGTGGTAGCTGGAGCCTTGAACAGGGTTGCAGTGCTTGGAGGGGCGGCTGGGCATGGCCACAGAATGGTGATTGTTGCCCTGCTGTGCTCCAGTGCAGTCAAGCCATATGATCACACTTGAATCATTTTCATCCTGAAGTTCTTCTTGGCACAGCAGCAAGGTGAGGGTAGGGAGAGTGTCCTTGGGTTCAGCATGGGGGTGTTCCCAGCCAGAACAGAGGAGGAGGCAGAGTAGTTAGCTAAAGGAACTGGGCTGAAGGAGCTCCTAAGCCTGTCTGCTGGTGAGTGGCACCTGTTCCACTGAGAGCTGTGATGTGCTTCTTGTGATATCACACGGCTCTACATGAGGAATGGGATGTTAGGTTCTGAAAGCTGTTGACTCTGTGTTGTCACAGCTACTGGCTCCTGAGTCATGGTGTCCTGGGCCTCACAAAGGCCAGTAATGCAGTCATCACTGGGCATGGTGGAAGGTGGCTTGAGGCTGTCGCTGAAAGATTATCAGGAACGTTCTTGGAAGTGGCAGAAATCTCCAGATGAGCAAACGTAGTTTTGCTGCTGTGGACCTCAGAGAAGGGGGATGCTGCTGTAACATCTGCATGATCAAATACACAGACCTAATCTAGCGGGAGGCTACCTCCAAATAATGTGTGGTAGGAGGAGCTGGGAGAAGTGGCCTGTTTTCAAGGAGCAGACGGAGCCAGCCAACCTGTGTTTGCATCTCTAGAATCATTCTCCAAATGATCCATCACAGCTCCCTGTCTCACCCTGGCCGCCAGCACTGTTTGTCTTTCATTGTCCATTCACTTAGCCAATATTTAGTGAAGGCTCCCACACCATTATCACATACTGTTCTACGTGAGGGTGCAGCAGTGATCAAATCAAACCTAAATCCCTGTGCGGGAGTAGAGACAGAGCAGGGAAGAGGAGAGAGCATACACACCAAATTATAGGGGCTCTAAGGAAAACAGAACACAGAGGAAGTGGAGAGTGAGGTCCCCAGCCAGAGGCAGGGTAGGAGTCATGAGTGAGTAGAAGGCAGTGAAGGGAAGGGTGCTGTGGTGCCATCAGGAAAGCCAGTGTTCCAGCAGAAAGGGCAGCAGGTGCAAATAGCGTTTTAGGATTGCCTGGGGAAGACTTTGCAATGCAAAACAGAAGACAAGGCAGCCTGGTGTCCTGTGTAGTGCTGGGCACTCCCACGTGTACCTTCTCGGTGATCTGATTCTGTAGTGGTGTTCACGTTATTTTTCAACTCTTTGCCTTAGAGGAAACTTACAGAAAAGCAAATTAATTAATTCCTTAAATACAGTCTTTAACAGGCCTTCTTTTTTATATATATATAAAATTATATATATAATTTTACCTTTGAAAATATTCACCGTGCTTTGGTTGTTCCAGGGCAGGAGCAATCCAGACCTGTCCTGGGAACAGAAGGGACTGGAGTGGCTGGAGAGAATTTCAGGGGCTCAGCAGTTGGAGAGAGGGTGAGGGACAACAGTGGGGGCTGTGGGCCAAGTGTTGGAAGTCTTGGCTTTGACTATGAGTGCAGTAGGAAGGTTCTGATTCCTATTTCTTTTTTTGCTGAGCATAATAGTAAAATACCCGTTCATAGTCTCCTGAATTGCTGTCAAGTGGTTCTCATCAGAATAAGCAGCAGTTATCTGTTCTCTGCTTGGGCACTGCTCTCATATTTTGGTTCATCGTCTCCTCTGGCCTCTCTGGAATGGAGAGAGGCAGGGGACGAGTGAGTGTCTGCCACTGTCAGCCGCTGTGAGAGCACGCTGTCACTGGCCATACTCAGCACTGCCTGCCTCCGTGCAGGCTGTCTGCAAAGGGCCTGGCAGCTCCACGCACTGGGCTCACATCACTGGCCACAGCTCTTGGTGCTTTGGTACCCAGGCACCAAGTGCTGGGGCCCGGGAGCCAGAACACGGTGGCTTCTTTCCTTCCTGGACCCTGTGACGTCCATGTGAGTGTTCACATTCCTCAGGCTGGCTCAGCTACTCGCCTGAGGTTGCCCAGCTGGGTCTGCCTGGCTCCGGACTGCAGTCCCTACTGGCCTGCCTCCGGTCACGTCTGGAGCGCGCGCATGCCCTGAGAGCCACTGTGCTTTGGTATTCTGCACACTGAAAAGCACAGTAACGCCTTCTTCCTCTCTCTGCACTGACTCCGCTGTCAGAACCCTGCGCTGCACTGCCTGCCTCAGCTGTTTTCTTTTCACTTTTTTTTTTTTTTTTAAACTTTTCTAGAAGAGGTCACTTTGTCGCTTCCCGAGCCGCTCTGGGATTTCCATGCTATCACTTCTTGATGGGTTTCCCTCAGCATCTGACATCCACCTTTCCTTTGACCAAATCCCTTGCCAGCCAGGGCAGGTTGCGAAGTGCTCCCGCGGCGAAGCGTGCAGTGACAAAACCCAGCTGCTGGTCAGGAGTGTGAGCAGAATGGGAAACAGGGCTGGCTGCCCAGGGCAGCAGAGTGTTCTGGGGCCAGCTTTGCGGCTACGGTGACCAGGGCCAGGCTGTCTTGCACATGGTACCAGACGGCCTCCCCACCCCCTGGGCCCTGAGGGCAGGAGACTGATGGTGCCTCACGGCACGGCTTTTGGAGACAAGCCTATTGATCGTCGCAGCAGGGAACACGGAGCCGCCAGGATTGGAGGGGCTGTGTAATAAATATGTGCGACAGGAATTCGATGGGCAGTTCAGTCATCATCATGAGCCTCTCTGGGGAGGAAGCAGGTAGCCCAGGAAGGGCCACAGTCAGCTCCCACCCTGCCCTCTCCCCACCCACCAGGAAGTTGTCGGTCACAGGGACAGGCGTTAGAGGGGACCTCAGCTGCCGAACCTGCCCCCTGGTGTGGTTCAGAACCTGGGAAGCTGAGGCTGTGGGGCCAGGGCTCAGGGCTGGTGTGGCTGAGGCTAGGGTCAGCCCAGGGGTGTGTTCTGAGATGCTGTGCCCTGTGTCATTCACTGCTCTCAGGGCATGCGCGAGTGCCATCAGTCACAGGTCCCTTTACTGTGGCGGTCTCATCTGGTTTGATTTCGTAGCCATCAGGGATTTGACCTGGAGTGACTCGCCCTCCATCACAATGCGGGAGTGGTTTCTGAGATTCTGCTGGTGGTTCATGGAGAGTGGAGGCCTGATCCCCAAATCCTCATGCTTCCCCAACACTTGGCAGCCTCTTTGTGGATGAGAGATCGGGGCCCTCAGGAGCACACTGCAGAGCAGCAGATGGGTCAGGGACACTGAGCCTCAGGTCTGGGAGAGCGAGCTCAGCAGGGCATGTGGGAAGTTGTTCACAGGGCAGTGGCGGCTCAGCTTGGTTTCTCTGGGATCCTGGTTTCCACCTGGGGTCCTGGCAGCACTGTTCATCGTGCCCGTTTTCACTTTTAAGGCTGACGTGGTTTAGACAAGCATCCACGTGGTCTCCTGACCTGAGAGCAGGCAGGCTACATTGAGAGCACAGTTAGCTTACGGCGTGGGGCCAACAAGATGGGTGAGGTCATGGCTCTGGGCTCTTCCAGGAGATGGAAGGAGATTCTCCTGCAAGGTGCAGGTGTGGCAGCCTTCAGAGCCTTTGCTCTAACTAGAGGGAGGGGGTAAAGGACAAGGGTCATGGCTCGGGGAGGAGCTGTGACTGAGGAGCCCTGGGCAGCAGAGCCACACTTCCCCGAAGTCTGTCCCTGACTCCCAGCCACCAGTTGCCTGCCCTGGGCTGCTGCTGTGTTCCTGAGAGAACCCCCTGCCTGTCGGCCTCGCAGATGTCATACTCTCTTCCTCCTTACTGGCCAAGAGCTCCGTGGAAGGGACCCGGTTGTGTTCATGTTTTTTAACCCCCAGAAGTCAGTGTGGTGAAGGGCACTGGAAAGCTGCAAATTCCAGTGAGTGGATGGACAGGTGGGGCCGTTCCCACGCTCCAGCCGGGGGTTGCTGGAGGCCAGCATGTGGTGGCAACACTCAGAAGTCTTTCTGAATTTCTAGGTCAGTCTTCCCAGAACAAAAAATTTAAAGAGTGAGTGAATTCTGGTCATATGGGGCAGAGGTAGGGATATGGGTCATAACATGTACATGCCTGTAAAATGAGATACAAAGTAGCTTAGAGACTATTATTCTCCTTTTTCCTCATTTATATATACCAACTGGCCATGAAGGATTATCTACTGTATTTTTTAAAAGTATATTTATGGGGGAGCCGGTGCTGTGGCTCACTTGGCTAATCTTCCGCCTGTGGTGCCGGCATCTCATATGAGTACCAGGTTCTAGTCCTGGTTGCTTCTCTTCCAGTCCAGCTCTCTGCTGTGGCCTGGGATAGTAGTGGAGGACAGCCCAAGTGCTTGGGCACCTGTGCCCACGTGGGAGACCAGGAAGAAGCACGAGGCTCCTGGCTTCGGATCAGTACAGCTCCGGCTGTTGCAGCCATTTGGAGAGTGAATCAACGGAAGGAAGACTTTTCTCTCTGTCTCTCCCTCTGTCTGTAATTCAATCCCATCAAGGTGGCATGTACCAATGCCATCTCACTAGTCTAGGTGATCAATTTCTGTTCACAATTGATCATAATGACAGGACTAAGAACCAAAGGGATCACATAAACAAGAATAGTGTCTGCAAATACTAGCTGATAGAATAAAAAAGGGAGAGAATGATCCAACATGGGAAGTGAGATACACAGCAGACCCATAGAATGGCAGATGTCCTACATAGCACTCTGGCCTCAGAATCAGCCCTAAAGGCATTCTGATCTGGCTGAAAAGCCCATGAGAGTATTTCAGGCATGGAAAGCCAAGACACTCTAGGGGAAAAAAAAAACCTAAATGAAAGATCTCCGCAAGTGAGATCCCAGTGGAAAGAATGGGTCATCAAAGAAGGAGGTACCTTTCTCTGAAGGGAGGAGAGAACTTCCACTTTGACCATGGCCTTGTCTAAATATGATCAGAGTCGGTGAACTCAGGGGGCTTCCATAGCCTTGGCAGCTCATGACAAGAGCCTAGGGTGATTACTGAGGCCATAAACAAGAGTGTCAATTTGTTAAGTCAACATCAGGAGTCACTGTGCACTTACTCCTCATGTAGGATCTTTGTCCTTAGTGTGCTGTACATTGAGATTTAATGCTATAACTAGTACTCAAACAGTATTTTTCACTTTATGTTTCTGTGTGGGAGCAAACTGTTGAAATCTTCACTTAATATATGCATGGGAGACCAGGAGAAGCACCTGGCTCCTGGCTTCGGATCAGCGCAGTGCGCCAGCTGCAGCGGCCATTGGAGGGTGAACCAACGGTAAAGGAAGACCTTTCTCTCTGGCTCTCTCTCTCTCACTGTCCACTCTGCCTGTCAAAAACAACAACAACAACAACAACAACAACAACAACAACAAAATACTACACCACAATTTAAAAAAGCACATATAAGGGGAAACTCATAAAAGCTCTCACAGTGAAAATCATAGTTAAAAGAAGCATATTTGCCTAACAGAGGATTACTTCAAATATCAGAAAAAAATGAGTTAGCCAAAGTAATTTGCATTATGTGAAGACTCAAGTCAAAAGGAATTACTCAAGGATGTATTCCAGCAAAATAAGATGAAAACAAGAAAGAGACAAAAATGGGATGCAGCCTGTAGTTAGCAAAACGTTTTAGTTAGTTTTAAATATGTGATGATATTTTAAAATATACATAATGACTTACAGGGTTTTGCTGGCAAAAGGAAGTTGAGAAGTAGCAGAAATAACAATGGGAATTTGCTGAGGGGGTTCTTTGGTTCATCTGTGGTAGAGATAATCTCATTAAATGCACAAAACATACAAAATGAACAAAGTACAGTATACATGTGAAGTATCTGAGTAGCTATCAGAGTAATAGAAATAGTGTTAAAACTTTCAACCCAGGCTGGTTCTAAGGGTACAGTGGATTAAGCTGGTCGCTGCAATGTGCTGGTTCAAGTCCCAGCTGCTCCACTTCCATTCAAGATCCCTGCTGGTGCACCTTGGAAGGCAGCAGACGATGGCCCAAGTATCTGGACCCTGCCGCTTACGTGGGAGACCCCAGTGGAGCTCCTGGATCCTGGCTTTGGCCTAGCCCAGCCTGACCATTGTAGCCATTTGAGAAATGAACCAGTGCATAGCAGGTCTCTCTTCTCTCTGTCTCTTCCTTCTCTCTGTGCCTTTCAAATAAATAAATACATTTTAAAAAGCCATTCCAAACCACTAGGCATAAAATTAGGAAAAATACATTAAATACAAGAACAGAAAAATGCCAGAAAATTGAAATGTGGGGCCCCACTTAGACCCCAGAGTTGATATGAATGTTATTTTAAATTAATGACATTTGAGATTCAGCAGATGAATCCTTTTCAGAACCTAAAGATAGAAATTTCTGGAAGGGAGACTGCCAGAAATACCCTCTCCAGGGCAGTTTCATTGCCAGGAACGGAGATGGAGAAGGCCACTTGCTGCTGCAGGCACGAGTACCCCTAGAAACTATTATTGTTCTCACAAAAGCCTTTGCTCTCCGTCCCCTCTCCCCTGTTAAGTGCAGAAACCCCTATTGTTAGCTGTTCTGAGTCATGTCACGTTTCTCTGGGTGCTCACATGTGCATACATGAATAAAAATCTGTTTTTTCTTCTTCTTCTCTCTTTTGTCAGTGTAATTCATTGGCCTCTGATTACAACTAAAATGGTATAGGAAAAGCATTTCTTTCCCAATACCAGAACGTATGATTAAAACAATAACTAATGGCAGAAATAAGCTGGAACAATCACTAATCACAAGAATTCAAGTGAGTTGTAAATTCCAACAGCTCCAAAACCAAAATATACTTCCATATTTGGTTTAACAAATTAAAACCCAACGATAGAGTATATATAGAAAGTAGATTTTAATCAGAATTATCCAGAAGGTTGAAAATAAAGGAATTAAAAAAGATTTGTCTGCAAAAATGCCATAAAAAGAAACCAGACATAGCCAATGTACTCACTCGACAAATATAGACTAAAGTCAAAAATACATGAAAAGGGGCAATGAGTATTTTGTAATGTTTAAAGGAAAATTTGTTGAGAAGACAAAGTGGTCGTGCATAATTATGGGCAAGCATTGTGGCTTCAAAATATGTAAAATCAGGGGCTGGCATTGTGGTGCAGCAGGTTAAGCCACTGTTTACAATGCCAGAATCCCATACTGGAGTGCCAGTTCAAGTCCCAGATGCTCTGCTTCCAATCCAACTCTTTGTCAATGTGCCTGGGAAAGCAGCAGAAGATGGCCCAATTATCTGGGCCCCTGCCACACCCATGGGAGACCTGGATGGAATTCTTTAGGCCTGGCTCAGCCCAGGTTGTTGTGGCCATTTGAGGAGTGAACGAGCAGATGGTGTATCTTGTCTTATTCTATGTCCCTGTCACTCTACCTTTCAAATAAATAAATCTCATACACGTTGATAAAAATATCAAGGAGAAGGCCGGTGCCACGGCTCACTAGGCTAATCCTCTGCCTGCGAGCGCAGGCACTGCGGGTTCTAGTCCCAGTTGCTCCTCTTCCAGTCCAGCTCTCTGCTGTGGCCTGGGAAGGTAGTAGAGAATGGCCCAAGTGCTTGGGCTCTGCACCCGCATGGGAGACCAGGAGGAAGTACCTGGCTCCTGGCTTCGGATTGGCGCAGAGCACCGGCCGTAGCGACCATTTTGGGGGTGAACTAACGGAAGGAAACCCTTTCACTGTCTAACTCTGCCTGTCAAAAAAATATATGTATCAGGGAGAAATTGACAAAACCCAGAATTAAAACGGTTGAAAAGATTGGCCCAAAAGATATATAGGGAGAGTTGTAATCAACAAATAAAAAGTACTATTTTTAAACATACTTGAAACATGTTTAAAAAATAACATTTGGGGCCAACGCCGTGGCTCACTTGGTTAATCCTCCGCCTGCAGCACCGGCATCCCATATGGGTGCTGGGTTCTAGTCCCGGTTGCTCCTCTTCCAGTCCAGCTCTCTGCTGTGGCCCGGGAAGGCAGTGGAGGATGGCCCACATGCTTGAGCCCCTGCACCCGCATGGGAGACCAGGAGGAAGCACCTGGCTCCTGGCTTCGGATCGGCACAGTGCTGGCCATGGCAGCCATTTGGGGAGTGAAACAATGGAAGGAAGACCTTTCTCTCTGTTTCTCTCTCTGACTGTCTATAACTCTACCTGTTGAATAAAAAAACAAAAAATAACATTCACACACACACACACACACACACACACACCCAGCCTAGAAGAAAACTTTCCTAATTGGATATATATTACCCACAAGAAAACTACAGCAGCCATAAAGCTGAGGGTCACAAAGTGGGATAGATGCACATCAAGGCAGAGATAAGGCAAAGATAATAGATGTTAAGGACTGAATGCACCCCAAGGTGATGGTACTAGGAGGTGGGGTCTTTGAGAAGTGAGTAGGTCAGACCCTCATGATTGGAGTTAGTTCCCTTAGAAGAAGAGACAGAGAACTTGGTTGTTCTCTGTGCTTTCTTGGCCATGTGAGGAAACTGGAAAATGTGCATCCGCAGAACACAGGGCTGCTGCCCCAGGCAGTGGATCTGCTGACACTTTGGTCTTATACTCCCAGCCCCCAAAACTGTGAGTAAGCAATGCTGTTTACGTCACCCACTCTGGGGTTTTCTGTTAGAGCAGCCTGAAGCAAGATGACAGCAATCACAGTGCTCAACCAGAGCACTATGCGAGCAAATGAAAGATATAAATATTGCAGAAGAAGAGGCAACCCTGTCATTTCTTCTAATCACTCCACTGACAAAGTTTGAACTAATGAGAGGTTTAGTTAAGCAAAGAAGACAAGATAATAGCTGAGCTAGAAGTCAGTGAGTAATAGTGAAGTGAAATAGAAAGGATCTCGTTTGCACTCATGATAACAACCATAAAATACCAAGAAATAAACCTGGTACCAGACCATTGAGAGGAAAACTATAAACATTTGCCAAAGCACCAAAAAGAGTGAAACAGCCTAGGAGTGGCACGTGTGTTCTTTCCAGCCCTCCTCCCCTGCAGCCGCTGGTGTGTTGAAAGCATATGCAGAGGGAGAGTGCACATCCATTTGCTGTTCACTCCCAAAATGGCTGCAATAGCCAAGGACTTCTGGGTCTCCCACATGGATGCAGGGGTCCAAGTATATGGGCCATCTTTTGCTGCTTTCCCCAGGCACAGTAGCAAGGAACTGGATTGGAAGTGGAACAGCTGGGACTTTAACTGGCACCCATATGGGATGCTGGTGCTGTAAGTGAGCTTTGACCCACTGTGTTATAGTACTGGCTCGCAACGATTTTCTGATGTCTGCCCTAAGAGGCTTCTTAGCACCTGTCAGCAATGGAGATGCCATCCCTCTGTCTCCTGGGGTCTGATATAGCAGGTGTGGAGTATAAAACTCAAGAATCTGCTTCAGGCAGTCTTAAAGAACCAAACCTTGAAATACTTTGCCCTACTGGCATGTCTTTCATGAGGTAGAAACTAAGAAACCAGGAGCAATTTGGTACCTGGAAGTCCGAAACTTCAGCCCATTTATTCACCTCAATTACATTCTTGTCTCCCTCCTGCTGTCTAGTGAAAGCCAACTGAATGATGAATGGTGCTGTCACCACTGGAGGATTATGGGAAAAGAATGATCAGGAACTTGATTTTAACCATCTACCTCCTGCTTCTGGCATATACCTAGTTGTGTTTCTCATTTTTCTTGGGGATGCATTAACATCTCAGGCTAGACAACACTAGAGAATCAGTACAGAATCCCCTGTTCATTTTGTAGTCAATAGGAAAATGTGCTGTGACTAAGCACAACATAATACGGCTGTACATTATAGTCTTCCAGGTGGTGCCCCTAAATGCTATTGCTGTGAACTGGTTAAATGCCCCACACCCACTGGGATACTCATGGCTTCCCGGATACCTGTGGCAGGTAGCTGCTGACTTCGAAAGCTGCACTTCTTTGTGGCCCTGCAGTCGACATTGTCGCATTCTTTTTCTCTTGGCTGTATTGAACCTCACCTTATTTATTATCCTTCCAATTGAAGCCTAGGTTAAAGAAGAAGCTTTCCTGTTTCGCAAGACCAAGATCAATGGCCACAGCACAAAGTGCCTGACTTCTGTCCCTCCATGCTTAAGTAGCTAAATATCATTTTAAATACAGATTGAGCATCCCTAATCCAAAAATTCTGAATGTTAAATTCTCTCAAAGTCTGAAACGTTCTGGTTACCAATAATGACACTATAAGTAATAAGTAATGACACTATAAGTAATAAGAAAGTTTATACCATTAAAACTTGTCTTCTGAACAATATTATTGAAGTACTATATAAGAGTACATTCAGGCTATATGTATAAAGAGTATATGAGCATAAATAGGTTTTGCAAGTGGATTTGAGTCCCATCTCCAAGATGCCCCCTTACGTATATGCAAATATTCCAAAATGAAGAAGGATGAAATTGATTCTTTGGGTTCCAAGCATTTCAACGTTTGAAACAGGGGCTCCACAACCTGCATCTTCCTTAAATTCATCTATTTAAGAGTTTTAAAATAATTTTTAGAAGTTTTTGAGTAACATGTAATACAGTTATGTTTTTTATGGACTACAGTGAAATATTTCAACACA
The DNA here is from genome assembly GCF_051225735.1 of Oryctolagus cuniculus. NCBI lineage: Eukaryota > Metazoa > Chordata > Mammalia > Lagomorpha > Leporidae > Oryctolagus > Oryctolagus cuniculus. The sequence goes on from NC_142878.1 coordinate 13,134,436, forward strand.
TATACATGGTGTGAACTCATCAATCCAGGGACTGGCCTTTCCATTTCTTTGTCTTTGCTCTGTGTTCGTGTCTACGAGCTCCTTTCTCCCAGTTGTTTACACAGAGGGTAACAAGATGTCATGAACTATGTTGCCCCACTGTGCTGAGGAACACTAAAACATGTTTACTTCTACCTGTGTTTCTGTGTTTTTATACCCATCATGCAACCTCCTTCTGCCCCCATCCCCTCACTCTAGTAATCAGTATTCCAATCTCAGATCCACTTTTAGCTTTAAAATTCCACATATTAGAACATGCAGTATTTTGTGTTTCTGTATCTGGATTAATTCAGTTAGCATAATGTCTTCCAGTTCCATCCATTGTGCTGTAAATATCAAGGTTTCATTCCTACTATGACTGCATAATAGTCTGTTGTATGCTTATACCACATTCCTTTATTTATGGACAGGCAGGTTGACTGCCATGTTTTGGTTACTGTGAATAGTGCTGCAGTGAACATGGGAGTATAGGCATCTCGCGCTGATTTCATTTCCCTAGGAGTTATACTTGCAAGCTGGATAGCTGGATTGTGTGGTAGACTTATTTCTAGTTTTTTGAGGAACCTCCATACTATTCTCTATAATAGCTGTACTAATTTTCAGCCTCAACAGTGTGTAAGGGTTCCATTTTCACCTTATCCTCATCAGTGTTTGTTATTTTTCATCTTTTTGATAATATCCATTCTAACTGGAATGGGATTATCCTAAAATTGTGTTTTGATTTGCATTTCTCTGATGGCAAGTGATGCTATTTTTTCATGTATTTGTTGGCTGTTTATATTTCTTCTGTTCCAATTCTTTGCCTGTTTCTTAACTGGATTTTTTTTTTGACAGGCAGAGTGGACAGTGAGAGAGAGAGAGACAGAGAGAAAGGTCTTCCTTTTGCCATTGGTTCACCCTCCAATGGCCGCCGCAGCTGGCGCACTGCGCTGATCCGATGGCAGGAGCCAGATACTTCTCCTGGTCTCCCATGGGGTGGAGGGCCCAAGTACTTGGGCCATCCTCCACTGCACTCCCTGGCCACAGCAGAGAGCTGGCCTGGAAGAGGGGCAACCAGGACAGAATCTGGCGCCCCGACTGGGACTAGAACCCGGTGTGCCGGCGCTGCAAGGTGGAGGATTAGCCTAGTGAGCTGCGGCGCCGGCCATGGATTATTTTTTATTGTTGTGTTTTTTGAGTTCTTCATATGTGCTACATATTCATCTTTTGTCATATGCTTAGTCTACAAATATTTTCCCATTCTATCGGTTGCTTCTTCAATATGTTCTTTCCTTTGCTGTACAAAAGCTTCTTGGTTTGGTATATCCCATCTGTCCTTTTAAAAAAAAAACACGATTTATTTATTTGAAAGTCAGAGGTAGAGAGCAAGAGAGAAAGAGCACTTGTGCTATCTTCCATCTGCTGATTGACTCCCCAGATGACCACAAGAGCTGCACCTGGACCAGGCTGAAACCTGGAATCTGGAAGTCCATCCAGGTCTCCCATTTTGGTGGCAGGGGCTCAAGAACTTGGGTCATCTTTCTCTGCTTTCTAGTGCACATTAGCAGGAAGCTGGATCAGAAGTGCAACAGCTGAGACTCAAACTAGCACTCATATGGGACACCAAGGTTGCAAATGGCAGCTTAACCCATTGTGCCCAATATGGTCTCCATTTGTTACTTTTGCTTTTGTTACCTGTGCTTTGGAGAAACATTATCCCTGTATGCAAATAATATGATTCTTTATGTAGAGAAGTCTAAATATTATACCAGGAGACCATTAGAGTTGATAAACAAACTCAGCAAAGTTGCAAGATACAAAACCACACAAAAATCACTGTTATCTACCAGTAACAAACTTGCTGAGGAAGATATTATAAGGGCAATCCATCTTGTGTTGGAGAACTAGATGGAGTCCTAACTGTTCCACTTACAATCTGGCTTCCTGCTAATGCATCTGGGAAAGTAGCAGCAGAAGATGGCACAAGTGACTTAACCTTTAGAGCTTAACCATTAGAACTTAACCTTGAGTGTTTGAATGATAAATCTTGAGCATTTGTGGCCAGTCTCATTTTTGGGGAACACTGTCAGAACCACTTTCTTAAATGTGTCATTTTAAGGATATCTCTGCTTAAAAGAACATCTACTAAAAATAGTTAATCCCTGTCTCTCTCTCTCTCCCCTTCCCTCCCTCCATGTACCCCTGCCTTTCCCTTTGTCACTCTGCCTTTAAAAAAAATCTTAGAAAGCAGATAAGATTACCTTGAAATAAATTTAACCAAGGATGTGAAAGATGTCTATAATCAAAATCACAAAATGCTAACGAATGATATTGAACAAGGCACACATACAAAATGAAAAGAACTTCCGTGCTGTGGGTTGGAAAAATTTAGTATTATTACAATGTCCATACTCCCCAAGGTGATTTACAGATTCAGTGTAGTCCCTATCAGAATACCCAGTATTTTGAAGTGTTTTCTCTGTGTTTTACTCTAGTGGTTTCATAGTTTCAGGTCTTATAGTTAGGTCTTTGATCCACATTGAGTTGATTTTCACATAGTGCGGAAGGTTGGAGATTAAATCTCGTGCATATGGATATCCAGTTTCACTAGAATCATTGAAAAGGCCGTGCTTTCTCCAGTGAATACTTTTGGCGCTGTTGTCAAGAGTCAGTTGACTGGATATACATAGATTCATGTCTGAGATTTCTATTCTGTTCTCTCAGTCTGTGTGTCTGTCTTTATGCCTGTACTACTGTTTTGAATACAATAACTGTAGTACATGTTGAAATAAGGTATTGTGATGTCTCCACCTTTGTTCTTTTTTAGTCAAGAATGATTTGCCTATTTGGGGGATTTGTGTTTCCATCTGAATTTAGGATTATTTTGTCCTTCTGTAATTTGTATTTTCATGCTCGTAGCCAGGTCTTTCATAGAGTAAAAGTGTTTTTTTTGTTTGTTTAACTTTAATAAATTCTAGTATATCAGATTTTACCTTGGACTGTGCATTCGGTATTTAGTCTAAAAACTCTGAGTTTAGGCCTAAGTTCTAAAAATTTCCTCTTTTACCTTAAAAGTTTTATAGTTTTAATTACAACTTCTTAGCCAATGATTTATTATGAATTAATTTTTATCAGTTATTATGATTTCTAAAATGTAGGTTAAGGTCTATAATTTTTTTAAAATTTCATTTTCATTTTATTTGGAAGAGAAAGAGAGGTAGAGAGAGGAGAGAGAATGAGTGAGAGAAACTCAGAGGTCTTTCATCTGCTGGTTCACTCCCCAGATGCTCCAACAGCCAGGATCTGGGCAAGCCAAAGCCAGAAGCCCAGAATTCCATCTGGGTCTCCCACAGGGGTCCAGGGACTCAAGCATTTGAGCCACCATTTGCTGCCTCTCAGTGTGTGCATTATCAAGCAGCTGTGTCCACAGAAGCAGGACATCATCCTAGGCACTCTGTTTGGGATGTAGGCATCTCAAGCAGCAGGTTAACCCTGTGCCACAGTGCCCAACCCAGCTGTTTCAGATTTTAGCAGTTGTTAAATGGTATTGTATTTTCAGTTTCCTTGTGTTTACTACTGATATAGAAATAATTAATTTTTGTCTATTGATTTTGATGCACTCATTCATGAGAACTAGAATTTGTTTTTGTTTCTGGAGATTCCTTGGGATTTTGTACATAGATCTTTAATCATGTCATCTGCAAATGGGGGAAGTTTTCTTTCTTTCCAATCCCCGTATATTTTTGGTTAGGACTTCTAGTATTGTATTGAATAAGAGAATTCAAAATGGACCTCTTTGGTTTGTTTCTGATCATAAAGAGAAATAGTCACTCTTTCATTGTATAGTAAGATGGTAATTGTAAGGTTTTTGTAGTTCACATATCAGACTGAGAAAATGACCCTTTATTCCACTTTTCTGAGAATGTTTATTTTGGATGAGTGTTGACCAATGTCTCTTGGCATTTCCTGCATCAACTCAATTCATAAGATCATGCTTTTTCTTCTTTAGACTCTTAATATAGTGAATTTCATTGACCAATTTTAATTATTGAACGAGCTTTACAACCATGGAGCAAACTCTAATATATATTATATATTATATATTATATATATATTATTAGGAAGAAAAAGAAATCCCACCTGCTGGTGTAGTTCCTAAATGTCTGTATCAGCCCAAAGCTGGTGGTGAATATTCAATCCCAGGTCTCCCATGTGGGTGCAGGAACCATTACTGGTACCATCCCCTTTGCCTCCCAGGGTCTGTACTAGCAGGAAACTGAAGTCAGATGCTAGAACTGGGTGCCAGACCCTGGTACTGATATGGAAAGTGGGCCTCTTCATTGCTAGGCAAAATGCCACCCGGTATTTGCAATGATTTTGTTAAGAGTTTGTGTGTGCATTTATGAGGGAATAGTCTGCAATTTCTATGTTTTTTCCCTTTTAATTTTCCGGTTTGTACTTTGATTTGGGTATCAAAGTAATACTAGCCTATAAAGTGATTTAATGAGTATTCTCTTCTGTTCTCTGGGAGAAGGTTATTGAGTTAGTGTTAATTCTTTAAATGTTTGGGAAAATTCTCCAATGAAACCTTCAGGATCTCGAGTTATTTTTCAGAAATAAAGAATTCAGTTTGTTTCGTTTTAGGATTTTTCAGCTTTTTGATATCCTCTTTGTTGAGTTTGCATAGTTTGTGCTTTTTAAGGAACTGGTACATTTCCTTCAGTTGTTAAATCTGTGTGTGAAGTTGGTCCTAGCATCCCCTTATCCTTTGTGATGTCTGCATGGTCTGCAGGGAGAGACCAAGATTGACCACACGTGTTGGCTTTGTCAGTTTTGTTAATCTTTTCAAAGAAGAAGATTTTTGTTTCCTTGATTTTTCCCTATTTTTTCTCTTCCCAGTTTTACTTTTCATTATTTCCTTCCTTCCTTCTTTGCTTTCCTGAGGTGACTCACAGGTAGCGTGGGTTACAGGTCTGGAACTGTTTTTCTCTTGTGCTACTACAAGTTCTCCTTTCAGCACTTTACCTGCATCTCACCCAAGCTGAGGTACTGGGTTTATGTTTTCATTCAGTTCAGTGCATTTCTCCAGTTTCTTGAAGACTTCCTCTTTGACTCGTGACTGACTGACATGTTTGGCGTTTAGCTGCCAAGCATTGGAGGTTTCCCTGTTTTCTTCCTGTTGTTCAAGTTTAGTTTGTTTCCTTTGTGGGCTAATAGCATTCCGTTTGTTTTCCCTTTTTAAACTTGACTCAGGTTTGTCTTCTATCTCTGAATATGGACTTCGTGGTATATGCTCCTCGGGTGCCTGAAAAGAATGTTTTTGCTGCTGTTGGCTTTCTAAAAAGCCAATTAAATCCTATTGGTTGATGGTATGTGAAGTTGTTCTGTATCCTTGTTGACTTTCTGTCTGGCTGCCTTTTCATCAAATATTGAGAGAAGAATATTGAATATAATTGTGCGTTTCTATTTTTCACTTCCATTGGTTTTTGGGTCACACATTTTGCAGCTTTCTTGTTTGGGAGAGCGGTTGTGCTTGCTGTGTCTACTTGGTGGACTGAGCCTTTATGATTATGTAAATTTACATCTGTGCTTCCTAGTGCTCTTGCTATAAAGTCTACTTTATCTGATGATAAAGCAGTCAATCTTGTTTTCTTTTTGAGTAATGTTTCCTCTTCTGTTTTCCGTATCTGTCCTCCTATAGAGGAAAATTTTTTTAAAATTTGAGAAAAATTACTGATAGTGTTTTTGTAAATTCATCTGAGAGCTGTGGAGGGTAGGAGAGGAGGGGGCAGGCGGTGGGAGGAGAGGCTTGAGCAAGCTTTCTCATTGACTGATTCACTCCCCAAAAGCCTACAACAGCCAAGCTTGGGTCAGCACTGAAGCCAAGAAGCAGGTGTGCAAGGGAGGTTGTTATAGGTATATAATAATAGGCTGTTAATAAAATATACTGCTGTGAACGTTCTACCAATTCAATCTTATCTTCCTTTTTATTTTCTCTGTTTCAGGAACTTCCTTTAGCTACTCTTTTTGGTTAATTCTGCTAGTGATTGGATTTCCTAATTTTTTTTTCATCTGGAACTTTCTTGACCTTCCTCCATTGCTCCTGATGGTGTTTTCATTGGCTATATAAATCTAGTCTTTATGAGTTCCTCTTCCTCATTTTACCACTATCATTTCCTTGTCATTTTCCCCTTACTGTCACTGTCATGGCAAGTGCTATTTTTTCATTCTGTTTTATTTTAAATTTTTTTCTTTATTTTTTATTTGGCAGAGAGACAGATTACTCATCCTCTGGTTCGCTCCCCAAATGCCTACAATGGTCAGGGCTATGCCAGATTGAAACCAGGATCTAGGGATTCACTTTGGTCTCGCACAGGTGGCAATGCCCCAAGTACTTGAGCCATTGTCTGCAGCTTCCCAAGGCATGTGTTAGCTGGAAGCAGGAATTGGGAACAGAGGAGGGACTCCAGTTCAGGCACTCTGATGTGGGATTCAGACATCCTAAGAAGCCTCTTAATTGCTGACCAAACACATGTCCCTTTTTCTGAAAACATAGGCTTAGTCTCTTTAGACTTAATATTTATTCACATTAATGTTGGTCAGTTTTTCAAATCAGAAAATGCAAGCTCCCTTTTTTAAAAAAATGTTTTATTTATTTGAAAGGCAGAGTTACAGAGAGGCAGGGGCAGGAGAGAGGTCCTCCATCTGCTGGTTCACTCCCCAGATGACCACAATGGCCAGAACTGTGCCTATCTGAAGTCAGGAGCTTCCTCTGGTTCTCCCAGGTTGGCGCAGGGGCCCAAGTACTCGGGCCATCCTCAATTACTTTCCCAGGCCATAGCCTAGAGCTAGATTGGAAGTGGAGCAGCCGGGACTCGAACGGGCACACACATGGGATGCCAGCACTGCAGGTGGCGGCTTTACTGGCTATGCCACAGCACCAGGCCCACAAGCTCCCTTAAAAAGTTATCCTTTTAATCTTTCAACTAATCTCAAGTGAACCTCAGGCTTGAATTTGGGGCTGCTAGTTTTGTGGGCGGCTTCCAGGGTTGCCTCTGTGCTATGCAGCATCATTACTGAAGGACAAGGTGGCTGGGTGCTTGGGTCTTCTAATTCAACTGACTCTACTCGTCTAGGTGAATTTCCACAGATGACAATGGGTATGTTTGAATATCATTCGGCTCCTGAACTCACACAGATTGTTAAACCACAAAGTCATAGGTTAATTGTACCAGGGAGGTGGACACATAATTCAATTACAGTGTTTAGGAAGTGGGCCTAGTGGGATGTCCTTGGGTCACTGGAGGTGTTCCCTGGAAGGTAGTTTTGGAGGCAAGGTTGGCTGTGAAAGCCTGAGTGGGGCCCGCTTACACAGATTGAAGACCCATTGCAGGCTGTCCATTTGGTAAGTTTCATGTGCCCACCTCCATGGGTGGTGGACTGGACTGGTGTTTAAGCCTTGAGCATTATTCAATCTAAGAAATAGTCCAAGCTCTTGTGAATGTGTGGGTGTGCCAGCCATACATCTTTGAGAGGGGAGCACAGGGCCCTGCCCCATTATCTCTGCTGTCCTCTCCCCTCTCTCCCATCATGACTTCATCTATGTCTCCTAAGCTTTCCTTATGGTTTGCAGTGTTGCACACAGATACTGGAATGGGGCAGTATAGAAAATAAGACTAACTCGAGTTAGAAAAATAGAATAACCTGCTAACGATAAACTAAAGTTACAAAATTCCAAATTGCAGAGTTTATTTGAGCATCTGCAAATGCAGTGAAAGACATAATTAAACACAGTTAAGAATTGAAAACACAATAAAGAACAAAGCACCCTTTAAAAAGCAGTTTTGAAAAGAATCAAGTGAAATTAATACAGATGAGAAATACACATAAAATTTTTAAACTCAGTTGAGGCCTGGGATGTCAAATGAGGCACGGGTGAAGGAGCAGAGAAAATTGCCCAGCTGAATCACTGAAAGCTAAGTAGATAGAAAATAGGAAAGAATGGTTAACAGCAGTTGCAACAGTATCTAACTCAGTCCTGCTTCTGCCTGCCAGGATCAGTTCCAAGTGCTTTCCAGTCTTTTGAGGAAAATACTTTGATTTGCAGAGCAGGACACTGAAGCACAGTGTGCGTAAGGCCACACAGAAAGCGGATCTGAAGGCTGGATCCTCACCCCAGGGACCTTCTCTTAACCCTGCAGAGCATACAGGCGAGGCTCCTCTGGGCAGGAACACAGAGAATACAAAAGTGTTAAAACATTGTTCCGGAAAACTAGTGAAAGTGTGTGACTCATGTAGAGATAGAAAAATGACCTCACATTGAAGAATTTGCTTATTCATAGGACACTAGGGAACCAGGCATTTGTTATAGTCAGTTCAATGGAAAAGTCAAACCAACACATACTCAGGAGGAATAAAGGAATTTTGATATGAATTATAAATGGACACAAAACTTCTTTATCTACAAGGGGCAGCAGGACACGGCCCTACCAATGAAATCAGTACCAGACATCTGTCAGTGTCTGTAACTCAACAACTGCACCATAGGACCCTCCCTTGGTATCCACAGAGGACTGGCTCCAAAACTCCGCCATCTCCCTTAGAAACCAAAATCCTAGAATGCTCAATCCCTCATAAGAAAGACATGGTGTTTGTGCAGAACCCACTTACCTCCTCTTGTAGACTTTGAATCATCTCTAGATTACTTACACTGCTTGTTAATAGTTGTACCGTAGTGAAGGAATAATGACAGGACAGGAAAGTCTGTATGTGTCGGCACATAGACCTAGCTGCATGACACATACTATCAGTGATGCAACATTTTTCTGATACATTCAGTCTGAGGTTGGCTGAGTTCTGGGGCACAGAAGCTGCAGAGCAGAGGTCTGACTGTAGTTGAGAGACGACAGACAGGGTGAGAGTGACTAACTCAGTTATGCATGCTCAGGAGGATGCGTCATTTCCATTGAATCACAGTGCTTTCTTCCTGCAGAGCCATGATCCAAAAGATTGGCTGGAATTTAATGAAGCTGATGAAAAACATAAGTCCTCAGATCCAGGAGATATAAATCTGAAGAAAAATACATGAGAAATGAGCCTGAAACGTATTGTGGGGGGAAAAAGCTGGAGGAAGCCCAGAGCCAAAGGAGGTCATAGAAACGGTGGAAGAAAAAGGAAGCTGCCAGGCAGAGACGAGGCAGTTACACTGACTGCACACTTTCTAAAGGCAACAATAAATGCCAGGAAAAAATCTGTTAAGTACCACAAGAAAATAATCGGCCATTTAGAATTCTGTCCCAAACTAAATCATTCTTTACATGGCTGGGTAGAGGGTGTGTAAATCAAGACTTTTCAGGAAACCAAAGGTTAAAGACGTTTACCACACAGAGACCATAGGACGATGAAAGAAAGTACCAAAAGATACACTTGGGAGAAAGGAATTGTAAGGAATAATGGGCAAAGCAGTTGGTTAAAAAAATCAGATAAATATAAGCATTTTAATGTACAGGTATAAAATAATAATTATTAACTTGGGAGTATTAAAAATGAAGTAGGATTAAAATATCAGGACTCAGTGACATGAAAGGCAGTACTTGGACAATGCTTGGAGGTAAAACACTCGTGTGCTTCAGTTATTCCGGAATACCACAAAGATGACAGCTGTAAGTAAAACAGACAAGTTAGGAATGTAAGAGCAGCCACTGGAAGCATTAGACTAATAATGTTTATCTCCCCAGCAAGTAGGGGAAAGAGGGGAAACAATAAAGAAAACAGGAGAAACCTGAAGAGAGGGGCGAATGCAGTCAAAAGAGGGAGAAGTGAAACATTCAGCATTAGTAGAGGTAAAGCTGCAGTAGACAGCATAAAAACAAATGGATTTCCAGCAGGTTAAAAGATTTGCTAACTAAGTGTATTTTTACAAAATCCAATATAGGCTATTTTTTTAATTTTATTTTTTCATTTCATTTAAAATGTAGAAAGAACGGAGGAAGGCAGGAGAGAGCTGGAGGGGAGAGAAGGAAGGGGAGAGGAGAGAGATCTTCCATCCACTGGTTCCCTTCCCAGAGGGCTGTAGCAGCTAGGTTGTCAGTTCACTTCCCAGAGGGCTATAGCAGCCAGGTTTGGGGAAGCTGAAGCCCTGAGTGTGGAGCTCCATCAGGCTGTCCCATGTAAGTGGCAGGGATGTAAGTAAATAAATGTGCCCTTGTCTGTTCTCTCCCAGCTTCCACGTTAGCAGGAAGCTTGATCAGAAACAGAGCTGCTACAACTCAAACCAGGCACTTCAGTGTGGGATGCTGGCACCTCAAGCAGCAAGTTCACCACTGTGCCACAGGCCCTCCACAAAGCTATATAGGTAGAATTAAACCACACACACACAAGAGGTGAAAACAAGAAGAGGAAAAAGGATACAGCTGACAGTGAGGAGCTGAAATAAAATGAGTGGCTATGTTTATAACAGAAAGACACACATAAACAAAGTAAGAAAAATAAGGATATTTGAAGTATGGTTAAGGTTAAAGAAGGTCAGGTTATAATGATAAAAGTTAGAAAGCCTTACCATATAAAACAAATCTCACACACACATATCTAAAACCATCTTTGATGGAAATTTTTTAGGATTTCAAGGATACTTGTGGTTAAATCTAAAATTTTAGTATAGAGTTTTACATATTTCAGTATCTGATAGTTCAAGGAAGGAAAAATGTAGCAATATACAAGTTTTTTGTTTTTTTGTTTTTTTTTAGATTTGTTTATTTATTTAGAAGTCAGAGAGGAGAGATAGAGATCTTCCACCTTCTGGTTTACTTCCCAAGTGGCTGCAATGGCCAGAACTGGGTCAAGCCAAAGCCAGGAGCCAGAAGCTTCCTCAAGGTCTCCCATGTGGGTAGTGGGTAGTAGGGACAAACACTTTAGGCCATCATTCACTGCCTTTCCTGGTCCATTAGCAGGGAGCTGGATTGGAAATGGAGCAGCCGAGACTTGAACTGTTGCCCATGTAGGATGTTGGCATTGCAGGTGGTGGCTTTACCCACTATACCACAATACCAGCGCACAATATACACGTTTTCAGTACATGGTTTAAAAGACCTCACAAATATAAAGATATAGCTAGAGCCTTCCCTAGTATAAACACCCCAAACAGAGAAGTGCACTGATGTGCATTGGCCCATCATTATCTCCCAGAGTCCACAGTTTTTATGTTAGGTTCCCGTGCTGTGTACTCTGTGGGTTTGGACAAATGTGTGATGGTGTGTACCCAGCATAATACTATTAACATAGAGTGTACTCTACCATTCACTCCTGCCTGCTGTATACCCGAGCCCCTGGCAGCCACTGACATTTTTGCTGCGGCCGTCTTTTTGCTTTTTCCAGAATGTCCTATAGTGGGAATCAGATTGGCTTCTTTCACATAGTAACATGCACCTAAGGTTCCTCTTAGTCTTTTCATGGCTGGACACCTCATTTCTCTTTAGCACAAAATTGCCCTGCATTGTCTGGATGCACCGCAGATTGGTTATCCATTCACCTATTAAAGGACATCTTGGTTGATCTGGGTTTTAATCATTTGTGTGCAGCTGCATATGTGGACATAGGTTTTGAACTCCTTTGGGTAGATACCAAGGAGAACAGTTGCTAGATCATATGATAAGAATGTCCTTAGTTTGTTATGAAATCACAAACTGTCTTCCAAAGCAGCTGTGTCATTTACGGTTTGACGAGCATTGAGTGCAAGATTGTGTAGGGTTTAGTGTTGCAGTGATCCAGGTTTTGCCTGCTTTAACATGTGTGTAGAGGTGTCTCTTTGTTTTAATTTGTGCTTCACTGATAAATATATTGGGGATCATCTTTTCCCATACTTATTGCCCACCTGTGTATCTCCTTTGATGAGGTATCTGTTAAAGTTTTGGGCCCATTTTCTAATTGGGCTGTTTGTTTTCTTACTGTTGAGTTTTAAGAGTTCTTTGTATATTTTGTATATAACAGTCCTTTATCCTTTATCTTTGTTAATATTTTCTCTCAGCCTGTGGTTTGTCTTTTTCATTTGATTGAGTGTTATGGTTTTAAAGAGAAATTCAAGGGGTAGGTATTTAGCTCAGTGGTTACACAGCTTGGGACACCCCCGTCCCGTATCACAGTGCCTCAGTTCAAGTCTCAGTTTTACTCTTCATTCCAGCCTGCTGCTAATGCATACCCTGGCAGGCAGCAGGTAGTGGCTCAAGTATGTGGGTCTCTGACACCCGTGTGGGAGACTCAGAGTGAGCTCCTGGCTTTGGCCTGGCCCAGCCCTGGTTGTTGTGAGTATTTGGGGACTGAACCAGTGGATGGGACATCTCTACCTGCCTTTCAAATAAAATAGTTTTTGTGAAAGAACTTTTAAAAGATGAGTTCATTGGCAAATTCCACCTTGCATAAAGTATAGCATATGAAATTAAATTTATAACTCTTAACCAAAATATCAACACAAATAAGTTGAAAATAAATCCTGACAAACTTAGACATTTAAGATTGTAAGTTTCTATTTAAAAATGCAACTTTCATAAAATCCATCAATATAATTCATTCTATTAACAGAATAAAAAAGAAAAACAAATGATCATCTTAGTAGTTGGAGAAAACTCAATTAACACCCATTTGTGATACAGAATTTTCTTCTCCTAACTTAGTCTTCACTGGGAGCTGATTTAATGCTGAAACATGGGAAGTTTCCTTATGTGGAACAAAATGAGACTAGAGATTGGTTGTTATCACTCCTTAAAAATATCTTAGTGACCATGTAAATTTAAATAGGAAGAAAAAGTAATGGAATAAAATATTTAAGGTTTCAAAAAATAAATTCAATTATAATAAATCACCGACTATTTATTTTTTATAAAAACCCCCAGAGGGCTGGCCCTTTAGATTAGCTGTTAAGAATACACCAATTAAAATGTGTGTAACCCCTTTTGAAGTGCTGGGTTTGATGCCAGCCTTTGCCTCCTGACTCCACCTTCTAATGCAGCCCAGAAGATAGCAGTGATGACTAAAATGGTTGGGTCTCTGCCACGCATGGGAGACCCGAACTGAGTTCTAGGCTTCTGGCTTTGGTTCTGCCTAGTCCCAGCCCTTTTGGGGAATGACACAGCAAATGAAAACTTTCTCTCTGTTGTCGCTCCCCCTCTTCGTGGAGGAACGACACTAGACCCTGCCTAGGCTTCATATCCGAGTCACGGCACCATTATGTCGCTCCCCGTCTTCGTGGAGGAACGACACAGGACCCTGCGCTGTTCTTTCGTCTGCTCGGCCCTCCCCGGGTTTGCTGCTGGTTCTTCCCGGGTTGGCTACTATCCCTTCCACCTCCGTGGAAGGGCAGTTCCCCCTGGCCACATTCCCCACTTCCGCAGGGGAGCGGCACACCGCCGGCCGGTTCTCTCGGGGGCTGCACGGGTGTTCCTTCAGCTAGATGTTCCCCTTAGATGTTCCTGGTGCATGCCATCTCTCTCCTCCTTTATAGTCCTCCTCCGCCAATCCTAACTCGGCTGCCCACACGCTGAGTACGCTGCTCTCCTCCAATCAATAGCAAGTCCTACAGTTTATTAGCTGAACTGGAGGCAGCTGTGCGGAAGCTGTTTACTTCTCTCCCAGCGCCATATTGTGGGAGAGCAGATGCATAGAATAAGTCTTAATTCCAGCAACTCAGTCTAGTCCGGTTTGCTCCCCACACTCTGTCACTCTGCCTTTCAAATAATAAAATTTTAAAGTCAGCAAATTAAAGAGATACCTACACTCTCATATTTATTATAGTTCTATTCACAATAGCAAGGATATAGAATTAACTTAGATGTCCATCAATGTTGAAATGTGTCTAAAATAGTGATTACTGGAGGCTGGGAAGGCTGGGGGCTGGAGAGAGAGATCTGGTACTGGATATCAAAATGCAGATGGACGAAGGTGTTGAGTTTCTATAGACAGTATGGTAACTCTAGTCTGATAAAGGAAATGGAAGAACTACTTACCTTGTATGATTGATTCATGCTGTGTTTATCTGTTGAAGTATTACACTGTACTCATGAAATACAGGCATTTCGTGTTACTCAAAGTTTCAAAAATCAAAATAATTAAAAATATAGAGATTACCTAGATAAAATATGTTGGGTATTAGATTAAAATAAGATCATCAGGCTAGCATTTTAGCACAGCAGATTAAGGTGCTGTCTGCTCTACTGGCATCCTATATGAATGTAGGTTTAAGTCCTGGCTGTACCACTTGCAATTCAGCACTCTGCTAATGCACCTGAAAAAGCAGCAGGAATGACCCAAGTTCTTGGGTTCGTGACATCCATATGGTAGACCTGTAGACTGGATGGATTTGACTCATTCCTAGACATTGCAACCATTTGGGGAGTGAACCATCTCTCCCTCCAACGCTTACTCTCTCTCTCTCTTTGCCTTACAATTAAATATTTTTAAAAGATTATTATAAAAATATTGAATATATTTCTGTACTCTTAGATTAGACAATTAAAAATGTAATTTAGTAAGTTATATTTCCCATGTCCACAGGTATTAAAGCTGTCAATAATTTGATCTAAGAAAGACCTACCAAAATGCTGCGTTATATTTATGCCTGGGAAAACCCAACATCTTAAAGATGTTACCTCCCTATGCTAAATTCACTGTAACTAATGTGATTCCAACTCACTGAGGGTCTCAACAGGGTCTTCATCAGACCAAACAGGAGTGGATCCTAAATTTACAATGATGCACAAATGGTCGTGAGTAACTAAGGCAATTCTGGAGAAAAAGAACCACGCTGGGGGACTTGCTCTTCCAAAATCAACACCTAGATAATGTTGTGAGGTTAAGATGACGCTGGATCAGAGGTAGACATGTAACTCAAGGAACAAAAGAGGGAACTCAGAAACTTGATTTATGCTGTGATGACATTATCCTGTGTTGTTTATTACATTGCTCTAATCCATTTGGCTTTACATCCAATTGTTGGATGGCATCCATGCCATATCCAATTTAACATTGAAATTAGTGGATCGAGAAAGGATTCCTTGTTTGAAACTTACTGTATATACATTTATGGGATACATATAGAAATATAAAACTTACTGTAGTGAGTCATATTAACATATCCATCCTCTGGCATAATTGCTGTGTGCGTGTGCACCCGCCCGCCCACCCGCATGTGTGTGTGTGTGTGTGTGTGTGTGTGTGAGAGAGAGAGAGAGATAGATACAGTCTCTCAACAGGAATCTCATACACAGGACAGCTTTGTCAGGTGCAGTCCTCAGCTGTGTTAGAGCTCTAGACGTGCTCAGCCTGTGTCTTGTATCTTCTGACCTACATCTCCCACTTCCTCTCCTCCACTCTCCACTGCCCTGGTAACAGATGTTTTATTCTCTTTCTTGACTGAATTCTTCTGGGGGCTTCCTGCTGATGCTCCAGGTGCCTGCCTCCTGCTGTCTCTGGCAGGTGGAAATGACCATGGAAATTCACTTCTCAACAGTTTTTGGTCATGGACTGAGATGGGCCATGTTTTCAGTTGCAACTCCTTAATGTTTATATTAAAATATAGAACTCAGTCAAACTATGGCAGGATCAGTCTGTTTTGTGTCGCTGCATCTCAACGAATTCAACTACTTTAAGCAGACTTGTTTCTCTCTGAAATCTGGGCATACTTTCATCAGTCATGTATTAACATATAATTGGCCGGCGCCGCGGCTCAATAGGCTAATCCTCCACCTTGCGGCGCCGGCACACCGGGTTCTAGTCCCAGTCGGGGCACTGGATTCTGTCCCGGTTGCCCCTCTTCCAGGCCAGCTCTCTGCTGTGGCCCAGGAGTGCAGTGGAGGATGGCCCAAGTGCTTGGGCTCTGCACCCGCATAGGAGACCAGGAGAAACACCTGGCTCCTGGCTTCGGATCAGCGCGATGCGCAGGCCGCAGCGCACCAGCCACGGCGGCCATTGGAGGGTGAACCAACGGCAAAAAGGGAAGACCTTTCTCTCTGTCTCTCTCTCTCGTTGTCCACTCTGCCTGTCAAAAAAAAAAAAAAAAAAAAAGAGAGAGAGAGAGAAACATATAATTGGTAGCTTTTTCTTTCTTAGAAGTTTAAAATAAAGGGTCCCTTTTGATTACCGTCTGAGAGAGATGTGCTTCCTCCTTCCTCATCTCTTACTTTTTTAGATAGATTCCATTTTCACCTCTTCTGCGTCTCTCTGTCTTTCAAGAATGGCAAGAGATCACAGAATGGAATTGATTTTACTAATTTGGTCATCCCAAGCCCACACAGGGTCTTTGCAACAGTACACTGTGTCTGGGTTTCTCTTTCTTTGCATTCTTCATCTGTTTCTGGATGCAGATTCTCGTTCTGGTGAGCTGGGAGTTGTTCCTGCCTGGTTTCCTGCATGTCTGTCTGCTCTGTTCTTTTCTCTCAGGGTGCCGACAGCTGGACTCCTGTTTGTATGGCACAGTTACATCTCCTTCCCTTCCATGCTCAGAGGTGGGAATCAGTGCTGCAGAGGGGGTGAGGCAGGAGGCTCTGCTGAGTTTGGGATCAGAAGGCTCTTGCTATGGGCCAGCAGCCTTTTACAGGTACGGGACCAGGCACTGCATGGACCTCAAGGGATGCAGAGGAGGTAAAGGCCGAAGCCCAGAACCCCAGGGTTCAGCTATGCCCTGCATCCTGTCCCTGAGGTCTTTGTTACCACTGATGCCTGAGTGCACAGCTACATCCATACAGATTGGGGCCCTGAGCCTTGCTTGGCACAGCCACCCTAAGCTTGCTCCCAAATTTGGCCTCAGTGCTTAGGGCCACATCTCAGTCACCTCAGGGTGCAAGCAAACCACATCTCCCTGAAGACTCTCCCTCATACTGGTTTTCCTCCAAGTTTGTGATTCGTCTGTGCCTACCAGGGGCCTTGCCCACTGTTATTTTTCCCTGTGGGAGTTCTGCCCATTGCTGGAACCTGTCCAGGTGCCCTCTCCTCCTGTTCATCCTTTAGGGGCATAGATCATGCATCTTTTTTTCTTTTTCTTTTTTTTTTTTTAAAGATTTACCTTATTTATTTTATTTATTTTTAAAAGGTTTATTTATTTATTTGAAAGTCAGAGTTACACAGAGAGAGAAGAGGTAGAGAGAGAGAGGTCTTCCATCCACTGGTTCACTCCCCAATTGGCTGCAATGGCCGGAGCTCTGCCGATCTGAAGCCAGTAGCCAGGAGCCTCCTCTGGGTCTCCCACATGGGTGCAGGGGCCCAAGGTCTTGGCCATCTTCCACTGCTTTCCCAGGCCATAGCAGAGAGCTGGATCAGAAGTGGAGCAGCCAGCACTAGAACTGGTGCCCATATCGGGTGCCGGCGCTTCAGGCCAGGGCGTTAACCCGCTGCACCATAGCACCGGCCCCAATCATGCATGTTAATATTTGAGTTACAAATGCCCTTGCCTTCCCATCAGTGGTGGGGGTGGGGCTCAGAGCTCTTCTCACCCTGAGAGCAAGCACCGTGGGTCCTCAGTCATCACTGGCTGGAAGAGGACAGAGGCAGCCAGAGAAATGGGGTGCTTAGAGAGAGTGAAGGGAACCAAGCTGGAATCCTCAGGAACCCCACAGATGCAACAAAAAAATAGTTAACCATTTTCACATGATTTAATACAGAAAATGTCAAATACACACAAAAGCAGACAGGAGTAGGAGGAATCCCTGTGGACCTGTCCCTTCTCCACGGTTATCAGTACCTGTCAGCTGCAGGGCTGCGTCCTCACTCGACATTGTGTCCAGTGTGCGCTGGTACGGCTCGGATGTCCCCCTGTGCACAGAGCCCAGCGTGCAGGTCCTCACGGGGCTTTGGTTGCTCCGTTTCCGAGGGACTTCATTTCCTGCCTCAGAGAGCTGTTTTCCAACTGTTGTTTTGTAACATGGCCCTTTTTCAAACACATCTTGCATCTGGCTTTAGTACTGAAAACAGACGAAGCAGTGTTAGCACCAATCTATTACAAGAGTTTCCTTTTTTATTGTTTATATATAAAGTCCATTTGTCTATGGGAAAAAGCCACGCAGCCGCCATCATGAATCTTAAGATTTGAATTTTGGTAACAGTGACCATGCTGCAATTCCATGTATCTCAATATTCTGTTTAGATGAACAATATTCAGAAATCACTGAGTCACATAGGTAAGCTGTTGCCAATAGCAACAGTTTTTTTTTTTTTTTTAATCTTGTTTTTACCCGTCCGCCTTGTGATCTTGAGAGTCTCTTCAATTAAATTGATCCAAATGCTTGGAGTTAGCTGGAACTGTGATTTTTTTTCCCAGAGTTGAATCCCCGCTCTAACAAGTGCTCACAGTATGTGTTATAAATTAAAAATCAGACAGGAAAAACCAAAGCTTAAGTAAGCACAACCTTGTGTCCCTCAGATACACGAGGCCACACTTGATATTATTGCTGCCATGGACACGGACATGGTGGGAACCCGTGCAGTCTTAGTGCCGGGTAATTATGGCTTGAACTTTTAAAAAGAACACTGCAGAGCTGGAATCATTTCTAAGACGTTCACATACATGCACATTCATGGCAAGGGGAGTTTAATTCAACCTCAAAAAGGGAGTTAAGCAGGCCGCACACATTAACACATTGGGAGTCTCTGAAGGGTTAAAATTCTGTCAGTCATTTGAATGTGTTGACTTCTATCAACATTTTAAAATGCGAGTGAAACAAAATTTTTAAATCAAACACTTGCAGAACTGAAGTGTCCGTACAGCATTGCAAGGTTCCGGGGACGTAGTTGGAAGTTCCTGGTGTTCTCCTGGGTGAGTTCTGGAGAGTGAGTTTTCAGATAACCTGTGCTCTGTCCTGTTTGTGATTAATCCAATCAGAACAGAAGACACTCAAGCAAAGAGTAGTTACATCATGACCCTCCTCCCTTCTCTCTTTTGCCCTGAGTGTGTTTGGAAGTACAGGGGTGGTGTAGGGAACATAGCTTCTGCCAGAGCACTCTCAGGGAGGACGCTTCCTCCTGGACACAGGGTGTGGCCGCAGGCACTGAGTTAGGCTGGTAGATCGCCTGTTAACAAGAAGGGCATTGAGTTCTTATGGGAACGCGGGCTCCCACGAGGACATGCAGCTGCTTTCCCAGACTTGCTTATCTAGGAAACCGAGTCTTGACAGCCATGTTCTGAAGATTATCAGGTAACACTGCAAGTGATCTTAGAGTTAGAAGAGCACTGGTTTGTGCTGTACAAATGGCTGATGTAATCCTGGCCAGTAAAAGAGACACAGGGAACTTGCCGGCGACCTTCTGAGGAAGAGTTCCCGTGCCCTGCCTCTCCTTGTGCTTGCTGTCCCCCAACAGGTGGCTGCGTCATTGTCTCCGTGGACTACTGTCCTTTAATAACTGATTGTTCTTCCTCTTTCCCTCCCTTTTATCTTCTCTCCCTCCCTTTAAACTTCGTTACATTTTTGTTTGTTTCATATGCACATCGTGACTTCCTTGTATAGCTTTTTCCCTTGACTCTGATTGTCATTTTTCTTACTATACATTTTTTAAAAATATGTCTCTAAATCCATGGCACTCTCAGCTCGTTATCCCCCGCTTTGGCTCCGAATCCACTGGATTGTGCATCCTGTCCTCAGAGGACCCATAGCTGCTTGCTCTCACGCGGACCCTCCCCTTTCTAGACCTCCTGAAGAATGTCTTTCTTGGCCTTCATGCTCCGATGGTTTCTTTCTACTCTGGAAAATTTCCATGTCATTTTTCTTTGGGAATTCTCCCCATCCCACTAAGCCTGTTTGCTCTTGATAAGAATTTTGTTACTTGATCAGTTGAGTTCTCCTGGCCCTGTCCTCTCTGGCACTCATTGTTTCTGTCCTAATTGTCATCTGTGTGATTTTTATCAACCAACCCCCTACCCATTTATGAATAATTATTTCATAAATCATATCTTAATTTTCATATTGCTCTTTTTACAATTGCAGTGTCTGCTTGCATTTTCGTGGGGATCTTAGTTTCGTAAGGAGTAATTTTTGGTTCCTCTTGTTCATTTTGCAACTTCATGATGTTTCCCCTTGCCTGTGTGTGTCTCATGCTGAATGCTGTCCTCATCTTGTGATTCTGAGGTTTCCATTGAGAAGGTGTCAGACATAGGAAGACCTCCCAAGGCTCTGCTGATGTGAGTTGCCCTTTCTAAGGGGTCTCCTGGCTGCCAGAATGAGGAGAACTTTACTTGGAGGTACAGGCCCCTTGACTGGCTGCCCATGCTTTCTTGAGGTAGTTTATATTTATTTACATGTAGGGTTGTGTTTTAAAGGTAACTAGCATTTTGTTGTAATTGAGCATGATCAGAAATGACTGTCATGAAGGGACAAGTTGTTACAGTTCCCTGGCCAATAGGAATCACGACACAGTGGGCAGGGCCACTTGCAAAGGTATCAGGGTCCGTCCAGAGGCGAGAGGAGGAATGAGAAAAATTGCGAGCAAGAGCCTTTATCATGAATCCAGTGGGGACAGGCAAGGCAGGGTCATCAGGCTTAGGACTGGCCATTTGGAATGATTCCACTGGGCTCCAGGGCCTAGGGGCTGTGGTCAGTTTTCTGGGACCTGGCCCTGGGGTGATGATGACAGGTGGTGACGGACCCCAGATGTGAGGGTCCTATAGAGGAGATGTGTGTGTGTGTGTGTGTGTATCTGTATCCAAGTTGGTAACTTCTGGCTGCAGGAAGTTTAAACATGGGCAGAGGAGAGTTCCAGGGTGTCTTTGCTTGAACTTATACTTAATTCTTCACCCACACTCCTTCTTGTCTTCAGTGACTGGGACCCAGGTCCCTCTGGGGCTTTGCTGACACCCAGTTCCCACCTGCACCTGCAGTCATTAAAAGTACAAGAGGATTTATTATCCACTAACCCAGTGTTGGCCCCAATCCAAGAGGCTGGAACTAGAGCCTTGACCACAGGAGGCCACACTGGACCGAGGCGGGAGCAGCACGTCCATCCATCCTGGTTCTCCTGCAGGTGGACTAGGAGTTCTCGTCTACTGATGGCCTCCTAAACTGTTTTCACGTTGCACCTTGTTTAAGAGCTTCATCTTGTATACTTTATGCAATGCACCACAGTTCATCTGAAGCAGGGTAGATGTTGGCCTTTTCAAGATGGGCTGTGGGAAGACTCCCAGAGGAACTGTGGCGGTGCTCTGGTCAGGTGTGGGGTGGCTGAAGCAAACAGCCCTTCTCAAGTCCCTGCAGCCACAGCCGTGACAGAGCTGACATGCTGGGAAGTCCACAGTGTGGTCGTGCTGCCTCACAAAATCCTCTTTCTTGTTGCTAGTGCTGATGAGCGGTTTGATGCCACGTTCCACACCAACGTCCTGGTGAACTCTTCTGGACATTGCCAGTACCTCCCTCCAGGTAAGAGCCATGTCCTTTGTGCTGTTCCAGCTAGCCTATGTTAGCAGGTGTGGGCGTCCGTCCTCAGGTGCTCACCTGAGGGGTCCTGCTCTGCCCTGTGCCTCCGTTCACTGCCACCCTCTCCCCTTCCTTCTACTCTGCCTCTTCTGTATTTCCTGAGGCTTCCTCTTTTGTCTGGGAATCAAGGCTAGAGCTGTCTTTACCAGTGAGTGTTGTATGTTCTTATCATGCCGTGTGTTCTTAGACTCGTTCCACAATTGAAGCGAGTTTCTCTTGCTGGGGAATTCCCAACTCTGCTTTTACCCTGCAAGCCAGAAAACCAGGCCCTTTCCTCTCCATTTCGGTTCCAGCCTCTTTCCCCCCATGACTGAGTGCCTGGACAGATGCTGCTCTCCAGGTTTTGGGGGTGGGGTGGTGTTTTGAGTGCATGCATTCAAGAGCACTCTTGGGGTAGGCACAAGGTCCAGTGACTCATCAGTGACTTGTTCCTCAAAGAGTCTCAACTCCCCAGTGGTTAACTATTTCCTGGACTTGATTGTTTTCCCACCAGCCTGTCATTGTAGTCAAGCTCACCGAACCCTGGGTTGTACAAGGAGCAGTCACTGGCAGGGGAATCCAACCAGGATTTTATGATTTTGAGGCACATTCAGGATGTGTTTTAGCATGCAGATAATGGTGTCCCATCATCCTTTGTTAAAGACACGTATAAAGACTCAAATTGAGCAATAAATATACTACTCATAGTAACTTTAAGATAAATATTATTTCACTGAAATAGTCACAGAAATGAACAGTTGGGATGTGAAGGGTTAACAGGGTGATTTTTTTTTTTTGTCTTTTGTAAGATTTTTACATTTTTTCGGTTTCAGCTCCTGCACTGCTACTGTTTGCTTTCTTTAATTTTCTGCTCATCGGCAATCCACAGTTACCCCTGCCTCACCTCTACAACCCCCTGCACACACACACACACACACACACACACAGCCAGCCCCGTCTCACAGTGCATCTGATTTGATGTGAATCTGATTTGGCCCCTGGGCTGCTGTTCACCTGCTTCTCCTGGCAGCAGATAACATCTCCTGGCAGAATTTGTGTGCTCACTGTGGAATCCATCGAATGTCTGACCCAAGAGTCAGTAATGAGTGAGTGATTGAACCTGTCAAACATACATCCCTCCCAATAGTGTTTGCTTGGGTTCAAGAAGTCCAGCATTTCTGGTTCTCTGTCTTAAAACACCTGCTCTCCTGCATTCCCCAGACCCTCCCGCAGCACTTCCTGCTGACCTTAAGCCCTGCAGACTGGAGGTTTGCAATGCCTGTGTGTTCTTTTTCACCAGGCCTGGGACTTGCTGCTTCCATTGCAAGGACTATTTTAAAAAACAACCTCTGTAGTCATCTGTGCTGCAGGTTGTTTTGAAATCTGAGATTCTTTTCAGCTACAGGAGCAGTGCCCCTAACCCTCAAGCCATCTGCGTGCAGCAGCCGCCTCGGGGTCCATCTCTGCAGCCGGACCCCGGGAGCCGGTCAGGACAGGGCACATTTTGCCTCCACCTGAGGATCTTTACACTGGCAGGAGAGGTCTAGAGCTGCCTGACTAGGGGACAGCTGGTCATGTGCTGGTAGAGTCCAGTGTTAGTTCTGAGAGGGCTCGCTCCTTGCTTAGTGAGACACAGGTTAAAAAGAACATTTGGGGCATAAACATTGGCATGAAGACTTGATCATGTCATGACAGCCCCACTCCCTCCATGCTTTTATTTTTAACAGCTTTATGTAGGTAGAATTTACATATCATACATTTTAGGTACATGATTCAACAGCTTTTAGTAAATTTACAGAGTTGTGTAACCATCGCCACAGTCTTGTTTTAGAATATTCTCATCAAGATCCCTTTTGCCTGTTTACACTTCATTCCAACTGCCTGGCCAGTCCCAGGCACACGCTGATCTGCTTTCCACCTCTTTTATTTCTATTTTTATTTTTATTATTTATTTATTTTTAGTCATTTCATAGAAATGGAGTCCCACAGTTGCAGGATTTTGTAACTTTTGTAACCGCGTGGGTCTGGGGGATCCAACTCCGTAATGGGCAAAGTTTCTGGAATGACTTCCAGCTTCCGTGAGCATGACGGCAGTGCTACCAAGTTTATTGAAAGGGACCTGAAGGAACACAATGTTTATTTTCTTTCCCCAACTTAGCTATGGGCTGGGATTTCTATTAGCAAGGGCACTAGGTCCCCTCTTCTTTCTTTTCTTTGTTGAACTTAGTAGCAGAAATTTACAGAGGGTGGGCCCTGTTAGCACTGGGACACTCAAACTATGCTTCCTTTCAGCATGGTCCCATCCTTCTTTGGCCAGGAAGAGCACGTGGCCATAAATAACTCGAGTGAGCTCTTCTGGTCCCCTCTCCATGACCTTCTGGAAAATGTACCTCCAGCTTGACCTAGCCTCAGCTGGCTGTTTTCAGTAAAAAACTGTTCTATTCAAGCACCCTCTCTTCAACCTAACCCATCAGTTCTTGTTCCATTCTTGAACTAGAACTTGAACCAGTTGATATTCTCCTTTACATATATTTCTAGATAATCAAGTATTTTCCAAATGTTTAACATAAAGAAAACATCTACCCTACCCCTCACTAGCACAAGCACACACACCTTCTTGTATATTCTGTCTCTAACCCCTTCAACATTTCTCTCAAAACTCTTTTTTTCCACATTTCTTGCTTGTATTATTTAGAGTCTCAAGGTGCTCATGGTGAATGCACATTTATATGAGCATTCTTTAAAAAGTTCATGGAAAATGGAACTTAAAAATAAGTTTATTTACTTGGACACAAGCAGTTTTTGACATCCACACATAAGATGGATGTCAAAAAACGCATAAAAATACATATTATGGAAAAAACAGTATACATGGATTTAAAAGCATCTTTGCTCTATATAAACTTGTCTTTTAATTCCATTTTTCCACTAACTTTTTGAAATGCCCTTGTGGAGCTATTCTTTGTGCAAAGAGCACTCAGAACAGTCTTCTTCAACAGCATTTCCTTATGGTATTTGAATTTCAAAGAACAGTGAAGCTTTGGCTTCACTGCTTTCCCAGAGATTTGCAGTCAGAGGACATAGTTTGTACTGGGCGAGAGATTTGGCAGGGTGGGTTGGGCTGAAGGCACTGCTGTGAATTCTGAGCACGTCGCAGTCAGCCTGGGCTCTGTCTTCTGATTGTTCCCATCACTCGTGTAGGCATATTCAAGAGCTCCTGCTACATCGACGTGCGCTGGTTCCCCTTTGATGTGCAGCAGTGCAAGCTGAAGTTTGGGTCTTGGTCGTACGGAGGCTGGTCATTGGACCTGCAGATGCAGGAGGCAGATGTCAGCGGCTATATCCCCAACGGGGAATGGGACCTCGTGGGTAAGCCCCGCAGAGACGCCTGGCTGACAGCCTGGAAGAAAGAGGCTGGCTTTCTGTGTGAGTGGGTAAAACTGAGGATTTTCCACTGTGCTTTGCAGAGTGAGCATTCATTGAGGTCTGCAGTATTCTCCATACTGCATTGAGAGTGGTAGGCTAAGAAATAGAAAGCTGTTAGAAAATGCAGAGCTTTGCTTGAGAAACTTGTGCCACGGTGAGGACACCTTGCAGCAAGTCCATGCTGGGGTGGACGCCTCTGCACTATGCAGAGCCACTGTGTTCCTAAAATCAGCTTGGACAGCAAACTTCAGTTGATGGGAACTTAGATTTGATTATTTTAAATAGAAAAACAGCCATGACATGTATAATGGCTTAAAATTGACAGTGTGTTATTTATAACCGTTTATTTCCACTCTGTTAAGATTGTCCACCTACTTGTGCAGCTATCACTGTGACAGTCTTTTAACAACTTTATCATAAACCAGCAAGGGTTTATGCAAATGGTGACCACCGAGTGTTTCAGAGTTCAGTGGACTCAGGGCTGAGCCCAAGTGTGGTATACACATTGACATAAACAGGCTAACTGTGTATTCCAATACCGGCTCCTTTCCTCCTCCTCCCTGTGGAGGTATTCCGGGCAAGAGGAGCGAGAAGTTCTATGAGTGCTGCAAAGAGCCATACCCAGACGTCACCTACACAGTGACCATGCGGCGCAGGACGCTCTACTACGGCCTCAATCTGCTCATTCCTTGCGTGCTCATCTCGGCCCTGGCCCTGCTGGTGTTCTTGCTCCCTGCAGACTCCGGGGAGAAAATCTCCCTTGGTAAGTGCCTAGGGGTCATTGATGAGAGTCTGGGCGTGGAGACCTTTCCTGGGGGTCATGCGTGCAAGGCTTACTGTGGGCAATGAAGGGGCCCAGGGCCCATCACACTTGGGCTTCCTGATCCAGGGTGTCTCCAGGACACCAGAGAGTCCTGATTCCGACTCCAAGCAGGATGGCTGCACTGTCCTGGACATACCATAGGCTCCTCAGTTCCTCCAATCCTGCATGGGTGATGGGGACACCCAGGAAGGTCTGGCTCTGTTTTGCCCAGGGAAGCCTGTGCTTTTTCCCCTGTTCCTTGGTGGAGACTCATTGTGGACAGTGACCAGTAACTTAACTTCAGCTTGCATTTGCCATACATGGTGTGATTCCCTTTGATCACGTCTGTATGAAGACAAGAAAGCTGAGATATTTAGTATTTGGGATAAATTATTCTCAAACTTGTATTTTACAAATGTGAGGCTCAGAAACATTCAGTGACTTATCCAAGGTCACAAAGCTACTAAGTAGCAAAGTCAGGATCTGAAACCAGGTCTTCTGATTACTGCATATTTCTTTGTCCTGCTACATGAATAATACCTCTCAATAATAATGTGAGGAAGTGAAAAGTGATTGTGGGAAGTTAAGTTGTCCACTTTGTATTGATCTTGTAAGGGTCTGGCTCCCAAATGTGTCTCCCCCAGAGACTATTTTGGGACTGATTAGTGGCACTGCCCCCCTGAAAGCACCCAAGCCCATATGTACAGACACTGTATTCCATGACACTCTCCCAGCAGCACCTAGTTCTTTGAAACTCAGGTTAGAGCCCTTCCTTGTTGGATGGGGTTTGGGCCATGTTGGCTTCTCTTCCTGAGGGAATGCTGTGCGTTTCTGTTTCAGGGATAACCGTCTTACTCTCCCTGACTGTCTTCATGCTGCTTGTGGCCGAGATCATGCCCGCAACATCCGATTCGGTGCCCCTGATAGGTAAGACATACTTGGGCCTCTCTCCCTTGAAGACAGAGTTGGAGTGCCTCCGCGTCCCCAGCGCTACTCCATGCAGATGTGTCTTGATTCTCTGCCTGAGGAGCTGACTTGCTCTAACCACTCACAGGAAGGGGTGACGGGAACGGGAGATGACACCTCCTTCCTGGCTGGGAGGAAAAGGAAGCATATGAAGCAACGCTTTATCTAGTGCTTGGGACTTGAGTCTTTTGCTGCTTCAGTGGGCTTCTTCCAGTTCTGGGTTGCCATTCTCATCTGCAGATGCAAAGTCAGGTGTTTGCACCCTGCGCTCGTACCTGCCCTCATGCCCAGCAGGCGGTAGGCTGCAAAAACGGCCCAGCCAGCAGGTCAAGTTTCTCCGCACCCCAGGCTCTAACGGTCAGGGACCATAACTCGCGGTGTTTGTGCCACGTGGCCACAGTCTCACCCTGTGTGTGTCTCTCCGCAGCCCAGTATTTCGCCAGCACCATGATCATCGTGGGCCTCTCCGTGGTGGTGACCGTGATCGTGCTGCAGTACCACCACCACGACCCTGATGGTGGCAAGATGCCCAAGTGGGTGCGTTCCTGTGTTCACTCCCCAAATGCCACATAGCAAGGCTGGGCAAGGCAGAAGCTGGGTGCCGGGAACTCAGTCCAGATCTCCCACATTGGTGGCAGGGACCTAGTAACTGGAGCTTCCCAGGGTGTGCATTAAGCAGAAAGCTTGAGTCAGGAGCCAGAGCCAGGTATTAAACCCATGTACTCAGATATGGGACACAGGTCTTTAAATAAGCATCCTTTTTTAGAAATCTATTTTCAGGCCGGCGCCGCGGCTCAGTAGGCTGATCCTCTGCCTTGAGGCGCTGGCACACCGGGTTCTAGTCATGGTCGGGGCACCAGATTCTGTCCTGGTTGCCCCTCTTCCAGGCCAGCTCTGCTGTGGCCAGGGAGTACAGTGGAGGATGGCCCAAGTGCTTGGGCTCTGCACCCGCATGGGAGACCAGGAGAAGCACCTGGCTCCTGCCTTTGGATCAGCACGGTGCACCGGCCATTGGAGGGTGAACCAGTGGCAAAGAAAGACCTTTCTCTCTGTCTCTCTCTCTCACTGTCCACTCTGCCTGTCAAAAAAAAAATCTATTTTCACATTTATGTATAATCACAGTTAAAATAAATAAAATATAGTAATACAGTATAAGGTCTTACAGAATCTTCTCAGAAATTTTTTAGGGAAGAACTTTTTTTATTGTTTGAGGAATACAACTTCATGCATTTAATATACACAGATTTGAGAATATGCTGACCCCTCCCCACCTACTTCCCTCCCACTCATACTCCAGCCTTTCCTCTCCCTCTCTCTTCCTTTCCCATTCTTATTTTTTTTAACAGAGGTCAATTTTCAGTTAATTTTTATACTTATAAGGTTATCCCTACAATAAGTAGAGAGTTTATCAATTAGTATGAAGAAAAGAACTAAACCAAACAAACAAACAAAATATTGTTCCTCCACAGTCAAGGCAAGTAAAAATCATTGCATCTCAAAATGTCAGTTTTGCTCCTATAGATTACATTTTAGGTACTCAGTTACCACAGAGCAGAGGGACCATATGGTATTTGTCTTTTTGTGAATGGCTTATATCCCTAAGTATAATGGTTTCCAGTTATATCCATTTTGTTGCAAATGACAGGATTTCATTTTTTACCACTGTATAGTATTTTTTTTTGACAGGCAGAGTGGACAGTGAGAGAGAGAGACAGAGAAGAGAGAAAGGTCTTCCTTTGCCACTGGTTCACTCTCCAATGGCTGCCGTGGCCAGCGCGCTGCAACCGGCGCACCGTGCTGATCCGATGGCAGGAGCCAGGTGCTTCTCCTGGTCTCCCATGGGGTGCAGGGCCCAAGCACTTGGGCCATCCTCCACTGCACTCCCTGGCCACAGCAGAGAGCTGGCCTGGAAGAGGGGCAACCGGGACAGAATCCGGTGCCCCGACCGGGACTAGAACCCGGTGTGCCGGTGCCGCAAGGCGGAGGATTAGCCTAGTGAGCTGCAGCGCCGGCCCCACTGTATAGTATTCTATAGAGTATATATACCATAGTTTCTTTATCTAGTCTTCAGTTGATGTACATCTGGATTGATTCCATATCTTAGCTATTGTACATTAAGCTGAGATGAACATGGGGACACAGATCGCTCTTTCATATGCTGATTTTGTTTCCTTTGAATAAGGAATGGGGTGGCTGGGTCACATGGTAGGTCCATATTCAGCTTTCTGAGGTATCTCCATACTGTCTTCCACAGTGGCTGTACCACTTTACATGCCCACCAATAGTGGATTAGGGTACTTTCTCCCCTGTCCTCGCCAGCGTTTGTTATATGTTGATTTCTGTGTAAGAGCCACTCTAACAGGAGTGAGGTGAAACCTCATTGTGGTTTTGATTTGCATTTCCCTGATAGCAAATGATCCTGAACATTTTTTCATGTGTCTGTTGGCCATTTGAATTTCCCCTCTTGAAAAATGTCTGTTCAGGTTCTTTGCCCATTTATTGACTAGGTCGTTTTGTAGTTGTTTAGTTTCTTGAGCTCTTTATAGGTTCTGGAAGTTAATCCTTCGTCAGTTTCATAGTTTGCAAATATTTTCTCCCATTCTATTGGTTGCCTCTTCACTTTGCTGAATGTTTCTTTTGTAGTGCAGAAACTTCTCGGTTTGATGTAATCCCGCTTGTTAATTTTGGCTTTGATTGCTTGTGCTTCTGGGGTCTTTTCCAAGAAGTCTTTCCCTATGCCAGTGTCTCGTAGGGTTTCCCCAATGTTCTCTAGTAATTTGATGGAATCAGGTTGTAGGTTTGGTCTCTGATCCATTTCGATCCAGTTTTCCCTACGCCATTTGTTGAGGAGACAGTCTTGGCTTCAGGGGTTGCTTATTTTTGCTTCTTTGTCAACGATAAGTTGATTGTAGGTGCGTGGACTAATTTCTGGGTTTTCTGTCCTGTTCCATTGGTCTGCATGTTTGTTTTTGTGCCTGTACCAGGCTGTTTTTATTATAACTGCCCTGTAGTATGTCCTGAGGTCTGTAATTGTGATGCCTCCAGCTCTATTTTTATTGTTTAAAATTGCTTTAGCTATCTGGGGTCTCTTGTGTTTCCATTTGAATTTTAGCATCATTTTTTCTATATCTGAGAAGAATGTTGTTGGAATTTTGATTAGGATCACATTGAATCTAAAAATTGCTTTCGGTAGTATGGACATTTTGAAGATGTTGATTCGTCCAATCCATGAACATGGACAATTTTTCCACTTATTTATGTTTTCTTCTATTTCTTTCTTTAATGTTTTGTAATTTTCATTGTAGAAATCTTTGATCCTTGGTTAAATTTATTCCAAGGTATTTAAATTTTGTTGTAGCTATTGTGAATGGGATTGATCTTAGAAGGTCTTTCTCATCTAAGGCAGTGTCTGTGTATACAAGGCTATTGATTTTTGTTGGTTGTTTAATCAGCATCTTAACCACTAGGCTTGCCCCTGGTTGCCATTCAAAAACTCACACTGGCTGTTCCAAACGCAAAGCTTTCTCACCAAACTCTGCCTCTCTGTGTGTCTGTGCACAGAGCGAAGTTATGGCAAGTGTGCTCCTTGACAATCCAGCAGTATTATGTGGTAGTCAGACATCCCAGAGCAGCTCCTGCACTGGCTGCCTGGTACGTTTTGCTAGTACAGTGTTGAGCATGTGCACTGTGGAGTGCTGCACAGCAGCTGCAAGTGTTGGATGAGATACAACAGGGCAAGATAGTAGGAGCTTCACAACAGAATGAGAAGTGAAAAGAGCAAGACACAGAATGAGTTATATAAAAATGCACATATTCATTACGTATAGGAATATAATCCAAACAGAAGCCTGTGTGGCACAGGTGAACAGCTGCTAGTGTGAAGGGGGATGGGATAAAAGGAAATGAATGAAAAAATGCAGGAATCCCAAGCCCGTGACCTCACCCCAGATCCTGCCACTCCTGAGCTGCTGAGGGCCAGACTTTGGCCTTGTCTGCTGATACCCACCCACCTACAGGGTCTGTTCCTTTGGAGTCTGGTGTCTGAAGCTCTGCTTTCCAACTACCAAGTGAGGGCCTGGGCTTTCCCCACCTTACAGGGACAAAACCCCATGCGGGGAAGGGCTACCTGCTCTCTGACCCTCAGGAGCACCCTGTACACCTCTCCGTATTTTCAAGGCCTCAGAATGCTTAGAAGCTAAAAAAGCCTTCTCTTCCCCAAAGAAGCCGGTCTTTGGAGCCTTGTTAGCTTACATCCCAATGCAGAAGGGGTACTAAGAATTGCCCCCATGGTAAAAGCAGCTAAAGGTGTGAGGTGCATGAGTTTCTCTCCATGAACAGGGAGCTTCCAGGCCTTCTAGAAATGGCCATTGTACAGTAGTTTACAATCACCTGAAAGCTAGCTCAGAGACGTTTGTTTTCAAAACGCTTTGTGTCCCTCTCCTTTCAGAACCCTTTCCATGGCAGGTGGCCCTCGTACACGTCACAAAGACTCAGTGTTGGTTCAGGGTGTTGACAGTGGCAGGAGCACAGGCTAAATGGTGAGACCTTACACACAGATCACATTGCTTATTTTGAGAAGCTCCTCTCCCCTAAAAAGGGTGAGACATTCATATACATTGACTCACCTTCTTGAATGGCTTTCTCATAACTGTAACCCACGTAGGCACGTTGCAGAGCAGTTGTGCAAACTGAGGCCTTGTTTATGTGCATATCTCTTTGTCTTTCCATCTTCCTGTCTGAAGCAGATAAGGTTATGTATTTTATCTGTTTCAAAAGTCAAAATAAAATTATATATAAGGAATTTCTGTATCTCACCCTTCCTCTACTATCAACGTTAATTTTAATGAATTCTTTGTTTTCCTTCCCAGTATTTATTTATGCAAATACAGTAATATAAACACTATTCATAGTTCTTATAAGTATTTTGACTGATGCAAAGATAAGGGGATTAAAGCACAGAGACTCATAACCACTTTTAATGTCCTGGTAGCATTTCTCTGTTCCTGAAAAACGTTAATTAAGAGCATATGCTAATTCTTACCTCCCATAGTAAGAGTTCGTTAAAACCAATTATCTGCAAATGAAGTATGAAGCTTATACATCTCTCACTTTATATAGCACACTGCATTTTCTTTTGTTCCATGTGCGTTTGAAACAAACAGCCTCCAAGGGACTTTTATGATGATCTGTGGCTATGAAGATGATACTGCCAGGAGCAGTGGCATTATATGACATTTGCACAGCCAGAAACAAAACTGCAACCTAACAGAAGAGGTCACAAACAGTTTGATAAGTGCCAAGAGGATAATTTCATCTGTTGAGATGCTTTGGCCTTCAAAGCTAATGAGTCAACCCATGGAATTCAAAATAGACTTGGCAGTGTAGACCACATTAGCTTGAGATGTGCCTCCAGGGGTGTGTAGCCCCAAGTGGCAGAACGGCCTGGTGCTGCACAGGTTTTGCATGCAAAACTGCCTCTGGATACCCACATACTCACTGCCTCACAGCCTCCCTGGGGATCTGGCCCAGGATTTCTGGTGCCTTTCAAGAAGAGGTTGGGCTAAAGTCACAGGATTTTGAAATAGAACCTTTTACTAAAGAATTTGTGGAAGTCTAAACACATTTTTAAGTGATTTAATCACTTGTTCATTACGTGAGCTTGTTCTTATTTATTAGTCTTTTAAAAATATTTATTTATAAGGCAGATTTGTGGAGGAAGGGAAGAAGAGACAGAGATGTCCGATCCACTGGCTGCAACAGCCAGGGCTGGGCCAGCCTGAAGCCAGGAGCCTAGAACTCCATCCTGGTCTGCCACATGGGTGGCAGGGGCCCATCTTCCACTGCTTTCCCAGGTGCATTAACGGGAAGCCAGGTGGAAAGCAGAGTGGCCAGCACTCAAACCTGCACTCTGATATGGGGTACCAGCATAGCATGCATGGCCTTAACCCTGTGCATCACAATGCCAGCCCTGTGTCAGTCTCTTTGAGCCTCAGTTTGTGAAATGGGGAGGGGGAGTTATACTCACTTCACAGAACCCTGAAAGGCCCAAGTGAGATGGCGTGTCTCATGAGAGGGATGTGTCCCTACCACTTGCTGATGGTGAAAATCCTCCGGGGTCGATACGCCCTGACTCTTCACAGTGCCCCCTGCCATGTAGTGCACACTGAAACAAAGGGCTGTCTCTACAGCTGCAAGGGAGCAGATCTTCAATATCCGTCTTCTTTCCGTCACCTGTCTCCAGAGCTGTTTGCTGCAGTTACCTTTGATAAGATGTCATAAAAATGATTGCCAAGAAAGAAAGCCCTGCAGACATGAACTTCACAGTTTACTCTCTGTACCTACAGAAGGGGAACATACTGGCTGGTTTGCCAGTGGAATTATCTCATAATCATAAAACAAAATGGAAATTAAATCAGTATCTGGAAATTTTCAGGGAAAGGGCCTACTTTTCATGCACTTCTCTGGATAGGCTTTGCAAGAATGCCTTTGTAAATTAAGTTATTTTTTTTCCTGAATTGAGGCTTTAGTTGTCTTCCTTCTTTCTGTGAGAAGCCAAAATGATGTGAATCCACACGGTGATTTTCTTTATCTTTCATGGATATAGACAATTCTTTAGCAAAACACTATAGACAGAGGTTGGGAAATGAGGGATGAGGTGGTGGAATGCAGCCTGCTGACCCTTTTGGTAAATAAAATTTCATCAGAAACCACCCATGCATGTTTATTTATATCCTTTCTATGTGTTCTACATCAGTAGAGCTGAGTACTTAGAACAGGGACCTATGGCTCCCTGAGCAAAAATGTTGACTTTCGACTTTTCAAAGTGCTTCCCAGGTAGCAACCTATTGGGTCTTCATTGAAACCCCATGCCAGAGGTTTCTAAATTTCCTTGGTTTACAAGTTAGTGTCTTGGGAACTTTTCCTGGACCAAAAGAAATGCTGTGTAACAATCTGTGTACCCAAATAGATCAAAGCAGTTTCTAAGGTGTTTGTGTCTTAGTGACATAGCGTCTGTGGGTCACAGCCTAGCCTCTCCAGTCTCAGAATTGGAGACCACTTTTCTTCATCCTCTGTTTCATGTTGACATCCTTGGCACTTGCTTTTTTATGAGAGCACCTTTGAAAAACAGTTTTGCAAAGCTGATGTTCTCTTCCCAGGAGAGGTGACCATCTTAACACCACAGGTGTGGCCTGCTTCATGCCGGTGGTCCACAGGGGGTCCGGCAGGTGTACCAGGGTTGCTCCTGAAAATTTAGAATCTTCCTGAGGGCCCCTGTGAGTGTGCTGTAGCCTTCCAGAGTGTGTGACGTGCAGTCTGCAGGAGTTTAGGTCTCATGGTCTTCTGGCTGCCGATGAGGAAGGGTCATAGAGGGAAAGTGACTTTTTTCCCTGATAACACAGCTCATAGGATTCCCTTGTGCAGACAGCTGTCTCCATCCCTAAGACTGCTTTCCCTGAACCTATATGTGTCTTCTCTGACCAGCATTTAGCTCATTTCCAGAGTGGTTTTATGCACATTTTGTTCTCCTTTTGTGTTTAACTCAGCTGTCCCAATGCGTACACATACTGGGAGGCAACGGAGCCCATTGTACCATGGGTCAGTTAAGCAGTGCTTGCCCTGTAGCTCGCTGGCATCTGGGCTGCTCTTAATGTCAAGTTGTCTCCCCAGACCAGAATCATCCTTCTGAACTGGTGCGCGTGGTTCCTGCGCATGAAGAGGCCTGGGGAGGACAAGGTCCGGTCGGCCTGCCAACATAAGCAGCGCCGCTGCAGCCTGGCCAGCGTGGAGCTGAATGCTGGGGTCGGGCCGCCGGCGCCCAATGGGAACCTGCTGTACATCGGCTTCCGCGGGCTGGATGGGATGCACTGCGCCCCGACCCCCGACTCAGGGGTCGTGTGCGGCCGCCTAGCCTGCTCCCCAACGCATGATGAGCATCTCCTGCATGGCGGGCAGCCCTCCGAGGGGGACCCAGACCTGGCCAAGATCCTGGAGGAGGTGCGCTACATTGCCAACCGCTTCCGCTGCCAGGACGAGAGCGAGGCGGTGTGCAGCGAGTGGAAGTTTGCGGCCTGCGTGGTGGACCGCCTGTGCCTCATGGCCTTCTCCGTCTTCACCATCATCTGCACCATCGGCATCCTCATGTCCGCTCCAAACTTCGTCGAGGCTGTGTCCAAAGACTTCGCGTGACTTCGCGTGGTTCTGTAGGTGTTTGAAACACACAGGTGGACAGTTGCTGGCTCAGTGAGACTTTGGGGTGCTAATCCCTCAGAAGCATTCAATGTGACTACTCTGACCTTCCCTGACAGCCGTCAATCATGTTGGTTATTGTTTCCTCATTACTTTCAGTAACAACCCCAGCACCTGTTGGTTGAAGCCCTCAGATGGGCTGATACCGTTGACACGTTGTTATGCAGCAGGGCCACTGAACATTTTGCCCATTTGCAGGAGAGCCCTTCAGAGAGGTCCAGAAACCTGGATCGCCAGGGGCAGCCTGTAGAGTTGGTTTTGCATGTGTGCATGTCACCTGCCAGGAAGGACTACATGAAACTGCAGCGTATGCTCGTGCCTGTGCATAAACCTAGACTGACGCTAACAGTAAGCCAAATGCAATAATTCCACTCTAACAATTGGTGAGAGGAAACCAAACCAAAAATGAAAAATCCTGAAACCCTATCTACTGATTTTTCTGCAGTCTGTCTTTTTCCCCCCTGTCAACAGTTTTCTGCTGTTTCTATGTTGAAAACAAGCAACAGAAAGAGGTGGTTGGGTTTGCAAACTGTTTTCACCAACCTAATTTCTGAAGACGTTCTCTGTAAAGGGAATAAGAGGGATGTAGCTTTAAGTTGATTCTAAACTAGGACCAGACCCTGGAGAGCAGAGCTGTATATCTCGTGGGTACCAGGTGACTCCCCAGCTTCACATGCTGTGCCCTGGTTGTGGGGAGTTGAGTGTGTCTGTGCTGTAGAGCCCCCAGGATGGCTTGAGTCCTACTGGAATTACCAACTCCAATGAATAGCTAAAGCTAACTCAAACCATTTCTGTGTTCTTTTGAAAATAGTGATGCATTAGATGCTTCACATGTGTTGGTGTAGATTCCACTCAGGAATATGTGCATCTATACAAAGGCTCAACACAAAGTGAAAGTTTCTTGTTTGTTTGTTTGTCTGTTTTTTCTCCATATGTCAGGGCCAGAGGGTGGGGGCAGGGACCTCCATGGCCCCGTGTGTGACAGGAGCTGGGGAGGGGATGGTGTAGGCAGTGTCTTGATTGGATGCCTGACCAGTGCAGTCAGCGGGAAGGAGCTCGGAGAGCATCAGGGATTGCACAGCCAGCAATTTGGGTTTCTGCTTCCCCACAGCTGTCCCAGCTTGAGCACAGCAAGCTGGCTTATGATCAGCTGGTGGGTTCGCTGCACATGTGTTTTGGAAACAAGAATAACTTAAATTTTTAAACCTAAGAGGTAGCGGTGCTCCATTTAGATTATCTAGCTGACAATAGTCACTTTGCCTCTTCTCATTTTCTGATTTTTAAATGAGATCAGAGGTTAATGACCAAGAAAAAACTTCTGCTGTTCTATTATGTCATCTTGTAACAGCTCACAGCTCAAAATTGCAGAAAGCTTCTGAACTCCTAGAGATCTTTAATTTACTTCCAACTCCCAAGATGGGTGCATCATGAGAGAAGATTAGATTTTCAGAGAAAGGAAACTGTACATCTTTCCAGCCATCCATTTCATTCATTTCTGGGTAATGTACATGAATTCATCTGCACTGGAGGAAGGAAGGTGGGGGCTTGTCATGCTCTCTGTGCACGTATGACTGTATGACTGTGTATACATGTGTGCCCATGTGCACAAGCCACTGTTGATGTGATGTGAGGGAGGGCGCCCTGTTTAAATGAAGAAGGCTGGTAAATCAGGCCCCCCACCTCCCAGCATCAAGGCCTTTTGGAGCAAGGGCTTCCTCAGATCTGGATCACCTGTTCTATGTGGTGTGGATGAATGATGCACACTATTCTGTTTTTTTTTTTCTTCTCCCATTAAAGTGTCTTTAGGAATAAGGACAAGTGTTTTGATATATAAAGCGAATGCTGCATTCTTACTGTTATCCAAGAACTGATCTCTACTACATTTTTGCTTTAAAAGGAAAACCTTTTTGGTTTTGTATTTTCCACAGAAAAACATAAAGAGCAAACAAAAGTAGTTCATGTTTTGACCACCCAAATAGCTATTCTGTCATTTATAAATGTAATAAGAAATAGACGTGAACATAGTTAGAAAAGTATGAATGGTGAAAAACAGCCTTCCATGGCCTCTCCCCATAGGGTGCCATGGATGAGCTTTTAGGGTTATTTCTGGAGAGGAAGGTAGAAGGGGAGGGGGCTAGAGAGAGAAAGGAACATGGAGAAGTCTTCTAGCCCCCCTGCTGTGTGAAGCACTGTGCACCTTGCTTTCTTAGTATTTTATCTTAGAGGTCTTTCCATAATAACGCATAAAGATCTACCTCATTCCTCTTAATAGCTGCTTAGCATTCCA
This sequence comes from Oryctolagus cuniculus, assembly GCF_051225735.1. Lineage (NCBI taxonomy): Eukaryota > Metazoa > Chordata > Mammalia > Lagomorpha > Leporidae > Oryctolagus > Oryctolagus cuniculus. Next base: position 13,171,601 of record NC_142878.1, read on the forward strand.
TTGTCTCAGTGGACTGTAATTTATTTGATTAGTCTTTTATTGGTGAACATATAGATATTTCCAGTTTTATTTTTATACACAAAGCTATAATTATCATCCTTGTACCTGTATCTCAGCACTTTTTTGTGACTGTGTCTTGGTATAAATTCCAACTTAAAATGGAATTGCTGGATTTGAGACGTTGTGCATTTGACATTTTGATAGATTTTGCCAGATTACCCTCCAGAAGCAGAGCAATTGGGACCCCCACCAAGAGGACAAAGGAAAGGGGCAGTTCTAAGCTGTAAAGCACTGGGCATTTTCAAACTTACTTTTTTCCAATTATGATTGTTGAACAATTATATTGTAATGTTATCTTGATTCTAGTTCATTTTATTATGAGTGAACTTAAACGCCTTTTCGAGTGTTTTTTGGCAATTTCAATTTTTGTGAACATCTTTTACACTTTATCAATTGAGTTATTTGGCTTTTTATTTGTTAATAACCTGTGCATGTTGGGAATTTTCTGTCTTATGTCCTGAAAATATTCTATTAGTAATTAGTCTTTTGATGTTATTTATTGATTTGCTTATATATAGTTATATATAAGGTTTGAATTTTTATGTTATCAAATTATCTGTATTTCCTTTGTACAATATGGGATTTGTTTCTGGTTTTAAAAGGCCTTCTCCATTCTGAGATTATGAATAAACTTAACTCATATTTTCTTCAAAAACTTATGGCTTCATTTGTTAATCTTTACACTTCCTAACACCCTGGAATTCATTTATTGCAGGAAGCAGAGGTAAAGATTATTTTTTCCCTTCAAATGGTGGTCGGTTGTGTCAACAAAATATAAAATAATGCAACTCTTTAATTCAGGGACAGTCTTTTTCCCACTTGTTCAACATGCCACCTTATTCATAAACTAAGTTTCTTTAAGTGTTTGGCTCTATTTCTGTTCCATTGAATTATCTAAGAATGGTTTTAATTTCTAAAGCTTTATTCACATTAAAATCAGTAGTTTCAAGTTAAAACCTCCTGCACACACACTCCCTCTTCTTCTTTCAAAAATACACGCATCTTGAAAAAAATGGGATCACAATGAATTTATAGATTGAGTCTTCCTATTCAAGAATATCTCAGTCGGGTTGTGCTCAAGTGTAATTTTATGTCACACAGGTGCTCTGAATTGCTTGTTGCTTCCTTATAGATGTTTTATCATTTGGCCCCATATTCAATTCAATGACTTCCTCCATTTCATTTTCTGCCTGGATGTATAGTAAAACATTAGCTTATTGTTTGTTAGTGCCAAAAATCAACCACTATTGTTGTAATATTTATTGTTTCTAAGATTTTCTTTGGACTCCTCCTTTCCAGTTCATCAGTTCTCTGTATCCTTGAGTTCCCCATCTGCAGATTCAATCCCCCATAGATTAGAATTTTTGAAAAACCATTGCATCTATACTGAACATGTACACACTCCTTTTCTTGCCATTATTCCCTAAACAATACAGTAGAATAGCATTTTCATCTTATTAGGTATGATGAGTGATCTAGAGGTGATGTAAAGGTTGTGCATTAGTTACATGCAAATGCTATGCCATTATATGAGGGACTGGAGCATCCCAGGATCTTGATATCCATAGGAGTCCTGGCCCTCCCACCCCATGGATACTGAGAAATGGCTGTTTCCCCCTTCTTTCTCTATCATCCAGTTACATTTGAGAACTGTGTTAAGTGACAGCAATTCAGGTGGTATACTTGTTTTTGACATGAATGAGATGACTTAATGTCTCACACAATTTAACTTCTATAAAGACATGTATTTTCCTTATAATAAAGAAGTAACCCCTGTATTCTCAAATTATTGAGGCTCTCTTGGAAAAATGAGGGTGTTGGATTTACATCAAAATCCTCTGATCAGACTGTTTTCCCTCTGTGGGAGTAGTAGTATGTTTTATTGTCTTAATAGAATCCTTGAGACAAAATCATTAGCATATTCCTGAGATGATCCCTACTTGGTCTTGTGATTGTACTGTCAATATTCATAATTTAATCATTCTGCTTGCTTTTGTGTGCATCCATGGGTTCAACCAATTGCAGATCAAATATATTTGGGGAAAATGCATCTGTACGGAGCATGCACAGATTTTCCTTCTCATTATGAATATTATTCCCTAAACAGTGCAGTCCTACAATAATTTACATAGTATTTACATTGAATTTTTATATTGTATTTTTTCTTTGTACAAGTACTATTCCCTAAACAATACAGAATAATACTGATTTACATAGTATTTACATCATATTAGCTGGAGTGATTTGGAGATGATTAACTGCATATGAGAGGATGTGAGGAGGTTATATGCAGTACTGTGCCATGTTATGTAAGGGACTTGAATGTCTGGATTTTGGTATCTACAGGGGTCCTAGAACTAATCCACCACAGACACCAAGGAACACCTGTGCTTGGTTTTAGAATCATCATCTACTTCAGTGCAAAAAGTGGGCCATCTGAGCCAGCTCCATGTTTCTGAATTTTTCCCATCAGGCAGGCCAGGTCTTTGTGAGCACTTTTGTAATTAATTTTCATGATATATTTTAAAAATAAAATTAATTGTATCCATTTTTAAGAATTGTCTAGTTTTGCAATACAGTCATTTATTTTGTGGTTATTTCTCCTCTTTTTCGTTTCTGGTTATGTGCCCTTCTGTGTTTTTGATTTGAATGTCCACAGGTTTGATGTGTTTGCTATTTTTAGATTCTGGACCCTTAGACTCATTCATCAATTTGAAGACCTGGCCGTGAAATGCTGTTGGCCACTGAGCTAGCCTGGCCCTTCCCAGCATTAGCAAGAAGCAGTGTAGTCCAAACCACAACTATGGCCATGCCCCAGCGTGGGAGACCAGTGGGGTGCATGAGGCAGAACATCATGGCCATGGTAGACCAGTGAGCGCTGCACTTGCCATGGCTGTGCTCAGTGGAGGACAAGACCAGAGCCTCTGGTTAAAATAACCCTTTCTTTCAAAGATTCACTTCCTTCTTTCTGGCACAACCCCCACCCCCACTCCCTCAGCTGACCTCAGCACTCCTGACTCCTTTTGGCTGTTGATTTTATTTTCATAGGAGTTTGAACCCCTAATATCTCAGCGTTTCTTCAGTAGAGAATGGGGCTCCAAAGTCTGGTGCCTGGGAGGTACTGCCTGCAGATTCAGTCTTCATGAAACTGTCAGAGTGTCCCACTTCAGGAATCACGGAATGAAACCAGCAAATCAGTAGTGACAGCCATATCTTCACCCTTTCTTGTCTGTCTCTCCACTGACTCATTTAAGATTTTACCATCTTTCCTGAATTTACCTCTTTCCCACTAACAACCTTTTCCTTCCTGAGCTGGAGTTCTGTGATCTCACATTCTAGTAGGTAGGTACTGTCCATCAACAAAATCTGCTAAGTTTTGTCACTCTTAAGTGGCTTATTTGTAATATTTTGGTCCTTCTGTTTTACTTTTTTAAATTACTACTTTTTTTTTGGACAGGCAGAGAGAGAGAGACAGAGAGAAAGGTCTTCCTTCCATTGGTTCACCTCCCAAATGGCCGCTACAGCCGGCACGCTGTGCCGATCCGAAGCCAGGAGCTAGGTGCTTCCTCTTGGTCTCCCATGCGGGTGCAGGGCCCAAGGACTGGGCCATCCTCCACTGCACTCCTGGGCCACAGCAGAGAGCTGGACTGGAAGAGGAGCAACTGGGACAGAATCCGGTGCCCCAACCGGGACTAGAACCTGGGGTGCCGGCGCTGCAGGCGGATGATTAGTGAGCCATGGCGCCAGCCAAATTACCACATATTTTAATTATGATCAGTAGACCTAACATACAGCCTACCATGTTAACCATTTTTAAGTCCAATGGCATTACCTGCAATCACATTGTTTTCAACCATCAACACTTTACATCTGCAGAATTTTTTAGCTTCCCAAACTGCAAATTTGTGTTCAGTAAACTCACACCACTCTCCTCCCACCCTCCCACCATCCCAGCTTCTGACAACCACCATTCTCTCTCTCTCTCTGAATTTGACTACTCAAGGTATCTCAAGTGAAATCACACATTGTTTGACCTTTTGTTGGTCTTTTTCCACTCTTCATAATGTACTCAAATTTCATCCATGCTGTAGCTTCTCTTCTAGTTTTTATCTGGTTGTTGTTTTTCCAAGTTATTCAGTAGATACTTAATCCGTGCATTTCCATTTTTTTTTATATAAGTACTTTGGGTTCTGAATTTTATCCTGCTTGAGCTATAACCCATGTGTTTTGATATGTAGTATTTTTATTATTTTTATTTTCTAGATATTTTTATAGAACAGGAAAAGATGCATAGTGTGGATGGATGGCATCTCTCTGAGTGTCCCCTCCTGTGGCCACCAGCCCAGAATCTCCCTGCATGTGTACTTCTGGAACTTATATGTGGGCTTCATCACATAGGCACGATCAATTATTTAAATAGTCTCCAGCCCCTCTTCCTTGCATAGAGGCTAGGAAGTTGGTGCTAAAAGTTCTAAGCTGGGGCTGGCGCCATGGAACAGTAAGTTAATCCTCTGCCTGCGGCACCAGCATCCCATATGGGCGCCGGTTCTAGTTCTGGCTGCTCCTCTTCCAGTCCAGCTCTCTGCTGTGGCCTGGGAAAGCAGTAGAAGATGGCCCAAGTGCCATGTGGCCCCTGCACCCACATGGGAGACCAGGAAGAAGCACCTGGCTCCTGGCTTCGGATCGGCGCAGCTCTGGGCATTGGGGCCATTTGGGGAGTGAACCAACAGAAGGAAGACCTTTCTCTCTGTCTCTCCCTTTCACTGTCTGTAACTCTACCTCTCAAATAAATAAAAAATAAAATAAAAGTTCTAAGTTTCTAATCATGGCTTGGTCTTTTGGGTGATCAGCCCCCACGCAGGAGTCTACCAAGAATCCCTTCATTACAACAAAAGATGTTCCTATCACTTGGAGAAATCTGAAAGATTAGGATCTCTGTGTCAAGACTAAATGTTAGGAAAAAAGATGATGAATGGGACAAGCATTTATTCAGTCGTGAAGATAACAGTGATGCTGGTGTCTCACATCAGAGTATCTGGGTTCAATTTCTGGCTCCTCTCCTGACGACTGCTTTCTTCCAGTGCAGACCCTGGGAGACAGCAGGTGATGGCTCAGATTGTTGGGCATTGCCGCCCATGTGTGAGACCTCGCTCCTCACTTCAGTCTGGCACAGGCAAGCCCGTTTGGGCATTTGAGGAGTGAACCAGCAAATGAACAGATTCTCCCTCTTCCCCCCTCTCTGTCCTGATGTCTCTCTTCCTCTTTTTTTTTTTTAGGATTTTATTTATTTGTTCAGGAGACAGAGTTACAGATAGAAGGAGAGACAGACAGAAAGATCTTGCATCATCTGGTTCATTCCACAAATGACTGCAATAGCCGGAGCTGGGCCAATCCAAAGCTAAGAGTCAGGAACCTCTTCTGGGTCTCCCATGCAGGTGCAAGGGCCCAAGTGGGCCATCCTCCACTGCATTCCCAGGCCATAGCAGAGAGCTGGATCAGAGTAGGAGAAGCCGGGACTAGAACCAGTGCCCATATGGGATGCCGGCACCACAGGTGAAGGCTTAGTCTGCTATGCCACAGCTCCAGCCCCTCTCTGCCTCTTTAAAAGATACTACTTGCACTCCTACTGCTCAAGAAATCACAAGTGTTTTGGGTGCTGTGTCAGGAACTAAGACTAACATTTGGAAATGAATTTCTTGTTTTTTACACTTATTTCACTCATTTTTTTAAAGATTGATTTATGTATTTGAAAAAACTGCAGAGAAAGGTGAGAGAGAGATTTTCTATCCACTGGTTCAGTCCTCAGATGGCCATAATGCCAGGGCTGGGCCTGGCTGAAGCCAGGAGGCTGGAGCTTCATCTGGGTCTCCCATGTGGGTATAGGAGCCCACGTTTGTGCTGCTTTCCCAGGCACATTAGGAAGGAGCTGTATAGGAAGTGGAGCAGCTGGGACACAAACCAGCTCCCATATGGGACATGGGCATCGCAGGCAGGGGCTTTGTGGTTATCCCCAATGCAGCCCTTATGCTTATCCTTTATAAAGTACTTAATTCTAGGTTTATTTTGGATTTGCATTTATACTTTTAATATAACTGATATATTTGGTTTTAATATTTTGTAAAAATTAATAATTAAGGTTTCTTTATGTCTTGCTGTGGTCTTTTCCCCCCTGTTCAGTGTAGGTGTATTCCTTTCACTAAAATGGAAGAGTCATTATTTTACATGTAGGTAGTTACCTATATATTTTGTATAATATAACTGAACTCACAGTTCATAATTTATCTGCATGACAGTATCTGTTAATTCTCTACCTATCATCTGAAGCCCCAGCATATTTTTAATTATCTTTTTTATTCCTTAGGCAGTTTCTTCATATAATGTTATACAATGTGCTTTCATATTTACCAATTCAGAGCAAATCTGTTGACTTGCTTTGAGAACAAATTAAAAGATATTGAAAAGGATTTGAAAATTAATTCAGTTTACGTGTTATCTCTTTCCCCCAATTTTGGCAGTGTAATTATCTTTGATACTTTTAAAACTTTACGAGTAATAACATTTACCCTCTGAAAATCCATTTCCTGCCATCACACCGGTGGAATGCACATGCAAAATGTGTTTCCCATAATTTTATCACCTTGGTTGCTGCATCTTCATCCCTTTGTCTTTCTTGTGGAGATATCAAACTTTTTTTCTATATTGGCAACTTTTTAAACATAATATATTCTGTTTCTAGATGTTTTTTTTAGACTGCTAAAAATGACGGGGTTTTGGTCCACAATTTGTTTCCAAGTTTTTAAATTTACTTTTCAATTTATTCTTCTATGTCTTAGCTCTTGTCTTATTGACATTGGCTTCTTGTCACTTCTTAGACATAATTCTACAGACTCTTCTCTTTGTTCTCTTCTGTTTCTCTGCAGAATCAGGTCTTAGTCTTGGATAGGCAATGCTCCATTCTTTTCTGATCTCCTGTAGTCACTGTGTATGCACGAATAACTTGCTAATTATTTTCATCTTAATTTGTTTTAATTTGGGCAGCTCTACATGGGTCTTCAGTTTCCTGTGAAAGACAAGGTCTCTGACCCTCTCCCTGGATTCCCTCAATATTCTCCCATTCAAGCTCAGGTTGAAGGCTCAATATTCACTCTTCTTTCTGGTCTGTAGGCCTGAGGGTCTGCAAGGAAGTTCAGCTGCTAGGATGGAGGGTCTGGGCTCTTTGTTCTTGTCCTGTTGCTGCTGCTGTTGGTCCAGATGCCCTGTAACATTCAAGGTATTACGCTGGAGGGAACCTGTATCGTCAGGTATTCCTCTCCCGGGGCAGGGCGCTGGGGCTGACAGAGCTGGCACTCAGCTTTCTCATTTTAGCCTGGTCTCCCAGCAGCATTCACCAACCCTCTTCCTTCAACTCAGATAAGATGCCATTGATCTGCAGCTGTGGCTGGAAGCTGGTGGCCTGGTGGCAGCGCTTGCTTTTGGTCTGACGGTGCCTTGTGGGTGGTTACACCTGCATCCCCTTGCCTTTCTTCCCCCTGGGGGAGGCACTGAAGAGCACTTGTGGCTTTCCTGCATGTTGCTGACATCCCTGGGGTCATCTGGGGCTTCTGCACCTGTGGGCTTTCTTTAAGTTTTTACCTCCTGGTTACAGCCTCCTTTCTCAGTCACACTCACTCCATAAGGGCAGTATAGGGTGGGAAGAGCAGAATCAGTTATAAATTAAGTGTCCTTTATCAAAAATACTTTGGACCAGGAGTGTTTCAGATTTCAGATTTTTTTTCAGATTTTGTAATACATAATGAGATTCCTTGAAAATTGATGGCCCCCACTTTGAAGTACAAACATGAAATCCACTTAGGTTCCATATATATCTTATGTGTACTTTATATGCTTCTTATATAATTATAAATTATATAATGTTTTTAGTAATTTTATGCATGAAAAAAGGTTGTACTGTGTGGAGTTTTTGCTGGTCATAGCATGTCAGTTTTTGATGCTGGATTTTCAAGATAAGGAATATTCCTGGTGGAGGCATCTGTAGGGCAGGGTGGGGTGGGTTGCACCGAGACAGGGTCTGGTGCTTTGTAAATTCACACTTTCTCTTTTCCTGCCATCAGTATTTTGAAGACTGTGATGGGAGGCCCTATCCCTTCACTTTGATGCTGCTGTTGTGGGTGTTCCTATATTGGGTGAACACATCACTAACCCTGATTCTCACCCCAAGGCCCCTGACCTTATATTCAGAGAAATGACTAGCAATGGAGTGTGTTAGACCTAAAACCAAGGCTAGTGGTAAGTTACCTTCTAATAACTTTTTTTCAAAACTATTTATTTATTTTAATGAGAAAGAGAGAGAGAGAGAGAGAGAGAGAGAGAGAGAGAGAGAGAGAAAGTATCATCTGTCTACTGGTTCACACCCCAAATGGCTGCATAAGGCATACCTCCCATGTTGGTGGCAGGGGTCCAGTACTTGGGGCATCCTCTGTTGCTTTCCCAGGCACATTAGCAGGAATCTGGATCAGAAGCAGAGCAGCTGGGACTTGAACTGGCATTCCATGTGGGATGCCCAAGTCACAGCTGGCAGCTTAACTCATTAAACAATACCGGCCCCATCTCAGTGACTTTGGAGTGCCATGGCAGGTATTTTAAACTTTATGTTGAAGCAGTTGAAGTTTATACTCAAGGACCTTGTTTGATTTTGGAGCTTGATATTTCTCCAACTGTATTTTTCCAGTTTTCTCTCTGTGGTACATGAAAATATCTGAGAGTTTGCCATTTCTTGTCATATCTTATTAACATTAACAGCATAGTTGTTTTTCAAGACAATTGAATGAACTGTCATTGAAGATAAGGATAGCCTTGCAGAAACAAACGGGTATTATATCTTTTCCTGTGCATTTTGATAATTACTGTATAAAATAAACTGCTATTGTACTTTTCAGACATGATTGGATTTACGATTTGCTCTAGTCCTGTGCCTACATTAGCATGCTGCCTATATTCTGGGCATCCTTGGCTTTCTGGTGCTTGTGTGACAGCATTCAAATCCCACTGGCAGGCCCCTTTGCCAAGCACCCCCCCATACACACCCACCATGCTATCTATAGAAGAAAGGGTGGTTAAGCATTTGGGAAGACAGCATCTCAGATCCTTTGTGGAAAGATGCACACTCCCTCTGTTCAGTTAGATTCAGAACTTCCAATATATACAGAGGCGTGGAGTTCATCTTTGCTATCAGTTTCCATACTTTAAAAAAATTTTCTGTAAGCACAAGAAATAAGAATATTTGTTCCAGGTCAGGTTTAGGGGCTTTGGGGGTTGGCCCCAAAGAGAAGCTGTGCAGGTGGTCTTGTATTCTGAAGTGACTTGGGCCAGGCAGCAGTGGACTATTAGGAGGATAATCTTTCTTCCACTTAACTGCACCTGGGGGACAGAGGGAACCTCTTACCATAAGGAGGGAAAAGTGGTGCTGGCGCTTTGTTTAAGGAGGTTTCCTAAGTTCTTCTGAGATAAACCCAGGCTCCTAAGAATTAGTTGGCAGAGTAGAGCCCAAACCACAAGGCTAAAGCTGATCCAGGGCTTAAATTCAGACTCTGTGTTGATGTGATCCCATTGGAACCAGAGGCTAGGACTCAGTACTTGCCTAGCACATGTTGGACTGTGTTATGGACTGAATTATTTACGTCCCCTCCAAATTTGTATGTTTAATCCCTAATCCATAATCCCTAGAACATAGTGGCATTATTTGCAGATAGGAGCTTTAAAGAGCTAATAAAGTAAACAGTGAAGTTATTAGCATATGCCCTAATCCAGTATAACAGAGATCCTCATAGTAAGAGGAAATCAGGACGCAGACACACAGCAGATCATGCGAGGGCCCTGGGAGATGTCCACCTGCAAGCAAAGAGAGAGGCTTGGAGAAATCAGAGCACCAAGACACTGAATTTCTGCTATTCACAGCACCAGGTCGGTGCTACTAGGTTCAAACATCTCTAGGGAACCAATACAAGCCCCTATCATATATGTCATCCCCCAGCCAGGCACTAGGGGGCGGCAGTCACGTGAAAGTGCCTCTTAGCTCATTCAGTAGATCGGGGGCCACAAAGTGAAGAATCCCAGCCTTGGACAATCATGGAGGACTTCCCAGAGAGGGTGCTGCCTCAGTTACCATCAGATAAGAGGACCTAGAACAACAGCAGTGACTTGGTAAGTCTCATACAAGTAGTTGTTTTGAACTGGGACTAGATACTTAGCGTTCTGATCCTGCTTTTGTTTACCCAAAGCATATTTGTCTTACTTCCTTGGAAATGGCAGGGAATTTAGAGTGATATCATTTCACAGAATGCCTGGAATTGGCAGGAAACCTAGAGATCCCCTGGCTGGCTTATCCACTCTAGTTTTAGTTTGAGAGTATCATTTTGGCCACAGATACGTGCTGTTTCTGGTAGCTACAAATGAAAATTTTGGCTGAAGTAATTTTGCTTTGAAAGATTATCTGACCAATACATGATTCTTGAGACATCAATGGTCCCTAAAACTGCTTTTAGTTGGGGCAGAATGTTCTAGAATTTCTCATGGAATGGTCTAGGGCTGTGTGAGGTTACCACAGAAGGGATAAGCTTGGTGGACCATTATTGAGCAAATCTATTTATGGCACCTCTGGCTAGCAATTCTGTGCCCTCCCCATCCTCTGTGGTTCTCGCAGGCTGGTGGTTACACAGGGCCACCCCTAGTCACTGACTGCCTCCAAACTCAACCCATCTCCCACCGACTGATCCCCAGTGTTCTGTTCCCCTCATCCAGCTTCCCACCCACAGCGGGTGCACTTGAAGACCCCCCTGCACACCTGAAACCATGGATAGATACCAAGCCCTCTTTGCTGTTTATATATACATTTTAGGAAAGTTTAATTCATATCAGGTATGTCAGAGATTCAAACAATAATAATTATAGCAATATCTTGTCATAATATTTGTTTAAAAAGGAATGAATTGTTTATTTCTGGAATTTTCCATGTAATATTTTCAGACTGCAGTTACCACAGGTAACTGGAGGAGCAGAAAGCAAAACTGCAGACAAGGGGAGACCACTGTACCAGTCTAGAGGACAGTTTGGGACACAAGTCACATCCAGGAAATGTCAGCTGGGTTTATTGTCTGCAGGATCAAACCTCACCCCTCCCGCATGGGAGATGCCATCTTTTTGTTTTGAAAGATTCGTGACAAACAGCCTTCTCTTTCAAGTTTAACAAACTCCTCCTGCCACCATGACAATAATGTGCAGGAACACGTTCTCTAGGAGAAAAAACAAAGTTTAGAAAGACATCATCGGTTGTCTCTTCCTCAGTGATATTTTCCAGGACACAAATACTATAAAGCACATGTCAAAAATGCAACAGTTTTGGCAGTGAATCCTGAAGGAAACTGGCAAGATCATTAGAGAAGGGCTGTTATGCCTGAAAACCGGCAGAAGCCATTCAAGGAATGGGTACTTGGTGAAGGCCTACGATGTGGTAAGTGTGTTCTGAGATGAGAAGGGGGAGAGACATTCTCACCCATGTGAGAACCAGTGACCAGTGATCAGACTGCGAGGTGGGTGAGATTGAAGGCTGGCTGTCCTGGGGAGGACTGGAGGGCATGGCACCCTGCGGAACATGAGCCAGAGTAACCCAGCTAGGGGGACCAGAGGATAGCAGCATGGTGGTGGCGGGGGAGAAGGGAAGACAGTGAATGGACCCCTGAGGTTTCTTGTTGTTTTCACTAAGAGCAATAGGGGCTATTGAAGGCTCTAAGCAGGCCAGGAGGATAATTTAATGTGTTTTCCAGAGTCTTGAAGACAACCTGGAGGACTGAGCATGTTGTTTTGCTTCCTTTCACCCTAGACGGTGTTGGCTGAAGACTGCTCAGCAAACAAGTTTGATAGCAGAACAGGATCTGCCTCTGTGTTGGAGGTCAGCTAGGGGATGGGGTTTGTAGGCCACATAAGGGGTGGAATGTTGCAGGCAGTGAATGGTCCCCTGCACAGTCCCCTCTGTCAGTTGGTGCAGACAGCAGTCAGAAACAACACCTGTGGATACAGAAGCTTTCATACAAAGAATGGTGAACCAGACAACAGAGAGCTGGCCTCTAAAGGGAGTAAAACAGACTCTGGGGACTAGCAGAGGTGGCAACCACAGGTAGTCTCTCACTCATGACAGTTGGGCTTCCAATGTTTCTGCTTTATGAGTGCAAGAGTGGCACGCGTGAAGTAGGAAAAAATTTGGAATTATGAATGGGATAGCACCCCATGTTGGCTCTATGTGGAACTCATCTAGTGATGCTGGGGCATGGGAATGAGCACAGCTCCCAGGCAGCCCTACCATCGTTGTGTCTGTGTGTGTGTGTGTGTGTGTGTGTGTGTGTGGTGGGGAGATGACAGCTGATGCTCTGCAGAATGCTGACTCAGCTAGGATACACAGTAGCCTCCACGGTTTCCATGACTTCCCCACTTAGTATATTTTCTTTTTTAAACGATTTATTTATTTACTTGAAAGTCAGAGTTACACAGAGAGAAGGAGAAGCAGAGAGAGTCTTTCATCCACTGGTTCACTCCCCAGTTGTCCGCAGCAGCCAGAGCTGCACCGATCTGAAGCCAGGAGCCAGGAGCTTCTTCTGGGTCTCCCACATGGGTGCAGGGGCCCAAGGACTTGGGCCATCTTCTACTGCTTTCCCAGGCCACAGCAGAGAGCTTGACGGAAGTGGAGCAGCTGAGACTGGAACCGGCACCCATGTGGGATGCCAGTGCTGCAGGCAACAGCTTTACCCACTACGCCACTGTGCCAGCCCCAGTATATTTTTGACTTACAGTGGGTTTCTCAAGATTCGTTCCCACTGTAAGTCTGGAGTAGGCACATCTGTACAGAAGGCAGCTGCCAGCTCTGGAGCTGAAAGAAAAAAGGTGAGATTTTTTACTCTCTGATTTCTTTCAGCAAAATCTGTTATTGTTGAAGCATTTTTATGTCCGCTACTTTAAAGCCCTTGTCAGGGAATCCAACATCCAATTCATTCCAATGCTCTCAGCCGTTGATTGCTCCATTCAAGTTGGGATGCTCTTGATTCTTGGGGTGAGCTTTCAGTGGTGTTGCAGATGTTTTGTCTGTCGTGTTAGGAGACTCTGGGTCCCATTTAGATTTGGTAGCCATTGCCTCTGGAGGTTTAGCTTGTGGGTCCTGGCCGCCTTTGTAGGCTGTGATTTCATTGAGAGTCTCATTTTCTGAGTGGCTGCTGTTATCTGCTCTGCTTGGTTTAGCCGATGTCCCTGTGGCTTCCAGGATCACTGCTGACGCCATTGGAGGGCAGGGATTTCTCCAGGCTGAGCCTCCGTTGGCTCTTAATGGGACCAGGGGGCTCAGGTTGCTGGACAAAAATGCTTCTGAGGTGGGATTTCCTTGCAGGTGCCTCCCCACTCCACTGCCAGCCCGAGGTATTTCTGGAAGAGAGTTGAGTTCACTCTCAGCTCTTGAAGGAGACCCCCTCATCTGTCCACTTATGCTGGTGGGGCTCCAGATCCAGCCCCTGTCAGTAGTATCAGGCTTGACTTGCTGTAGTCAGAGTCCCCATTCCCTCAGAAGTGGAATAAGCTCAGCTTTCTGCTTGGGATGCTGGGCTGGGTCTCCCTCTGTTGGGCTGGAGACATAAAGTTCTCTGCTGCTATGCTGTCTGTCACTTCCTGGGGTAGCAAACCTGACACCTTCCTCGGATCACCTTTAAGATTCTCTTTTGGTTCCTTCTTGTGTTACTCTACTTGTCTGTGCATAGAGCAGCAGTCTGGGGTCTTCCCATCTCATTTTGCCATGGACTAAAGGAAGGGTCCGGGTGCTGAATAAATGCCTGTAGGACTTTTAGGCAGAGGGGCAGCACAGTGGCGGGCACTGCCTTGGGGGAAACATGTCTGGGGGAGCAAGGTGCCTGGACTGAGGAGGACAGTCATAGCCAGCCTGCTGTGGCCACACCACAGCACTGCTATTGTACATGGTTTATTGTAGGTCTTGACTGACTTTAACCCAAGACCTCATCATCACTTTGCCTTTCTGCATTCCCTGACTTTAAATATAATTTCTTTTTTTTTTGACAAGCAGAGATAGTGAGAGAGAGAGACAGAGATAAAGGTTTTCCTTTTTCATTGGTTCACCCCCCAAATGGCCGCTGCAGCCGGCGCGCTGCACTGATCTGAAGCCAGGAGCCAGGTGCTTCCTCCTGGTCTCCCATGTGGGTGCAGGGCCAAGCACTTGGGCCATCCTCCACTGCCTTCCCAGGCCACAGCAGGGAGCTGGACTGGAAGAGGAGCAACTGGGACAGAATCTGGTGCCCCAACTGGGATTAGAACCCAGGGTGCCAGCACCGCAGGCAGAGGATTAGCCAAGTGAGCTGCGGTGCCGGACTTAATATCATTTCTACCAAATCAATTCTCTTCCGAGTTTCTCCTGAAAGAATGATGGTGAAGCATTGTTCAACAATAATTTCATGGTAAAACAGTACCACACAGTGCTAAACGTAGTCCTATTTTGCTTGGCTATGACTGACTTGTTATGAGAAAAACAAAAGCAGCCGTTGGCCTGCAGGAGCTGACGTAGTACCTGTTCCTTGGCCTTGGCCTCTCCCGATGAACACATGAAGCTTCCTGGAACATGGATGTAGCAAGGCCAGTTGGTGACCAAGACAAGAGCAAGGCCACTGCATCATCGCCCTGAATCCAGACAAAATAGGAATATCATCCAAATTTATGCACCATCTCCATCTCCTAGCTAATGTGAGCAAGTGTTGTTTCTTTCTAATGGAAATCCTGCTGCCTTGCTCTATTCTGTCTTCCTTTGAGATAAGATGAAGAAAGGCACAACATTGCTCTTTCTGATGGCATCAAATTCAGAGCAAAGCCTTTTTCTTTTTTTTAAAGATTTATTTATTTATTTATTTATTATTTGGAAGGCAGAGTTAGAGAGAGAGAGAGAGGTCTTCCATCTGCTGGTTCACCCTCCAGATGACTGCAACTGCTGGTGCTGCACCGATCTGAAACCAGAAACCAGGAGCTTCTTTCAGGTCTCCTATGGGAGTGCAGGGGCCCAAACACTAGGGCCATCTTCTGCTGCTTTCACAGGCCCATTAGGGAGGAGCCGGGTCAGAAATGGAGCATCTGGGGGCCAGCACTATGGCATAGCAAGTAAAGCCACTGCCTGCAGTGCTGGCATCCCATATGGGTGCTGATTCAAGTCCCAGCTGCTCCACTTTTGATCCAGCTCTCTGCTATGGCTTGGGAAAGCAGTGGAAGGTGGCCCAAGTCCTTGGGCCTCTGCATCCATGTGGGAGACCCAGAAGAAGCTCCTGGCTCCTGGCTTCAGATCTGCGCAGCTCCAGCTGTTGCAGACAATTGGGAAGTGACCCAGTGGATGGAAAACCTCTCTCTCTCTCTAACTCTAACTCTAACTCTGACTTTCAAATAAATAACTAAATCTTAAAAAAAAAAAAAAAAAAAAAAAAAAAAAAAAAAAAAAAGAGTAAGTGGAACAGCTGGGATGCGAACTGGTCCACATGGAATGCCAGCAATGCAGGCAGCAGCTTTACCAGCTATGCCATAGTGGCGGCCCTGGAATGAATCTTTCCAGCCCCTCTTCCTGAGATACCCCTGGTATAGCTCTGTGTGTGGTCTCTCTTGTTCCAAGAAATAACAAGCCCCACTTGTCCATTTTCACTTACACTATGTTCAGAAAGCATCTGTGGCCTAATTTCTCTCTCTCTCTCTCTCTCTCTCTTTTTTTTTTTTTTTTGACAGGCAGAGTGGACAGTGAGAGAGAGAGACAGAGAGAAAGGTCTTCCTTTGCTGTTGGTTCACCCTCCAATGGCCGCCGCGGCCGGCGCGCTGCGGCCGGTGCGCTGCGGCCGGTGCGCTGCGGCCGGCGCACCACGCTGATCCAGTGGCAGGAGCCAGGTACTTCTCCTGGTCTCCCATGGGGTGCAGGGCCCAAGGACTTGGGCCATCCTCCACTGCACTCCCTGGCCACAGCAGAGAGTTGGCCTGGAAGAGGGCAACTGGGACAGAATCCGGCACCCCGACCGGGACTAGAACCCGGTGTGCCGGCGCCGCAAGGCGGAGGATTAGCCTAGTGAGCCGCAGTGCCGGCCCTAATTTCTCTTAAATTGAGTAAAACAGTTTATAAATTACACCCTTCCCTGGCCAGCCACCCCCTGACAGTTTTTCAGGCTTTAACCCCAGGACTCTGGAACACTGAGGACGTTAACTTCTGAGCTAAGAGCACGCTTGTGTTTCCTGTGGTGTCTGGCTAACACTGGGAACAACGTCATGAGGGTGGTAATTATGCTTTCTTCATTCATTGCTCTGATGATTCCGCTTGTGATGAGTGAGAACTACCCAGGCCTTTAAACTCCCTTTGTAGCACTCCCGCTGCTCGTTCCAAAGACGTGCACCCCCCTGATTTCCCATTATGGTTTGTCTGCATTCACAGAACTGTGGAAAACAAACAAAAAACATGTAATAGATGTTCACTAGCAATCGGTTTATAAAATTGCACAAAAATTTTTAATTTCACACACATATTAGCATAAACAAACAATAAATAGAATACACCAAGTTTTTGGCTAAACTGTGCTCAGAGAAGATGCGAAGCTAGAGGCTTCCATGTCAGGTGGAGGATTTGATCTGTAGGTATGAGCAGCCCATGTATGCTGTGTTTGGAACTGATGGGAACGTTACAGCAGACCCGTCCCTTCCAGCCCTCTCAGGAGTAGGAGGCAAGGAGGAGACCTAGGAGCAGAACACATGCACTTTATATCAGTGGATGACCCTGCCTTCATTTCACAGGTAGGCATGCCCTCTGGTCAACACTTCATTCCACTTCACATGCCAGAAAAAAAAATTATTTTTTTAATTTATTGATTTTATGTATTTGAAATGCAGAGAGAGAGAGAGAGAGAGTGAGAGAATCTTCCATCTGCTGATATACTCTCCAAATGTCCACAACAACTGGGTGGGCATGGGCCAGGCCACAGCCTGGATTTAAACTCGGTCTAGGTTTCCCATGTGTGCCAAGGGCTGAACTTCTTGAGCCATCACCTGCTGCCTCCCCGGAGACACATAAGCAGAGTGCTGGATTAGAACTGGACCTGAGACTGGAATGCAGGCACTCCGACGAAGGATGCAGGCATCCAAGTGGCAATTTAGAGATTGCACCAAATCCATTGCCTGCACATAAGATTTTGAATGTGTAGTTCTTACATGTACTCTATATTGATGCTACTGTATGGCAGAATTCTAAAAACTATCTCCTTCAGCTTGGGAGGGTTGGGCTGGGGGACTGTAGAGCTACAGGCTAGGATAAATATCAGATGAGAAATATCAGTACTAAACAAAATAAACAATGTTGTTCATCTGAAATCAAATTTCACTGGATCTCTCCTGTTTTATCTAACCACCCTAAGCTAAGGGTAGGTGGAGGGAGGAGGTCATAAAACATAGTGTTAAAACTAGATAGGTGGGGCCGGTGCCGCGGCTCACTAGGCTAATCCTCCGCCTTGCAGCGCTGGCACACCGGGTTCTGGTCCCGGTCGGGGCGCCGGATTCTGTCCCGGTTGCCCCTCTTCCAGGCCAGCCCTCTGCTGTGGCCAGGGAGTGCAGTGGAGGATGGCCCAAGTACTTGGGCCCTGCACCCCATGGGAAACCAGGATAAGTACCTGGCTCCTGCCACTGGATCAGCGCAGTGCGCTGGCCGTGGCGGCCATTGGAGGGTGAACCAACGGCAAAGGAAGACCTTTCTCTCTGTCTCTCTCTCTCACTGTCCACTCTGCCTGTCAAAAAACAAAACAAAACAAAACAAAGAAAAAAAAAACTAGATAGGTGGAAGTGATACTAAATTAACTAAGATCAAAGATGTGATTCATGACATTTGTGCAAATGGCCTAGGAGCTTTGGGCATCTTTTTTGAGAAATAGAAGTTTCACAGACGGCTGAGGAAACCTTAGGAGCGGTGTACATGCACAGAATCCCCGCTGATGCCTCCAGGAAGTCGATGATTACATAGCATCAACCTAAGAAAAAATCAGAGTCCCTGAAGAACATCAGTATTTATTTGGGAACAACAGAGCATTGCAGTGAGGATATGTGTGTAAACAAGGGGCCTGTTCAAAGACATTGAGACAAGGGAAAGTCCTCAAGGGCAAAGATGAGAATTATATCAGATATTTTGGATCCCTGATTTTGGCAGCAAGGTTAATAACCAGGGTGCCATGAGTCTGAGCACGAACAGAGTTGCTGAGCAGATGTCTGTGTAGAGGGACTTGTTGTAGAAGGTTCTGGTGGCCTCTGTGTAAGCTGGTGTTTCTGACACTGTTTTGTGATAGTGACTATTAGATGATGATGCATCTGAACCTTTCCTTCAGAATTTTCTAGACTGATCTATCATCCATCTACCTATCTATATCTATGTGTCTATCTACCCATCTATCTATCTTTGTTAGAGAAAACACAAGCATCTCCATATTGATTTTTTTCTGTGATTCACAGAAATAAAATTTTACATTATGGCCATTACACACATGTGCTGCTAAAGGAAACCATGTATGGATAATTGTTTTAAACAGAAAAAAGGTGATTTCTATTCAATCTCTATCTCTATGCATGCTATAACAGAAACAAGAATGTCACAGAACAATACTTAGCCATATTGTATGTGATGCATTCTAATATTTCTGTTATAACTCATTGCATATTTCTTATTTTTACATTTTAATTTTTTAAAATTAGTTTTTAAAAGATGCAATGTGCTTTGTGGATATAATTTTAAGAATATAATGATATTCCCTTCCTCTCTTCCTTCCTCCCTCTCTGTCTCTCTCCTACTCTCCTTTCTTCTACTTCTCAATTTCTGTCATTTTCTTAGTTTTTGAGAAAACACATTTTAAATTTATATTATAGTAAAAGGCTTGATACTTCACCAAATAAGAAGTTTAACAAGTAAAACGCAGAAAGACTCTAGTGTAGTGGGAATATGGACAATGGCTTTAAACAGTAATTGAATGGAAAAATGACCATTTCACCCATAAACAGTAAACATTAAAATAATCACAGATCATTAAAACTGTTACTATTAAAACTATAACATTGTTAAGCACTGGTTTCACAAAGGTATCAAACTGAATTTTACAAAACTATATTTACAGCAATACTGACACACATAGGCATTTCTTTTTTCTTTCTTCATCTCTTTGTTTTTAAAATTTTAGCTCCCACAGATAAGGGAGCACATGCAATATTTGTCTTTCTAGGTCTGGCTTATTTCACTCAACATGCTGTCCTCTAGTTGCATCCATTTTGCTGAAAATGGTGCAATTTCATTCTTTTTTATAGCTGAATAATATTCCATTGTGTATACATAGCACATTTTCTTTTTTTTTTTTTTTTTTTAATCTTTTATTTAATGAATATAAATTTCCAAAGTACGACTCATGTGTTACAATGGCTTCCCCCCCATACCGTCCCTCCCACCCACAACCCTCCCCTTTCCCACTCCCTCTCCCCTTCCATTCACATCAAGATTCATTTTCGATTATCTTAATATACAGAAGATCAGCTTAGTATACCTTAAGTAAGTATTTCAACAGTTTGCTCCCACACAGAAACATAAAGTGAAAAATAATAGATGATTTTTTTTAAATGATGATGAAATCAGATCAGACCTATTGTCATGTTTAATCCCAGTGAGAGTCAAGTTGGGAATTGATAATTTCTTTCTTTCTTTCTTTTTTTTTTTTTACAGAAGATCAGTTTAGTGTACATTAAGTAAAGATTTCAGTCGTTTGCACCCCCATAGAAACACAAAGTGAAATATACTGTTTGAGTACTCGTTATAGCATTAAGCCTCAGTGTACAGCACGTTAAGGACAGAGATCCTACATGAGGAGTAAGTGCACAGTGACTCCTGTTGTTGACTTTACCAATTGACACTCCTGTTTATGGCATCAGTAATCTCCCTATGCACCAGTTATGAGTTTCCAAGGCTATGGAAGCCCCTTGAGTTCTCCGACTCTTATCTTGTTTAGACATGGTCATAGTCAAAGTGGAGGTTCTCTCCTCCCTTCAGAGAAAGGCACCTCCCTCTTTGAAGACCTGTTCTTTCCACTGGGATCTCACTCACAGAGATCTTTTTGCCAGAGTGTCTTGGCTTTCCATGCCTGAAATACTCTCATGGGCTTTTCAGCC
The DNA here is from genome assembly GCF_051225735.1 of Oryctolagus cuniculus. Taxonomy (NCBI): domain Eukaryota; kingdom Metazoa; phylum Chordata; class Mammalia; order Lagomorpha; family Leporidae; genus Oryctolagus; species Oryctolagus cuniculus. Next base: position 13,191,899 of record NC_142878.1, read on the forward strand.
AGATCCGAGTGCCTTTAGGGCTGATTCTGAGGCCAGAGTACATAGCACATTTTCTTTATCCATTCATCTGATGGTGAAGACCTTGGTTGATTTCAAGTTTTGGTTATTGTGAACAGTGTTGCTGTAAACATGATGGTGCTGGTATTTCTTTGATACACTGTGTTCAAGTCTTTTGAGTACAAACCCAATGATTGCTGGATCATATGACTATTTTTAGTTTATAAAGAAATCGCTACACTGTTTTCCACAGTGGCTGCACTAAGTTACATTCCTACCGACAGTGTATAAGTGTTCCCCTTTGTCCACATCCTCACCAGCATTTGTTACTCTCTGTGTTTGGGATTTTAGCCATTCTAACCAGGGTGAGGGGACATCTCAATATTTTGATTTGCATTTCTCTGATGGCTAGTGACATTGAGCATTTTTTTTCACAATAGTTTCTTATGATCCTTTGTATTTCAGGGGTGTTAGTTGTAGTGTCTCTTTTTTCATTTTAATTTTATTTATTTGAGTTTTTTCCTCTTTTTTACTTGTTATTCTGGCTAGAGGCTTATGCATTTTATTTATCTTCTCAAAAAAACAACTTTTTGCTTTGTTGATCTTTTTTAAAAATTTTAATTTCACTTATTTCTGCTCTGATACTTATTTCTCTCCTCTTGGTGATTTTGTGTTGGTTTTGCTCTTGTTTTCCTAACTCTTCAAGATGTATAAATAGATATTTAATTTGGGATATTTCTCTCTCTTTTTTAATATTAACACTTAATGCTATAAACTTCCTTTTTTTTTTTTTTTTTTTTTTTTTTTTTTTTTTTTTTTTTTTTTTTTACAGGCAGAGTGAACAGTGAGAGAGAGAGACAGAGAGGAAGGTCTTCCTTTTCCGTTGATTCACCCCCCAATGGCCGCTGCGGCCAGCGTGCTGCAGCCAGTGCATCACGCTGATCGGAAGCCAGGAGCCAGGTGCTTCTCCTGGTCTCACATGCGGATACAGGGCCCAAACACTTGGGCCATCTTCCACTGCACTCTTGGCCCACAGCAGAGAGCTGGACTGGAAGAGGAGCGACCGGGACAGAATCCGGCACCCCAACCGGGACTAGAACCCCATGTGCCGGTGCCGCAGGCGGAGGATTAGCCTATTGAGCCACAGTGCCGGCCTAAACTTCCCTCTTAATACTGCTTTTGCTGTATCCCACAGATTGATATGTTATGATTTCATTTTCATTTATTTCAAGAAAGTTTTTGATTTCCTTTTCAATTTCTTCTATGACCCATTATTAGGAAGGTCTAGCTACAGGTTAGACTCTCAAAATGAGATATCTGTCCATCCATTGAGTCTAACGCTCTGTGTGTGTGTGGTGGCTGTCACTTGTCTGCCTGATGTTCTTGGAGAAAGGGAAGTGAGAGGCCTGGATCCTTTTTCTCCTCCATGCAAGGGTACTGCTCACCCCTTGGGGCATCTGGTGGACTCTCCTGGAACACCAAGACAGCTGTGGATCTCTGTTGCCCACTGTAGGTAAATAAACACAGGCGCCTTCTGGAGAATTCACTTGCTCTTGCTTTCCCTGTCCCAGCTTTAGTCCTACCCTGGGCTGGTGCCACCCTTTGGTCAAAGAAGTGTGTTGGAATGAAAGATAAATTACACAGCCATCCTACTGTTAAGCCAGGGAGTCTGTGCATTGAATGGTGCACCAGCTTTATTTTTACCATGAAACCAACTTTTATGGTAGTCTGCCAATATGATTCTGGAAGATAGAATGAAAAGGAAAGTAGGACACATGGAACAAAAAAAAGAGAGAGAGAGGGAAATAGAGTGGATAGGTCTGGGGGCTGGCTCTATGGTATAGCACATAAAACTGCCGCCTGCAGTGCCAGCATCCCATTTGGGCACGGGTTCCAGTTCTGGCTGCCCCACTTCCAATCCAGCTCTCTGCCCTGCACCTGCGTGGGAGACCCAAAAGAAGCTCCTGGCTCCTGGTTCCTGGCTTCAGATTGGGCCAGTTCCAGCCATTGCTGCCATTTGAGGAGTGAAGCAGCAGATGGAAGATCTCTCCCTCTCTCCATCCCTCCCTCGCTCGCTCTCTCCCTCCCTTCCTCCCTCCCTCCCTTTGCTTTTCTGCCTTTCAAATAAATTAATAAGTCTTTTTATAAAAAAAGAAAGAAATAGAGCTTGGATAGACCACAGAAAAATTTGGGCATGAAGAGAAAAATTCCTTCCCCTTTTTCTGAGACTCCTGCCCTGGTCAGGGCTGAAGGGGTCAAGGCCACAGGAAAAGCCCACACCCTGAAGGAGTTCCAAGAGGCCAGTACTATATACAGCTCCTGTATTTTTGTTGTTGCTTTCTGCTGATCAAAAAAAAAATCAGAGCTTCTCCAAAAAATAATGATATTTATTTGAGAAGAGTAGAGCATTACAATGGGGGGGTATGTGTATCACAGTAAACTATGGCGTGTTCAGAGAGGTTGAGCCAAGAGGAAGGTTTTAAAAGCAAAATTGAAGAGGATTACGTAAGATACCTTGAAACAATTATCTTAGGCCACGATGATGAATAAGCAGGGTGATGTTGGTACAATGTTGAAAAGACAGTTGCTGGACACATGTTCTTGTAGAAGGACTTCTTAGATTTGGTTGTGGTGCCTCTGTGGGAGCTTGTGGTTTTTTACAGAATCTTTTGTGATCGTCACTATTAGCGAATTATGAGTAATAACATTTTCTTCATAGCCTTCAGCTTTATTTTTTGTTACAGTTGTCACACACAACTCTATTTGATAATTTTCACTTTTGTTTCACAAGTCAATCCTATTACAATCGTGAGGGGGAAATACTCATTTTCCTCCCATCTTACTGTAGAAAACCTGAAATCAGAGAAGTTAAGTAATGATCTAAGACTGCAGAACCAGTAATAAAGCCCTGAACTTGAACACAGATCCAAGATTTCTAACCCTCACATCTTCCCGGTTCATCCCTCTGTGTCCACAGTTCCTCAGTGGTGTATGCAATGACAATCTTCTTGGGATGTTTCCAGAACCACTGAACATCAGGACAGGGAGGGGCCTTAGAGCAAACCTACCCAGAGTGATGCTCAGATTCCAGTGTGTGCAGAACCATCTGGGAGCTTATACAAAATAGAAGTCCCAATGCGTCATTCCCAAAAACTTTATTTAGTAAATCTGGGGTGGGACTTGGGCATCCAGCTTTCTATGGGTCCCCAAAGTTGATTCCTATATAATTTCACAAAAAATAAAAACACTTGGATAAAATGTAGCATTGGCATTTCTGTTTAGGGAACATGTTCATATGTTATGCAGGCCAATCTGATGGATGATGTCACTGGATAATGGCGATTAAGGTTTAACCATTTTTGGTTCTTCTGGCAGTTGTAGGGGAAAACAGTTAGCAGAGTGGGGACTAGTCTGAGTAAGAGAGCAATTGAAAAGTAGATAGGAACATGTAGAATGTGATATTTGGAGATACCTCAAGTGTAACTTCTGTGTCAGCTAGAAAGAAACAGGGAGTGAGTGGTATGAGAACTAATTTCACAATCAGTGTAGTTTCGCTTTTCAGAACATAGGATCAAGTGACTGTAGAGGAATATGCTAAATTGAGGACTGGATGGAAAAACCAGAGGCCCTCAATTCACCAGTGTAGACCTTAGGTTTGTTTTGTTTTACTGGAGAACTAAGAAATGGAGCATTGGGACTTAATTTGAGTATGGAAAGAGCACTCCACACCAAGTGCTGGATATCTGATTGGTTTTGGCAGATTTGTCCTATAGGCACCTGCTTTGTTTAGATTTATACACTCACCAAGTTTCCTGTTACTCTATTCTGCATTTCCCTAGTGACCTCCCTGGTACTGAAGTACAGTGAATCTGTTGGACTGGTGTATTTGTCTTGGTACAAATAAGGTTCATGAGGATTCATGACCTATCACGAAGGATAACATGACTATTATGACTTAGCTGTTCATTTGGCCTCACTGCAAGATTTCCCGAAAGAGCTCGGACTGCTCTCTCAGAATGCCTTTGCGGGAAGACTGTTCTAAATGGAGGAGAAGCAATAGTTTCAAGTTTTTCTCCATAGCTCAGTTCTGAAGTGAAGTCAGAGTTTTAACCAGTGTTCTGTGTCTTCCATTCAAAACCCCACCTCTTCACTTTCCAGAATGAAGGGATCCCAGCCAAGGTTTCTGAAGACAGTAATTTTTGATGGCAGGGTCAGCAAATTGTGCTAAGTGTGTGTCCTGTGATCTCCATAAAATGGAATCATTGAGTTTTCTGTCCACTTAGCAGTGTCTTTTGTTAATGATGGGCAAAAGGCTTGCATTATTTATGGGGCACTTTGACAACTCAGCAGTTTATGGAGTATATATGAAGAAAGGGAAGGCTTTATCATCTAATAAAATGCTGCATAACAACTTCAGTATCGAACTTTTTAAAAAGTGGTTGCCCCTGTAGCCAAGTATATAGGGCATACTATGGTTTTACATTCAAGCTAACATCACAACATTTATGGCCACGTGTGTGTCTGCTGTTTTAAATGGGGTATAAGTTAAAAAATCAAGCAAGTTATTTTGCCTGTTATAAATTCCTCCCAGCCTAAAGCCATCTTATTAAAATGCTGTAAGTGGGATATAGGTGAAGGTAACTTTAGACAAGCCATTGCAACAGTAATGAAAACAGAAATGAGTTCAACCTTCTAACGGGAAAGTGACAAGCAAATAAATTAATCTCTAGGTTATCCAATTTTAGAAAATTATCTAAGACAAAACATGGCTAAAAGTCGAAAAATAAAGTTAGAAAGCCTCTCTGTATTTCCATATAGATGATTTGTGATTTGAAATGATTGGGGTGGATGGGCAGTCTGGTTTTCTCCCAACCTCTCAATTTACTGCTTCCTATGCTTTTCCTCTGCCTCTTCTTTTTTCACTTCCTTAGAAGTGTGGGCAAAATTCACACTCACCGTTACCAGGACAGAGTGCACACACCAGATTTGCTGGCTGGAACTGGCCAGGGAGTCCCTCAGGTTTTTATTTAAGTTATCACTTCTGCCTAACTACAGGGGGAAAAAAAGGCAAACCATGCGATGCAGTCCAGGAAGCATGCCCAGCCTTCAGTTATATCTTTGATATCTTGGAAGTGGATGGGGAAGGGCTAGTCCAGGACACAGGTAAGAATCCTGCCTTCAAGATTCCATACCTTTTTCTTTCTCATTGTGTGTAGCTTTTCTGCTGCCCGATTCCAAGGCACCCTGTAGTGCTAACGATTCCTGCTCATGTCTTGTTTTCCCCAAAGGGCACCATCCACAGAACTGCCACTTGAGCCCCTCTGCCTTATGAGGGAGGCGGTGGGATCCTAGTGGCATCCCCTCCACGTGCCTGGGGTGCTGGAACCAGGCACTGTCATTGTGCTGGCCCTCAAGCCAGCCTTGAGACAAGTGCAGGGAAGAAGGAGGCTGTGAGGCTCCATTCGGTCTGCTGGCTCTTGCTCTGGTGGGACAACACAGGCAGCCAGGTGAGGTCCTGCATCGTGACCCAGAGCTTCAGAGCAGAACCCATAGTCTGGAGCCAGGGAGCTGAGTGCCTGGCAAGCCAGGAATGATTCTGGTTTGAAAGCAGTCAAAATCCCTTCTTCTTACCTCTAGGCAGTGTTTTAAACCCGCCCCAACCAAATAGGCATAAAAGTGGATCCACCGCATGACCACAAAGGACAGCCCTCGTGAGAGTAGGAGCACGCATGCAGCATGAGGCACACATGCACACACGAGTGCATGGGAGACAATGACACGGGATGAAGATTGCTGTCTGGTCAAAACCATTTTACCAGAGTCAGCACTGGGGCCTTACTACTGCACTATAGTTACGCACACTGAGGGGAGCTGGGAGAGGGTTCATGGAATATTTACCCCCCCCCTTTTTTAAAGATTTATTTATTTATTTGAAATTTAGAGTTACGCGGAGAGAAGAGAGGGAGAGAGAGAGAGAAGTCTTCCATCTGCTGGTTCACTCCCCAGTTGTCCGCAATGGCTGGAGCTGCACCGATCTGAAGCCAGGAGCCAGGTGCTATGTCTGGGTCTCCCACATGGGTGCAGGTGCCCAAGGTCTAGGACCATCTTCTACTGCTTTCCCAGGCCATAGCAGAGAGCTGGATGGGAAGTGGAGCAGCCGGGATTAGAACTGGTGCCTGTATGAGATGCTGGTGCTTCAGGCCAGGGCGCCACAGCGCCAGCCCCAACTACTTTTTTTTAGGATTTTATTTATTTGAGAGGTAGAGTTATGGACAGACAGAGGGAGAGACAGAAAGGCCTTCCATTTTCTGGTTCACTCCCCAAATGGCTGCAATGCCTAGAGCTGGGCTGATCTGAAGCCAGGGGCCATAAGCTTTCTCTGGGTCTCCCATGAGGGTGCTTGTTTTTAATTCCATTTTTCTATGACTACTTTGATGTATCCTTGTATATGCATTATATTTAATTTATAAGAAGATTATATAAAATTTTATCACCATACATGAATATCTAGAAAAAATGAACAATTTGAGGAAAGTAGAAACAATCAGTTTTAACTTAATATGAGACATAATCCAAATAGTTAAAATATCAAAGGCAAAATTGAAATGATAGGAAGAAAAAAATCCACAAGAGTCACACCAAGTTCAGGAAGTCTCTTGGGTGAATTTTACTAATCCTTAGCTTATAAATTAGATTTTCCCTGTGCAAACTCTGCCATGGCTTAGAACAGTATCGGCAACAGTCTAACTTATTCAAAGAGACGAGGGTAAAACTAACACAGAAACTAGACAAGACTTATACAAAGCTCAAGAGTGTCAGTCAACATCACAAATGCACAGAAATGTTAAACCCAAAAAAGTACTTCAGTGAATTTTACATGGAAATTGTACTTGGGTCCCTGTCATCTATGTGGGAGACGTGGATAGAGTGCTGGCTCCTGAGTTTGGCCTGGTCTGGGATTGGATGTTGCGGTCATTTGGTGGGGGGGAGCCAGTAGGTGAAAATCTCTCTCTTTCTCTCCCTCTTTCTGTCTCTGTCTCTCTCTCCCCCATACATATCCCCCACCTTCAGTCTGTCTCTCAAATGTAAGTTTTTGTTTTTTAAAGATTCATTTGAGAGGCAGAGTGATGGGAGGAGGGAATAGGGACAGAGAGAGAGAATCTTCCATCTTTTGGGTCACTGTCCAAATGGCTGCAATGGCTGGGGCTGGACCACAAAGCCAGGAGCATGGAACCCTATCCAGGTCTTCTATGTGGGTGGCAGGGATCCAAGGGCCATCTTCTGCTGCTTTCTATGGCATAATAGCAGGGAGCTAGTTTGGAAGTGGAGTAGTTGGGACTTGAACAGGTGCTCATATGGGATGCTAGCATAAAAGGCAGCAGTTTAGCACACTGTGCCACAATACCGTCCCCCAAAACTTAAAAAATTATCAATCTTATTAAAAAAAAGATTGTTCTTAGAGACATAAACATGATCTAACAATGATAAAGTCTGTTAGTTCAAGTCTCTGGATCTACAGATAAAATGAGGAAAACCAGTATCAATTATTGAATACATATAAAGAAAACATTTGCTAAAATTCAACATGCATTTCTGTTAAAAATGTTTAAAAAGCAAAACATTAAAGTTAGAAAGAAGAAAATGTTCTTATGTTTACATGAGAGATCTACAAAACTGAAATAAACCTAAGAGCTAATGGTGGAATACCAGAAGTATTCATATTAAAGTCATATACAAGAAAGGGCACCTACTGTTATCACTTTTACTTAACATTGACTAAGTAACTTGGCAGTAAATAAGGTGTAAACACTGTAAAGCAACAAAGCTGTCACTTTAAAGTTGTATATTTTTTAAATATTTATTTATTTTACTTGAAAGTCAGTTACACAGAGAGAGGAGAGGCAGAAAGAGAGAGAGAGTGTGTGTGTGAGAGAGAGAGGTCTTCCATCCGATAGTTCATACCCCAATTGGCCGCAACGACCGGAGTTGCGCCGGTCTAAAGCCAGGAGCCAGGAGCTTTCTCTGGGTCTCCCATGCGGGGGCAGGGGCCCAAGGACTTGGGCCATCTTCTACTGCTTTCCCAGGACACAGCAGAAGCTGGACAGGAAGTGGAGCAGCTGGGTCTCAAACTGGCGCCCATATGAGATGCTGGCGCTTCAGGCCAGGGTGTTAACCTGCTGTGCCACAGCGCTAGCCCCAAGTTTTATATGTTAATGCACCCCAAATTCCAGAGCTTTGATGAATTATGTTAACTAATAAGGCAGTGTGATCTACAACAAACATTTAAAAGTATTAATAATAATCCATTAGAAAATGCAATGGAAAAAAACAAAGGCCATTATCAGCTGTTAAATCCCAAGAATAACTCTTATTATGCTATAACATTAAATAAACCCAAATATCTAACGTCTTTCAGTGACAATAGCTGGCTCAGATTGCTGTGAGGCTCTGCCACAAGCACAGGTGAACAGCAGCTCTAGGTCCGGAATCCCAGTTGGCAGAGAGGAGAAGAGCACACGAATAGTATGAATGGTCTTTATGAGCCAGGCTGGGAAGCGACACCCGCATTCCACCGACAAGCACTCAATCACATGGTCACATGGAAATGCAGGGTAAAGAAGAAAAGGCCTGGATTTTTAACATAAACTGCCCTTCTCGGCGTGAAGACCTGTCTGCATCCTGCGTCCTTCTTATGACATACGGAGCTCATCGTTCAAGATCTTCCCCAGGAGATAAACACCAAATCCCAATCAGCTCAAAGTCAGGGATATTCTTGGTTCTCCATCTGTGGGATGTGGACGCATCGTCATCCAGCTGTCTGGCCAAGATGGCAGAGTGACTCCAGTAGAAACTCCTATTCAGAGGGAGACAAAGCAGTCACCCATTCCTAGCAGCAGTGGGGCTGGGCCGGTTAGGCCAGAATCTGGCTCCACTGTGTCATTCAGGGACCCACACATCCTGTCATCCTCCACAGGTCATTCTAAGGCCACTCTGAAAGTCATAGTCCCAGGCAGGCTGGAGGGGAAGAATTTGACAAAACATGGGGCAGGTTTTTTTTTTTTTTTTTTTTTTTTTTTTTTTTTGACAGGCAGAGTGGACAGTGAGAGAGAGAGAGAGAGAGAGAGAGAGAGAGAGAAAGGTCTTCCTTTGCCGTTGGTTCACCCTCCAATGGCCGCCGCGGCCGGCGCGCTGCGGCCTGCGCACCATGCTGATCCGATGGCAGGAGCCAGGTGCTTCTCCTGGTCTCCCATGGGGTGCAGGGCCCAAACACTTGGGCCATCCTCCACTGCACTCCTGGGCCACAGCAGAGAGCTGGCCTGGAAGAGGGGCAACTGGGACAGAATCCGGCACCCCGACCGGGACTAGAACCCGGTGTGCTGGCGCCGCAAGGGGGAGGATTAGCCTAGTGAGCCGCGGCGCCGGCCTATGGGGCAGGTTTTTAAGAGCCTGGCTTGAAAGTAACAGCCATCATTTCTGCTCACATTCCACTGCCTAGGAAGCCCTCAGTCACATGGCTCCACTTAACTGCAAAGGAAGCTGAAGAAATAAATCAAGCTGCTTGCCCAAGGAGAAGAGATTTTTTTTAAGGTTTTGAAGACTGAAGCAAGTTCTGCCACAAACCTAACAGAGAATGTAAAAGCATTATGTAAGTGAAGCTTCAAACTTTGTTGAAAGACATTTTAAAAACTAAATATGAAAAGCAATACCACATTCCTACACTGAAAGATGCAGTCTTGTAAGGAATATAAATTCTCCCTGCATTAATCTAGAAATCCCATGAAATCTCAAAAAATCATCTTAACTGAATGATTTATGAACCTGATAAAATGACTTTAACTTTCATATAGTAGATGTCTTGGTTCATTTTGTGCTGCTATAAGAAAATACTAGAGACGGGGAAATTTATGAAGAGCAGAAATATGTCTCACAGGTCTTGAAACTGGGAAGTTCAAAGTCAGGACAGTTCAATTCTGTTGTCTGGTGAGGGCTGCTCTCTGCTTCCAAGATGCTGTATCCTCAGGTCAGAACCAGTGCTGTGTCCTCACACTGGAGAAGAGAAGAAAGGTGGAGAGGGGACAAACTTTTACAATACCCTTAATCTAAGAGGAACAAAGCATGTGCCAAAAAAATTCCACATCCCAGTACTGTTGCATGGCGATTAAGTTTCCAGCACATGAAGCTTAGCGGACATATTCAGATTGTGGCAAGTAACTCATTTTTAAACAGAGAATGATAAATGCTGCCTTCATCCGTCATTATCACTGTTGATCTATAATATTGGTACAAAAACAAAATGGAGACTTCTTTAAAAACTAAAAATAGAACTTCCACATGATCCAGCAATCCCACTATTCCCAATAGATATGAACTCATTGGATCAAAGAGAGAGCTGCTGCACCATTTACAGTAGCACTGTTCATAGCAGCTGAAAAGTGGAATCATCCAAGTTATCCATCAGAAATGGATGGATAAAGACAATGTGGCATATATCACAATGGAATATTATTCTACTATAAAAATAACGAAATCCTCTTATTTGCAGCAAAATGTTTGGAACTGGAGGATATGAGTGGGTGAAATAAGCCACACACAGAAAGACAAATACTGCATGGTCTCCATTGGTGTTAAGACTAAAATAATTCTTTTTAAAAAAGATATCAATCTGAACATAGAATGTTGATTACTAGAAGCTGGGAGAGATGAGAAAGATAAAGGCAATTTGCATTAAAAAGATAGGAAAAGAAAAAGGAAAACATTCATGGAAATTGTGTATATTATGAGAAAGCTTTGCATGAATTTCAAGATATTTTTGTGCCAAATAAACTTATCTTTTAATTCCAGAAAAAAAGATGAATAGAATAGGGGAACTCACTGGAGATTTCAGAAATATATGCTTAATATTAACCAGTCTTAGAGAGGAAGGAAAATCTGATGCATGGATGAACTATGAGGATATGAATTAATCTAGTCACATGAAGAAAAATGCTGTTTAATTCTACTTCTATACTACCTAGAGTAGTGAGACTCCTAGAGACAGAGTAGAATGGTGGTGACTGAGGGCTGAGGGAGGTGAGTATTCACAGCTACTATTTAATCGGCACAGAGATTCAGTTTTACAAGATGAAAAAGCCCTAAAGATTTGTTGCAGGCACTTGCACTGTGGCATAGTAGGCTAAGCCTCTGCCTGTGGCGCTGGCAGCCCATATGGGCCCCCATTTGTGTCCTGGCTACCCCTCTTCCTATCCAGCCTTCCTTCTGCCTATGGCTTAGGAAAGCAGAAGATGGCCCAAATGCTTGGGAACCCTGCACCCACAAGTTCCTGGCTCCTGCCTTTGGATTGGCCCAGCTCTGGCCATTGTGGCCATTTGGGGAGTGACCCAATGGATGGAAGACCTCTCTCTGTGTCTTTCCCTCTCTCTGTCTATAGTTCTTACCCTGTCTATAGTTCTTACCTCTTTTTTTTTTTTAAAATTTTTATTTATTTATTTTTTTGACAGGCAGAGTTAGACAGTGAGAGAGAGAGAGAGAGACAGAGATAAAGGTCTTCCTTCCATTGGTTCACCCCCCAGATGGCCACTATGGCTGGCATGCTATGCCGATCTGAAGCCAGGAGCCAGGTGCTTCTTCCTGGTTTCCCATGCGGGTGCAGGACCCAAGCACTTGGGCCATCCTCCACTATACTTCCGGGCCACAGCAGAGAGCTGGACTGCAAGAAGAGCAACCGGGACAGAATCTGGCGCCCCAACCGGGATTAGAACCCTGGGTGCTGGCACCGCAGGTGGAGGATTAGCCTAGTGAGCCGCGACCCTGGCCAATATAGTTCTTACCTCTTAAATACATAAATAAAAATCTTAAAAAGATCTGTTGCATAGTGATGTGAAAATACTACTGAACTATACACTTAGAAATTATTATGATGGTTATTTTATGGATTTTTCTCAATTACATCTTAAAAATAATTAAAAATAAATATGCCCTTGTCTTAATGGGAGAGTAGCTTACAATAAAAGGGACTAGGGCTTCAAATCGATGGTGAATGGCCCATCAAGAAATCGTTTGGGGGTGATGACATATACATGTATAACATTTTCTTACCTTATGAGACATAATGTTCAGATAAATAACAAAACTGTGGTAATAGGTTTTGGCCTAGTGCTTTAGGCATCAGTTAAAATCCTATGTCCCAAAATGGTGTGCCTCAGTTTGCTAGTTCGAGCTCCTGATTCCAGTCTGCTGCTAATGCAGACTTTGTGGTGATGGCTCAAGTGTTTGTGTTCCTGCTACCCACATAGGGGTCTTGGATGGAGTTCCTGGCTCCCCATTTTTGTCCCCCAGCTGTCTCAGGCCTTAAGAGAATGAACAAGCAGATTGGAGCTCTTTGTCTGACTGTCTCTCCCTGCCTCCCTGCCTCTCAAATAAATATAAAATTTTAAAAAGCACAATTTTAAAGTCATTAGAAAATATTAGAAAGCATTTTTAATAATATAAAAGTATTGAAAATGCCAGTTAAAACTGAAGGTTGTAAGTTCAATAGAAGAAAATCCATGGAGTTGTTTCTTTATATATTAGAGAAGTATGCGAGATATTCTAGGCAAAGTCAAACTTAGAAACCAAAAGCAAATCTAGTGAAATGTTTGTTTTCATAAGAAAGACCTGAAATTTTCTTTTAAAAACAAAACTACTATATAGTTAAAGTGAAAGTGGCACATTGGTAGTATTGGGACATATTTAATCATCAAAGGGCTGACATTCAGAATACATGAGGATTCTAAAAGATGATTTTAAAAAACATTTTAATAGAGAAGTTTTGATTATTAACAAAAGACTGAAACACAGCAAATAGACATATGAAAATAGGTTAAATCTTAGAATCAATAGTAAATTTTTATCATCACAGTTATTTATTTATATTTATTTATTATTTTTAAAGATTATTTATTTTAGTTTTAGGTATACTGTATTTTTTCCAAAGAAACCTTTTATTTAATAAGTACAAATTTCATAAGTAGAACTTAAGGAATATAGTGATTCTTCCTACCATACCCACCCTTCCACCCCACCTACTCCTCCCTCTCCCATTCCCAGTCACATTCTCCATGAAGATTCATTTTCAATTAACTTTATACGCAGAAGACCAACTTTACACTAAGTAAAGATTTCAACAATTTGCATATACATAATATAAAAAACTGAGAACAAATTTTACAGTTAATTCTCATAGTACAACTCATTGAGGACAGCGGGAGTAAGTGCACAGTGACTCCTGTTGTTAATTTAACAATTAACACTCTTATTTATGATGTCAGTGATCACTGGAGGCTTATGACATGAGCTGCCTAGGCTATGGAAACCTTTTGAGTCCACAATCTCCGTCAGTATTTAGACAAGATCATAAGCAAAGTGGAAGTTCTCTCTTCCTTTCAGAGAAAAGTGCATCCTTCTTTGATGGCCACTTCTTTCCACTGGGCTCTCACTCACAGAGATCCTTTATGTAGAACATTTATTTTTGCCATGGTGTCTTGGCTTTCCATGCCTGAAATGCTCTCATGGGCTTTTCAGCCAGACCAGAATACATTAAGGGCTGATTCTGAGGTCAGAGTGCTATTTAGAGCAATTGTAATTCTATGAGTCTGCTGTGTGGACTGCTTCCCATGTTGGAACATTCTATCTTTTTTAAATTCTATCTATTGTTATTCCCAGACACTTGATCTTACTTATATGATCTCTTTAACACTTAATCCTACCTATATGATCAATTTAACAATATTATCACTTTAACACTTAAGATGGCATTATTACCACCCAAGTTAGTGGAATTTGGAGTCCCATGGCAAGTTTTTAGTTATCCCCTTAGAAGTAAGTCCATAGGAATGTATGCAGAACTATTCAGCTTTACGGTTACAAACTTCCTCCTCCCTCTCTTATTCCTACTCTTATTTTTTACTGGGATCTATTGTCAATTAACTTGTTTTAAAGATTTAGAGTTAACAGAGAGGCAGAGGCAGAGGTCAAGGGGAGAGGGAGAGAGAGGTCTTCCATCCACTGATTCACTCCCCGGATGGCTGCAATAGCTGGAGCTGTGCCGATTTGAAGCCACAAGCCAGGAGCTTCTTCTGGGTCTCCCATGTAGATGCAGAGGCCCAAGGACTTGGGCCATCTTCTACTGCTTTCCCAGGCCACAGCAGAAGTGAAGCAGCTGGGACTTGAACTGGTGCCCATTTGGGATGCTGGCACTGCAGGCAGCAGCTTTACCTGCCATGCCACAGTGCCGGCCCCTCAATTGACTTTATACATATGATTAATTCTATGTTAAGTAAAGAGTTTAACCAATGGTATTAAGAAGGAAAAAAAAACTTTTTCTTGACAGTCAAGACAAGGGCTTTTCAAGGCATTGCTTCTTGAAGAGTCAATTTCACTTCAACAGGCTTCATTTTAGGTGCTCTGTTAGTTATCATAGATCAGGGAGAACATACAGCATTTGTCCCTTTGGGATTGGCTTTCAATAGTAAATTAAAACATAATGGGATTTATTCCCCCCCTTCTATGAAATGCAGGGGAATGGATATTCACATTCATCATTGATAGGAGTCTGACTTTCTAGTCAGAAAAATTGGCAATATTTGTCAAAATTTAAAGCATATGTAGGGGAGGGTATTTCATGCAGGCATTAAAAAACTGCCTGGGATTCCCAGATCCCATATCTTGAGTGCTTGGGTTTGAATCCCAGTCCTGTGCCCAATTCCAGCTTCCACCAACATGCACATGGGAGGCAGCAAGGATGGCTCCAATACTGGGGCCCTGCCACCCATGTGGGGAACCAGGATGGAGCTCCTTGCTCCTGGCATTATCTGGTCCAGCCTTGGCTGTTGCAGGCATTTGGGGAGTGGACCAGTAGATGAAAGATACCTCTCTCCTGCCCTTTAAAATAAATACAATTTTAAAAGTAATAAATTAAAATTACATATATTTTCATTCATGACCTTTATATCAGGAATCTGTTTAACTATGCCCTTTGTCAAATCAATGGTTAAGAATTTTATATTGCTATAGTTTTAATTATCTGTGATTACTTTTAAATTTAATATATATGGGTGAAATTTTTTTCCATGCTATAATTGTTTATAGCTGTTGTCTATATTCTCACTGAACCAGGGCATTCTTTCTTTTTACTTCTTAAACTTATTATTTGGTGAAGTATTAAGTCTTTTTACTGTAATGTAAATTTAAAATATGTTATCTCAAAAACTGAAAAAAAGAAAGAAAGGGAGAAGGAAGGAGAGTGGGAGGGAGAGGGGGAGAAGGGAGGAAAGGAGGGAGGGAAAAGGAAGGGAATATCATTATGTTCTTAAAACTGTGTTAATAAATCAGATTGAATCTGTTGAAAACTAATTAAGAATAAAATAAAAAAATTTAAAAATATGCCCACACATGAACAGGCATGCATATATATATATATAGAAATATTCACTGAAACATTGTTGATATAAGGAAATATTAGAAAATTTAATATTCATAAACAGAGGAATGAATTGAATAAAAGCCATTATGTCCATACTGTAGAAAACTGCAGCCATCAAGGAGCACAAGTCTGGTTCATATGTGTTGACCCTAAGACAGACTGTTGAACAAAAACAGTATGTGTAGAATGACTAGTTGTGCAACTGCATTATCACAAAATGGAAACGATCAAAATGGTTGTGATTAGGTATTGCCATGATTCTGTTAAAAAATTCATTGAACTTGAACAAAATCACTTGTCTCATGAATCTGTGGCTATGGAGCTACTCAACATTGACTAAGGAGCTTTGCTCTGGGCTGTCACATCTATCGCTTGGCTGCCGGGAATACTTTGCATGGTGGTGGCAGAGCCTCAAGAGCTGGCCCAGAGACATCTGAGCCCTGTTAAGGCTTAGGCTTGCAAATGGCACATAATCACTTCTGCCCGCCTGCTATTAGCCTAAGCAAATCCCAGAGCCAAACCCAAAGTCTAGACGTTGGCTTCCTGGAGATCTTGTATGGATCTTGTATGGATAAGCCGATCCATGGCAAACACTGAAGAGTTAACATTAGTAACTCCTGGGGCAGGATGCACTTAGCACAAGATTTTTCATTGCTATTTCATGCATTTATTTGGTACTCATTAGGACCTATTGTGTACTAAGCTCTTCTGAGACATTAGACAACCAGCAGTGAACAAAAGTCACTGCTAACAAACAACCCTTACCTCACAGAGCTTACTTTCCAGCAGCGGAGACACCAAAAACAAGGTTAAAAAAAAAAAAGGAGCCGGCGCCACGGCTCACTAGGCTAATCCTCTGCCTTGTGGCGCCGGCACACCGCGTTCTAGTCCCGGTTGGGGCGCCGAATTCTGTCCCGGTTGCCCCTCTTCCAGGCCAGCTCTCTGCTGTGGCCAGGGAGTGCAATGGAGGATGGCCCAGGTGCTTGGGCCCTGCACCCCATGGGAGACCAGGAAAAGCACCTGGCTCCTGCCTTCGGATCAGCGCAGTGTGCCCGCCACGGCGGCCATTGGAGGGTGAACCAACGGCAAAGGAAGACCTTTCTCTCTGTCTCTCTCTCTCACTGTCCACTCTGCCTGTCAAATAAATAAATAAATAAATAAAGGAAAACACAGAGCAAGTCAGATCGCCCTCAGTGTTGGTGAGGAGAGGAAATAGGGAAGGGGATCTATTTGCTTTGGGCCAAGGGAGTCTGAACATTTAGGGCATGGCTCAGGTAAGGCCTGGGCCTGAGAAGTCTTCTGCGAAGATCTGAAGCCAGTGCAGGAATGAGCCCTTTGTGTGTCCAGGGTGGAGCCCTTCAGGAAGGGAAACAGCCCATGCAAAGCCCCGGGGCAGATTCAGGATCAGCAGGTTCAGGGAAGAGGGTGAACTACAGGTCGGAGCAGACGAAAAGCGGATGTGTTGAGGGACCCTCAGCGAAGTGGCAGAACCCGGTCCTGCCGCTGACAGGGGCCTCCCAGCTGCTGCGGACAGCCCCCAGGGCAGCGCTTGCCTGGAGGAATCCACCCACTTTCCAGCTGTGGATTTTCAGATAGTCTCAGCCACTCACTTTCAGGCCCATATACCCTGCCGCTAGGTGGGAGCTCTCCTGGGTCAGCATCCCTCAGTTAACCTCACCCTGCAGGCACCATGTCTCAAGGTATGACAGATGAGAATTCTGTGAAATTTGCAATGACTCTCCAGTCAATGGGTGTCAACGATTAGGGGACATTGATATAGGGTTAAAATGATGAGGCTTTGTTTTGTTTTGTTGGTCAGAAACGTTATGATCAGGAGAATATCTGAAAGTCTGAGCACCCTTAACTGTGGCTACAAAATTCTAAATCCTGGGAACTCCTTTACTGGGTGCCACAGGAACTGAGCCCAGGTGAGAAAAACGATTGTGTCCAGGCTCTTGTAATCCCCAGTATTACAGAAATAAATAAACAAACAAACAAACAAAAACACCAAAAAAAACAAAAACAAAAACAAAAACATGGAAAAAGAATCTCCTGCTATAGGATTCAAGCAAATTATATATATAGAATATACATAATACTCAATAATTTAATGTGTACATATGTCTGTGTATGTATATATATATATACACACACACGTGAGTATGTGCAGATGCTATATCCATATATATGCAGTGGTCCCTAAGCATCTGTGGAAATTTGTTCTAGGTACTCTACAAATACCAAAATCCATAGATGTACAAATTTCTTAAGTAAAAATGATGCAGTATTTGCATTTAACCTATTGACATCTTTCTGTATAATTTAGGTCATCACCAGGTTACTTATAACACCTAATAAGTGTAAATGATAAATAAATAGTTGTTATGCTATATTACTTAGGGAATAATAACAAGGAAATATTGTTCATACCAGAGGCAATCATCCCCTTAACAGCGAATCTTGGTGAATCTGCAGGTATGGAGCCACTGGACACAGAAGGCTGACTTCATAGCCATGCAGTGGATTGTGACGTTTCGGTCTATGGCAAGCCCTACACAGCAATGGTCTGCTAAGATCCTAACGGAGCTGAGAAATTCCTATATCCTAGTGAGGCTGCCGCCACTGGAACACTGCAGCACAAGACAATACTCACAAGTCTGTGCAGATGTCAGCGAAAGCAAATTGACAGTGCTGCCCGTTGTATAATGATGCAGCAGGTGTAATTATGTACAGTATGTGGCATTTGATAATGGCAGCAACTGACTATGTATTTACCATGCTATGGTTTTTATTGTTATTTAGACTGTGCTCTTTCTACTTATACAAAATGAGTCAAGTGTAAAACAACCTCAGGCAGGTCTTTCAGGAGGTGTCTGGAAGAAGGCATCGCCATCATTGGAGGTGACAGCTCTGTGCATGCTACAGTGCCCTAAGACCTTCCAGTGGGAAGAGATTTGGGGGTGGAAGACAGTGATCTTGATTATCCTGACCCAGTGCTGGCCTAGGCTGATGTGTTTTTAACAAAAATATTTTAAAAGTTTATATATATCACCGGCGCCGCGGCTCACTAGGCTAATCCTCCGCCTAGCGGCGCCGGCACACCGGGTTCTAGTCCCGGATGGGGCGCCGGATTCTGTCCCGGTTGCCCCTCTTCCAGGCCAGCTCTCTGCTGTGGCCAGGGAGTGCAGTGGAGGATGGCCCAGGTGCTTGGGCCCTGCACCCCATGGGAGACCAGGAAAAGCACCTGGCTCCTGGCTCCTGCCATCGGATCAGCGCGGTGCGCCGGCCGCAGCGCGCCGGCCGCGGCGGCCATTGGAGGGTGAACCAACGGCAAAGGAAGACCTTTCTCTCTGTCTCTCTCTCTCACTGTCCACTCTGCCTGTCAAAAAAATAAATAAATAAAAGAAAAAGAAAAAAAAATAAAAATTTGTTTAAAAAAAAGTTTATATATATCTTTATATACATAGATATAAATATGTGGTCTTTTAAGATGTTATTATAAGAATCATAAAGGTAAAAATTTTAAATGTATAAAGTAAAAAAAAGTTATGATGAACTAAAGTTCCTTTATTATTGAAGGAAGAAAACTTTGTAATAAACGTACCATACCTTAAGTGCACCATATTTATAAGGTCTGCTGGGTAGTGGTGTCCTAGGCCTCACCACTTACTGACTCACCAGAGCCACTTCCAGTCCTGCAAGCTCCATTCATGGTTAGTGCCCTGTACACATGCATCATGTGTCACAGTCTTATTTTACTCTACTTTTCTGTGTTTATAGATACACAAATCCTTACAGCTGCCTGAACTGTTCAGTTCAGGGATGAGCTGTACAGGTGTGTAGCTGAGGAGTAACAGACCACAGCACATAGCCTTAATGTGTAGTAAACTGTGCCAGCTGGGTCTGGGTATGGATGTGCCACAGTGTCCACACAGCAATGGATCGCCTCATGGTGAGTTCCTCAAAACCTGTTGCCATTATTAAGGGATATGTGATTGTCAGGCACACAAAATTGTTCAGAAGTAACACACTTTTTCTCATTCTTTTAAGTATTCAAGAAGTGAGTGTTGGCAAAAAGGTGTCCTAAAAGATAAATTATTTTCCCATTGCAATTAAACAGTAGTGTATATCAGCTAATTCCTATAATTATCATTGATGTAGTAATGGAAAATTCTATTAAGTCCTTAAATTCTAATAACCTCGATGCTACAAGCCACATTAACAATGTTAAGATTGCTGCTTAAAGAATGAACAAGTTAAGCCGCTTTGCTCTTTCAGATCTCACAAAGACCACAGAACACATCAGTTAATACAACTCGGAAAAGATGCTGGAGCTTTAGACGTAGACAGGTTCCTGGGACGCAGCCACAGGCAGCAGCAGGTCAAGTGGTTTACTGGCCTTCTAGATGCTTCTAGGGCAGATTGGTAGTGTCCTAGGAAACAGCTCATGATACTGAAAGAAACCCAGAGAAGTCAAACGAGCATGGATAAATACTTCATGGTTAATAGTCACATTCAAGAAATCTACAATGACTAAAACATGCCCTGACATTTATCCACTAAATAATGTTTAGACACCCATTTTGTGAAGTTTAAAGATAAGCATCCAACCTCCCTTTATCCCCTGTCCTTCACCTTTCCCAGCCTCTAGTAATCACTATTTTACATTCAGGTGTATTTAAAGTGTTATTTATTTATGAGAGAGAGGGGGAGAGAGGAGAGAGAGGAAGAGAATAATGAGTCTTCCATTTTCCATTTGCTGGCTGATACCCCCATAGCCCAAAACAATCTGGGCCGGGTCAGGGCCACACCATGAGCCAGAAACCTCATCTGATTCTTTCTTGTGGATGGCAGGAACCCAAGTATTTGAGCCATCAGTTGCTGCCTCCCAGGTGCATTAACAGGAAGATGCATAAGAAGCAGAGCTGGAACTGGATCTCAGGCACTCTGATAGGGAATACTGGGTGTCCCAAGTGGTGGCTTAACCCACTGTGCCACAGTGTCCAACTCCTTTACATTCAAATAGATTTTTTTTAGCTCACATTGTAAATATGTATTGAAACACTACACTATAGCCCATAAATATTTATAATATTTGTTAATCAAATATTTAAAAAATTTTTAAGGGAATGGAAGTGCTAATTTCCCTGATTTTATCATCACACTATTTATCTACATCTACATATAAAATTATCACAATTAAAACAACAGTCAGAATAACTATAGCAATAGTTAAAATATCTGCAATTAAACATATTAATGGAGCAGGCATTTTGCCTAGCAGCTAAGATACCATGTACCACACTGGAGTACTTGGATTCAATTCCTGGCTCTAGCCGATGACTCTGGCTCCTGACTCCAGGTTTCTACTAATGTAGATTCTGGGAAACAGTAGTGATGACTCAAGTAATTGGTTCCTATGACCTTGTGAGGGACCTGGATTGTTTTCTGGCTTCTGGCTTTGGCTTTGGCCCAGCCCTGGCCAGCATGGGAATTTGGGGAGTGAACCAGCAGGTGGGAGCCCTCTCTCTCTCTCTCAAATAAATAAAAGGGAAAAAGAAAGAGGGTGAGAGGAAGAGAGGAGGAGTTGAGGGAGGGAGGGGGGGGAATATTATTATGATCTTAGAATTTTATCTACAAATCACATTGAATCTGCTAAAAAAACTAATTAAAAAAGAAATTTTAAAATGAAATAAATAAAAATTAAGGAAAATCAGTAAGAATTCATTTAAAATAATAAGCCTGGACTCCAATAATACTTAGTCTCCTTTATCAGAGCTGTTCCCCATTTCAGGAGTGGCAAAATACACAAGAAATGCAGCACATGTGAGCCTGTAATTCACATCTAGCATGGCATTTTAGGGTTGATTTCATTTGTCCTCCGCCTTGAATGCAATGCTGGGTGGAAAATGGGATTCCAGAAACCCAAGGTGTGCAGTGGCATTATGATTCAATTATCGCCTGAGGTTGCTAGGGAAGAAATGCCTATTGCAGCAAAAGCCTTGGGTGCTGCCCTTGACATTCATGTAGGTGGAGACTGCAAGGTCCCTGGGGAAGGCTGTGATAGCTGCACGTGCCTGCACAGGGACCTCAATGGACAACATGAAGTGTTCCCAGCAAACTGGCACCTCAGGATCAGAGAATCAGACAACCTCTGAAGACACACTAAATACAAAACAAAGAATCTATTTTTCTGATAGCAGAAATATATATCTATGTATATATATATGTATATAAGTTGCCAAATGGGCTCAGAATTTGAGTAGATTGCATAATTACAGTATAACTTGAACTCTCAGTACTTGCCGACAATCCTGTGTAAAAGCTAGGCCTTGATCGTGCTATAAATGGCACCCTGAGTCGTGGAACTAGAACACCTGCGTGGAAGCTGGGAGTGCTGAGCCCTAGTCTCCCTGAGCCACCATTCCAGGAAGAAGCAGTTTGTTGCTCTGCTGAAGAACCCTCCCTCATTTGAAGGCTTTTAAATAAATTCACATGAAGAAGCTCTCTTGAAATGTGATGGCTGTGGTCCTCAAGGCCCACTCCATCGCCTGTCATTGTCCAGGGACCCATGATGAGGGTCACAAAGGTCAAGTATGCTCCATGTGGACCAATGAAAATCTGATCCATGAGGAGATTATTTACACCCAAGAGATGGGGAGAGGGGTTTGGGAGAGAAGAAGAAGAAGGAAGGAGAGGGGAGGGGAAGAGAAAGACTGAAAGGGAAACTTTGCTGTTTCAAAGGATCACCAGGTAAACGCATGTGCAACACTGGATGAGGCTGCACTTGTCCACGTGAGGACACTTAAAGAGATTCTGGACAAATGTGTTGACTTGAGTATCTTGGAGCAGATCTCCCAGCAGGCTTGGCTGGGGCTGTGGAATCAGACTCAACAGTGACTCACATCCAGTGAGGCCAAACTTTGATAAGCTCATGCACAGCAAACTCTGTATCCAACAGAACTCCCCCACCTGCCATACTGATGCTGCTATCTTGACTGAATCTGATGAGCAGCAATAGCAAGAACCCTAAATGTCTTAAGGAGGCACGCACATGGCAGAGGGATAAGAATAATTCCTATGTAAACTGAAGGGCCACACCCTGGGGAGGTTTCAAATCGCCGTGTGGTCTGAAGCATGTCAGGACATTTCCCTCTAAAGTCAACAAAGAATTGCCACATCTCTACTGCTCCCCACTAAAATCAGAGACAGTTCTGGATGGTACTCTTTTGAGGCAACATGAACCATATTTGAGAGTGTTGCTCTGATCCATTTATTGACTAATGCACAAGACTCTGAATTTTGAGTGTCATTTGGAACAGGTGTCTCAGGCCTTGTTGACCAATATAACGATAATTGAATGTTTCATTCAATGCCTGACTCTTCTGAATGAACAATTTTTCAAACCCAAGAGAGAATTGCAGTTGTAAATATCTGGGGTTGGGAAGGAAAGTCATGTTTTACTCTGCATATGTATTAAGAAGGAGCTCTTCCCTTTTCTTTGCTGCTGAACTTGTAGAGACAGAAAAGGCACCCTGTGAGTGGGCAACCTGACTTGCTCCTCATGAACCTGCTACATCCAGACACAGCAGACATTAAAATGGACATGGTTTGTAAGAGAACAGGTTTGAGCAAGTCCATTAAGCACAAGTAGGCTTCATGAACAGGTGGCTCAGACTCCGGTGGCATATTCTCCTCCTCTGTCGCTTCCTCCCACACTTCATGTTCATGATCTCATGCAGTGTTCCTTATGCTGGGCTGGTTTTCAGATGGTTCTGCCTGATATGCCGACACCAACCACAAGTAGATTGCTGCAGGGTTACAGTTTCACTCAAGAGTGGGCTTGAAGAACAAAAGCAAAGGGGTATCTTCCAAGTGCACAAATTTTGTGAACATTCAGATATTTACCTTTGTCTGCAAATATGGCCAAAGACAGATGTACGCAATTCATGACCAGTGGTTTGATCTGATGATTGGAGATTAGGAAAGAACAGATTGATGACTAGTGACAAAAAAGTGGGAGAAGAGGTATTTAAGTGGACGACTACTCAGAGTGAACATGGAATGGAGTATGTGAATATTCACCAAAGGTCATCTGACACAGAGGAGACCTTCAGTAGTCAGGTGGATAAGATGGCATATTCTATGGGTGTCCTGGAAGGCTCCCTGGACCTGCTCAATGGACACACGTGTAAAGTGGGTAAGGCTGCAATGATGGAGCTCATTCATGCCCTCCACAACATTTGCCTTCCACGGGAACCATGCAGCCACACAGCAGCAATCAGAGCACAACACTGACCTTCACAAACTGAGGTTTATAGACATCAGTTTTCTTTCTATATTGCTAATGTTTCTACCAACCCTCCTACTCATGGTCTGAAAGGCTGTATCCACAAGTCTGTTATCTCATGCAATAATTCTTCTGGTCAAGGAACTTACTTCAGAATCAAAGCAGTGCAGCAATAGGTGCATGCCCATGACATTTATACATCGTGGTACATATCCCACCACTTAGAAGCAGCTGGCCTGTCATTATGTCTTGAGCAGACTCAGGACACCAAAGGGTTGGTGACACCTTGGAATGGTATATGCTGTGAAGCAGCAACCAAACCATAATCCATGAGTTCATATATCAAAAAGGAATAACTGGAGATGGTTTACTCTTATGCCTAATATTCCTCCTTTTTACATCCCTATTTCTAGAATTTTGCCATTTCCTGATTTGGAATTCTACTTCTAATGGGAGAAATGCTTTTATCAAAAAACTAAGCTGATCTTCTGTATATTAAGATAATCGAAAATGAATCTTGATGTGAATGGAAGGGGAGAGGGAGTGGGATAGGGGAGGATTGTGGGTGGGAGGGACGGTATGGGGGGGGAAGCCATTGTAACCCATGAGTCGTACTTTGGAAATTTATATTCATTAAATAAAAGATAAAAAAAAAAACCTCAATGGTGTATCCACTGAATTGATGTTGAGAATGTATTTCGTTATTTGGGAAATCTGATTCCACTCTAAAGAACACAGCTACTATCCTGGCTGTGTGATTGATTCTGATCTCTGAGGAGAAATGGGTTTCTGCTTGTGGAAGACTATGAGGACCCACATCTGCAACATAGGAGAAGCCTTGTGGTGCTTCTTGGTTTTGCCATGTCCAATAGTTAATATTAGCAACCAGTTTTGTGGGTTAGATTGTGTTAAAAAAAAAGATACGTTAAAATCCTAACTCCCAGTACCTGTGATTATGATCTTACTTGGAAATAAGATCTTGGCAAATGCAACCAAGATGAAGTCATATTGGATTAGGGTAGGGCCCTAATCCAAAGTCCTTGGTGTTCTTACAAGAACTGGAGAGGAGACACAGACATGCACACAATGAAAACGCCAGGTGACAAGGCAGACACAGATTGGTGTTATTTAACAATAAACCTCGCAGTGATAAGCAGGGCTAGTGACCAGGAGAAACCTCAGAGTATTCAGAAAGAACTGACCCTGTTTGCTCCCTCCAGAACTGACACAGAATGAATTTACAATTTTTAAAGTCACCACACACCTGTGGTTATTTGTGTTGACAGCTTTTGCAGATGAATACAGACAACAAGAGCAATACCATAAAGCTGGCACTGCAAAGTGCTCAAACCCTTTGGAATTAAATATTGGGTTGCCTGGCTAGGAAAAGAATCTCAACTAGTAGAGAGAAATTATGTGAGATAAATATCAACTATGATCCTGTGTGACCAACTACAGAGTTGAGATCTGTAGCCGCTAGATGCATTTTACTTTTTTATAGAGGCATAAGTATGTATGTGCATGTGTTCAGTTAAGCTTTTCAATGGGGCATGTGAATGTTTGGCATGAAACTGTAATGAATTCCGGCAGACGGTTGGTCCTTTCTACCCATGGGTTCTGTTTCTGTGGATTCAACCAATCACGGACAGAAACTATTTTAAAAGTTACTTGCAATGAACATGTAGAGACTTATTTCTCTGGTCATTATTTCCTAGAGAGTACAGTTTAATCACTATTTATACACCATTTGCATAGTATTAGTAATTATGTCATCATAAGTTATTTCTTATTTAGGAGATGTGTATAAGTTATACGGAAATACTATACCATTTTACATAAGGAACTTGAACACTGGTGGATTTTGGTATTCCTAGGGGTCCTGGAATCAAGTCCCTGCATATACTGAGGGACGCCTGTATTTAATGTACAGGAGCAAAGGTTGGTTGGCATTAATGTTACCAGAATGTGCCTGCCCAAGAGAGAACTGGGAGGGAACCTCTGCCATCTCCTCGCAGCCACTTACTTACTCCCTAATTGCCCTTGCTCACCCAGTGTCTACATTCTGCGAGAGGGACAAGATCAGCCATTACAAGGCTCCTACAATCCTCTCTTCTCTTCTCATTCACCTCAACTACAAGCACGGCGTCCTCCTGTTCTGTAAAATCTGTGCTATCCAGGAACTTGAATTTTACTCAGGTCTCTTTCCTCCCCAACTACTTGCCTCCATTTATGGAGAAAATCACAAATTTTTTAATGCTCTGCTCATGTATAACTTCCTTAAGGCTTTTGCATAGCTCTACCTGTTAGTATCACCCAGCTTATGCTTCGTTCTTCCCCATCCATTTTATAAGATTTTTGGTTAGCCCTTAAGATTTCTTCTATCTGGCTTGAAATTCTCCCCTCTCCC
This sequence comes from Oryctolagus cuniculus, assembly GCF_051225735.1. Lineage (NCBI taxonomy): Eukaryota > Metazoa > Chordata > Mammalia > Lagomorpha > Leporidae > Oryctolagus > Oryctolagus cuniculus. Next base: position 13,218,053 of record NC_142878.1, read on the forward strand.
TTCACTAAAGTTGGCAAGTTGCTAAGACACATTACTATTCTCCAAAAACATTTTTATTATTGCTGTATGCTGACATTCTTACTGGGACTGCTAGCACTGGCTCTACAATGGCAAGAGCTGCTACGGGTAATTACAAAGATGATGCCATGCGATACGCGCTTCCTGCACTCCAGCTGCTGCACTAAGTCCTTTTCATGGATCACCTCCTTCCTCTAATCCTCACTAAAACCTCATGAGAAGCTGTTGCCATTATTCTCATTTTGTGTATAAGGAATCTCGGGCCTATGAACTTGGGCAATTTTCCCACAGAGAACTCAAGTTCACTTCTGAAAGAAATTGCTTTAGCCAGAGGAAGTCCACAGTGGAGAGAGGTATTTTGAGATCTAAGGATCCCTGAGGCTTTGGGATGTCTGACCTCCAGATTCACTGAACTGTCCTGTTTCTTAAAGGAAAATTTCCTTTTGTCAAATTTAATCCGTCAAGGTAGTAGAATAATTTTCAAGGGTTTCTGGTCTCAGGTGGCACTAATTTATGCAAAGATCCACATTTTCAGACCCACTGGCGAACTGCTGGGTGGGGATAGGCCTTTGATTTTAAATCCAAACTCAGTGGTTTTAAAGTGCAGTTGGGTAGACCAGGAGTTTTGTGAGGGTGTCCAGGTATCACTATGGATGCCAGACTGGAGGTGGCGGGGAGGGCAGTGAGGTGTGAGCTTCACCCAGAGCAGCAGTGCTTTGAGGTGTGTGTGTGTGTGTGTGTGTTGTGTGTGCGCGCATGCATACACACTTCAAAAATTCATGGAAAATGCAATTAAAAATTAAATTTCTTTTGGTGCAAATAATTTTGAAACTCTGGAATAGTTTTTCATTATACACATTTCCTTGAACTTTTGAAAGTACTCTGGCAGGTGTACATGTGCATGTATATGACATGCACGTGTATGTGTCTAAACATGCGTGTCTATGTCCATGCATATGTATACATGTGTATATGCATATATTGGGTGTGTTTTTATTTCCAAACAGGTTTACCTTTGGAAATATAGTTTGTGATCCACTGCTATAAGGCCACATACTCATAATAAAAGACAAACAGAAAGAAAACCAAACAAAAAGTGGAGTCGGAGATTAGAGCTGTAGCCTTGAGACAGCCTGCGAGTTTAATGGAGGTTACTCAAGCTCAATTTCCCCACTGTGATCTGATGTTTGTTCCCTGGGCTCTTCTGTCGCAAAGGTGGGGAAGGAACTCCTTGATATTTTAGGTGAGTAGCTGACACTTTTCAGGCCTGGGGCTGAGCTGTGCCTGAGGCTCAGGAGCTCAGGAGTAGTATCTCAGTCTGTGCCTTCGTGGGGTGAGTCTGGCTAACTCAGCCGCAGCACTGCTGTGGTGAGGTGATGTTTCCTGAAAGCCTTCGCTGGAGCAGGCTAGAGGCTGTGCTGCCTTCCTTGCTTCTCCCCAGCTAGCATGCAGCTCGCTGCATCTCAGGGCTTTGCTGTGTGTTGCACCATAAGTCCTCTGAATGATTTTTTTTTTTTTGACAGGCAGAGTGGACAGTGAGAGAGAGAGAGACAGAGAGAAAGATCTTCCCTTGCCGTTGGTTCACCCTCCAATGGCCGCCGTGGCGGGCACACTGCGCTGATCCGAAGGCAGGAGCCAGGTGCTTTTCCTGGTCTCCCATGGGGTGCAGGGCCCAAGCACTTGGGCCATCCTCCATTGCCCTCCCGGGCCACAGCAGAGAGCTGGCCTGGAAGAGGGGCAACCGGGACAGAATCCGGAGCCCCGACCGGGACTAGAACCCAGTGTGCCGGCGCCGCAAGGTGGAGGATTAGCCTAGTGAGCCGCGGCGCCGGCCCCTCTGAATGATTTTTATGATTGCTACTTGCAGACTAAGTTCAGTAGCTCCTGTAAGTACAGCCAGGATTGGCAACTTTACTGTCTCATGACTTTATTAAGGAATAGAATAAACACAACCAGCACAAGGATGCCAGAAGCCAACATTTCATATTAGCAAATGGGTACATTCATTTGATCTCCCTGAAATGTGCCTCTCAGAGCCCTCAAGAAGAAATGGAAAACAAAACAAAACAAAACAAAACAAAGCAGAAAAGATTAAAAACATGTCATCAGTAATGAAGATGGTTCTCTTAGTCCAACTTTTCCCAGGATAGCTGGACCTTTAGCTAGAAATGGCCAGTCTCCTCTGGATCTATGGACAAAGAGCCAGAAGGCAGGGACTTTATGCTGAAGATGGAGACCCAGGCCTGCCTGCAGTTCCATCTCTTTCATGCAATGTGAGTTTCTACCCTATTTTATAAGTTAGTGCACTGAGCTCCTGGAAAATGCGAGGCTCTCCTTGATTGCAGCCTGCCCAGTGGTGCCCATCAAGCAGTTCAAACCTTTCTTCGTGTTAAGAACAGCAGGCAGGCAACATGACTTCCTCTAGCTTCAAAGAGCAAACACCACTTAAAAGTGAGTATGGTTTTTCTTTTTCATGGAGCCGTTGCAAATGTTTTTAAGAGAAAATTTGCTCTAGTCTTGATTTGAGCAGAACTTTTTGTGTGATGCATTGCATGAACCTCATTCTAGGAATAAACTGTCATTCTAGATAAAGGTTTTAGCATCTTTATAAATAATTTTTAAAGTTTACTTATTAATTTATTTGAAAACCAGAGTTACATAGAGAAAGGAACACACACACACACACACACACACACACACAGAGATATTTTATCCTCTGAGTCACTCCCTAAATACCAACAACAGCCAGGTCTGGACCAGGCCAGAAACCGCAATTCAATCTGGCTCTCCCATGAGGTGACAGAAGCTCAATTACTTGGGTCATCACCAATTACCTCCCAGGTATACCAGCAGAAAGCTGGATTGGGGCCGGCGCCGCGGCTCACTAGGCTAATCCTCTGCCTAGCGGCGCCGGCACACCGGGTTCTAGTCCCGGTCGGGGCGCCGGATTCTGTCCCGGTTGCCCCTCTTCCAGGCCAGCCCTCTGCTGTGGCCAGGGAGTGCAGTGGAGGATGGCCCAGGTGCTTGGGCCCTGCACCCCATGGGAGACCAGGAAAAAGCACTGGCTCCTGGCTCCTGCCATCGGATCAGCGCGGTGCGCCGGCCGCAGCGCGCCGGCCGCGGCGGCCATTGGAGGGTGAACCAACGGCAAAGGAAGACCTTTCTCTCTGTCTCTCTCTCTCTCACTGTCCACTCTGCCTGTCAAAAAAAAAAAAAAAAAAAAAAAGAAAGCTGGATTGGAAGCATGGAGTAGCTGGGATTTGAGCCAGGCAGTCTGATATGGGATGCAGACTGTACCACAATGCCTGCCCTTCTTTAGCATTTTTATAAAGTATTTCAATTGGCTAATCATTCTTCTATACTCCAGCTGACACCTCCTGTACTGACCATTAATAACCTTAAGTGGGTTCTCAAGGCTGGGAAAAAGATTCCTGTGGGGACCCATGAGCCGGCCATGGGCCCACATGCTAAGGCTTGGCTTGCTGACCATTGGCATTAGTTACTGCTGTGTGGATGTTTATGGTATCTGTTGAGCTGTGATATCAGGACCATTTCATAACCCCAGGCTAGAGTCAAAACAACTATGGCCTTGGGGCTTCCCATACTTCTTTTCCCACTGACCAAGGCTGAGAAAACACCAGGTGGAAGCTTGTTGTTAGCACCCGAGTCGCCTGCTATGTGACCAGGAGCTTGATTGGATGAAGGCGCGTGATCACCTTTATGGTTGGACAAGGAGTGCATGAACTGTGCGTGATCAGGCACCTGATTGGAGCGCCGCCGCATGGACTGTAGCATGGACTAAGCTTGCTTACATGCTTCAACAATGTTATACTATATAAGCTGTTTGTGATATGGTATGGGAGCTTTCTTTCGGAGCTCCCCTTGCTCAAGGGTTTCTCTTTCTATCCTGTTTAAATAAAAGTCTACTGAAGACCGATCAGCTGGGAGCAGTGTCGTTCCTTTGCGGGCAAGGGAACCACAATTCCACTGTTACTGCAGTGGCCATACTACTCTTTGCACCCATACCTGCAACTCTTTAACCATTGTTTTCTACAGGACTCTCTGACAAAAGTCAGCCTTTGAATTATCTTCTTGGCATTCTGTTCTTGGTAGCATACATAACTAAAGCTATAAAAACATGCATGTAACAAAAAAAGCAGGAATGAAAAACATGATTGATGCACATTATAGATTCCATGGTGTATATAATTATTTGCAGTTGTCCATTATTTCAAATACATCCTTTGACAAGACCTGTGTGTAGAAGGAATCATAGCCCCACTTCACAGGTGTTGAAACAAAGGGTAAGAAGGTGAAGTGATCTATTCAAAAGCTGGAAAACAACATGGATAGGCTCTGGATCTCACTTAAGACCCAGTTTGCTTTCAAAATCACATGTTCCAGGCTCTTTCTCCTACATCCCAAGTGCATGCAAAGGATCCTTATAAATCATTGTTGACTACTGGAGTGGAAAGAAGAAGTAGATGCACTCATGAATATTCAGCTTTGTGGGAACTCAAACCTGCCTGCAGTATACAAACCTGCTCTGGACCTCTGTCCTTGTTCCTCAGCCAAGGACAGAGCAGACAGTACAGATATTGCCTTTGGACAGGCAGCAGCTGGAAAGCATGGAATGTGGAGATTTGGATGTGAAACATCAGGAGGCACTCCCCGCAGCAGCATCCTTGCTCCACCGGCAGCTGCTGAATGTGCAACTGGGTTTGTGTTTTCTCCTGCTTGCCCACAATCACCCAGAGGCATCCGCCTCCTCCCCCGAAAGAGAACGTGAGAAAAGATTTTCAATTTTTCAAAAAGTTCTTGTTGTTAATAAACATATGAATGGCACACCGCTTGCACATGTTTGCTTGAGACATCATCACTGAGGAACTGACTCCGGGATTTCCAGAATAGGAGCATGGACATATTCGTGAAACCAAGCCTTCCAAACATAACACTCCAGAAGAGTGTTGACTCAGCCTTCTAAAGGATTTTCAATTTGTGCCTATGAATTTCACTGTGGGACTGGAGAAGGGCAAAATTTACTAGTCAAGCAGAGGGCTTATCTAATTTCTCTCTGCAGACTTCGAAACTGAATAGAAACAAGCAGCCTTTAGTGACAAGATGTGATTGCAATTCTCTGGGAACCAACCTTGTAGCCCCATCATTTGACTGCTGGGAAAGGGTGACAGAAGCAAGAAGGCCCTTTCAGGACCTTGGTATTCAGGCTTGCAAAGTCCACAGTAAGAATGCTGAATGAGGCAGAACCTCCTTGGAAAAGTGTTGATTCAGTGAATTTCAATGAAACAGCCCTCAGAGGCATAATATTTAGTGATTTCAGCCTGAATTATTTATTGAATACTGGGCAGTTTGTGGGTTTAACATTTTATTAATATGGCATCAGGTCATCTGAGAAAGTTGTAGCCACTGGGAAAGTTCCCTAGCACAATTTCCTGTTGTCAACATGCACTTGGAGGACTGAGTCTCTCAAAATGCCAGGTTGTCTACCAGCCATTGCCTGCATCTCATGGACATGGAAGGCTCACTGCAGACACAAAAGAACCTCGAAAAGTTCATGGAAAACAGATCATGTACATTTTTGGTAAACTTTTCAGACTTGCTGCTGTGCACATATTTGTGTGTGCTTTGTGTATGTGTGTAATTGACTCATACAATTGTGGAGACTAGCGTGTCCAAGCTGATGACACAGATGAGGTCCAAAGGCACACTTTCGGAAAATTCCCTATTATTAGTGGATGGTCAGCCTTTTTGTTTAGTTCAGGCATTCAGATGTTTGGATGAGGTCCATTATGAAGGGAAATATGCTTTACTCTACCCAATAAAATGTTAATCTTATCCAAAACACTGTCTCAGAAACATCCACGTAATGTTTGCACAACTGTCTGAGCACACTATGCCCCAGTTAAGCTGACACAAAAATTAACTATAACAAGCACTTTTGTCAATTTCATATTCATGCATATTTCCAAAAGAGACCATAATAAGGCCATATTTCTGCTTAACATGTTACAACTATTCTGTGTGCTATTGAAAGCATACTAATCCTTTTTCCCAAAAGAAGATTCAAAGTCATTGGGTGATGTTTGCTTTTCTCCTTTAAATAACATAGCTTGCATATCTTGATGGAGAGTTTACATTACTTAAAACTAGAAGCATATAAAATCAATGCATTATATGCTACATGATAAAACAATAAGCGAATGAAGAAAACAAACATACGCTCAAATATTTGTAACAAAATGATAAAATCATCACGGCAATTACAACTTTCTTTTATGCAATTAGTCATGTGACAACAGCTGCTATTTATAACTACCTTCTTCTACTACCCATTCTGTGTTTATTTTACCAGTGTTGGTCTTAACTCTTTACCTGGTAGGATGACTCACACCTTCAATCCTGAAGAGTCTGGACCAGTAGATGAGGTTACAGTTTTCTATTAATTTTAATCACAAGACTTGGAAATATGAAGAGGTGACCTAAGGAATATCTCATATTCCAGATAAACTCTCCCTTATCTCCACTGTGGAATAGTAACCTATGTTCTCCTTGATAGGATAAATCACTCCAATCAGCACATTGATTTCTAGTTTTAGCTAGGTGACTCAGGGACATGAATAGCAAAACTGGCTTGGTGCAGTTTTTACTACTAGTTCAATGGAATCATTGCTTGCTGCCTGGTGGAAACACCTTCCCTATGGGATAATGAACTCTAGATGAGGAGAACATAAAGTCATGGGGATAGAAGGCAAAATTTTGTTAGTGGGTCACCAGTGCTAACGGTGAGTGGTGTCATTATAATTTCCACCCCTTTATTCCTAGATCTATGAATTTTCACACTGGATTGGGATGCTGGTTCATAGCATACACAGCCCCTGTTGCCACCCAATTCATACTGTAATTGAATCTTCAAAGAGGTATTCCATTAATCTATCAAGCCAGATACTTCAGTATGGTGCCAAACCTGGCAAAAAGCAGTGAGTCCAATGAAGATGAACCCATCTCTGCACATTGTTTACTGTGAGGTGAGTTCCTTGATCAAAAATAATGCTTTGTAGAATACCATACTACATGTATATAGGATATTCTGTAAGCCCACAGATTGTAGTTTTGGTAGAAGCATTGTATTTAGAGAATGCAAATACATGGCTAGAATAAGTATTTACTCCAGTAAGAACAAAATTCTGCCCCTTAAATGGAAACAATTGAACATAATCAACTCTCACCAGGTAAGTGAATGATTGTCCTGGGGACTGACGCTGTATCAAGCAATCAGTGTTGTTCTCTGCTGCTGCAGATTCAGCACCCAGTGGTGGCCATAATCAGGTTGGCCTTGATGAGTAGAAGTCTATGTTGCTGAGTCACTGTGTAATCTCCATCCCAGTCACAGCGTGAGGCCATCCAGCAGTCACAGATGTGAATAAGAAAAGAAACTAGTCGTATCCAGAGAATGAGTCATCCTAGCTACTTGATTTAAACATCCTCTCTGATGAAATTACTCTTTGGTGAGTACTGACATGGGACACACATATATTTATGTTTTTTTTTTTTTCCATTCAGAGAGGTGTTCTACATACCTGTTACCCAGAGTTTTTTGTCACCAATATTCTGATCATTTTACCTCCTTGACCATCCAGCCAAATTGCTGGCTACTTTTTCCTATCAGTAGGATTTTCCTTCACCATTTTATTTTAGGGATATTCCAAAGGTGAATATTGTGCTTCAAACATCCACTTTTGGAATAGTATCTGCATATTCTGCAGAATTATATGCAAACCTGGCCCATGACTTCTCTTCCACTGTAATTGATTATAAGAATCACCCGTGAGACTACAAATCCAGACTGGGAGAGAGAGAAGGTAGGAAAGTAGCAGTAGGGACCATATAAATTTAGGCTACTTCATGAAATACACTTGTGCCTGCAGGGCATACTTAGGCCCAATGTTGTATATATCATTTCAATTTGATGCTGGAAGTATTGTTGTTCAAATACAACCATTGGCTGTATGGGTAAGCACATGGTAAAAGAATACCCAGTTCCAACTTAGAAGACGGGAAGCCCAGTTTGCATAGTAACTTGGTATCCCATGGTTAAGTGTTCAGTCTCTACATGGATCCAGCAGCAAGTCAAGAGCTCTTTCTGAAATAGAGAAGAGTTATCCACAGAGGATGGCAGGACCTTGCTCCTGAATCCTAAAAGTCACCTCCATTATTTACCTCTAGAGGCCTGCCTCCAGCTGCAACAGCATCCCTATATAACACTAGATCTGCAAATTCATATCACCAAGGGGTAGTCCAGCTTGCAAGGCAGCATCAACTTGTTGCAGAAACTTCTGTTCTGAGCCTCACTCAAACCTAGCAGCTTTCTAAGCCACATGGTAGATGGATTGGAGTAACACACTCAAATGAAAATATGTTACTTCCAAAATTCTAAAGACTCACTAGGCATTGTACATCTTTACTGGCTATAGGAGAGGCCAGATATACTTTTCCCCTTCCAGCTTCAAATGGAAATCTCAGCATGCCTCATACCACAGGAACCCCAGGTATTTATTTTTTTTTAAATCACTATCCAGTTCTTCTAATGCCATATTAGTTGTTTAGATACCATACCTCCTTGATTTTTAAGATTTATTTTTTTATTTGAGAAGCAGCGTTACAGAGAGTGAGAGACAGAGAAAGGGAGAGGGAGAGGGAGAGAGAGAGAGGCCTTCTGTCACTGGTTCACTCAAGAAATGGTTGCAATGGCTGGACCTAGACCAGGCCAAAGCCAGGAGCCAGAAGATTCCTCTGGGTCTCCCATGTGGATGCAGAGGCTCAAGCACTTGGGCCATCTTCCACTGGATGGGAGCTGGATCAGACATTGATTAGCCAGGACTTGAAGTGGTGCCCATATGGGATGCTGGCACTGCAGACAGATGCTTAACCCACTATGCCACAGTGCTACCTCCCCCCACAAATATTTCATTATTACAGGCCCCAAAACTATATTAGAATTATTTCTCACCCTATTTCAGTCAATTGTACTACCAAGAAGTCTATAGTAGTTGTTAATTCTAGCCTGCAGCCAAACATAATGTAATCAATATAATAGAGACCAGTGTGATGTCTTATGGAAGGAAAAGGTGGTAAGACCTCCATGCACTAAATTATGACACAAGACCAGAGAGGTGATATACTACCGAACTAGGACACTCATGTTGGATTGCTGGTCTTTTTTTTTTTTTTTTTTGATAGATAGAGTTAGACAGTGAGAGAGACAGTGAGAAAGGTCTTTCTTCCATTGGTTCATCCCGCAAATGGCTGTTATGGCCAGAGCTATGCCAATCCGAAGCCAGGAGCCAGGTGCTTACTCCTAGTCTCCCATGCGGGTGCAGGGCCCAAACACTTGGGCCATCCCCCACTGCCTTCCTGGGCCACAGCAGAGAGCTGGACTGGAAGAGGAGCAACCGGGACTAGAACCCAGTGCCCATATGGGACGCCGGCACTGCAGGCGGAGGATTAACCAAGTGAGCCATAGTGCCAGCCCTGGATTGATGATCTTAACAACTGAAAGTCATATGCTTCTGGTGGTCATTTCAAACAGACATGGGGGAAAAGGCATTTGCCAGATCATTAACTACATATCAAGTATTAGGGGATATGATAATTTGCTTAAACAATGAAAACACAATTGAAAACACAGGGACAATTGGAATTACAGCTTGATTAAACTTTTAATACCCCATTTCATTTTCCAAGATTTGCTTGTCTTCTGCCCAGAACCAGCAGCATATTTGAATGGGAAGATGGGTGGTGGTGGTTGGGGCGTGGGAATCAGAACCGCTGCAACTTTCATACCCTTGATTATGTCATTCATCCCTGAAATCTATCCAGGAATGAGGCACTGCTTTTGATTCACATTTTTTTTAAGTACAGACATTTCTGTTGGTTTCTACTTGGCTTTCCAAGCATGATAACTCTCATTCCACAGGTCAGGGAACAAATGTAGGGATTCCACCAGTTGCTGACATATCTTTTCCAGTCATTCATTCTGGAGCTAAGAAAATAACTATAATATTGATTCAAGAACCCACTGACCCACTGTGAGACAGATCTCAGACAGAAGTCTATTGATCACCCTACTTCTAAATGCCTCTACTCTGACTGGTGGACCACAGGGTTATTTCACAGCTCCTGGAATTAGTGTCATTTTGGAGCCAGAGTCTGAGTATCTCCTTTTACACAATGAACAGTCATCCTGGTAAAAGACCACAAGTCCCTTTGAAGAAGTCTGGGAGAGAGATAAACAGTGTAAATTTTTGGCAGTGTCTTGGCATCCTTTACCAAAGGGACTGCCTTCCCTTGATTTAATGAGATCTTTGCAAACTGGCTCAAGTCTGGGAGTGACTGAAGGACCATGACTCTCTGGCTTATGATTCAGGTTAGAATTTTGTCCACATAGAGCTTCTCTGCCTATACAGATCAAGTAAGAACTGAGTAGGCTTCCTATGTACTTCACATGATCAACTGGCCATTGCTACAGGTTTCTTTAAGTCAGACTACTTTGATTGTCACTTTGGCTTTGCTGTCCATTATGATAGCCACATCCACTTGGATTATGGCAGTTGCGTGCTACCACTTGGCCTCTGCCATGCTGGGATCCAATTATTCCCATTACACGTAGTTTTCCCAATTCCGTGGCTAGAATCCCCACTATAGGTCCTACCTACAGTGAAGAGGAAATACAGAACACTTCAAGGCTCTGGGGCTCTCCTCATCCATTCATTTCTCATATTCATGTTGAAGGATATATCTTCTAGACCTTATTAGGTGTGTGAGTCTTACATGACAAGCCAATTATAACTTTCTAAGCTTCCTAAGCCTTGAAATCCCTTTTGCATTAATCTAAAGCAAACCTAGTGATATCAGGCTACCCCTTTACTGGATTTCCTCTTGATTCACCAATCTAAAAGAGCTGTTGTTAGATTTTCCACATTCCTGTCCTGAAATTTACCCTCCTTGCACTTTAAAAATGGGCCTGATTGTATTTTAAGCTCCTTTTTTTCTTAGGAGAGCTACTAAGGACAGGGTTGTGTAGCTGCAGCAGAAACAGAGTTATGCAACCTGGGTTATGCACAAAAGAAGGGAAATTAACCTGTAGAGCCAAAAATACTGTAGGAAAGCCAGAACTGAAACATCCTGGGGCCCTTTCAGAAACAAGGGGTTTGTTAAACAAGAAATCTGGAGCTGGAGCTCATCTTATCACACCTTATTATAAATGGCCTGATTCTAATCCCTCCAATCAGAATTTGCCCCACCAGAATTTCCACACACATTTTTCTACCTAGGGGCCAGTGCTGTGGCATAGTAGGTTAAGCCTCTACCTGTGGCACCAGCATCCCATATGAGTACTGCTCCGAGTCCCAGCTGCTCCAATCCCATTCCAGCTCCCTGTTAATGGCCTGAGAAAGCAATGGAAGATGGCCCAAGTTCTTGGGACCCTGCACCCACATGGGAGACCCAAAGGAAGCTCCTAGCTTTGGATTGGCCTAGCTCTGGTTATTGCAGCCATTTGGGAAGTGAACCAGTGGATGGAAGACCCTCTCTCTCTCTCTCTCTATCTCTTCCTCTCTCTGTAACTCTGCCTCTCAAATAAACAAATAAATCTTTAAAATTTTTTATTTTACCTAATCCATATAACTTCCCCAACACTCAGACTGGGGAAGCAGATTTGAGTCCCACCTTCTACCTCCTTTTCTGGCCAGTAAACAAAGCTTTTCTCTTCTCAAAAGACTGGTATCACTATGCACATCAGGCAACAAACCTACCCCAGTCAGTAACACTGGAATTTCTAAGCCGCTCACTGCAGGCCACTTGACTTTTGGTCAAAGCTTCAGTCCACCAGCCAAACTGGTGGAGGCCTCTCTAGCTCCCATATTACAACATTAAGTGCAGAATCTCTGCTTAGTGGGAACATAAGTGTAATTTCATTCTGATCCAACTCCATGTTCTTTCTCCTACTAGCCCACACTCTTAATAACTATTCCCACATATGTTCCTGAACTTCTGTCTGTATAAATAAGAAAACTCAGCTAATTGTGTTGGCATGCAGCATGCCTCTTCATGAGTCACACTTTATATCCTACTTTAGAAGCCTGCTGGACTTGAGTCTAAGTATGGGTCTAGAAGCAAGCAGGGCTGGTGGAGGTGGGCCCTGAGAAGAATCAGCATTATCTTGCCTGGCAGCTCTCAGCGTGAACATTATTTTCTCTAGGCAAAGCAGGGTAACTTATCTCAGCTGGAGGTAGAGATCTTTCTCCTGGAAGTGGGGAGGCTGCTTGTACTGGCAGGGAAGGTTCATCAGCATTTAGGGGATCAATGACCTCAGCTTCATCAAGGTCTTCCTCACGTGCACATTTCCACTGCCAGGATGCTCTCTGGGGTCTCTAAATTAATACATATCAAACTTCACAGCAAAGAAAACTGTAGGGGAGAAAAGGGATAGACATTAAAATGCCTTAACCCCAAACCAAAGTGTGCCTCCTGCTTATGATGGAGCAGCCACACCCATTTCATTCTCAATTAAAGTTTTAAAAATGCCTTTTGCTCAAATAAAAAAAAATCAATCCAGTGTCTATACAGAGCTGTCATTCAGAAATCCAACACTTTGCTTTACTCTGGCCTTTGACTTTTCTGGCTTTTCTGGTCATATTGCATTTGGTTCTTTGTTCTTGTTGTTAATTTTGAGTTCAGAGCCATTTTTAGCTCTCATCTGTGTTTTCTAATAGCTAGTGTCATTAAAATATGGCCACATAAATTGGAGGAAAATGATAGCTCAGTCAAAGATACGACACATTTTTTTCTGTCTTCTGCCCAAGCCGATTCTTAAACGGAGATACACTCAAATTCTGAAGCTGGAGATTCAAAGGAGAGAGGGTTTTGAAAGACAGCCTCATAATTGCCTGAAATTTTTCATAGTCTGGTGTCTGGTATGGAATAACCTTCATGGTCTGTATGTTTGTGTGTTTTGTCAGATCAAATGAGAACTGTATTTTTTCATTCATAATGCAATTGTTCAGTCCTGTATTCCATTCAAAGCATGATGCTGAGTTTTACTATATTATCCAAAGTGTTAGAATGTGTTTATAACCATTATGTAAAACTAGCCCATTTTTCACAAAATTTAATCTGGGTTCAAACACTGGGTTTAATGTGTAGTATGTAAATTAAACCAAATAATTTGGAGAAAATGAAAATAAATGAAGTGGTCAATTTTCTAAGAAAACATAAGGTGAACTGAAAAAAACCATTCATCAACTGAATTTAATGGACATTCATAGAATGCTTCATTGAACAACAGCAGAGCACACATTCTTCTCAAGTTCATGTGGAAACAGTCACCAATGTAGATGAAAACACACCTGACTATACTAAGCAAATGGAAAAATACAGTTTGAACTCAGATGACAATGAATTAAAACAGAAATAAGTAGAATTATACCACAAACATCCTAAAAACTTTATAGATTCACTTCAGGTAACACATGTACTGTGAAGAAGTCTCAAGAAAAACTAATAAAGTGAAGATGAGAATACAAATGATAAAAATATGTAAGATTAAGTGAAAACAATGCTTAGTAGAAATTCTGTAGCATTAAACACATATCTTAGAAAGGAAGAGGATTTAAAAACCAATATTCTCAACTTTCCTCAACAGATTCTGTAATAGCCTCATAATTTTGCTCCAGTTCTTCTCACTTGTGGTCTGAGAGTAGTTTTACACACCCAGAGACCTCCTGGGACTCATGCTCACCTGTGTGCCAGGATGCAGGCTTGCTGAACTTGCTACTACAGATTCTAAATGGCTGTGTAGCTTTACTCTGGCCTCTCTTACCTATGGTCTGAAAGCAGTTTTACCTGCCAAATAAGCTACCCAGTGACCCACTAGGAGTCATACCCAAGGTTTAGAGGGACCCCCACCTGTCCACACACCTGGAAACAGATCGGCAGCCTGCAGATCCTGTGGACTCCAAAGTGAACACTTATCCTAGCACCAGCTCTCTGACCAAGTCGTGGGAGAGAAAAGCTGTGCCGATTGGAGTCCCTGGTAACAGACCCACCAACCATGGTCTTTGCTCTGTACCCAGTGGCAGAATTATAACCCACTCCAAGCTCCACTGGGCTGTGTCCTATCATCAGCCTGAGGAACCAACAGCAGAAGATTTTTACCTGCTGTCCTGCAGCACTAGAATGTACAAAATACACTCTTCTCAAGGCTGCAAGGAACAGTTTCCAGAGTAGATCACATGTGGACCACAAAGCGTAGTCTTAACAAATTTAAGATTGAAAATAGTATCAAGTATATTTTCTGACCACAGTGTTATGAAATTAAAAATAAACAACACAAGACATTATGAAAAAATTCACAAACATGAGGAAATTAAATAACATATTCCCAAACCATCACTGGGTCAAAGAATAAATCAAAAGGGAAATTAAAAAGTTCCTAGACGCAAATGAAAATACACAACACCAGACTTATGGGACTCAGGAAGAGTAGTTCTAAGAGGAAAGTTTATAGCAATGAGTGTTTACATTAATAAGTAAGAGTGACCTCAAATAAACTAGGTAACTCAAAACCCTTAGGAACTGGAAAAGACCAAAGTACAAGGTCAGAAAATTGCAAACAATAATGAACGCAGCAGAGACAAATAATATATAGAGACTAGAAACACACAAGAAAAGATCAACAAAACTAAGAGGTATTTTTTTTTTGACAGGCAGAGTTAGACAGTGAGAGAGAGAGACAGAGAGAAAGGTCTTCCTACTGTTGGTTCACCCCCCAGATGGCGGCTACAGCCGGCGCTGCACCGATCCAAAGCCAGGAGCCAGGTGCTTCCTACTGGTCTCCCATGTGGGTGCAGGGCCCAAGCACTTGGGCCATCCTCCACTGCCTTCCTGGGCTACAGCAGAGAGTTGGACTGGAAGAGGAGCAACTGGGACAGAATCCAGCACCCCAACTGGGACTAGAATCCAGGGTGCCGGCACTGCAGGCGGAGGATTAGCCAAGTGAGCCACAGCGCCAGCCAGGTTTTTAAAAACACAAACAAAATTGATAAATTAGCTTGAGTAATCAAGAAAAAAATAGAGAACTCAAATAAATACAGTTATAACTGAGAGAGCAAGTATTACAAATGTTACCACAGAAATATAAAGGGTTCCAAGACTACTATGAATAGCTATAAACCAGATAATTGGGTAACCTACAAGAAATGGATATATTCATAGAAATGTATAACCTATCAGGACTGAGTATAATGATTAAATAGAAATTACCAACCAAGAATGGGTAAGGATATTTAATCTATAATTTATAAATCTTGAAACAAAGAAAATTCCAGGACCAGATGACTCTATCAAATATTCAATCCAATTCTATCAAATAAGGAACACTTCCAATCTAGCATTATCTTCATGCCAAATCTATATAAGGACACTACAAAAAAAAAAAAAAAAAGAAAGAAAGAAAGAAAATCACAGGCTAATATCCTTGGTGAACATAGACACAAAAATTCTCAAATTTATACTAGCAAGGTAAATCTAATAGGACTTCAAAAAGGTATACACTATAACCAAGTGGAATTTATCCCTGCAAAAATGTTTCAACATATTCAAGTTAATTGTAATGCAAAAACATTTGGTATAAGCACAGGAATAGACATTTCGAACAATGGAAAAGATTAGAGGTCCCAGAAATTGGTCGACACATCTACAACCAAATAATCTTTGACAAAAGAGCTAAAATCACTCCCTGGAAAAAGGACAGTCTCTAACAAATTGTAATGGGAAAATTGGATCTCTGCATGTAGAAGTATGAAAAAAAGATCCTTACCTTACAACCAATACAAAAATCAACACACAGGGGATCAGGGATCTAAATCTAAGATCTGAAACCATGAAATTACTAGAAGAAAACATAGGGGAAACAATTCAAGACACTGGCATATGGCCGGCGCCGTGGCTCACTAGGCTAATCCTCCGCCTAGCGGCGCCGGCACACCGGGTTCTAGTCCTGGTGGGGGCGCCGAATTCTGTCCCGGTTGCCCCTCTTCCAGGCCAGCTCTCTGCTGTGGCCAGGGAGTGCAGTGGAGGATGGCCCAGATGCTTGGGCCCCTGCACCCCATGGGAGACCAGGAAAAGCACCTGGCTCCTGGCTCCTGCCATCGAATCAGTGCGGTGCGCCGGCCGCAGTGCACTGGCCGTGGCGGCCATTGGAGGGTGAACCAATGGCAAAGGAAGACCTTTCTCTCTTTCTCTCTCTCTCACTGTCCACTCTGCCTGTCAAAAAAAAAAAAAAAAAAAGACAATGGCATAGGCAAAGCCTTCTTGGATAAGACTTCAGCACCACAGGCAATACAAGCAAAAATAGACAAATGGAATTACATCAAGCTAAGAAGTTTCTGCACAGCAAAGGAAACACTCAATAAAGTAAAGAGTCAACTGACAGAATGGGAGAAAATATTGGCAAACTATGCATCTGATAGCAGAATTATCCAGAATATATAAGGAAAGAAAGTCAACAACAACAAAACAAGTAATCTGGTTAATAAATGGGCTAAGGATATGAACAGGCATTTTTCAAAAAATGAAATACAAATGGCCAACAGACACATGAAAAGATGCTCAGGATCTACCCATCAGGGAAATGCAAATAAAAACCAAAATGAGGTTTAACCTCACCCCAGTTAGGATGGCTATCATCTAAAAATCCTAAAATAACTGGTGGAAAGGATGTGAGGAAAATGGTACCCTAATGCACTGTTTGTGGGAATATCTACTCATACAACCATTATGTAGGACAATATAGACATTCCTCGGAAATCTGAAAATAGATCTACTATATTTCCCAGACATTCTACTCATGAAGGAGTTATCTGTTTATCTGTTGATATGTTTGTAGCATTTTATAGCAGCTCAACTCACAATAGCTAAGATATGGAATCAACCCAGTTGTCCACAAGTGGATAAAGAAATTATATATATATATATATATTATATATATATAATGGAATATATATTATATATAATGATTACATATATTTTAAATATTATGTATATATGGGATATTACTCAGCCACTAAAAATAATGAAATCCTCTCTTTTGCAACAAAATGGATTCAACTGGAGACCATACCATTATGCTTAATGAAATAAGCCGGTCCTGAAAATACAAATGTCATATGTTTTCCCTGATTTGTGGTAACTAATATACAGAGTACAAAAAACTGCAATGTATATGAGTGAAATTGACATTTTCAGATTTATTTTTTATAGCCCTTGTCTATATTCTAGAGGAACAGTGTTTTTTCTACTCATTACTTGTTGAATTCAGTATGGTGGGCTAAGTTTGTGATTATAAATAAAATTGAAAGTATGTCATTGCAAAAATTTAAAGAACTATAAGAAAGATGGAAGGTGGGAGTGAGGGATGGAGGGAAGGAGGGAAGAGGAGGAAGTATTTTTATGCTCTTAACACTGTATATATGAAATACATGAAATTTGTTCCCTTTTTAAAAATAAAAAAAGAATTTAAAAATTGTGATACATTTACAGAGTGAAGATAAAAGTCATATGATCATCTCTGTGGATACAGTAAAAGCATTTTACAAAATTCAACATTTTTCATGATAAGAACTCTTAAATTAGGTCTAGAAGGAATGTAACTCAGTATAAGAAAGGTCATATATGACAAAGTCACAGTTAATATTATATTCAATGGTGAAAAGCTGAAAGTTTTTCCTGCAAGATCAGGGAGAACCAAAGGGTGCCCACTGTTACCACTTCTATTCAGCATAGTACTAGAGTCCTAGTGAAGGAAATTTGTCAAGAAAAATAAATAAAAGCCACTTGAATTAAAAGAAAAAAAATGGGATAAATATTGTGGTGCTTGTAACGCAAGAATCCCATTTGGGAGTGCAGATGCAAGGCCTGGCTGTTCCACGTGTGATACAGCTCCCTGTTAATGCTTCTGGGGAACCAGCACATGGCAGCCCAAATATTTGAGCCCCATTCTTTACTGTGGGAGACCCAGATTGAGTTCCAGGCTCCTGGCTGTTGCCTGACCCAGTCCTGTCCTTTGCAGCCATTTGGGGAGAGAACCAGCAGATGGAAAATCTTTCTCTCTTTGTTTCTTCCTTTCTTCCTGTCACTATGCATTTCAAATAAATAGATACATGAATAAATGTTCAAAAATAAAAATAAATAAAAAGATATTTAGTTGTCTCTTTGCAGTTGAAATGATCTAAATAGAGACCTCTAAAGACTTCACCAAAAAACTTAGAATAATCAAACTCAGTAAAGTTTCAAATACAGAATCAACATATGAAAGTAAGTTGCATTTGTATGTACTACAATGAACTAGCTCAAAAAGAAAGTAAGAAAATAATTCCATTTATAAAATCACCATAAAGAATAAAATACTTTGGAGTAAATTTAACCAAGAAATTGAAGGATCTCTACAATGAAATGTATACAAAATGGAAAGAGTCACAGATAAATGGGAAGCTACATTGTGATCATGGCTTGAAAGAATCAACATTGTTGCCCAGCAGCTGATAGAGATGATGGAGCACGTTCTATGAAGGACCACGGAGGCACAGAGCCCCGGGCCTGAGGACAGGACAGGTCTGCATGCCCACGGGAGCCCAGCAGGGCTCCTGCTACTCCAGAGAGGAAACCTCACTCAGCCAGGGACAGGATGAGGCCACTTCCCTGTTACTCATGTATGGCTTGGTTAAGTTCACACTGCAGGAGCCTTGGGAGGAATCAAGCTGACTGTTGGCATGAGGCTGCTGCCTTCCCAGAGCTGAGAGGGGCACTGCCATGACTTCTTTGGATGACCCAGGAGAAGGGGGGGGGGGGCTTCCTCTGCCCCCTGACCTGAAGGACCTGCAGTCCTACCAGCTTCAGTCACATTACAAGGGAGAGCACCCAGGGGAGGACCATGATGTCAGAGGGCAAATTAAAAGTCTTGTCCAGAAGGCTAAGAAAGCAAAGAACAAGATGTTGAAACTAGAAGGTGACGATCGAGCAGAATCAGGGACCCAAGGATATGAGTCTTTCAGCTATGGACAGGTTGGTCCTTACATGTGGGGTCTCCAAAAATTTGGTGCTGTGAGAAGCCAGCCTTCTGACTTCAAAGAGCATCGAGCTGCCCACATTGACCACTATGTTGTTGAAGTCAATAAATTAATAATCAGGTTAGAGAAGCTCACTGCATTTGACAGAGAAAATACTGAGTCTGCAAAGATTCGAGCAATAGAAGTCTGTGGTGCCTTGGGTCAATGACCAGGATGTCCCATTCTGCCCAGACTGAATAAGTTCAGCATCTGTAACTACCACCACCACTGCCACCTCTGTGGGTCATTCAAGTGCAAGAAGTGCATGGATCTTATCAGGCTTCTCTTTGCAAACAAGCCCACCAGCGCCAGCAAGGATTGCCTGAGCACCCACACCAGCCCCAGGTAGTCACCCAACAGTGTCCATGGCTCCCGCTGGGGGCAGCATCAGCAATGAGAGCAGACTGGGCTCGGTCCTGGATGAGAAGGCTGATGACTGGATCTGCTGCTCAACACACTGCAAGGACACACTGCTCAAGAGAGAGCAACAGATTGATGAGAAGAACAAACCTGATATTGTGAAGCTCTATGGGAAATTGTGACTTTGCATGGAGAAAGTTGACCAGAAGGCCCCCGAATACATCAGGATGACAGAGGATGACAGCATCATTAAATGCCGGTGAGACAACCTATAGTCTGGAACATGCAAATGACCTTCCAGTGGAGGTCCAGAAAGTGTATGAGCTAATAGATGCTTTGAGTAGGAGGATCTTAACCTTAGACTTGAACCAGGACCCTCCACCACATCAAACACTTTGTGGCTGTAGGATCAACTACTCAGCTACACTTTTTGTGCAGGAAAAGTTGCCTGGCTTAATGTCACTGCCATCCAAGAACAATCTGAGGAGCTGCAAAAGAAAAGGAAGCAGGAAATGGAGAGGAAGAGGATCATGGGGAGACTGGTTGCTCTTGAGACCCAGAGAAGACTTGAGGAAAGGCAGAGTGGCCTGGCCTCTCCCACGGCCAGCAGGGAGCTGGCATCTCTACACAGGGGCCCTGCCCCTCCGAGAAAGGCTGAGGGCTGGCTCCCGCTGCTGAGATGTCAGGGACAAAGTGAAGATCCCGACCCCTTCCTCCCGCAGGTCCACAACACCGGTAGTTCATCAGGCAGACCAGCGATGCCGGCCGCGCTGACGGTGCGCGCTGCAGGAGAACCTGAGGCAGCTGCAGAATGCCTGAGACCAGCAGCAGACGGAGAAGGCCATCGAGCTGTCCCGGAGGCAGGCCGAGGAGGAGGACCTGCAGCGGGGACAGCGGCAGATGCTCCGGGAGCGGCAGTCGCCACGAGAACGGGTGCAGTTCAGGGTCGCATCCCTGCACGCGCACACCCGGTCCCTGGACTTCAGAGAAATTGGGCCTTTTCAGCTGGAGCCCAGCAGGGAGCCCCGCCCCCACCTTGCGTGTGCGCTGGATCTGGGCCCTTCCTCAGGGCGGAGCAGCACAGCTCCCAGGACCTCTTCCCCCAGCCCAGCGCAGGAGCCCGTCCAAGTGTGGTCTGGGCCCTCAGCCCGCGGCCAGGAACGCCCTCCCCAGGGTCCCACGTCACAGCCAAACGAGGTGCCCTCCCTCAACCCCTTTGAAGAGGAAGACCTCGCCGGCCCCAGAGAGGAGGAGCCCAGGCACCTTCCCGCTGCAGAGGCGTCCATCAGCCCCACAGCCCATGTCCCAGCAGAGTATAATCCTTTTGAGGAAGAGGAGGAAGAGGTAGCTGCAGGGAATCCGGTCACAAGTGCAGACACCTGCGCCCACCCCTTTGAGGAGGAGGATGAGCCTCCCCACCTGGGGCCCTCCAGCCCGCCTGTCCCTGGCGGCCCCTTTGAGGAGTCGGCTGGTCCCACCCTCTTCGATGTGGACAGTGACAGCGGAGCCGAGGCCGAGGAGCCCATAGATGAGGAGCTCCTGCCCCAGCAGACCGACAACATCGAGCCTCCATCTCCGACGCCACGCAGTGCGCCCGCCTGGACGAGGTGGCCGTCCTGACGGAGAACCTGCGGGAGCTGACACGCACCCTGGTCAGGCAGAAAGGGGGCCCGACTGAGCAGCCGCGGGAGGGGCCTGGCAGCTGAAAGGCAGGTGGGATTGATGGGGATGGAGGCAGGGCCGGAGTTCAGAGGCACACAACAGGGATGCGAGTCGGGTGCTTTGTGCTGTGCACTTTGAGGCATTTCCACTACAGATGAATAACAAAATGGGATCCAGAACAGGAATGATCAGCATTGATTTGCTGCTTTTCCTGTTGTTTTTTTTTTTTTTTTTTTTAAATTGGAGGTTTTCTCTAAGGGACGTCACATTCTCATTACCCAGGTAAAACTGTGTTGGGCCAAGGGCATAAATGGTAACCATGTACTTCCTGGGTCCCTTGGCTGCTGCGGGTTGGGTCATTCTGCAGTGTTAGAGAGCAGCTTTTCCTAGGCCCGCCCTTAGCCGAGAGTGGTGGGATGGAGTCCCTTAAGTGAACTCCGCTCTGGCCCCATGGAAGTCAGCCTCTTGCGGGCCATGGGTTCTGTTTCACCCAGGCCCATGCAACAGGAGAGAGAGGGGCTGCCGTGTGGGCAAGAGTTCAGATCCAGGAGAGCCCAGCACCTCTTTTTAATGTCTTGCCAGTATCTGTTTGCCTCTCTGTGTTAAGTTCTTGCTTGTCTCTTTCAGAAAATTAAGCTTCCAGTGCAGAGGCAGCAAGGTGGATTTGAGCATGATCTTTTCAGAAAATGGGTGTGGCTAACATTCTGGTTGATTTTAATATTTGGGAAAAGAGTTTCTGTATGCACATCGCTCTGATGAGAAACCTCCCTGCAGAGTTTTGGCAAAACTACCCTGCTGTGGGCCTCTTTGGAGGGCTCAGTGTGTAATGCAGGAATTGCGGTCAGGAAGGCTTGTGACACATCATCAGGAGGGGGAGCCTCCCAGAGTCACAGGAAAAAACACAGTCCAAGGCTGTTCCATCAGCCTTCTTCCCTTTGGAAGCATCCTGTCCTGACCTGGGGCACTGGTCAGATCTGTTCCTACCGACATGGACATCTGTGAAGAGGCCCAGCCCAGGATCCTGGTGCTGGCTCTGCAGTGCTTCACCTCTGCACCAGGCAAGGGTAGAAAGGAAAGGACTACTGACCTCTGGTGCTTTGGTTTACAGGACCCTCATGAACCCTTCACTGACATCTGACATCATGACACCCAGGTGTGCTTGGCTCTGGGTAGGGTCTCCGCAGTTACACTTGCTAATTAATGAAGAATAGCTGACCACTCGTCACTTTATACTCTCAGCTAACTCTAGGCCATACTTTGGTTACTGATGTGAGAGATCAGATTCATTCATTACTACTGATAGTGGGAGTGGGAATGGCTGAACTCTGGGTATAAAAATCTGTGTTGATGCTAGTCATATTTCTTTTTTTCTAAATATTTATTCATTTATTTGTTTGAAAGGCAGAATTACAGAGAGGCAGAGAGGGAGAGGGAAAGAGAGATCTTCCATCCTCTGGTTCACTCCCTAGGTGGCCGCAATGGCCGGAGCTGTGCCGATCTGAAGTCAGGAGCCAGGAACTTCTTCATGAGGGTGCAGGGGCCCAAGTGCTTGGGCCATCTTCTACTGTTTTCCCAGGCCATAGCAGAGAGCTGGATTGGCAGTGGAGCAGCTGGGACTCGAACCAGCGTCCATATGGGATGCCTGCATTGCACCCACTACGCCACAGTGCCGACCCCTAGTCATATTTCTTTTGCATCAGCTGAGTCTTTCTCTTCGGAGATGTGGAAATAGGAAGGGGTGGGGGTGTGTGTGGAGGACCCTTTGCCTCTGAGTTCTGTACATAAACAAAAGGAAAACGAGCAGTTACTCATGTAAGCTGCTCACCAGCCCTTGTTGGTTGTTGTGGTGGCTTCGGGAAGTGGGGGACCAGGCAGCTAAGGCACTGGAACAGGCCTCCTTTCTTCCCTGGGGCCATGTCCTTCATGCTGTTGCTCTGGGGTTTCGAGCCCCTGCTTGGTCTCATTGCTCTCTGACTGGGGAGGTGGCAGCTCTGTCCTGCAAACAAGGCAGTTCGGGAGCTGAATGCTGCTTCCCATCATCCTTTGCTGTGAGAACGTGGCTAAGAATTAGCTGGTGATTTCAATTGAGACTAAGTCACTAAATGTGCCCCTTTCCTGAAATCACCTGCAGGTATCATCTGTAAGTAATGAACAGCACCAGGGGAAACACAAGAAACCTTGGGACAAGCTATTTTAAAAACCCAACTTACTGACTACAGTAAACCAAACTAAAATCCCCGTGCTTTGTAAAAATCCCAGTGCTCTCATTGTTTTTCCCCAAGGCTGTGTTCATATGTGAATGTGAACATGACAGGAGTTACTGGCTGTGCCAATTCCCAGAATTCGTGCAGCCATATGGTTGACAGCAGGGAAAAATTGGCTTATGCATTGTCACCACAATTTCAGATGTTACCTCATGTGACTGTTCACCCTTGCTTCACGGCAAACAGCTCCATCTCATCGTCCGTAAGCAGGTTCTTGATGTGGCGTTGGCAGACCCCCAGGCACTGATCATGGTCATATATGGAAGAGACTTCAGGGATTCAGGAACCCAGTGAAGTTGCTTTATGCCTTTTCCGTTTTATACCTTGTTTGCATCCCCCTGCCCTGGGTCTAATACACTAAGGACACTTACTCATTGTACTCCCAGCTCAATGTATCTTTGTTGTTCAGTTACTACAATGTCCCTGAGTCATCTTGAGTCATGTGGTGTGTTGGCCGTTGGTGTGGTTAGATGAGGAGACTCACAATGAGAAGCTGGTATCTGTAGCAGGTCACAGACTGGAGCAGCAGGTTGTGCAGGTTGCCTGACAGTGACTGTCAATTGGAGGGTCGTTGATTTGCATGCGCTACTCTGAGGCCTTGTATTGAAGCTTTTTAAAAACAAATAAAATAACAGGTGTTAAAAAAAGAATCAGAACTGTAAAAATATCCACACTAACCAAAGAGATCCACAGGTTCAATGTAAATCCTTTCAAGATTCCAATGGTATTTGTCAGAGAAATATAAATGATAAACCTAAAATTTATATGGAGCCAGAAAAGCCTGAATAGACAAAATAAGCTTGAGAAAGAACAAAGCTACAGGCATTCTAGTTTATAATTTCAAACTATGTAACAGAGCTATAGTAATAAGAACAATATGGGGCAGACATATGGCCTAGTGGTCAAAATGCCATTTGGGATACCTGTATTCCATATTGGAGTACCTGGATTCTAGTTGCAACTCCAGTCACAATTCCAGATTCCTGATAATGTGTACACAGGGACGCAGCAGGTGACAGCTCAAGTAGTTGAATTGTATGGGAGACCTTGATTGAATTCCAGGCTCTTGGCTTTGGCCTGACTCAACCCTAGTGACTGGGGGTATTTAGGGAGTAAACCACTAGATAGGGAATTTCTGTCTGTCTCTGTGTCTTTGCTTCTATGTTTGTCTCTCACATAAATAAATAAATCATTTTAAATGGCATTGTACTGGCATGAAAAAAGGTACAATAGTCCAATAGAATAAAGTCCAGAATTAGACATATGTATACATTATTAACTAAACTCTTAAGATAAGCACCAGAATATGGGATAGAGAAAAGATGATTTATTGAATAATTGATGTTGTAGAAACTAGGTATCTACATCAAAATAATAAACTTTGGCCCTTATTTTATACAATATACAAAAAGTAACACATAGTGGGTTAAAGATTTATATGTAAAACCTGTGACCATAAAGCTCTTACAAGAAAACACGAGGAAAAGCCTTCTTGACATTTTTGCCTTGGAAATTATTTTTTGGATTTAACACCAAAAGCACACACAGCAAAAGCAAAAATAAACAAATTAAAAAGCTTGCAAAGGAACAGTGAACCAAATGAAAAATATATTTATAAAATGGGACAATTTTTAAAAAAATATAGTTCTGATATGGGGTTAATATTCAAAATACTTAAGGAACTTCTACAACTAAAGAGAAATAGTAATAATGATGGCTTAATTAAAAATCAGTAGATGTCCTGAACAAACATTTTTTCCAAAGAAGACACTTGTTAAGCTGGTTATGGAAAAATTGATCAAAATCACTAGTAATTGGGTAAATTCAAATCAAAACCTCAAGATATCACCTCACTCATGTTAGGATGCTTCTAATAAGGAAGACAAGAACTAACATGCTGGGAGGGAGAGAAAGGAATGCTTGTACACTGTTGATGGGGATACAAATTAGTACATTCACTATGAAATAATATAAGAATTCTTCAATATAACACAAACAAAACTATCATACAATCAACTCTCCTACTTCAAGGTATATACTCAAAAGAAATGAAAACATCCTCATGTTGATTGCAGCATTATTTATAAAACTAAGACATGAAAACCACCTACGTGTCCATCAGCAAATGAATAAAGAAAATAAAAACATAATGAAAATATATGATAGGCTGGTGCCACAGCTCACTAGGCTAATCCACCTGCGGTGCCAGCACCCCGGGTTCTAGTCCCGGTTGGGGCGCCAGATTCTGTCCTGGTTGCTCCTCTTCCAGTCCAGCTCTCTGCTGTGGCCCGGGAAAGCAGTGGAGGATGGCCCAACTGCTTGGGCCCAGCATCCGCATAGGAGACCAGTAGGAAGCACCTGGCTCCTGGCTTCGGATTGGTGCAGTGCACTGGCCACAGTGCTCCAGCCATAGCTGCCACTTGGGGGTGAACCAATGGAAAAGGAAGACCTTTCTCTCTGTCTCTCTCTCTCTCACTGTCTAACTCTGCCTGTCAAAATATATATATATATATATGATAAAAATGTTTCCATATCTTAGCTATTGTGAACTGAACTACAATTTATTGGGGGTACAGATGACTCTTTTTCATATGTTGATTTTTTTCCCTAAGATTCCCAGTAGTGAGATTGCTAGGTCATATGGTGCTGAATGAATAAAGAAATTATGGTATATATACACTATGGAATACTACCCAGATATAAAAAAGAATGAATCCTATCTTTTGCAACATAATGAATGCAACTGGAAATCATTACACTTATAAAATAAAATGGTCCCAAAAAGAAAAATGCCATATTTTCCCCTGATCTGTGGTAACAAAGTAGCAAAAATGTAATATACTGGAGTAAATTGTCATTTGGAGGTTCAGTGATTATTTACATCCCTTGTCTCTACTGTTGAGGAACAGTGTTATTTTTCTTCTTACTATTGTTTGAACTCCTTATTTACTGAAGGGTTAATCTTATGGGTATAAAATAAACTGAAAGCAGATCATTGTAAAAATTAAGAGAGGGAATAAGAGAGGAAAGAGGGGGCAGGGTGGCAACGTGGGGGAGGGGGAGGATGGGGTGGGAAGTAGCACTATATTCCTAAATCTGTATTCATGAAATACATGAAATTCTTTTTTTTTTAACTTTTATTTAATGAATATACGTTTCCAAAGTACGAATAGTGGATTACTATGGCTTCCCCCCCATACTGTCCCTCCCACCCACAACCCTCCCCTTTCCCACTCCCTCTCCCCTTCCATTCACATCAAGATTCATTTTCGATTATCTTAATATACAGAAGATCAGCTTAGTATACATTAAGTAAGGATTTCAACAGTTTGCTCCCACACAGAAACATAAAGTGAAAAATAATAGATGATTTTTTTAATGATGATGAAATCAGATCAGACCTATTGTCATGTTTAATCCCAGTGAGAGTCAAGTTGGGAATTGATAGTTTCTTTTCTTTTCTTTTCCTTTTTTTTTTTTTTTTTACAGAGGATCAGTTTAGTATGCATTAAGTAAAGATTTCAACAGTTTGCACCCCCATAGAAACACAAAGTGAAATATATTATTTGAGTACTCGTTATAGCATTAAATCTCAATGCACAGCACATTAAGGACAGAGATCCTACATGAGGAGTAAGTGCACAGTGACTCCTGTTGTTGACTTTACCAATTGACACTCCTGTCTATGGCATCAGTAATCTCCCTATGCTCCAGTCATGAGTTTCCAAGGCTATGGAAGCCCCTTGAGTTCTCCGACTCTTATCTTGTTTAGACAAGGTCATAGTCAAAGTGGAGGTTCTCTCCTCCCTTCAGATAAAGGTACCTCCTTCTTTGAAGACCTGTTCTTTCCACTGAGATCTCACTCACAGAGATCTTTTGCCAGAGTGTCTTGGCTTTCCATGCCTGAAATACTCTCATGGGCTTTTCAGCCAGATCTGAATGCCTTTAGGGCTGATTCTGAGGCCAGAGTGCTATTTAGGGCATCTGCCATTCTATGAGTCTGCTGAGTATCTCACTTCCCATGTTGGATCACTCTCCCCTTTATTTATTCTATCGGTTAGTGTTAGCAGGTACTAGACTTGCTTATGTGCTCCCTTTGACTCTTAGTCCTTTCATTATGATCAATTGCGAACTGAAATTGATCACTTGGACTAGTGAGATGGCATTGGTACATGCCACCTTGATGGGATTAAATTGGAGTCCCCTGGTATGTTTCTAACTCTACCATTTGGGGCAAGTCAGCTTGAGCATGTCCCAAATTATATATCTCTTCCCTCTCTTATTCCTACTCTTATGTTTAACAGGGATCACATTTCAGTTAAATTTCAACACTTAAGAATAACTGTGTGATAATTACAGAATTAAACCAGTCATATTAAGTAGAACAGACAAAAAAACTACTAAGAGGGATAATGTATTAAGTTGTTCATTAACAGTCAGGGCTATGCTGATCAAGTCACCGTTTCCCATAGTGTCCCTTTCACTTCAACAGGTTTCCTTTTTGGTGTTCAGTCAGTTGTCACCGATCAGGGAGAACATATGGTATTTGTCCCTTTGGGACTGGCTTATTTCACTCAGCATGATGTGTTCCAGATTCCTCCATTTTGTTGCAAATGACTGGATTTCGTTGTTTCTTACTGCGGTATAGTATTCTAAAGAGTACATATCCCATAATTTCTTTATCCAGTCTACCGTTGATGGGCATTTAGGTTGGTTCCAGGTCTTAGCTATTGTGAATTGTGCTGCAATAAACATTAGGGTGCAGACCTCTTTTTTGTTTGCCAATTTAAATTCCTTTGGGTAAATTCCAAGGAGTGGGATGGCTGGGTCGAACGGTAGGGTTATCTTCAGGTTTCTGAGGAATCTCCAGAGTGACTTCCATAGTGGCTTGACCAGTTTGCATTCCCACCAACAGTGGGTTAGTGTCCCTTTTTCCCCACATCCTCGCCAGCATCTGTTGTTGGTAGATTTCTGAATGTGAGCCATTCTAACCGGGGTGAGGTGGAACCTCATTGTGGTTTTGATTTGCATTTCTCTGATTGCTAATGACCTTGAACATTTTTTCATGTGCCTGTTGGCCATTTGGATTTCCTCTTTTGAAAAATGTCTATTGAGGTCCTTGGCCCATCTCTTAATTGGGTTGTTAAGGGTTAATAACCAGAATCTACAAAGAGATCAAGAAACTCCACAAAAACAAAACCAACAACCCAATTAAGAGATGGGCCAAGGAAATTCTTATACATTAAAAAATTTTAAAAAATGTTAATCAGCCACAGAAGAGTAGGAAATCAGGTCATTTACACAATTTAGATGCCCTGGTGGATGTTTTGCTATGTGATATAAGCCAGACATGGAATGACAAGCGCTGCATTATCTGACTCATGTGTCCATTCAGTAAAGTTGATTTTTTTGAATAGAGCAGGACATCAGTGTTTGAGGAGTGGGGGAATACGGAGATGTTGGCTAGAGTATAAACTTTCAGTTATAAGACAAATTCTGTGTGTATAATATATAATATGATGATTATTGCTAATAATAGTAACTCACTTAAAATTCGCTGAGAGTGGATCTTAAATTCTATTGCAATACACACAAGGGTAATTCAACATAGTAATAGATGTATTGACTAATTTGATTGTGGAAGTCACCACTCAATATATACACATATCAAAACATCACATTGTACACCTTGAAGGTATACACGTTTTGTCAATTATACCTCATTAAAGCTAGAGAGTAAAAAAAGGAAGGAATGTAACTCAAAATGAATGAAAACATAAATGCAAAACATAACACTTTAAAACTTCAGAGAAGTAGGTGACTTAAGGTTTGATGATAAGTGTTTTAATGTAAAATTTATAAAATGATCTATGAAAGAAAAATAGATATGTTGAACTTTATTAAAGTTAAAAACATGCTCTACAAAAGACATTTTTAAGACTGAAAAGGCAAGCCTGAGACTGGGAAGAATATTTACAAAATATATCTAATACAGAACTCATAACTAAAATACACAAAGGACTCAGAGTTCAACCCAATTAAACAACTGAATTAAAAAGTGGCTTAAGGATCAGAACATAAACCTCAGTAAATAAAATATACAGATAGCACAGGAAGCAATTTCCAAAATGACTTCTTAATTGGAAATTACCAATTAAAACAGCATATAAAACAGCAAATAAAACGATGCGGGCTGAACATGGGCCCTCATCCCATGTTTTAGAGTAGCTAAACTCTCTGAAAGTGACACCACTAAGTGCTGGAAAGATACAGAGCAACAGGAGCTCCCTTCCACTGCTGATGGGAATAAAAGATGGTGCAGTCACTTTGGCAGTCAGTTTGGCAGTCTGCTACGAAGCTAAGCATTGTCTGACCGTATGACCCAGCAGTCAAGCTCCTGAGTTATAACTGATTCGAAAATCTTATGTTCGCACCAAAAGCTACATGTAAATGTTTTCAGAAACTTTATCCATGTACTGGAAGCCTTTCCCTAAGCAAGTGGATAATCAAATTGTAGAATACCCTTGAAATATTATTCGGAAATATGAAGAAATTTGCTATCAAACCAGGCAAGTATGGATGAACCTGGAATGTAGGTTACTAAGTGAAAGACGCCAGTTTGAAAAGACTGCAAACTTTATGATTCTAACTATAGAGCATTCTGAAACACAAAACTACAGAATCAGGAAAACGATCAGTGCTTGGCAGGGTACAGAGTAGGCGGAGCCTGGGATTTGTAGAGTGATGAGACCATCCTGGTGTGCTCCAGTCCACCCTGTTCAGATGTGGCCTGAGCTCAGTGACCTCATCCCAGAGAGGACATTATGAAAAGTAGGGGGAAAAGAGCAACCTTACAGTGGGGAAACCCAGAAAGCACTACCTCTGCCAAGGGCCCAAGGCCCAAACTGATAGTGACAATGTTGGCAGTATGCGTACCTTGATAGGATGTACAAAAATGGCACTAACCTCTCTGGTCTTCTTCCCAGTAACACTAATCCCAATGTAACCATGAGAGAAGCTTCAAACAAATTCCATTCAAGGGGAATTCTGCAAATAGGACGACCATCTCTTTTCAAACTTACCAAGGTCATCATAAACAAGGAAAATCTAGAAAGACATTACCAGTAAGAGGAACCTAAGAGGACATGGCAAGTAGCTGTAGTGTGGTGACTCTAGAGGGATTCAGGAACTAACAAAGATGTTGTAAAAAAAATTAAATCTTTCACAGCAAAATGGATGCAATTGGAGACCATTATGCTTGGTGAAATAAGCTAGTCCCCAAAAGACAAATATCATGTTTCCAAGATTTGTGGTAACCAATATACAGAGTGGAAAAAAATGTAACATATATGAGTGTAATTGGCATTTTGAGGCTTGATTATTATTTAAAGCCCTTGTGTATACTCCTGAGGAACAGTGGTTTTTGTTTTATTTAGGATTTATTTATTTGGAAGGCAGAGTTAGAGAGAGAGAGAGAGAGAGGGAGAGGCCGATGTTGTGGCTCACTTGGTTAATCCTCCACCTGTGGCACTGGCATCCCATATAGGCACCAGGTTCTAGTCTCAGTTGCTCCTCTTTCAGTCCAGCTCTCTGCTGTGGCCCGGGAGGGCAGTGGAGGATGGCCCAAGTGCTTGGGTCCCTGCACCCGCATGGGAGACCAGAAAGAAGCACCTGTTCTCTGGCTTCGGATCGGCACAGCGTCGGCTGTGGCAGCCATTTGGGGAGTGAACCAATGGAAGGAAGGCCTTTATCTCTGTCTCTCTTTCTTTCTCACTGTCTATACCTCTACCTGTCAAATAATTAAAAAAAAAAGAGAGGGGAGAGAGGGAGGGAGATGGGGAGAGAGGGAGAGAGAGAGAGAGGGAGAGGGAGAGGGAGAGGAGGGGGAAGAGAGAGAGAGAGAGAGAGAGGACAGTTCTTCTACCTGCTGGTTCACTCCCCAAATGGCCTCAATAATCAGGGCTTGGCCAGACTGAAGCCAGAAGCCAAGAGCTTCATCTGGGTCTTCCATGTAGGTGCAGGGGCCTAAGGACTCGTGCCATCCTCTGCTGCCTTCCCAGACAGACCAGCATGGAGCTGGATCAAAAATGGAGCAGTTGGGACTTTAACTGGTGACCATACGGGATAACAGAGTCACAGGAGGCAGCTTTACCCACTACACCACAGCACTAGACCCAAAATATAGTTTTTTTTTACTTACTACTTATTGAGTTCTTTATTTAGTGGAGGGATAAACTTGTGATTGTAAAGTAAATTGAAGTATGTCATTGTAAAAATTAAAAGAAAAATAAGAAAGGAAGGAGGAGGGAGTGTGGGAGCAAGGGAGGGAGGGTGGGAAGTATCATTATGCCCCTTAAACTGTATATATGAAGTACATGAAATCTGTTCCCTTTATATAAATAAAAATTATTCTTGAAAAAAGAATAGCATAGAAATGCAAACATTTATGACTGACTTTAGTAGTATGTCAATGTAGGTTCATTAATTGTAACATATAAGTTGTTAGTAATACTTAAAACTGGGCTTGCAGATCTATGAGAACTCCCTGAAGTATCTTCTCAATCTTTCTGTCAACCCAATTCCAAACAACAAAGTATTTTTTAAAGATTTATTTATTTAAAAGTCAGAGTTATGCAGAGAGAGGAGAGGCAGAGAGAGAGAGAGAAGTCTTCCATTCGCTGGTTCACTCCCCAATTGGCCTCAACAGTCAGAGCTGTGCTTATCCGAAGCCAGCAGCCAGGAGCTACTTCTGGGTCTCCCATGTGGGTGCAGGGACCCAAGGACTTGGGCCATCTTCTACTGCTTTCACAGGCCACAGCAGAGAGCTGGATCAGAAGTGTTAGCATCCAGGACTCAAACCTGCTCCCATATGGAATGCCTGCACTGAAGGCAGCGGCTTTACCCACTACGCCACAGCACTGGCCCCAACAAAGTGTTTTTGAATGATATCCTATGCTGCCTCCATTTTGTTTAAAATAGATCCAAAGTCAAATCACTCGTGAGCCTATCAAATTGATAGACATATGCTGTGCTTTCTGGTTCTGCAGTAAAGGCAGGCATATGAGAAGGCTGGAGTATTGATGCCTGAGGCAATCCACAAGAGTTGCTTACAGGTGATTTTATCAAACTCATTTAATCATTGTTTTATTGGCAGATATGCTGTTTTTCTCTTTATCAGTAGTGCATCTAAGTAAAGGTTCCTAGAAGGTAAATAGAGAAATATGAGAAGTCACAGGATGTATCTACTTTAATAGATGCCACCTGAAAACCCACCAATTTGTATTCCCACCCATAAGACAGTTTATCAGTTGTGTATTATTTAGAGAATCTGTTGTGCAAAATGTCCCACATCATTGTAGCTTCAATTAATGTTTCTCTGATTACCAGTGAGGTGTTCATTCTGCCACTCCACCAAGGAAGGAGAGACACCTTACCCAAAACAGGGTGAGATGGCTGAACACACAACACTTGACAAAGGAGGTCAACAACACTGACTTCATCACATACACTCCAGCCAGCAGCAGGTGGACACGACATGCCACAAGGGGCACAAGGGGGTTTCCCCTGGGAATGGAGTGAACCATCAGGGGCTGTAGCAAAGGGAGGCAGGCTTTGTAAGAGGATGAGGTGCCCTGGTTGCCATTTGAGGATGGGATTGGCTGTTCTGCAAAGGCTCATTGGCTATCAGGGAAGTGGACACCATTAGGATGAGCAGATGGTTGAGCTGGGAGGAGAGGTAGCTGAGTGCGGGGCTTTTCCCATGGGTACAGGGATATCTGGTGTGAGTGGGTGGTGATTCTAGGCTAGAATTTGGGGCCTTATGAAGTTCAATGATGTCATGGAAGTGTATGAAAATTTAGGACTTAAAGTTCAGTGACCATCTTTTTATATATTTATCAGCTAATTCTAACTCCCATTCTTTTTTATTTATTTATTTTTTTGACAGGCAGAGTGGACAGTGAGAGAGAGAGACAGAGAGAAAGGTCTTCCTTTGCCGTTGGTTCACCCTCCAATGGCCGCCGCGGCCTGCACGCTGCAGCCGGCACACCGCGCTGATCCAATATGGCAGGAGCCAGGTACTTCTCCTGGTCTCCCATGGGGTGCAGGGCCCAAGTACTTGGGCCATCGTCCACTGCACTCCCTGGCCACAGCAGAGAGCTGGCCTGGAAGAGGGGCAACCGGGACAGAATCCGATGCCCTGACCGGGACTAGAACCCAGTGTGCCGGGGCCGCAAGGCAGAGGATTAGCCTAGTGAGCCACGGCGCCAGCTTAACTCCTGTTCTTGAATTGCCTGTTTATATTTTCTAACCTATTTGATTTGTGTTGTTTCCAGATCTCTCTCTCTTTCTCTCAATGGTTATCATCCTTTTTGTTACATATATTTCAAATTTCTTTGCGAGTCTGTCGCCGTTTTCATTAAGAATGCTTTTTAGCAGCTTCAAACCTGATTTTACTGTTGTGCTGCATAGAGTACTTCAAAGTATCCTTCATGTGGCTGGGTTCCCCACGTGAGTTGCCACACTCTCCTGCCCGTGCTCCCTCTGTGCCCACTTCTGAGTGTGCTCCTAGTCCTTCTCTACTCCTCCACAGTTGACATAACTGACATATTTTCATTTAATTGTTGTTTAAGGCTGTGTTTAAGGCCTGTGTTCCTTCTGAATTATGGTCTTTTTGCTTTTTATTCGCTGCACTCTTTAATTAGTAGAGAATGAAATCTTTGACTGTAATATAAATTGAAAATACTCATTTCAAAAACAAAAAATAGAAATAAATATTCTTCTTGATATTTAAATTTTCTTTCCCCACTGGTTGTACTAACAAATGGTTTATGAATTATATTTTAAGTTTGATTCTCCAGTTATAATTTCTGAAACATTCCTATTCATACGTTCTTATTTTTATATATTTATATGTTTATCTTTGTCAATGCCTTCCTTCTGCTTTCCTTTAATATGCGTAGTGGAGTTTTATGAATATTACACTGACAATTGCTTTCGTTCCACCCCACAGGGTCTGGTACATGTTTTCATTATGATTATTTTCTATATTTCATGTAATTTTCTTTTTAATTTGTTTTGAACTCAAGAGTTTTTAATTCCAGGGGTTTCCTTAGTTCATTTTCTGTTGCTATATCAAAATACTTGAGATCATTTATAATGAAGGGAGGGATTTATTTGGCTCATGGTTGTGGAGGCAGGGGCGTCTCAGAGCATGGCACTGACATCTGATGAGGGCCTTCCTGCTGCATAATACCATGACCAAGGGCATCACAGGGCAAGTGCACTAGCTCAGGTCTCTCCTGGCTTACAAAGAAGCTGATCCTATCATGGGGCCCCTCCCCCATAACCTCATCTAATCCTGATGACCTCACTCCCCAAATGGCCGAAACGGCTGGAGCTGCACCGATCAGAAGCCAGGAGCCAGCAGCTTCTTCCTGGTCTCCCACACGGGTGCAGGAGCCCAAGCACTTGGGCTATCTTCCACTGTTTTCCCAGGCCACAGCAGAGAGCTGGATCAGAAGAGGAGTAGCCAGGATTTGAACCGGTGCCCATATGGAATGTCAGCGCTGCAGGTGGAGGATTAACCTACTGTGCCATGGCGCTGGCCCCGACAATAAGTTTCAAACATGTGGGCTATTGGGAGTTACATTCAAACCACAGAATTTTGTGTTTGATACTTTTGCTTAAGATTTTAACTTTACAGATATGACATTAAAATATGCTCCTTTGATTTTGCTTGTGCATTTTGTAATCTGTTGAGGTTTTTTTTTTTTCTGATAGCTTAATATGTGGTCAAGTTTTGTGTATGTTTCTTGTCTCTTGAAATAATGAAGGCATATTCTCTGTCTTTGGATTTAAAATACTTCATTCCCTCCCACCCCTAAATTAGAAACACTACGGCCAGGAACAGTTCACAGATAAAATATTTGGGAAAATCATTGGATAAAACGAAGGGCAATTTGTGACAGAGACAGCAGAGAGGCTGAGTGCGGTGGCTCTGTCCAAGCCGAGGCACAGCGCTCAGGGCCTGCCAGTGTGCTTGCCTGTCTCCCAGGGCTGCTGGAGCGGAACTTACACTGGGAGCGGGGGATGCAGAGGAAAGCAGCCGGTGACAAATGCAGAGGAAACCTTGTGTGCCTTCCTCTCCCTCTGCATCGTTTTCTAAAATATGACTATTTTTAAATTTGCTCACCCTTCTTAATACTTAGATTGTGAGAGATCCCACAGGTCCATCTGTCAAGACTTGACTATGTCATCTACCTTTTTTTCCCTCTTTTGTTGCCTTGTCCAGATTTTTTATTTCTGTAGTGTTCTTCCCCTTCCCATTACCTAATGGGCTTTGACAGCCCTGCTCCCATTCTCTCACACTGCCACGTGAAGGTCCCAACTCTCACATGAGCTCTCATTTCAAGTGTAGAACTTTTTTGTGTGTGTGTGCTATCTTTGGGCAGCAATGAAGAACTTTTGGTCAGAATTCCTCTCTGTTTCCTTGAACTCTGCCTCTCCCTGGAGTGCCTCTGTCTTTTCTTTCTCCCCTCTATCTACTATCAACAGATGCAGCCAACTGGCTGTTTGGTGGCAGCTTTCATGGCATCTCCTTGAGTTAGGCCTGGGGCTGGGTGGGGTGAGAGGGTGGCAGATAGTAGGTCTAAGGAGAGGGTCTCGTGTGTCAACTTGGATCTTTCCTGCCACATCCACTGCCCTTACCCTGAGAACCTTTTTCCCCACAAGGCTTGAACTTCCAAGTCTTTCTCAGCCTCTCCATATGGGCATGGTATGTCTGAGCATGTTCACTGGTGAACGCAGCTAGGGCTAAGACATGTGAATGGACCATAGACCCTTATGGAGTGAATGTAGGCTGACCGGAGGCCTCAGACAGCAGAGGCCAGATTCCAATTTCTCCCTAGCACTAAATGAGATGCTTTGAGAATGGAGCTATTTTCCTGTTTTACTTTAAAAGTGGATGTGTTTTTTTTCTATATTTTGATTTTTTTTAATTCTCTCTGTGAGTTAAGGGGTTATATTACTGTGTGCAGGTATTCCTCAACTTACACTGGTGTCCCATTCTGACAAATCCACCGCAAATTCAACATGCCAATGTTGTGGGGCCTGGCAGTTAAAACTCTGGCCAGGATGCCTGAGTCCCACAGCAGAATGTCAGAGTTTCATTCCAGCTTTGGTTCCTGATTACAGCTTCCTGCTAAGGCAGACTTTAGTAGTGCTGAACTAGTTGAATGCTGCCTCCAAAACTCATGTTGAAATGTAATTGTGAGTGTAACAGTGTTGGCAGGTGAGACTTTGAAGAGGTTATTAGGTCATAGGGTTTCTACCTTCATAAATGGAGTAAGGCTGTCTTGTAGGAGTAGGTTATTTAAAAAAAAATTAAAATTTATTTGAAGGTCAGAGTCACAGAGAGAGGGAAAAGAGAGAGAGAGAGAGAGAGAGAGAGAGAGAGAATCTTCCATATACTAGTTTACTCCCCAGATGGTTGCAACAGCCGGGGTTGGGCCAGGCTTAAGCCAGGAGCCAGGAGCTTCTTCCAGGTCTCTCACGTGGGTGGCAGGGACCCAAACATGTGGGCCATCTTCTGCTTCTTTGGTCGGGACATTAGCCAGGAGATGGATCAGAAGTGGAGTAGCTGGCCGGTGTCGTGGCTCACTTGGCTAATCCTCCGCCTGAGGCGCCGCACCCCGGGTTCTAGTCCCGGTTGGGGCGCCGGGTTCTGTCCCGGTTGTTCCTCTTCCAGTCCAGCTCTCTGCTGTGGCCCAGGAAGGCAGTGGAGGATGGCCCAAGTGCTTGGGCCCTGCACCTGCATGGGAGATCAGGAGAAAGCACCTGGCTCTTGGCTTCAGATCAGTGCAGCACGTCGGCTGTGGTAGCCATTTGAGGGGTGAACCAATGGAAGGAAGACCTTTCTCTCTGTCTCTCTCTCACTGTCTAACTCTGCCTGTCAGAAGAAGAAGAAGAAGAAGAAGAAGAAGAAGAAGAAGAAGAAGAAGAAGAAGAAGAAGAAGAAGAAGAAGAAGAAGAAGAAGAAGAAGAAGAAGAAGAAGAAGAAGAAGAAGAAGAAGAAGAAGAAGAAGAAGAAGAAGAAGAAGAAGAAGAAGAAGAAGAAGAAGAAGAAGAAGAAGAAGAAGAAGAAGAAGAAGAAGAAGAAGAAGAAGAAGAAGAAGAAGAAGAAGAAGAAGAAGAAGAAGAAGAAGAAGAAGAAGAAGAAGAAGAAGAAGAAGAAGAAAGAAGAAGAAGAAGAAGAAGAAGAAGAAAGAAGAAAAAAGAAGAAAGAAAGAAGAAAGAAGAAAGAAGAAAG
Organism: Oryctolagus cuniculus; assembly: GCF_051225735.1. NCBI lineage: Eukaryota > Metazoa > Chordata > Mammalia > Lagomorpha > Leporidae > Oryctolagus > Oryctolagus cuniculus. The sequence continues at coordinate 13,255,843 of NC_142878.1, forward strand.
AAGAAAGAAGAAAGAAGAAGAGGAGTAGCTGGAATACCAACCAGTGCCTATATGGGATGCTGGCATAGCAGGTGGCAGCTCAACCCACCGTACGATAGCACTGGCTCAAGAAAAGTCATCTTTAAACAGAAGATAATTTGTGCTTTGTTGTAAGTAAATTCCTACAGTTTTCTTTGTGTTTTCCTTACATGAAATGGAGGAAGAATAAGATTGGGATTACAAATAGTAAACTTGCTATCTTAATGGACCTTTTATTTAAAAAAAGATTTAAAGCTTAATGTTTTAATATCCTCTGTTTGGAGAAGAACATAAGACATTCCAAGGAGCCTTGGTTTGACATTCATGATCTATTAGGAACACAGAGTGAACCCACAGGGGATCTTTCAGATAGGATCTTCCACATGTTCCTCTGAGGCTGCCTTATCAGGCTCAGAGATAATCAGGATGCAAGAACATTGCCAGATTGAGAGAGAAATAGGAATTAGAGGCTGAGAAAGGAATTTAGGTATGGCACAGATATGAGGATGATAGAATTTCATGTGTTCCTTTTATAAAGTTTATGATCTATAATATCACTTTTCCTATTTAAATGCAACAACAATGGGGACTGGGAGTATTTCCTGTCTAATCACTACTACTGCTAGTAGTAGTAGTAGTAGTACTGTTCAAACTTTCTGAAGGTTGGTTTCTATCAAGCCCTGGCTCTGTAGCCCAATCACAGCATAAGGAGGTGGACTGGGTGTGCTCCTGGGGCCATTTGTGCCAATGCCACATGGCAGATAAATCCAATTGGTGATTTGTTGTTGTTCATTTGTTTCCTATAATGAGCACAGTCTCCCTGCAACATTTAAATAAAAGCCCCATTACATCTCCATAGCTACAAATGCTATTACCTTTTTGTCTGGCTATAAAAGTTAACGAGTTCCCTATTGCTGTGGAAAGTTTAGGGGAAAAAAATGCTTCAAATAGATGCTACATAAAGGAGGTCCACTCCTCTTCAGTTTTTCTTTTTTTGAGGACCCAGAGTCTTGATTATTTTACCCTTTACTGTTTCCTATTTTAGAATGTGCCTTGTGCTGCATTATTTTCACTGCTTTCTGGACATAAGTATAACAAGGGCATTAAATATAAGTAAGCAGCATTGAAGGAAATTGCATCAAATCAGCTGAAGAGAACTGAAGAGCATTTTTATGGGCTGCATGTGTTTGGAAGACAGACACAAAGCTGACAGCCTAATAAAAAATTTAATAGCATGTGCTTACCATTTCCCATGGGCTTTCAAGGTCTTCTGCCACAAGAAGAGGCCCGAGAACCTCCACAATGGATTCTCAACTAACTTCCATATCCTTCTGTCAGTCTCATATATGTGAACATGAATTTGGCTTTTTTTTTTTTACTGCATTATTTGATTGCTTAAGAATTCAGCTATTCTAGGGGAACAAAAGGCAAAGTAGCAGTTTGCAGAAGTTTAGATTCTTTCCTTCACATTTTGAGAATAGTTTCAAAAGTGAGTGGTAAGATCGGTATTTGTTTTCACTCTATTTGGTAAAGTCACTTACCCAAGAGGAAACTGAAGCCTAGAACTAATGCATTTGGCCATGTGCAGATCAGTGTACTACAGCATGGTGGTATCGCTTGAGGGCACCAGGCAGGATAGATTTGAGCCGGGTGTGCACAGAAGAACCACATATTTTTGTGAGGGTTAAATAAGAGACAAAAATACTTTGCAAAATGTGTTTCATGTACAATGTTTAGTGAATGTCATGAAAAGGCAGGCACCATGCCAGAAGTGGAAGTTTAGAGAAACACACATTGGTCAGTCCTCAAGAGCCTCTCCTTCCAAAGCTGGAGATCGGGGATTATAAAGTGACCAAGTCAACTTTTAGGAATACAGTAGGTAGAGAAATTTTAATTAAATGTGAGAACAGAGACAAGGGAGTTCCTGGAATCCTCCCAGGAAGGGAGATTTGAGGTTGAATTAGACATGGAAGGGTGGGCTAGAATGGAGGAGCTGGATTGTAGACTCATAGAACTCCATTTGCCAAGAATGGGGCATCAGACTATAGATTATGAATTGTGTGCAAGATGGTGCCAGGGTAACAACTGGAGGGAGGGCAGGATACACAGAGTTGGCATTCTTGGGCTTCATCCTGTGCCATAGGGAATGGAGGGGCAATGCAATTAGATTTGCATTTCATAATAATCAGCCTTACTGCAATCTGTAGATTGAAGTTAATCAAGACTAGAGGCAGGGGCCAGTGTTTGACATCGCTGGCAAAGCCTCCACCGGTGACACCAGCATCTCATATGGGTGCTGATTTGGGTCCCATCTTCAATCCAGCTCTCTGCTAATGCTGCTGGAAAAGCAGTGGAAGATGGCCCAAGTGCTTGTTGCCTACAGCCATGTGGGAGAGCTGGAAGAAGCCCCTGGCTTTAGTTCGGTCCAGCTGCAGCCCCTGCAGCCATTTGGGAAATGAACCAGAAATGGAAGACCAACCTCTCTCTCTCCCCATCTCTCTGTCTTTTTAGCTCTTCCTTTCAAGTAAATAAATGATCTTTTAAAAAAGAATAGAATCAGGATAACTGTAAGAAAAAAAACATTCAAGAATTTACAAACATCCGTGATTATGCTGGAGAGGTGGGCAGAGGAAGAGGCGGTTGATGAGGATCAAACAGGAGATGAGAAATAGGAGCATCTAGGTAATCCCTCTGCTCCCCCTCTGCACCATCCATGTGGTCAGCAATAGTGAGCCTGTCAAGGGCTGGCTGAGCTCTTCACCCAAAAGCCCTTTCATTTTCTAGGCAGGGCTGTCAGAGGATGCTCCCTCGATCACTCCATGTTTACCTCCCTGATCACCACCTGCCCTGCTTAGACTCACTTGTGAAGAACAGATGAAAACACAAGCTGACTGTTAGTGAGAAGTCCCGGTGCCTACACCTTAACACACTCCTGTCTACTTCTCATTGGATCTCAGAGAGCTTCCTTTAAGTGAGACAGTGACTTATTACCCAAGAGTTTACTGAAGATACACGCAGATAGGTCTCAAACCATGTTTAAGGCTAGTCCTTCCTGTAAAAATTCATGTGTTCTTTTGACCTTTCTGATTAAATTAAAATGTTTATCCCTATGGCTGATACTAATTAAGAGGCCCATGTACAACATCAGGGGACTTGGGCTGCATTTCCATTTCCAGTTCTTGACTCTGCTAATGCAGACCCTGGCCAGCTCGAGTCACTGGGCTCCTGCAACCCTTGTGGGAGACCTGGGCAGTGATCTGGCAGATGTTCTTTCTTTTTCTTTCTCTCAAATATTTTTAAAAGACTTTATATCACTGCAAGGATATGTGGAGTCAAAACCATTTAATGTGAGTTGGAGCCAGTGTCCTTTTTTCCTTTTATTATTTTATTTATTTTTCTTTAACATTTTTAAACAATTTATTTATTTATTTATTTATTTATTTATTTTTTGACAGGCAGAGAGAGAGAGAGAGAGAGAGAGAGAGAGAAAGGTCTTCCTTCCATTGGTTCACTCCCCAAATGGCCGCTACACTGATCTGAAGCCAGGAACCAGGTGCTTCTCCTGGTCTCCCATGCGGGTGCAGAGCCCAAGCACTTGGGCCATCCTCCACTGCCTTCCCAGGCCACAGCAGAGAGCTGGACTGGAAGAGGAGCAACCAGGACAGAACCCGGTGCCCCAACTGGGACTAGAACCCGGGCTGCGGTGCCACAGGGGGAGGATTAGCCAAATGAGCCATGGCGCTGGCCAAAAATTTTATTTAAAATACACAGACACAGGGTTTTTTCTCCTTACTTCTTGTTGAATTCTTTATTTAGTGTATGGTTAGGATTGTGATTGTAAAGAAAATTGAAAGAATGTCATTGTAGAAATTAAAAGAAAAATAACACAAAGGAGGTTGGAATGAGGGTGGGAAGGAAGGTAGAGTGGGAAGTATTATGTTCTTAAAACTGTGTACATGAAATACATGAAGCTTGTACCCTTTTTATAAATAAAAAATTAAAAATATTTTCTGTTGTTTAAGTCACACTATCTATGGAGTTGTGATATACCTGCCATTGGAAACTAATGCAGAGCCCTATAATGCTTTCAAGGGGTGCAGGTGAGAGCCATGAACAGAGGAATTTCCAGATTAGCAAACCCAAGGAGGCAGGGTGACTGAGCAAGCAGACTTCTCATCTTTAAGGACAATTGTAGAGCAAAGCAGCATCATTTCTCTACTGACAGAGCTCTCCCTGTCATGTAAATAAATTTTCTTCCTCCCTCCCTCCCTCCCTCCCTTCCTCCCTTCCTCCCTTCCTTCCTTCCTTCCTTCCTTCCTTCCCCCTCTCTTTCTTTCTTTCCTTCTTTCTTTTTCTTCTTTGCTGAAGGATTTTATTAAACTAAGTGTGTAATTTACAAACAGTTTCATAAGGACATTTAAAAGCAAAGTTGTTAAAACTTTAATAAAAATACACAGTTGACAGAAAAATTACTTTTTCTTTATAGCACAAGTAGAAACATTTTGTTTCTGGCATACTGGTTGAAAAATTTATAATATATATTCTTCCCTGATAGCTGCAATACTGCATTTTAGTGAGTAGCCTCACCACTAATTCAATCATTTGTTAACCAACTTTACCATTTGGACCCTAAGAATCAATTGCTCAACTTGCAGGAGGATGTTAATAAAATTTGTCACATGTCACATGAAGTCATGAAAAGCCCTTCAAAATGCAGATATATTGTAATCTTGTTTCTCTGTTATATTCTTTACCCTTTTAAGTCAAGAATTAAAAATAAAAACTAGCATGGATTTCCGGCAGTCTGGCGTAATTCCGGAGTCTGCAGCCATGGCTGTGAGGTGTTGCCTGGTTTGAAGCCAGAAACTGCTTCCTGCTTATGCTTTTATATCTCTGGAATCATTAGATGTGTTACTTAAACTCTTCAAGATTTTGCTTCAGGACTGTGGTTTCCAATGTTCTCTAGTTTTGTCCGTGTGCATCCCACGGGTGTCTGAGAGATCGTGTGGCAGCAGAAAGGCGAGCAGCTGAGCTCACCGGCTCTTGGAGCCCAACCTTATGGACACACCACCCTCTTCTGCCAACACAGAAAGACTTCTGCCTGCAGCCACCCGGCTCAGGGAAACCATCTGCTTGGTTATCTTGAGTCTTTCTTTGTCTTTTTCCCTTCAAGTCTCCCATGTGGTAGAAGGTACATTTGAGGCTTGGTGAAAAAGCCCCTGTGCTATATTTGTTTTGTCAGGGACCCTTTCAAAAACATAGCTTAAAATGGCAATGGGTATTCTAAAAAAAATACAGTGCACATGCACCCATATCTGCAATTTTGCTTTCCCCTGCTTCAGTCACCTGGGGCCAACTGGAAAAATCCCCTAAATCAACAGTCCGTGATTTTTTCAATCACTTACCACAGCATATTGTTATATTTGTTTTATTTCAGCATGGGTTATTATTGTTAATCTCTTCATGTGCCTAATTTATAAACTAAACTTTATCATACATATGTGTGTATTAATATATACATATATGTGTACACATATATATGTATGTATGTGTGTATATATATTATATATATACATAAACCATGATATATAGTTCTGCTACTTTAAAGAAATGCCTGCTCTGAAACTTAATCCATCAGCATTGCAGTCTTTAACTATGTGAGTAAAATATTCACTGGTTTTGCTTTTCTCCTAATAAAAGAAAGGCATACTGTATCACTAATTCTATAATTTGGCCAATCTGTCATTAACTTGAAAACCTGGAAAGAACAAAATCAGCAATCTATTAACTGATGAAATTAATTATCTCTCAAAATCAAAATTCAATAGTTATTTAATTTAACTATGCTGACTTTACTGTAAAAAAAAACACACATTAAAATGTAAACGTGGGCACAAAAAGAGGTCTTTATAAAAATAAGCCTGCCAGCTCTCTCTCGATTTCTCATGGGTCACTTTTGCAGGGTTGAGAGCCAGATGAGCCAGATTGTGCTCACCTGGTAAAGACCTCGGCTCTACACCAACAGAGCCAGTCAGTTCGTTGAGCTGAAAAGCTGGTGGAGCAGATAGTAACTCAGAGGGTCTCTGAGAAGAGATGTGGCCATCTCTGGCATGAAACTCGGCGTCTCAGTTTTACCTTTTGCACTGTCTCCAGCTGGAACTGTACAACACATTAGCATTTTCTCCATTTCCTATTCTTCACTCATAAATTCTTTAGTGCTTCCGTGAAATTTCACATAATCCTTTTGGAGATTCTTCTTTGTTTCTAAAGAGTCAGTAAAACTAATTTTCTCATTTAATTCATGATTTGAAGTGCTCAATACATAGTTTAAAATGTCAGACAAATTCAAAGAAAAATGTATGCTGTCTCCAATGTCTGTTGCTACTACAGACTTCTTCATTTCATTCTCGTCTTTAGGGCTTGTAGCGTTTAGATATGCAAGAAAGACTGATAGATGCTACATAATCCTGGGAGTTCTGCCTAACCATCAGGAAGTGCTTCTTTAGTATTCTTTTGACCTACAACAACATCAGAAAATATGCTTGCTAGTAATCTAGATTTTGCAGGAGTTACAGCTCTTCTGTCTGCTCTGACTTTTCCCCTTCTCTGTCATAGACAGACTGTACATACATTAGTGCTACTCATTCAAAACTGAATGTGAAGTTAAGGGGTTTGTTTTTTACAGAGACATGGGACAGGCATTTGGCTTAGCAGTTGGGACACACATGTCCTACATCAGAGTACCTGGGTTCAATACCTGGCACCAGCTCCTTCCTCCTAATGCAGACTCTGGGAGGCAGTGATGATGGCACAGTGATGGGGCTCCTGCCACTTACATGAAGACCTGGACTGAGTTCACAGCTTTTGGCTTTGGCCTTGGCCCACCCCTGGGGGTTGTAGGCATTTAGGGAGTGAACCAGCAAATGGGAGCTCTGTGTGTCTCTCTCTCTGTGTGTCACTTTGTGTCTCAAATAAATTAATTAAATTTTACAGAGGAAGAATTGTCTATGTTTTTATTATTCAAATCAATACTTTGTAGAAAAGGAATGGGAGTCATAAAACTTATAAACTCACTTGAACCACTTAAACTATTAACGTCTTATTCAGGAATAAGTGAATTGATTTTCAATAGAGGAGTTCATTTCTGAAAAGCATTCTTTATTAAAGACTCCAAGCCTTCAGTTAACTCCCTGTCTAAAACTGAGTTCATCTTTGAGTCTTCATTCTCTTCTTAAGAAAAACACTTTTTATTATTTTATTTCTTGCTGCAATTTCTTCACTCTTAGAAACAGTGAGTTCTCTGAGATGATCATTCTTTCAGATAGCTCCAATACACAACCCGCTGCATTTTCAATTTAGAGGGTTACTGTGAAGATTAAATGAGACAAACTGTGATAATCTGGGCACCAGGTCTGGCACGTAGGGAAGCTTCCCGCTGTTTACTTGGAAATCTCAATTAGGAGAAAACAAGAATACAGCATCCAGATTCAGGTGAGAAAACAACCTGGGGCCAGTGTTGTGGTATTACAGGTTAAGCCACTATCTGCAAAACCAGCATCACTTATGGATGCTGGTTAGAGTCCTACCTGCTCCATTTCCAATCCAGCTTGCTGCTAATGTGCCTGGGAAGGCAGAGGAGGATGGCCCAAATCTTTGGGCCCTTGTACCCACATGGGAGACCCAGATGAAGCTTCTGGCTCCATTGTAGCCATTTAAGGAGTGAACCAGCAGATGGAAGATCTCTCCCTCTCTCTCTCTCTCTCTCTCTCTCTCTCTCTGAAAGTCAGAGTTACACAGAGAGAAAAGGAGAGGCAGAGAGAGAGAGAGAGAGAGAGAGAGAGAGAGAGAGAGAGAGAAAGTCTTCTATATGCTGGTTCACTCCCCCAATTGGCTGCAGTGGTTGGAGCTGCATCGATCTGGAGCCAGTCCCATGGGGGTGCAGGAGCCCAAGGAATTGGGCCATCTTCTACTGCTTCCCCAGGCCATAGCAGAGCTGGAACAGAAGTGGTGCAGCCAGGACTTGGACAGGTGCCCATATGGAATACTGGCACTGCAGGCGGTAGCCTGAACCACTACACCACATCGCTGGTGTCCCCCCCCCCGCCCCCCGCCCCCCGCTAAACAAATAGAAACAAATCTTCAACAACAACAAAAAGAAAACATCTCAGGGATGCTAGAAACAGAGTTCTTTCTAACTATTGTCTGTTGCATAGTTTCTGAAGAAAGAGTAAATACTGATACCATCATATTTTACTTCTAAAACTCCATCATTATAGGAACATTTTGCTATTTAAACACTCCTGTAAACAAAGCTTAAAAGTCAAAGGCAGTTTCCTAATATCATCTAATACACAATCTATATCCAAGTTCCTTCTTTGAGACAATGTCTTTGAAATAAATGACTTTTGTAATTTCTGTTAACCCAGTAAGCAATCTATCCACATAATTCCACTTTGTTTGTATACCTTTTCAATTTTGAAAATCCTTTCATTTTTTTTTCTTCTTTCATGATCTTGATTTACTGAAAGAACTGAGCTTATAGAATATGTTTTACTCTGGAATATTACAAAGGTATCTCAAAAAGTTCATGGCAATGGAAATTGAATCTGAACATAGAATAGTGATTGCCAGAGGCTTGCAGGGTTGGGGGGAGAGAGGCAGTTTGGATAATGGGTACTTAAACAGAGTTATATCGAAGGAATAAATTCCTAGGGTTACACATTGTAATGTGGTGACTGTAATTCACAATACCTTGTTAGATGTCTTATGAGAAAATAGCAGAAATGAGTTCCAAGGCTCCAATCCTAAAGCAATGTCAAGGACAGGGAATGCTGGCTGCTCTCATCTGACCAGTACATGTTATGTACATGAATTGAAATGTCTCACTGTAGATCATAAAAGTGTATGATTATAGTTCACAGAAAATCTAAGAAAAAAAGTCAATTTTTTGGTGCAAAAAATGAGATTCCTCATGGTTTTATCATGATATGCATTTCTTCAACCTTTCTGACCACCCTTCCTTTGGCTGATTCTCCTGGTTTCCATATGTCACACAATTGAGAAATTGGATTGCAAATGTGTTTATATTTGTACTAAAAATCTTTTGGCAAGAGTGCAGCTTCTGTGTATGTGATTCTGCGCCACGTCAGAAGACATATAATGTTAATAACTCTCTGCAGCAGTGTGAAGTTCATCACAAAGCTGAATGTGACCACGGACACTCCATCTCCAAAGTATGTTTTCCCCTTCCTCGTCTGCCAGCACCGCCCAGGGTGATATTACGGGACTGTAGGAATATCTCATTCCTCACTAGCCCTGCTACAGTGCTTTCAGAATCCCTTGATGATACTTTCTGAATCACTCAATTTACTCAAACTTACAAACTGGAGATTTTCTTAAGTTTTTACTCCTTCAATATTTATTTATTTATTCTCTTCTTTTGTGTAGCTCTCAAAATGTCTGCCGCAATGCTGGTATTGAAATATCTATTAACAAAACTGTCCTACTCCATACTTCCTGCTCCAACACTTGCTTTACAGCACCCTAAGCATGAGTTGGTAGGGCACCTCGATCCCAGGATTAGGGCTCCTATTCATTGTGGGATTCTGGCTGTGCTCCTGAGCTCTGGTTCCATAGACAACTTCTTTTTTTTTTTTTTTTTTAAGACTGATTAATGATCCATCTTTATTTTACAGTAAGCTCTACTTAGCTATTTTTTTTTATATTTTATTTAATGAATATAAATTTCCAAAGTACGACTCATGGGTTACAATGGCTTCCCCTCCCATACCGTCCCTCCCACCAACAACCCTCCCCTTTCCCACTCCCTCTCCCCTTCCATTCACATCAAGATTCATTTTCGATTATCTTAATATACAGAAGATCAGCTTAGTATACCTTAAGTAAGTATTTCAACAGTTTGCTCCCACACAGAAACATAAAGTGAAAAATAATAGATGATTTTTTTTAAATGATGATGAAATCAGATCAGACCTATTGTCCATAGACAACTTCTGAAGCATCCTAAATTTTAGTGGTGGAATTGAAGCAAGGATATGAACCATTTACATATTGCTTATTTTTTATTTTAGATAATTATAGATTCAGGTCCAAGAATAAATAAGGAGCCCATGCAGTATCCCCTTCACCTAAGTCCCCCCAGTGCTAACAACTTGCATAAAAATAATACAATATCACAAGAAGAAGACTGGTACTGTTGTAATCTGTCTATCTTACTCAAACTTCCCCTAGCTTGCATGTACTCATTTGTCTGTATGTGGATATTATTTCTTATGCAATTGTACATTACCTTTCCTGCGCAGAGTGGTAGAACTGCCACAAGTCATGCCACAAAACAGAGCCATAATAGGGATTCTTCAACCGCCTTTGGTGTCTCAGGCTCTCCCTTTATGGCAACCTCTGGCAGCCACCAATCTGCTCTCTATCTCTACAATGTTGTCATTTCAGAAGCATTTTACTCATGGAATCATACAACATGCAGCTTTTAACATTGACTCTACTCTTGTTACTCAGCATAATCTCCTTGAAACCCATCCAAGTTGTTACCAAAAGTTTGTTTCATTTTACTGCTCAGAGTATTTCATGATATGAAAGTACCACAGTTTTACCACTCACCCACTGAGGAGCGCTGGAGTGGTTTCCAGTGTTCAGTTGTTATGAATAAAATTGCTGTGAATGTAAGTTTTTATTTCTCTGGGACAAATGCCTAGGAGTGTAATTGCTGGTCTGGGTACGTATGTTGTGAGTATTTTGTAACAAAGTGCCAGATTTTTCCGGAGTGACGGTACCACTGTACCATTTTACACTGGCACCAACAATGCAGGACTGATCCAGTTCCTCCGTGTTCTTGCCAGGATTTGCTGACATCACTGTCTTGTTGTTGTTTGTTTTAGTCATTCTGATAGGTGTGTAGTGATATTCCATTGGGATTTTAATTTTCATTTTTCTAATGGCTAGAGATGTTCAACACCTTTTCAAGTGCTAATTTGTCTTCTGCATAGCCTCTTCAGTGAAATCTGTTTTGTTTATTTTCTCACTGGATTGTTTGTTTTAATCATTGAGGTTTGAAGTGTTTGGTAATATTCTACATCTAAGTTATTTATGGAATATGTGGTTTACAGATATTTTCCCAGATCTTCATTTTCTTGTCATGGATTCACAGAGCAAAATTTTGATGAGGCTCAATTTATCAGTTTTTCTTTGTACAGATCATGCTTTTGGTGCCAAATCTTAAAAAGTCTTTGCCTAGCAATATAAGCTGATTTTTTTACCTGTATCTTCTTCTTCAAAAGTTTTATAATTTTATATTTTTCAGTTATATCCATTAACTATTTTTCAGCTAGTTTTGGCGTAAGCTGTGAGATTTAGGTCAGTGGTCTTTTTTTATTTTTTTGAAATTATTCCAGCAACATTTATTGAAAAGACCATCCTTCCCCCACAGCATTGCTTTATCTCCTTTGTCAAACTCCCTTAGGCTTATTAGTATGTGTCAATTTTTTTTTTAAGATTTATTTGTCTATTTCAAAGGCAGGGTTACAGAGAATGAGGAAGAGACAGACAGACACACACACACACACACACAAAGAGAGAGAGAGAGAGAGAGAGAGAGAGAGAGAGAGAATCTACCATCTACTGGTTCACTTCCCAAATGGCTGCAACAGTCAGGGCTGGGCCAGGCCAAACCCAGGAGCTAGGAGCCAGGAGCTTCATCTGGGCTTCCCACATGGGTGGCAGGGACCCAGCCACTTGGACCACCTTGTGCTGCTTTCCCAAGCACATGGACAGAGAGCTGGATTGGAAGTGGAGCAGCTGGGACTCAAACTAGCACTCGTAATGGATTGCTGGTCTTGCAGATGGTGGCTTAACTCACTGCACCACAACGCTGATCAATGCATATATTCTTCTGCCCATAGCACACCCTCTTAACTATATATGTAGTTGGCTCTCCATATTTCTGAATTTCCCATCTGTGAACTCAACCAACTGGGGTCACAAATATTTTTAAAAATTGTGTCTGTACTTGTCATGTACATTTTTGTCTTGCCATTTCCTAAACAGCAGAGTTTAGCCATTATTTACGTACATAGAATTTGTACTGTGGTAAGTATTATAACTAGCCTAGACATGATTTAACATATATCCAAATGGGCAGGTATTTGGAAAAGCAGTTAAAATGTGAGTTGTGATGCCTGCATCCCATTTTAGAATACCTATGCTCAAGTCCTGGCTCGGCTTCTAGCTCCAGCTTCTTGCTAATGCCTACTCTGGGAGACAGCAGATGGGCTCCTGGCTTCTGACTGAGTATCCCTGGCTGTTGTGGGTATTTGGAGTAGAGAATCAGTAGATGGGAGTTCTCTGTCTGTCTGCCTCTCATCTCTCTGCTGTTCAAATAATAATTAAATTAACTACTAGCAATTACACATGTTATGTGTAAATACTATGTCATTTTATATTAAGGTATTTAGGCATCCAAGAATTTTGTATCCTTGAGGGATACCAAATCTTCTATGAATGCCAGATGACTGTAATGACTGTATTCCTTATTATGTTGTAATTTTAAATATATATACACACACACACACACACACACACATATAAAGTTGGTCTTTGTTCCTTGTAACTAGCACAGCCAATAAAAATCCATGCACTATTCTGAGTGTTAGCACTATCATTTGTTATTAAAAACAAATCCTTTCAGCTGTATCAGATACTTGAGTTTATGCAAACAAGCTAACTCATAGCATGTGGGTGCTAGATTGCTATTAAGTCCCAATCTTGATGTCCAGTGAAGACAGATGGATTGGAGGTTAAATTCAATTCCAGTGGCCCAATCATGTGCACATAATGAAATTTCAAGTAAAAACTCTTGGACAATGAGATTTGGGGTTCTTGTGGGTTAGTGGACAGGTAGTACCCCAGGAGGGGTCATGGAAGTTCTTTGCCAGTCCTCCTCTGGTATCTTGGCTGGCCCATGCTTTTCTTCTCTTTGTTCCTGAGTTCCATCCTTTGTAATAAAACTTGTAATGATCGGTACAACGCTTTCTTGCATTCTGTGAGTAATTTAGCAAACTATCAGAACTTCATGGTGGTCATGGGAACCCCAAGAAATGTAGTCTACTTGGCAGAAGTGTTGGTAAACTGCTGAGCCCACTTGCCTGTGGCTTTTGAGCCTTACAGGGCTGAGCCCTTCACTCCAGAGTCTATGCTCACTCCTGGTACTAGTATTAAGAGTTTAACTGAACTGTTGTCTCAGTTGGTATAAGATAACTGAAGAATTGATAGAATGACAGAATTTTTACCAGAAAAGATACTACATATTGAACAGAGTGATTCTACTCACTTTATTCTCAGTTTTAAATATCAGTTAAGCTACTCTCATCTTGTTTGCCTTCATATATACATTTAATAAGGTTCTTATGTTTGAAACAATCACTGCTGGGATTTTGATAAGAATTGCTTTAAATGTATAGATCTATTAGAAGGAGTTCACATCTCTGCTCTGCTGAGCCTCCTTATTCACAAGCATAGCATTTCTCCATCAGCATTTTAATTTTCAGGACACAGAGCCTATATGTATTTTAATTACATCTAACTATTTCACTTTGTCTTGAACAGTTGTAAAGATTTTTATATTTTTTGATTTCTATATATATATATTTGTGGTTAGTCTATTGCCTGTTATGTATTGGTCTTATATCCTGAATACTTGCTTATTAGTGATTCTCCATTTTGTAATAGGAGTAAATATATCTTATAAATGTATCTTATTTAGATAAAAATCAAATATATGTAGGATTCTTATATTCTTTTGGTAAATTACTCTTAGCATTACAAAATACCCTCTTTTCCCCTGGTGCTATTCCTTATTCTGTAATCTTTGGAATTTATATAGCTGCTTTCTTGTAATTAGTATTAGAATGGTGTGCATTTTCCATACTTTTACTTTTAACCTATTTGTGGCTTTCAATGTAAACTGGATTTCTTAAATAGTTCATAAGTTTGTCTTTTTTTAAAAAAGATTATTTTTATTTCATTTGAAAGGCAGAATTACACAGAGAGAGACAGAAAGGGAGAGACAGAGAAAGAAAGAGAGAAAGAGAGAAAGAGAGAAATCTTCCATCTGCTGAGTCACTTCCCAAATGACTACAATTGCCAGGGCTGGGCCAGACCAAAGCCAGGAGCCAGAAGCTCCTTCTGGGTCCCCCACATGGGTGGCAGGGACTGCTTTCACAGGCAGATTAGCAGGGAGCTAAATCAGATGTGGAGTAGCTGGGACTCAAATTGGTGCCCATATAGGATTCTGGTGCTGTAGTGGAAGCATTACCCATTAAGCCAGAACTCTGGCCCTGAAATTGTTCTTATCTTTACCTAAGAAATATTTCTGCCTTTTAGTTGGTTTGGCTTAAATCTATTGTCTTCCCACTTGTTTTACTTCTCCCATCTGTTCTTTGTTTGCGTTTCCATGTTTTCTCCCATCATTTGGGACAACTGAACATTTTGTGTGAGGGTTTTTCAGAAAGTTTCTAGGAAAATGAAATTAAAAGACAAGTTTATTTTGGTGCAAAAATAATTAAAATCCATGCATATGAAGAATCTTCAAACAGTTCATAGATAATGTATTATGAAACAACTGTGTATGAACTTTAAAATTTCTTTTGCTCCAAAATAAACATCTTTTAATTCTATTTTCTACAGATCTACTGAAGTACTCTTGCATTTTTAATTTATCTCCTTTGCTATTGGCTATACCTATTCTTATATTTTTAGTTTTTAATATGCATATCAACTTATCAAAGTCTAATTTCAAATAAATTGCCACTACATCTTTTTTAAAGATTTATTTATTTGTCTGAAAATCAGAGTTACACAGAAAGAGAAGGAGAGTCAGAGAATGAGGGAGAGTGAAGTCTTCCATCCGCTGGTTCACTCCCCAGTTGGCTGCAATGGCTGGAACTAAGCCAATCCAAAGCCAGGAACCAGGAGCTTCTTCCAGACCTCCCACATGGGTGCAGGGGCCCAAGGACTTGTGCCATCTTCCACTGCTTTCCCAGGCCATATCCGAGAGCTGCGTTGGAATTAGAGCAGCCGGGACTTGAACTGGCGCCCATATAGGATGCTGGCACAGCAGGCGGTGGTGGCGTTACCCACTCTGCCACCACACAGGTCCCCTCATGTTTCTTATGAAGAAAGTCTATCATAAGGAATTCTTTCAGGTTTCATAAATCTGAATAAAATTTAGTGTCACCTAGGTTTTCCTGAGATATTTTTGTTTGGTGCAGTGTTCTAGGTTGATGGATTTTCCCGCGGTCTATAACAGATGCTGCTTCACTCAGCTCTTGCTTATATTGTTTTCACCGAGCAGTCTGTTGCTATTTTTATCTTTCTTCCACTTTATGTATTGTGTTCCACAACTGCCTACCCTTTGATTTATTTTAGTTTTTCTGTTGTTGTTGTCACTGATTCTCAATAATATATTCGTGATTTTTTTTTTTTAGTTTTGAATGTCATTGTACTTTTAAAATATATCCTTGAACTTTGTTCTGGGATGCAGAGAAGTTATTGAAAATTATCAGATTTCCAAAGATTGTTTCTTTTCTTTGATAGGTGGGGCAGGAAAGGTTCTGATCTAGAGCTATTTTTCATCTGTTATTCAGCCAATATCTTTCTGATTACTCTACCCAATATCTCCCATATGATGACATTTTTACTTCTCTGCCTGATAGAAACAAACAAAAATGTTCCCAGCCTCATGGGCTCCTTTGGAACTATTAAAACTATTTCATTAGATTGTTCTTTCTCTGTCTTTGGATAGTTTCCATATACTACACACTTCTCAGTATCACCTGGAGACGTGGGGGAACCTTCTGCAGATATCTGAGTCTGCTCTCCTCTCTCCTCCTTCTTCCTAAATTCGTATTCTCCCCACTCCCCTAGATCTCCCATCTCCAGTACTCTGTCTTGTGAACTACAGCTATTTTGGATCACTGGCACCTACTCTGTCCCAATTCTATCTCCTCAATTCAAAATGCTGGCTCTGCTTAAGTTTCCTCTTCATGAGTTATTCCCATAAGAAAATTACCTTAAGAGTTTCTTTCCATTATGTGTGTGTGTGTGTGTGTTTGTGTACAGTCAGCCCTCTGTGGCTGTTGGTTTATGTATCTGTGAGTTTTCCATCTGTAGATTCATCCACTCATGGGTTGAAAATACTTGAAAAAAACTGTGTTTGTACTGAAAATGTATAGATTTTTCTTGTAAGCATTCCATAAAAAATGTAGTATTTACTTACCATTTATCACTGATGTTGTATTTATATTATAAGCAATCAAGATTATTTAAAGTGTATGGGAAAATTATGTAAGCCATATGCAAGTACTGTGCCATTTTATATAAGGAATTATAAGAAACTACTTGGGCATCCACAGATTTTGGTATTTGAGGGACATGCTGGACAGTCCCTCATGGATACTGACTACACACACACACACACTACACACACACATACACATTACACACACACAAACTACACACACATACACATTACACACACACCACCCACACACACCACACACACACTACACACAGATACACATTACACACACACACCACACACACACTACACACACACTACACACACATACATATTACACACACACTACACACGCATACACATTACACACACACCACCCCCACACACCACACACACACTGCACACACACACACCATACACACTACACACACCACACACACACTACACACACATACACACCACACACACACACCACACACACTACAATACTATACACACACCACACACACTACACACACACCACCCCCACACACACACTACACACACATACACATACACATTACACACACACTATACACACATACACATTACACACACACCACCCCCATACACCACACACACTGCACACACACATACACACTACACACACACCACACAAACTACACACACTACACACACACACACACCACACATACGCATTACACACACTACACACATATTCATTCTGTTGTGGGGTGCACAGATTAAAAGCACAGTGAGACTTTTGAGGTCAAATTGCAAGTCTTCATTAGCCAGCTGGCGTCTGCCTCTCACAGAGCAAGCCAGAGAAGACAGCCCCAGGTTGCAGTGGCGGGGGCTTTTTAAAAGCAGAAACTACATTTTGTGGCCTTGATCATTATCAAGCAAGCAAGCAGAAGTATGGAAGCCAGAAATATGCCGGTTACAGCTAGACAGGCAGACTGCAATCTCTATCTTGTTTCTCTCAAAGGAACAGTCCCTGCTCTGAAGCAACCAAGCAAGATAACCTAGAACCACCCAGGCAGGCTATGTCCTGTGGGAAAACCTTAAACTTAAAGGCACCCTGCCACAATTTCCTTATGAAAACTTTAAATCAACGTAATTGTCTTAGAAAGTATTAACTTTTATAACATTTTTTTTCAAAAGACACAATTTCATCACGAAACAGAAAATGTATTGATATATTTTCTTTTGGGATTTTTCTCACTAAACCCTCCTTAAAGCTTTTAGCCATAAGAAACAATATAAGAGAAGCTTCAAATACACTAGAAAATATTTTTACCTGAGATATCATCCTGAGAAGATAATCACTTTTATAATTGTACACTTTCTCTCATCTTTAAATATACTCAACAACTCCTTTTCCCAGAACCATTTCAATAGCAATTTTTTAAAATTAAAACTTATGAATTTTTAATTTCTGTAATTTTCCCTTTTTAAAACTTTTTAATCAGTTTTTTCTTTACATAAAGTGAACAAATTTAATGTATTTCATATATATATAGATTTAGGAGCATAATGATACTTTCCACCCTACTCTCCCTCCCGCCCATGCTCCTAATCTCCATCCTCCTTCCTTTCTTATTCTTTTAATTTTTACAATGAAATATTTTCAGTTTGTTTTATAATCATAAGGTTAACCCTCCACTAAGTAAAGAATTCAACAAAAAGTAAGAAAAAAAAAAAAAAACCACTGTTACACAACTGTATAGACAAGGGCTATAAGCAATCATCAATTCTCAACATGTCAATTTTGCTAATATACATTACATTTTTTGTGACCACAGATCAGGGAAAACATACAGTGTTTTTCTTTTTAGGGCTGGCTTAGTTCACTAAGTACAAGGGTTTTCAGTTGCATCCATTTTGTTGCAAAAGGCAGGATTTCATTCTATAATAACAAAGTTTATGGTCAAATCAATTTTATTTGCTAAAAAGACTCAAGGCATAGACACCATAAGGAAACACATATATTGTTCAAGATGCCTTTCAGTCCAATACATCGATTTTTCTCACCAGATTTGTGGATTTCAAGTCCAAGTCAGGTGCAAGAGTGTGTCCAGTGGGAGGCCTGCCTGTCTGTCCAAGACGGACCCTGTCCCTAGCAGCCCTGCATGGTGCCAAAGCATTTCAGAGCTGCCAACTCCTTTGCTCACAGCAAAGCTTGATCTTATTCATATATCAGTGGAGGGTCAGTCTCATCATTGAAGAAAGGGTTGCGGGTGGGAGGGACGTTATGGGGGGGAAGCCATTGTAATCCATAAGCTATACTTTGGAAATTTATATTCATTAAATAAAAGTTAAAAAGTTAAAAAAAAGAAAACTGACAGGAAGCCAATCTGTAAAGATAAAGAAATATTCACTTTATAATAAAAATTATCTATCAGATAACTGGATTCATGTTGACTTAAGGGAACCTGAGAAAGAGAAACCTCGTCCTGGAGGCAGTCACAGGGGTCTGCTGGGCAGACAGCATAGAGAGCCTAGTTGGGCTACTAATGCTCAAGGTTGTAGGTGCTGAGAGAAACACTTTAATGGACACAGAGAGCAGTCCAATGACCATAGATTTAAATAACCTACAAAGTTGGCATTTCTTCACAGCACTGATGTTAAATGGTCTAAGCCTCACCAGGATAACTCTATGATCAGCTTCTGAAATGTCTTGTCTGGAATCTTGACACTGGCTTCAGCTTTAATATAAGTCTTGAAAAACTCTCTGAGGCTATAAGTCTCTGATATTCCCCTGTTCAATAGACAAGCAGGGTCCCGACTGCTGCCTTTCCTTGTTTTCAAGTTCAATCCCCAAGCCTGTCTAGTACTTGCCTTGATAATCTGTATCTCTTGGACAGTTAGGATTAGGACTAGATTTCAGTGGCTTCCTAGTGTGGGTTCCAGCAGTATTACTTATGCTATTCATCTTCTTTAGTTATTGGATAGTTTTTAAAAATCTTATCTTGCTTTCCTGTACTAATTTGTTAGAGCAGACATAACAAACAGTACTACAGACCAGGGAGTTTAAACAATGTTAAGTTAAATTTCTTACAATTCTAGAGGCTAGAAGTCCAGGGTAAAGATGTGGGCATGGCTGGAATCTTATGAGGCTGTGCTCCTTGGATTTTGGATGTCTGACTTCTCCCTTTGTTTTCACGTGGTCTTCTATTGATGCATGTCTGGATCCTAATCTCTTGTTATAAGAACAACAACCATATTGAATTAGAACCCATACATATGACCACATTTGACCTTAATTACCTCTTTAAAGACTTTGCCCAGATAGAGTTGCAGTTTGAGGTACAGGCGGTTAGGGCTTCAATACAGGAATCTGGAGGTCATAAAATTCATCCTGTGACTCGGGATGGGTTGGATGTCCTTCCTCAGCCTTTAGAGATCTCCACATCTGTGTTTCCCATGTAGGGTTCATAGGACCAGTGCTTACCACACAGCTGTTGCAGCCATCTGGGATGCAGCGGATGGAAGATCTCTTTTTCTCTCTTTCTCTTTCTCTTCCTCTCTCTATGTAACTCTGAGTTTCAAATAAATAAATAAATAAGTCATTTAAAAATGTTTATGGAATATGATGCCAAAGTCAACATATTTTCAGTCATTAAATTTCAGAAGGATTACTGTAGATACAGCTTCTGTGAAAAATAAATCCTTGATGATCTACTGCAGTAAAACCTATGCAAAGACAGGAAAGCAGATGGCATGGGACCTGAGGAAGAGAAACCTCATCCTGGAGGCAATCACAGGGGTCTGCTGGGCAGACAGTATAGAGAGCCTAGTTGGGCTACTAATGCTCAAGGTTGTAGGTGCTGGGAGAAACACTAAGAGAAAGCAGGGGCCAGTGCTATGGTGCAGCGGGTTAAAGTCCTGATCTGCAGCTCAGGGATCTCATATGGGTGCTGGTTCAAGTCCCAGCTGCTCCACTTCCAATCCAGCTCTTTACTATGCCTGGGAAAGCAGTAGAGGATGGCCCAAGTCCTTGGGCCCCTGCACCTGAATAGGAGACCTGGAAGAACTCCTAGATCCTGGCTTTGGATTGGCGCAGCTCTGGCCATTGCAGCTAATTGAGCAGTGAACCAGCAGATGGAAGACCTCTCTCTCTTTCTGCCTTTCCTTCTCTCTCCATGTTACTCTGACTTTTAAATAAATAAATAAATCTTTAAAAAAAGAATAAAGCGGATCCCTGCAAGAAAAGGCATCATGATGATGCCCAGTGGCACACTGAAATCAGGGGCCAAGCAATAAGAAGAAAAAGGCTATCAATAATTCTAAGAAAATCACAACTATGCACAAGAGTGTCATGTTCTAGTGCAAAGTGACAGGAATGTGGCAGCATCAGCACCCCCTAGGGACCTAGAATTGCAAATTCTCAGACATACTGCAGAACCGCAGCATCAGAAACCTAGGAGTAGACCCAGCAATCTGACTTTGGCAAAACTCCCAGGAGGTTGTGATCCTTGTCAAATTTAAAAACCCTTGTTTGATACTAGGATTGGCAGTACCCTGTATTTGTAAATGAGTTTTTTGGAAAACATCACACCTGTTTTATAACCTGGCTTCTATGGCTGCATCAAATCTGCAACAGCAAGGGGCAGCAGTTGTGACAGGAACCATATGGCCTGAAAGCTTTCAGCATCCATGGATTCAACCAACTGAGGATGGAAAATACTTAAAAATGAACTATACTGTGTCTGTAGAGAATATCTACAGACGTTCTTGTGTCATTATTACCTAAATAATACAGTAAGACTACTATCTGCATAGAATTGCATTTATGGGTATTGTAAGTCATCCACAGGTTATCTGAAGCATACAGAATGATGTGGGTAGGTTCTATACAAATATCAGACTATTTTATATAAAGGACTTGAGCATCCTTAGATTGTGTGATATCCATAGGGGTACCAGGGAGTGTGCGGGACATCTGTATTTGATCCTTTGCAGAACATTTGCTCACCCCTGCTTTAGGTCACTGGATAGACTGCAAATTTTTGAGACTCTGAGTTCAAAGTTCGGTATATGCTTCACTGAAATCTCAATTAGGAAATCCCAGCTCCTTCTCTCTGCATCCAGATGCAGTGAACTCACGTTTGCAGTAGCTGCTGTTAACATCATCCTGGTACTGTGACTGCTGCTCCTAGCCTTCAGGTACCACCCACAGCGAGAAAAGGAAACTAAAGTGCAATACGAATTTAAAGAGGTTTTATTTGAGCAAATACTGATTCATGAATGCTGCAAACCAGAAGTGGCTGAGGAGCTTCACTGAAGGAAAACAAGGTAGAAGTTTTACAGGATGGACACAGAAGCAAAGCAAAGCAAAACAAATCAAGTATTTGATTGGTTGCAGTTATCCAATTGCCTTATTTGATGTCTCCCATTGGAAAATCCCTCGTTATATAATTATCATTAACAGTGTGTGTTGACTGTTTTGATAGGTTGAGCTTAAGTTCTGTCTTTCTTTAATAGATAAATTTGTAAGAAATAGCTCAAGTTTTACTTATATTTGCAAATTAAGTAAGACTGAGGCCACTGAAGAGGCTGAACTGGCTTTGTGTGCTCAGGTATTCTTCTGGCCTGATCCCCATTTTAATTTAGCTCATTAAGGGCAAACTCAGGGCCCAGGATTAAGAAATAGAATGTAAATGCTAAAAATTTTGTAACTGCGAAGGCCATGTCCAGCTCCAGATGCTAGAGATGGAAAGCAAGGACAGGGACAAATGTTTCCCCATCTCAGATAAAAGGAAGACAAGAGACACTGCCCAATTGATGCAGTCGGGAAACAGGCTCACATAACTCATAAAAAGAAACAGAGAAGAAGCAGAGGTCATTACATAGCTATGAAAAACTAAGAAGGAGCAGAGAGGAGAAGATGCGAGGAGTCAAAATGCATCTGAATGGAGATGAGAGACAAAAGATTCTCTGGAAAAATAGAACAGGAAACAGTGAGCAGAAGCTGCATGGAGCAGGTGTCCAGTAGTCAAGAGGATGTTGGCTTCAGTTGTCATCTTTTGTGTTGTGCTCGTTTGTCTGTTTATAAATGGATGTTTAGGTTGAGTTAACACATGTGGAAGATGTCAGTCCATGGAATTAGGGAAACCTCAGTTCTCAGAATCCCTCCTACCTCTCCACTTTCCTCAGTGGCCCCTTTGGGTACTCTTCCTCTTCTGTCTACCCAGGGCTCGGCTCCTGACAATACCACTGCCACTGCCCTGGGGGCCACCTGCTGCCTGCACTCCTCCAGACTCTCCTGCAGTTGTGGCTCCCACCAAGCCCCTTTTCCTAAAGACACTCTCCCACCTTTTCCATTACCTAATTCAACTGGAATAATAAAGAAAACAAAATGCTTACTGCCTGCTCCAAAGCCTTACCTGTAGCATGCACAGGTACTATCTCTGTTCCTGCCACCCTGGTCTCTACTTTCTGGAATCCCCTGCACATACCCCACTGCAGGGCCCTGTGTGCCGGCCCCACGGCTGGCCAAGCCCCACTTTCTGCATGTGCCAGCTGCAGTGGCTCTTCCTTGACACATTCTTCCATGACATCCCACCTGCACTGCATCCCAGGAAAACATACCGTCACATGTTTTATGATAATACACGCTTCTCCTATCTGGTGCTTATCACAATTATAATTATCAATTATTGTGCAATCACTTGTTGAACGTTGCCCTCATCCAGTTGTGCTGAAGACTGGGAAACCATGCCTGAATCGTAGACCCCTGCTTCTGCAATGCCTGCTCTTCTGCCTGCCGTGAAGTGAATGCTGCATCATTGCTCATTGAGAGGGAGGGGAGCAGGTTGGCAGCTGTCAGCAAAGGGCCGGGCCATTTTCCTCTGCCACAAGGCTCAGCACCTGCAGAGAACCACAGGAAGAGAGGAAGGTGTTAGAATTGGGGACATGATGATCTTTGAACCTCAAGGTGACAGCTTGTCAGCATTGCTAATGAATATGGTAACAGGAAGGGGGTACAGGCTGGACAAATCAGGCTGGATCTGCCCAGCTTTCTAGTGATGTCTGCTGATATCTCTTCTCACATTCTGTGTGCGGGCAACAGAAACTGCAGTGTCTGGGACACACTGGAAGAGCTGTTTCTAATTTGGTGAAAATTACCTTTGAGTTGCAGCTCTGAGCTGGGATATCATTTGACAAACATCAACAAGGACCAGTGTGCCAGCACCTCAGTGACCAGCCAGATGGATCCTTGGGGCCAGAATAGGATAAGTAGTTGGGACAGGACACAGCACCTTGGTGGGCCGTGAGGAAGCTGGGTTGCCATAGTAAACACTACCATAGCTTCCTTGTAGAAAATAACTGCAATAAAGCCACAGCGAGAATGAGCCAGGGGGCAGCAGGCACAGACTTCACTATGGAAATGCAGGCAGATTTTCCAATTATATGCAGAATCAGTTATTGTTGTCATGCCAAGCACACCACAAGCAGACTCCAGCTAAGGTCATTGAAATGGCTTAAGAGAGACCAGCATGAAGCAGAGAAAGAATTTGATTTAAGGATCAAAGGCAGGGGTGAACTTTCGCTGTGATAGGACAGGTTCTGAGGGAAAGGAGAGGTAGAACCTTGAAAAGTATACCTGCAACCTTGTAGTATGGTGATGCAGCAAACTTCCCAGATGGCTGGACGGGAACCAGAAGCAAGGAAATAAATGTTTTTCAAGAATCACGGTGCAGTGCACGTGAGGCTGGAGGTCCATATTTTGTTTGACAGAAGACTGTGTTCTATCCCTCTCCATTTTAAAATGTAATGTTTGATGTTCTCTGGTGGGAGCTTCTCTGACCTTTGAGCCTGCAATTTGGCTGACACAGGTTGTGAAGTCAGCAGCAATTTTCTTCAACCTTCACAACCTCCAGATGCTTCACTCAATTTGGAAAGGTTAGGAACGAAAGGGTGAGGGCGTTTGAGGGAGTGCTCAGTCAGTCTCATAGCGAGCTAACCAAAATCACAATGGGAGAACAAGGGGGGAACTTGCACTCTTTTTATAGGTGCTGGTTTCACATCCATCTTGTAAAAATCTGTATAGGACTTCAGTATCCATCCTCAGTTCTGTTAGCCACAGGTCTTTCCACACAAGTGAACCAAATGCCACTTGACTGTTACAAATCTGAGTTCACAGTTACAGTGTATCTTATGCCTTGGGTGGGTGGTTGACAAGCTGACCAGCCATGGGACAACCAGAAGAAGGGCCTCATATCTTATGGGACTTTAAAGGAATCCCACTCCAAGGATATTTTGATTACCAAATAGATTGAAAAGCAGAATTTGATAGAAAAAAAATCAAGGTTTGGGTCAGGTATTTGGCTCAGGGGTAGGATGCTTGCATCCCATATCAGAATGCCTGGATTCCACTGGGCTCTGCTCCAGATTCCAGCTTCCTACTACTGCCTAACGTCAGCCTAGTTCAGGCCTGCTTGCTGCGGGACTTTGGGGAGTGAGCAGATGGAAGTTTTCTCTCTCTACGTTTTTCCCTCTCTGCCTTTCAAATAAAATGAATACATAAATGAAAGTTTGAAAAGAAAAAATGCATAATGCTATGGTGACTAAAGCTCAAGTCCTTATTGGCCAAGGAGAGAGACGGGAGATGGGAGCGCCTCTGTCCAAGTTATCTTGTAAGCATATATAATCCTTTAAAAGAGAAAGCAAGAAGTAATGCCTAATAAGCATCTTTTGTCACTTTTTCCAACAGATAGTAATGTTCAGGTAAAGCAGACAAACCAGCAGGTGGAAGCACAGCAAACCTGACCTCACGGTGAAATCAACTTCTTTTCTGATGTTTTGCCTTTTCATCAGTTCTGGGGCTCTCCTCCCTTCTACCCTCTTTGTTAGTTTGGAGAAAGTCAAGTCTTAGGAAGAAGGAAATGTGTTCGGAAATAGGCTTTGCTGAGGAGGAGCTGCAGTGGAGGGCGCCCTCTGGTGGCAGGCACAGAGATTCTGAAGCACAGAGACTGCGAAACGCCCACCTGCAGAGATTGTTGAAGCAGTGAAGTGGGAGAGGCTGACACTGAGAAGCCACACTGAGACTATCCCACTTGTTAACCAAACTGGGATTCCCCAGGACCATCTAGATACCCTGGATTTCCTTAAGATCCAGCCCGGCCCCAATCCCCGTGATTGGTGGAAATGGAGGGCTCTGGGAACCCGGTTGGTGCCAATTCTGTTTGGTGTTGAGTTAATGCTTTTCTCACAAGTTTGCAGACTCAAGATGTGCCTCCATAGCACAGCTACTGTTGGGATGTATGGAGGATGAAGAGCTGAGAGAAGAAAAAAAGGAACTTTTATATACAGAAAGGAATGTAGACAGAGAAGTAAAAACAAACAAGAAAACAATGTATTTCCAGATTGAGAGCTTGGAAATCTGGCTTGGTCTGTGCTTAGAACTGATGACAGTGGGGGGAGGAGAGCCCTGCCCTGATACTTTCTAGACATGCTGCCTGAAGATGTAGCCACACATTGCACTTGTCTCTGGCATAGACCACATAATGGGATCCTGGCACGCAGTAGGTTTTCGTCACAGCCTCTGTAGGGTAGATTGTGAGCATCCTTCCAGATAACTTCCTGGGATGACAAGCAGTGCTAGGCAGAGCAGGTGTGGGGACACCTGGAGACATTCAGATGTTCAGGAAAGGGGCTCTTTCCTGGTCCACTTGAACGTATCGGTGTCTGTGTCCATGGTGGAGAGCACACTGGTAGGATGGGGGCAGCAAAGGAAAAGAGTAAGGAGAAAGGACAGTGGCAGGAAAGGAAAGCCAATTATAGGAATCAGGACCCAGGACACACCCTTCTGGGGAGAGGATAATGAGAACAAAAAAGGTAAGGAAGGAAAGGTGATGATGTAGAAACAACAGGTGGGGAGGGCAGGAGCAGTGACCTCTGCAAGCTAAGGTGATGCTATTCACCATGGGTTACACTGCCCATTGGATAGACAGCCCTAAATCCAACTCTGTGTTAGGGAGACTGGAAGGGCGGCTGGATTTTGGCAGAAATAAACTTGGTTAGGGAACTGAATCAGGTGCTGGAAAAGAGCACTGAGAATTTCTGTCGTTTTCATCTCTGTCACTGACCAGGGGTAGAAGCCCTGCTTCCTCGTGCCACCTGGCTGTGGGCAGGTCAGCCTAGGGCAAATCCCATTATCAGTGTAATGTTATTTTGTTTACAATGTATATATTTTTGCTCATGTAAGTCTTTTTCCCAAACTCAAAACAACTGAACTCCTACAATGTCATTTCTGTGATTCCACCACTCTGCCAAACATAATTGTTGCTTCCTTGTCTTGGTGAGGATGGCCATGTGACAGCAGCTGGGAGAGTCCAGATACCCTCAATGTCACCTCCATCCCTCCATGCACCAAGACCAGTGATCCCCAGGGTCCTCTGCCCAAAGCTGCCCCTGCAGCATCGACCATTCCTCACAGGACTCTGCCTGCAGTTGCTGCAAGAGCCATTGCAAGAAAGATGATCCAGTTTGTTCTGGCACCTCCGGTGGAGAACACAAGGATGAAAAGTTCAGCTCAACCTAAATGAAGCCCTAATCCTGGAATTGTCCAAACTCAGGCAGGGACATTGCTGTAGCTGATGAAGCCCCTCCCAGCAGGCAGCCTCGCCTTTGGTGACCCGAGCCTGGTGTTCCCAACATCACCACAGATTTTGTGGTGAGGATGAATGTGGGGATTGTGAATGTGTGACTGTCAAGGAGAAGAATGTTCTGCATTTTCACTCAGGGTGCAAAAGACAAATGTTTTTCTAAAGAAGAAAGAAGAGCAACTCAAACACTTGAAGTCTGGATGGGCAGGAAGTCTGTTAGGAGTGGTACCGAGACAGTAGGAGGATGCTACTGTGGAACAAAGACCTGGGTTTGAGCCATGCCTATGGTTCACCATTGGTAGGGCATCAAGGACATTTTGCAACACTTTGTTTCTTGCATAATGGGATTCAAGCAATTTAATTTATAAAGTTATTGTATAGCTCAATTGTGATGATTCTTATAGAAGTCCCAAACAAAAAACATGGAAGCTAATGTTTCTAAGTTACCACCTGGTGTTACTGGGATGTGAGATGCACACACAGCCTACTGATGTAAGAAGATTCCTTGGGTAATTGTGGACCTTCTCAAGAGAAGTGGGAATCATTTACCAACCTATCCTCTCTCTACAAAAGTAAATTAATATGTTTTCCCTTAAGCATAGAATACAAATGTGTATAAATAATTAATATAATAAATATATTTAAGTATATATATTCTGTTTTTATACTTTTTTATTTTTACTTATTTTAAAGGCAGAGAAAGAGATGGGGAGAGAGAGAGAGAGAGAGAGATCCATCTGTTAGTTCATACCCCAAATGCCCGAATGCCTACGACAGCCAGTTCTGGACCAGGCTGAACCCAGGAATCAAGAATTCAATACAGGTCTCCTATGTGGTTGAAAGAGACCCAATTATGTGGGCCATAATGAGCCACTGCCCAAGGTGTGCATAATCAGGAAGTTGGAATCAGGAAGTGAATCTGAGACTCCAGCTCAGGTGCTCCAACATGGGACCCAAGCATCCCAAGCAACACCTTAACCACTGCACCAAATGTCCATGCCTTAATTTTGCTTTTTTAAATGGAATTATTTTGAAGATAAACATGGATTCGTGTGAAATTGTGAAGAATGATACATGGTAATCCTGTGTGCATTCTACCTTCTTTTCCCCAATGACAGCTTGCAAAACTATATTATAGACCACAGTCAGGATATTGACATTGATAGAATCCACTGGCCTTTTTTTGGATTTCCCCAATCTCATTTGCATATTTTGGTGTGATATGTGCATATGTGAATGTTAAATTTTACAAAAATTTACCACCTGTGTAAGTCCATTTTATCCATCATCAAAATGAAAATACTTCAGAGTTTTTCTGATCAATAAATATCTACATTAAAAAAGAAGAAAAATCTCAAATAAATATCTTTTTTTTAACTTTTATTTAATGAATATAAATTTCCAAAGTACAGCTTATAGATTACAATGGCTTTCCCCCAATAACGTCCCTCCTACCCGCAACCCTCCCCTTTCCCACACCCTCTCCCCTATTATAAATGTATATGCACCCAATTTCCAGGCACAGGTTTATTTGAAAGATTTGTTAAGGGACTTAAAGGGAGACTTAGACCCCAATACAATAGTACTGGGGGACTTCAATACTCCACTCTCAGAAATAGACAGATCAACAGGACAGAAGATCAACAAGGATACAGTAGATTTAAACGACACTATAGCCCAAATGGATCTAACAGATATCTACAGAACTTTCAATCCTACAGCTAAAGATTTTACATTCTTCTCAGCAGTACATGGGACCTTCTCTAGGATTGACCACATACTAGGCCATAAAGCAAGTCTCAGCAAATTCAAAAGAATTAGAATCATACCATGCAGCTTCTCAGACCATAAAGGAATGAAGTTGGAAATTAGCAACTCAGGAATCCCTAGAGCATACGTAAACACATGGAGACTGAACAACATGTTCCTGAATGAACAATGGGTCATAGAAGAAATTAAAAGAGAAGTCAAAAATTTTCTGGAAGTAAATGAGGATAACAGCACAACATACCAAAACTTATGGGACGCAGCAAAAGCAGTGTTAAGAGGAAAGTTTATATCAATAGGTGCCTACATCAAGAAATTGGAAAGGCACCAAATAGATGAGCTTTCAATTCACCTCAAGGATCTAGAAAATCTATAGCAAACCAGACCCAAATCTAGTAGGAGAAGAGAAATAATTAAAATCAGAGAAGAAATCAACAGGATTGAATCCAAAAAAAAACATTACAAAAAATCAGCCAAACGAGGAGCTGGTTTTTTGAAAAAAAATAAACAAAATTGACACCCCATTGGCCCAACTAACTAAAAAAAGAAGAGAAAAGACCCAAATCAATAAAATCAGAGATGAAAAAGGAAACATAACAACAGACATCACAGAAATAAAAAGAATCATCAGAAATTACTACAAGGACTTGTATGCCAGCAAACAGGGAAACCTATCAAATAAATATCTTAATAGTAAATACTTAGAAAGTTTGTGGGAAATAAGATTAAAAGATAAATGTATTTTGGTGCCAAAATTTTTGAAATCCAGTTTTTTCATAACACTGTCTTATAAGAATTTTTGGAAAAATCTCTTGTATTTTGCTTCATGAAGATAAGAAAAAATAGCAAAGCTAACCTCTAAGTTAGCAGAAGTAAGTAAGTAATTAAGACTAGAACAGAATCAAATCGAGAATGAAAAGCCATAGGAAAAAATCGATAAAACTAAGAGTTGATTCTTTAAAACAATAAGTAAAATTGACAATGTCTCAGCCAGATAAAGAGAAAAAAGAAACTCAAATAAAATCAGAAATGAAAGTAGAAATATTACAGTAGATGTCTCAAAAATACAAAGGGTCATATGAGCAATTATCCACCAAGAAATCAGATAACCTAGAAGAAAGAGATTAAGTCCTAGAAAAATACAACCTACCAAGACTGAATCAAGAGAAGCAGAAGCCCTGAAAAAAATCAGCAACAAATAATGGAATTGCAGCTGTAATTAAAAACCACCCAACAAAGGAAATCCCAGGAACAAGTATGTTCATGGTTGAATTCTACCAAAATTCAAAGCAAAAGTAATACTCCTTAGACTCTACCAAAATAGAGCTGGAGAGAAAGCTGCTCAACATATTTTATAAATTTAGCATTACATTGCCACCTAATCTTAACAAAAATAGTGGAGGAAAAGAAAATGATAGGCCAGTATCTCTGATGAAGATGGACGTAGAAATTCTCAATAAAATACTGGCAAATTGGATTCAACAGCATATCAAAAATATACAGCCTGGCAGGAAAGACTGATTAACACATGCAAATCAAAAATGTGAACCATCACATTCAGAGGCAGAAAGATAAAACCCACGTGGTCATCTCCAACAAAGTTCAACACCCTTTCTTGCTTAAAAAAATCTCAATAGTTTAGATGTAGATAAAATTCCTCAACATAATGAAGGATGCTTATGAAAAGCCCACAGCTAACATCATAGTCAAAGGGAAAAAGTAAGGTTTTCCTCTAAGTTCTGGTACAAGGCAAGGATGCCCAAAATGCCCTGCCAACTTGCCACTCCTGTTCACCCAGTGATGGAAGTGAAGCTGACCCCTCCTATAGCTGGTCTTGCATACGTGGATTCAGCCAGTTGTGGACTGTCTACCCTGAGCATGTACATTTTCTTATTATTTCATAAACACTACATATAATAAATATTTACAGAATATTTACATCATATTAGGTATTATAAGTACTCTAGAGATGATTTAAAGTATAGAGGAGAATTGTGTGAGTTGTACGCAAGTACAAAACTATGAACAATTGATGAAGGAGATTGAAGAAGGCACAAATACGTGAATATATGCCACATGCTTACGTATTTGAAGAATTATTGTTGAAATTTTCGTCTACTCAAAGCAGTATAGAGATGCAACATAATCTCTATCACAATCCCAATTACACTCTTCACTGAAAGAGAAATTTGAGCAGATCAATTAAGTTTCCCATCTGGAACCTGATGAAAAAGCTTGCCAGGTCCACCTCACATGTTGTAATTCTCCATGTGGATTGTTATTAAATTAAGGAGTTGTGATTAAGCCCAACTGGCATAACTGCTTGGGTTTGGTTACCCTCCAGAAATGATTAATGCAATACTTATTTAATTAGTTTTTCTTTCAGTTATTGAAAGGCTACTTCGCAAGGATGTTACAACATGATTACATTTGATGTTTGGCAGTGAGCAATGATGCTGCGGCTGTGACCTGCTCACCTCTTATGCTCAGAGCGTCATTGCCAGAAAAGACAAAACAGTGGGAACATGATCACTTGGCATAGACAAAGGATGAAAATACAAGCTACAGTGCAGCTTTTCTACACACACACACACACACACACACACACTGAATGTATTCAAGATCATAAATGTATTTGAAAATCATAAATGATTATCATTTTCCATTTGCTTCAGAGCTACCTTTAATGGAGCTACCTAAAATCTGTAGATATTTTGGTTGCATGATTATTCCTAAAACTGCCAATGGCAATATAACAAGTTAGAGATCTTCCCTTCAGCTCCTCATAGAGAAACCAGTGGCCAAGAAGCAGAGAGTTCCCATAACTGGTAAAGGATGCAGGATGTGAAGGCAGAAGGAGCTGGGATCAATGCTACAAAGCCCAAGCCAGAGGAGGACAAGCATGGCAGGAATTGCTAGCTCCTACTGTGCTGCAGGCCCTGTGGTCCAGGATTTTCATTTAAACTTTTCCATGATTATCATCATCTACATTGTACAGGTAACTAAATAACAGCACAGAAATGAGTCAATTTTAGATGCTTACACATTCAGTCAATTGACGTTTGAAGTTGGGTTTCCTGTGTTTTTCTTATGCCAAATACTAAAGAAGAATCTGTATAGATCATGAAATCATGAAGCAGCAAAGACATAAGCAGGCTGATCTGGGACTATTTCAAGTATCAGTTTCAATGCTGACAGTAATAGCAATAATTATAGCAAGTAATGAACATTTGTTGAGCACTGGCTATGTGCCAGGCACTAGTTCTAACATTCTAAAATTCCTAGTGACATAAAATGACAGAGGCTTATTCCTCATTCACACTATGTGTCCATTTTGGATTGGACAGTGAACATGCTGGTTTGTTTGTTTGTTTGTAACCATCTAGCAGATAGGGAAGGAATTCACACCACACACCGCCTTTTAAAATACCCATCTTTAAGTGATACAAGACCAGAGACTGTGCCCGCAGTCCAACCAAAGGCCGTACCTCATTTCAGGGAAGTGGGCTATGCCTGGGCATCGGGATCAGAAACACCTAGTGGTAGCAGCAATGACTGCCATGTATTTCCGATGTTCTTTGCCAAGGCCAGACTATTTTACAGAAGAGGAGATGAGCTATTGGGAGCTTTAAGGAATTGTTATAAACTCTTCCCAGTTAGCATACAAAGGTACTTCAAAAAGTTCATGAGAAATGGAACTTAAAGATAAGTTTATTTGGGACCAAATTTTTTAAAAACTTTTATTTAATAAATATAAATTTCCAAAGTACAGCTTTGGAATTACAGTGGCTTCCCCCCCATAACTTCCCTCCCACCCGCAAACCCTCCCATCTCCTGCTCCCTCTCCCATTCCATTCACATCAAGATTCATTTTCAATTATCTTTATATACAGAAGATCAATTTAGTATGAATGTTTAGAGCCACTGTGAATATTCCCACTAACCTGGGGACTTTTTGCTTTTTACTTTCTAAACTTCTTATTTGGTGAAGTATTAAGACTTTTTACTGTAATGTAAATTTAAAATATGTTATTTCTTTTTTTTTATTAGACAAGCAGAGTTAGTGAGAGAGAGACAGAGAGAAAGGTCTTCCTTCCATTGGTTCACCTCCTAAATAGCCACTATGGCTGGTGCACTGTGCCCATCCAAAGCCAGGAGCCAGGTGCTTCTTCCTGGTCTCCCATGCGGGTGCAGGGCCCAAGCACTTGGGCCATCCTCAACTGCCTTCCCGGGTCACAGCAGAGAGCTGGACTGGAAGAGGAGCAACCAGGACTAGAACCCGGCGGCCATATGGTATGCTGGTGCCGCTGGCAGAGGATTAGCCAAGTGAGCCACGGAGCCAGCCCCAGATATGTTATTTCAAAAACTAAAAAAAAAAGAAAAGTAGAAGGAAGGAGGGTAGGAAGGAGGGAGGGAGGGAGGGAGGGAGGGAGTAAGGGAATATCATTATGTTCTTAGACTTGTATCTACAAATCAAATTGAATTTGTTAAAAATTAATTAAAATAAAAATTTAAAAATGGAAAAAATATTCATGTGGCAGAGGGAGTGGAATTGTGGCACAGCAGATTAAGCCCTGGTCTTACAACTCCAGAATCCCATATCAGAGTACCAGTTTGAGTTCCTACAACCTCACTTCAAATCTCCCATCCCCTGGTTCACTCCCCAAATGCCCATAACAGCCAAGATAGGGCCAGACCAAATCAAGACTGGGGAACCTCATCCAGGTCTCCATTATGTGTGATAGGGATTCAAGCATGAGAGTCATCCAACTGCTGTCTCCCAGGATGCACATTAGCAAGAAGCTGGAAATGGAAGCATAGCCAGCACCTGAACGATGGCGGCATACAAAGCAGCTGTTTACCTTACCTTATCAGTTAGCAACCATTCTAACTTACCTTTTAACTCCATTTTCTCATTAACTTGTTAAAGCACCCTTGTAGACAGAGCATGTCATGTATTCCAGGCAATCAGACTCCATAGTGTGAACTTTTTTTCAAATTTACTTTTAAGTGTACAAATATACAATGTGCATATTTATGGTATACAATATAATGTTTGATATGTATATATTGTGGAATTGGTAAATTAAGCTAATCAATATATGCATTATCTCACATAGCTATCATTTCTTTTTATGAGAACACTTAAAATCCACTCTCTTGTGGATTTTCAAGTACATAATGCATTATTACCTACAGTCACCATGCTTTGTGTGATAGATCTCCTTTTTTAAAAAGATTTATTTATTTTACTTGAAAGTCACAGTTACACAGAGAGAGGGAGATGCAGAGAAAGAGAGAGAGAGAAGTCTTTCATCCACTGGTTCACTCCCCAGATGGCAGCAACAGCCAGAGCTGCGCCGATCTGAAATGAGGAGCCAGGAGTTTCTTCCAGGTCTCCTACGCAGGTGCAGAGGCCCCAGGGACTTGGGCCATCTTCCACTGCTTTCCCAGGCCATAGCAGAGAGCTGGATCGGAAGTGGAGCAGCTGAGTCTTGAACCGGCACCCATATGGGATGCTGGCACTGCAGGTGGCAACTTTACTGCTACACCACAGCACCCGCCCCATTGTGTGATAGATCTCTTGAAGTCATTCTTCATAACTGAAATTTTATACCCTTGACCAACATCTTCCCAAACTTCTCCTTGCCCTTGGATCCTGGTAACCAACAAAATACTTTACACTGCTGTGAGTTCAACTTTGT
The DNA here is from genome assembly GCF_051225735.1 of Oryctolagus cuniculus. NCBI lineage: Eukaryota > Metazoa > Chordata > Mammalia > Lagomorpha > Leporidae > Oryctolagus > Oryctolagus cuniculus. The sequence continues at coordinate 13,290,273 of NC_142878.1, forward strand.
CAGATTCCACATGTAAATGAGATCATGCAATATTTGTCTCACTTTTTGTTGAAGATATTATAAGGATAAGGTCTTCCAGGTTCAACCATGTGGTTGCAAATAACATGATTTCCTTGTTTTTAAAGGTTGAATGATATTTTATTGTGCCTATTCCACATTTTCTTTATCCATTAATCCATTGATCATGTGTTAGCTATTATGAATGGTGTGTCAATGGACATGGGAATGCACATGTAGAATCTACACTCTTTACCATCACAATTTCTCCAGCTGCTCCTTCCTTCCTTTTAAAATTTTTGATTTAATTCTTTTTTTAGAAAGAGAACCACCCATCCATCAGTTCAGGCCCAAATGTTCACGATGACCAGGGCTGGGCTAGGCCAGAGTTGGAAGCTAGACATCCAATCCATTTATTCATAATGGTGGGAAGAACCTAACTATGTAACCCATCACCTGCTTCCTCCCAAGGTGCACACTGGAGGAAAGAGGGCAATTGAATGCTGGGACTTGAGAAGTGTTGATACTTGAACGCTGGCACTCTGATATGGGAGGCATGTTTCTCAACTGGCATCCTAAGAACCAGGCAAAATGCCTGTCTCTCTCCAGCCACTCTTCACTGAGCAGCAACCATGTACTAGGTAGTGATGCAACATGTTCATAATTTATGTCCTTTACCCTGACAGTTTTTCTTCATTATATATATATATCAGTGGGGACCATAGCCTTTACTAGAGGAAGGTGATGTTGGATAGCTTATTCTATTCTCCTTAGAGATACTGAATATTTGAAACTTAGATTGTTTCAGCTCAAATTCTATGCTTCTTAGGCATACTTTATGAAATCCATAGGAGACATGGCACAGCCATGAATTCAATAAGTTGTCATTAACCACCTACTGTGCATAAGACACATGAAACTCAAACATCTTTCATATTGGCTGGGGTTGGGCAGTGCCATTTGAGATCTGTAGATTATATGAACAAAACAAAGGGAGACTCAATACAAGGCAATACCCAGCCCATAACCTTCCTCCATGAGAAACAGAACAGAAAAAAACTTCTTCCTCTGACCACCTTACTTCTGCTTCCAGGAAAACTGTGATAATACACTACTCGGTTAGACTAAGATCCTCTACAACTATCTGTGGGAAATTGTTGTAAGACACATGTGAGTTTATGGTTATAATAATATGCTTCATGTCCCTGAAGATGGGCTCAACATGCACAACCTTCAGCGTTAGCCAAACCGCTCACCGAGGAGCTCCTGGCCCTGTTTCTCCATTTTTTTCCAGGCTGGATTTCACTGCTCTAGGGTAAACACTAGCAGCTTTGTTGTCAGAAAAAAATGGCACTCACAGAGATTGTTTATCTGCCTTTCTGATGAAAGAAGACATGGAAATTTAAGAATATGTAGGCTTCCTTTTGCTCAATGGGGGAGGGGGAAGACTGATTTGCAGTCTAACCATGGCATGGACTGCAAATAGGAGCATTCATCTCAGCTCTGCCACTTTGTGCCTGGTGATTTTCCACCTCTGAGCATTCAGTTATTTTTCTTTGCGCATGGACCTCAGTCTTCAGGCTGTGTACCCTGCACCAGGGCTATGATTCTGCTCTGAGAGTGAGGACTTAGGACCACTAAAAAAATTGGGATGCACCACATACATGCAGTAGCACATCAACGAGCTCTCTTCTTACTGCTACTTTTCTACTACCAGATTTATTTGAATTTCTTTTACCAAGCCAGGCTCTAATGCCAGAAGTTGAGAATGAATAAAATTTCCATGCAGAACTAGCTTGTGTTTATTCACCAGATCAAAAGTTATTTGAGAGTAAATCACCTATGTGAAGATTTTCTCTGCAACTCTCCACTCCCTTGCACCTAGAAGAGCTCCAAATTCATCAGGTGTGCAGAATGAAATTTTTTGAGTTAGGAAAGTTTAGGCATACCTCTCTGCACATGGTCCAGGATTTCAACACCACATTCCAGAGGTATTTCTGCTTGTAACACCAGCATCCCAGGTCAGAGTACTAGTTCAGGTCCTGGCTGCTCTGTTTTCCAGTCCAATGTCCTGCTAATGGACCTGAGAAAGCAGTGGACATGGCCCAGGTACTTGCCCCGTGCCACCTCCGTGGGACACTGAGATAGAGTTCATGGATCCTGCCTATGGCCTGGTCCAGCCGTGGCTCTGGTATTCAATTGGAGAGTGAGCCAGTGGATGGAAGATCTATTCATTCTCTCCCCCACCCCCATCTCTGTATGTGTGTGTGTGTGTGTGTGTGTGTGTGTCTGTCTGTCTGTCTGTCTCCTTCTCTCTCTCCCTCTCCCTTCCTCCCTCATTTCTTTTCTTTCACTCTGCATTTCAGATAAATGAATGACTTTTTAAAAAAAGACAATGACTGCCTTATCTTAACCCAATACTTTATCACATTCTTAAGCAATATTGTTGAGAGCATTCAGAGGATGGAGTGTTGGTGAAATGAACTGATAACCCACAACACTAACAACTAGGATCTGTAGGATCTGTTGAGTGATTTCTAAAGACCAACCTTCACAGCCCCAGATTCACAAAGAGTCAATGAAATGGAAAATATTGCCATTGCCATTTAGACCAGATTGTGTGATAAATCTTGATGCTAGCTGTTTACTTGACAGTGGTATCTGTATTTTGATGGATTAGTTAATGTCCTGGGTCTTAAAACCTTAACTAGATCTCTAAAACATATTGATTCCTAGATCTGTGTCAAACTGAAAGGTGATCATTAATGGTAGGCTGTTGTGTATGTGTTTTTGTTAGCTCTATCAGAAGCACAGGTGAAAAGAAATTTGTAGTGTCTATGGTTACAGAAGACAGAGTCAAAATTTTTTTTTTATTTTTAAATGACATTGACACATAAGAATGAGAAGATACAGAAAAATGTAATAGCCTGTATTACAGAAAGTCATTTGAAAGGTGCAGAAAATTTCTGGCTGGTGATGACTCATGTGAGGAAGGAATGAAATTTTAGACAAGCGAAACCTCACATGAACAAATTCTGTAACAAGGCTGCCATAGCAGCAAGGACAACTGAAATCCAGCACCATAACATATAGCAAGAGTATGACTTCTTTCTCTGTGAATGTTATTACAGCTAGGATTTTTTTTAATATTCTTAATGCATTATTATATTCTAAATATATTTATATCTACTAAATAATCCCCATGAAATAGGCACAGTAATATATTCTGAATTGGTTTGGAACATTTGAAATGAATTAATAGTTCAAACTAAATGTTTAACTCCAGAGAATAATTAGAATCATTTTTTGTCCTCTTCATGTTCATAAGTTTTAAAAAACTTGTAGCAATATTCATATACATATTTCACAATCGAGTTTTATTTGTTTTGTTAGGTGACTATGTGGCAAAAGATTATGATCTCCTTTCATAAAAAGGAAAAAGAACTAGGGATATGATTGTGCCAGGATAACTCATTCAGGAAATTCATGCAAGCAACCTCAGGTGAAAAGTCTTGGTGGGAACAAGGCAACTCATTTCAAGAGTTACACTGACAAGGAGAGTGTGACACAGACGCTGGGAAATCTGAAAATCATATTATATGTATAAACCTGGATTATTTATCTAAAGAGTCATAAAAAATTAAAGTCTGCAACTATGTGAAGGTATGTCCTGTAAAGTAGTAAGTCCTGTACTCTAAATCTGCAAATGCCAGAAGCAGGATCAAGGAGAAGTTCCAAGGACAATGAAAGCCATTGATAAGAAACAAATGCGTAATAACAAAAACTTTTTCAGAATGAGACAGGCAGCCTACTAAGGTGGGCTTCCCTACTACATATGTTTTGCAGAGTGCTTTGGGCTTTAGGAGAATCTGTGGTTTGACTCATGAGGTCCTTTCCAACTATAAGGTTTCATGGCCCCATGGTCATGACTTCTGGTGTCAGATTATTATCCAAATATCAATTTGTATGTTTAAGCTCACATCTCCCATGAGAGCCATTCTTGTTCCAATTCCAATGGTCATTATTTACAAACCCTACTTGTGTAAGTATTGAAATATTTGTGCAAATTTTTTTATATCTAGGCAATTAGTAGAATGTATAAATGACTCAAAGCTCCCAGGGATATTTAGGTTCAGCTTCTCTTAATGTTGATAAATACTTCCTTGTTGGGATAGCAATGGATTAACATTGTGGGAAATAGCTAGGTGTTTGTGGGAAATAGAAAAGTGTTTTCAATAATCAATGTACTATCTTCTTTCCATGAGAAAATATGCTTCCTATGAATGTGGAGGGAAATCAAATCACCACAAGGTCCTCTCTTTTTTTTTTCAGTCACTCACTTTTTTATAGTTTAATAACATTTGCATGAAATTTACAAACATTCAAAATAATGCTCTGTGTATTATAGACCTGAATGTTCTACAAGATTGATGAAATGATGCACAGGGAGAAATGCCAAGGGGGAAGAAAAGATAACATAAAAAAATCACAGATACATTTTAAGTCCACCAGACCTCATTCTCTATCTACCTTCCCCAGAGGCAAAACTATTCTGAATTTGATATTTCTTCTTATGTTACTCTTAAATTTTTTACTAACATAAAGAGAATAGATTTCACACATTTCATAGATACAAATCTAAAAGATAACAATATAATTATACTTCCCTCTCTCAATCTCCTCCTTTTCCTTTCTTTCTTTTTTCTTCAATTTTTACAACAATATATTTTCAATTTACTTTATAATCACAGGCTTAATGCACCATTAAACATATTGTCCAACAAGTAAAAGTATGAAGACTTCTGTTCCATCGGAACATAGACAAGGGCTCTAAATGATAATCAAACCATAGGATAACAATTTCATTCCTATACATTTTTAGTGTATTCTGTATTCACTACCACATATCTGAGAAATAATATGATATTTTCTATTGGGGACTGCTTTATTTCACTAAGCATAATGATATTATATTTTATTTAAACCAAATTTGAGAATGACATTGGTGGTAGCTCAAGAAACCTACTTCATTGAATCTCAACTTCACATTATAGACTTGTGGCCAAATAGAATTTGAGAGAAGATTAAGATAATTTTCTCTCAAAAATGCTGTTTTATAGGACTAATAATTAGAGTAATTATTAAAGAAAATACAATGTGATCTTGGCTAACCAGTAGCATAAAGAGTCTTTCTGCCACTGAAGAGATCATGGAATAAATTCTTGTTACTAAGACTGCCAAGTAAGGAGGACTTTAGTACCACCTGTCTTCTTAGGAGGGTTACCTTTTGTTTCCAACCTGGGGTATCAAAGTTGGCTTTATGGAAGAGAAGACATTAGATCTGACCCTCAAAGTATTTGGAGTATAAAACAGATGCTATTCAGCTATAAAAAGAAGGAAACCCTGCCATTTATAAAACATGAATGAACCTGGAGGATATGATGGTGAGTGAATAAAGAAAGACTCAGACAGACAAATATTGCATGATCTCACTTATATGTGGAATCTTAATAGTCAAACACATATACAACAGAGAGTAAGATGGTGATCATCTAAGACAGAGAGAGGTATGAGAAATGGGCGATATGTTGGCCAAAGGATATAAATTGTCAGCTAAAAGATGTGAAAGTTCTAAGAGTTTGGGTGGCACTGTGGTAGACCTGGTTAAGCAATTGCCTGCAGTGCTGGGACCCCTTATGGGATCATGTCCTGGCTGCTCCATTTCCAATCCAGCTCCCTGCTAATGCATTTGGGAAAGCAGAAGAGGGTGCTTTATGTGCTTGGGCCCTGGCACCAACCTGGGAGACCTGGAGGAAGCTCCTGGCTCCTGTCTTTGGAACAGCCCAGCCCTGGCTATTGGAGCTATTTGGGTAGTGAATAAGCAGATAGAAGACTTCTCTCTCTATGTCTCTGTGTATCTCTCTCTGTAGCCCTGCCTTTCAAATAAATAAAATAAATCTTTTTTTAAAAATTTCTAAGAATTAAATATATACTATGGATGGTGATGGTTAATTTTTATTGTGATCTTCCTTACAAAATAAATACACATGTCAAATTGACAATATCCAATCTTTATGAACTAACTATTTTAAATGATGAAATAACATATTTTTAAAACAATAAAATCAGTGCCACTGCTGTGGCTTAGTGGGTTAAGCCACCGCATGTAGTGCTGGCATCAATAATGGGCACCAATTAAGATCCCAGCTAATCCACTTGCTATCCAGCTCCCTGCTAACATTCCTGGGAAAATAGTGGAAAATGGCTGAAGTGCTTTGGCCCCTGCCACCCATGGGGGAGGCCTGGAGGAAGCTCCTGGCTCCTGGCTTTGGGCTTTGGTCTGGTCCAACCCCAGATCTTGAAGATATTTAGGGAGTGAACCAGTGGATAGAAGATACCTCTCTCTCTCTCTGTAACTCTGCCTTTCAAATAAAATAAACAAATAAAAGAATGAAATCAACCATTCCATTGTAAATCAATCTACCCAAATAAGAATGAGACATGACACTGGAATATTCTGAAGTCTGCAGAAAGAACCACCTCAAAATAACATTACAAATGTAAGAGTCAACTGTGATATACCAAATTGCATTTGGGAGCAGATAAAAATAGCAACTGGGCCGGTGCCGTGGCTCACTAGGCTAATCCTCCACCTAGCGGCACTGGCACACCGGGTTCTAGTCCCGGTCGGGGCACCGGATTCTGTCCCGGTGCCCCTCTTCCAGGCCAGCTCTCTGCTGTGGCCTGGGAGTGCAGTGGAGGATGGCCCAAGTGCTTGGGCCCTGCACCCCATGGGAGACCAGGATAAGTACCTGGCTCCTGCCATCGGATCAGCGCGGTGCGCCGGCCGCAGCGCGCCAGCCGCAGCGGCCATTGGAGGGTGAACCAACGGCAAAAAAAGGAAGACCTTTCTCACTGTGTCTCTCTCTCTCAGTGTCCACTCTGCCTGTCAAAAAAAAAAAAAAAAAAGAATAGGAACTGGTATTGAGAAATGCTAGTGTATTTTTTATGCTCTGTAGATGAGAGTATTTAATACTCTCCAGATGAGAGACACGTGGTGGCGAGAAGAGAATAATTTGGTTTTGTTGTATGCATCTTTATGGATGCTGGATAATTTTTCAGAGTTGTATGACTCTTGAATTCTCTATGAATAGCATCTAATTCTTACTGATCCAGGGCTCTGTGTGCCTTCTCTCCTCTCTATGGCCTCTTTCCTCTCCTACACCTTGCAAGCTGGACTTTCAGAGCAATTCTGTTTGGAGCAGAGAGTTATTTATCAACTACCCACTCATTCAGGAATTCAGTGTTGTGCTGGTCAGCTTTCCTGTAGAAACAAACACTCAAAATCTCAGTGGTTTACACCAACAGTTATTTCCCGTATTGGGTTTATGATGCTGCAGGTTGGCTGTGTGTCTGACCCACGGGTGCTCAAGGATCCTGCATCTACCTCTATGGGAAAATGTATGCTCATGTGAGACAGAAGACTGCACTGGGACCTGGCACACTGCTGCTTCTCATTCCATGTGTGCCAGCCAGCCACTGTGGTAGGGCAGTGAGCTGTTCCCCCCTTGTAAAGAAATACTGCCTGTCAGGGAGTGATTAAACTGTGTTCCACAGCCGTATGCCATTCTCCTGGCTAAATGGACCCTAACTCAGTAATCTCATTTTTAAAGATGTAGCAGAATCCCGGCTTGGAACACAAATTCCTTTCTGACAGAACCTGCTGTTCTCTTTCTGGCCTCCTGTCAAAGAAACTGAAGCTTCAAACAGCAGCAGTGACTGCTGTTCCTCCTCCACAGCCACTCTGGGAGGATATCTCTGCTGTTGAGCTTTTGAAAATACCCTGCTATCTGCTTCAAACCCTCTTCACCCTTCTCTTCACTCCATCACAGGGTCGGCTCCCCCATGGACTGGCTTATCCCAGGTGTGCGATGTGCATCCCCACCAACTGGCCTTCTTCCAGCAGTAACAGACCACCCGACCTCTTCCACTGCTCCCATCACAACTACTGGCTGGTGCACCTCATCCTCCAGCAACGTGATGAAAAAACAGCACTGCTTTGCTTCCAGATGTAACAACAGCCCCTCTGACTACAAATTTTGTGTGGCAAATCTGAATTTTAATCCTCACCCTCAGCTGTGCATGAGGGTGTATATATATCTATATCTATATTTATCTATATTTGTATATCTTTATCTATATTTGTATATCTTTATCTATAGATAGATAGATAGATAGATACAGATATAGATATGCACACACTGGGTGCATGCCCAGGAATACAATTTCTGGGTCACATGTGTCCTTTTTTTTTTTGTGCAAAACCTGGCATACTAACAAAAGTCTTCCAGATTAATGATGATGATATATAATTGTACCAGAAATGTAGTATATTTCCTGAAAATCCTTCAATTTTAACCATTGCTGGTGCCGCGGCTCACTAGGCTAATCTTCCACCTTGCGGCGCAGGCACACCGGGTTCTAGTCCCAGTCAGGGCGCCGGATTCTGTCCCAGTTGCTCCTCTTCCAGGCCAGCTCTCTGCTGTGGCCAGGGAGTGCAGTGGAGGATGGCCCAAGTGCTTGGGCCCTGCACCCCATGGGAGACCAGAATAAGTACCTGGCTCCTGCCATCGGATCAGCGCGGTGCGTCGGCCACAGCGCGCCAGCCGCGGCGGCCATTGGAGGATAAACCAACGGCAAAGGAAGACCTTTCTCTCTGTCTCTCTCTCTCACTGTCCACTCTGCCTGTCAAAAAAAAAAATTTAACCATCATGGTGAGTACGTAACGTTATCACTTGCAGTTTTATACTTTCCTGAGGACTAATGATGTTGAGCAACTTTTGATATGAACATTGATCATTTGAATATCACCATTTTGTGAAGTACCTATTCAAGTGCTTTCACATTTTTTACATGTAATGTTTTTCTGACTAGTTGTAGAAATACTTTATGTTATATAGACATGGGGCCTTTGTTGCCTGTGCTTAAAATACTCTGTGACTTACATATTCATTAGATACACAATGTATTTCAGTCAAGATATGTTCAAAACTTTGATGTAGTCCAACTTATCAATCCGTTTTATGTTTTCAAGTTTTTTTTTTTTTTTGTAAAGGGGCCAGCACTGTGGCATAGAGGGTTAAGCCTCCCTCTGCCTGTGGTGCTGGCATCCCATAGGGGCTTCAGTTTGAGTTCTGGCTGTTCCACAATAATGCACCTGAGAATAGCAGCAGAGGATGGCCCAAGTACTTGGGCCCTTGCACTCATGTGGGAGACCTGGAAGAAGCTCCTGTCTCCTGGATTCAGCCTGGCCCAGCCCTGGCCATTGTGGCCATTTGGGAAGTCCACCAATGGATAGAAGATTCTCTCTTCTTCTCTCTGTATCTCTGCTTTTCAAATAAAAATGCTTTTTACAGAGTGTTTGACAAATCTTTTCTTATACCAAGGTCATTGATATTCTCCATTAGAATAGGATTAAATATTTTTTAAATTTATACTTCAAATTTAGATGTAAATATTCATGTGAAGATTATTTTTGTGTGGGTGTTTGTGCATGTACGCATGAGATATAAAATAAGGGCCAAGTTCCATTCTTTCTACATGAACTGTGCGATCACTCAACACTACAGTTAAAAGGGCTGTTCTTTCTTCACTGTTCTGCAGTGGCACTTTAGTCTCCTCTGAGTGTAAGTGTGACTATTTTATTACCTTGTTATAGCTTTCGGATTCTTTTTTTACTCCTGGGAACCTACCCATAATTCCTACTTAATACATCTTTATATTAATTCTTCATTTTTTGTTTGCCAATTTCAACAAAAGCTGTCTGCACATTAATGTTTATTGCAGCTCAATTCACAATAGCTAAGACCTGGAACCAACCCAAATGCTCATCAACAGTAGACTAGATAAAGAAATTATGGGACATGTACTCTATAGAATACTATACAGCAGTCAAAAACAACGAAATCCGGTCATTTGCAACAAGATGGAGGAATTTGGAAAACATCATGCTGAGTGAATTAAGCCAGTCCCAAAGGGACAAAATCATATGTTCTCCCTGATCAGCGACAACTAACTGAGCACCAAAGGGGAAACTTGTTGAAGTGAAATGGACACTATGAGAAACAGTGACTTGATCAGCTCTTGTCCTGACGGTTGATGTACAATGTAATACTTTATCCATTTTAGTATTTTTTTTGTTCTAGTACCATTGGTTGAACTCTGTAATTAACACACAATTATTCTTAGGTGTTTAAATTTTAACTGAAAAGTGATCCTTGTTAGGAATTTGGAAAACATTATGCTGAGTGAAATAAGCCAATCCCAAAGGGACAAATACCACTTGTTCTCCTTGATAGGTGACAACTAACTGAGCACCAAAAAGGAAACCTGTTAAAGTGAAATGAACACTATGAGAAACGGTGACTTGATCAGCCCTCACCCTGACTGTTGACGAGCAACTTAATATGTTATCCCTCTTAGTATTTTGTTTGTTTGTTTGTTCTACTTAATACTTTTGGTTGAATACTGTAATCAATACACAATTCTTCTTAAGTGCTGAAACTTAACTGAAAAGTGATTGCTGTTAAATATAAGAATGAGAATAAGAGAGGGAAGAGATGTGCAATTCAGGACATGCTCAAGCTGACTTACCTCAAACGGTAGAGTTAGAAACATACCAGGGGATTCCAATTCAATCCCATCAAGGTGGCATGTACCAATGCCATCTCACTAGTCCCAGTGATCAATTTCTGTTCACAATTGATCATAATGATAGCACTGAGAACCAAAGGGATCACATAAACAAGAATAGTGTCTGCAAATACTAGCTGATAGAATAAAAAAGGGAGAGAACGATCCAACATGGGAAGTGAGATACATAGCAGACCCATAGAATGGCAGATGTCCTAACAGCACTCTGGCCTCAGAATCAGCCCTTAAGGCATGCAGATCCGGCTGAAATGCCCATGAGAGTATTTCAGGCATGGAAATCCAAGACGCTCTGGGGGAAAAAAAAAAAAACTAAATGAAAGATCTCCACGAATGAGATCCCAGTGGAAAGAACGGGTCATCAAAGAAGGAGGTACCTTTCTCTGAAGGGAGGAGAGAACTTCCACTTTGACCATGGCCTTGTCTAAATATGATCAGAGTCAGTGAACTCAGGGGGCTTCCATAGCCTTGGCAGCTCATGACAAGAGCCTAGGGTGATTACTGAGGCCATAAACAAGAGTGTCAATTTGTTAAGTCAACAACAGGAGTCACTGTGCACTTACTCCTCATGTAGGATCTTTGTCCTTAGTGTGTTGTACATTGAGATTTAATGCTATAACGAGTACTCAAACAGTATTTTTCACTTTATGTTTCTGTGTGGGAGCAAACTGTTGAAATCTTTAGTTAATGTATGCTAAACTGATCTTCTGTATATAAAGAGAATAGAAAATGAATCTTGATGTGAATGGAAGGGGAGAGGGAGTGGGAAAGGGGAGAGTTGCAGGTGGGAGAGACGTTATGAGGGGGGAAGCCATTGTAATCCATAAGCTGTACTTTGGAAATTTATATTCATTAAATAAAAGTTAAAAAAAAAAAAGATCAGAGTTTGTCAACTCAAGAGGCTTCCATAGCCTTGGTATATGTGCTGCTGAAGCAAGCACATCCACAGCCTTGGAAGCTCAGACAAGAGCCTCAGGTGATTACTGACATCATAAATAAGAGTTTCAATTGGTAAATCAACAATGGGAGTCACTGTGCACTTGCTCCCCATGTAGGACCTCTGTCCTTAATGTGTTGTACTATGAGAATTAACGGTAAAACTTGTCTTCAAACAGTACTTTATACTTTGTGTGTTTGTTGGGTGCAAACTGTTGAAATCTTTACTTAGTATAGAGTTGATCTTCTATGTATAAAAATAATTAAAAATGAGTCTTAATAAAGAATGGCATGGGAGAGGGAGTAGGAGATGGTATGGTTTGCAGGTGGGAGGGTGGTTATGGGGAGAAGAACTGCTATAATCCAAAAGTTGTACTTTCAAAATTTATATTTATTAAATAAAAGTTTTCTGTAAAAAATTCTTCATTTTTAACAATGACTTGTTTATTAAATAAGCCAGGCCAAAAAAAAAAAAAAAAGACAAATAGTGAATGATGTCACTTACATGTGGAATCTGAAGAAGTTGATCTTCTAGAAGCACAGAATAGAATGGTAGGCAACAGGGATTTGGGGTTGAGTAATTGGGAAGATATTTGTCAAAGGATATAAACATTTCAGTTAGATAAGAAGAATCAATGCAAGATATCTACTGTAAACATGGTGACAATAAATAATAACAATGTGATGTATACTTGAAAGTTGCTGAGGGTAGAACTTTTTAAAAGTTTATTTATTTATGAGAGAGAGAGAGAGAGAGAGTAAACTTCCATTCACAGATTCACTCCTCAGGTGCCCACAGCAGCCAGGCTGAAGCTGGGAGCTGGGAATTCAATCTATGTCCCCCACAACGGTGGCAGGAATCTAACTACTTCAGGAGCAGTCACCTGCAGCCTACCAAGGCATGCACTGTCAGGAAGCTGGAATGGGCAGCAGAGCCAGGACTTGAACCCAAGCACACTGACCTAAGATGCCCATGATCCAGCCAGCATCTGAACTGCTGAACCAAATGCTTTCCCCAAGAGTGGATTTTAAATGTTCTCATAGCAAACATGATGATTCACATCCTAATTAGCTTATTTGTTACATCTATAATGTATATATATTGGACATCTATGTTTTCTTCACTATAAATATAGACAGTTGAGGCCAGTACTGTGGCGTGGTTGGTAAAGCCACCACCTGTGACACCAGCATCCCATATGGGTACCGGTTTGTGTTCCAGCTGCTCCATTTCCATTACAGCTCCCTGCTCATGTGCCCGGGAAAGCAGCAGAAGATGGTGCAAGTACTTGAGCTCCTGCACCCATGTGAGAGACCTGTAAGGAGCTCCTAGCTCCAGGCTTCGGATTGGATCAGCTCTGGCCATTGTAGCCATTTGGGGAGTGAACCAGTGGATTTAGGACCTCTCTCTCTCTGTTTCTGCCTCTGACTCTTTCTCTCTTGCGTGCGCGCTTTTCCTCTCAAACAAATAAATAAATATTTAAAAAATTAAATATAGATAAATTTGTCAGTTAAAATTAATTAAAATACATAGAAAAATGTTTTAACTTATTTAAGTGTCCTTTGAAATTCCATAAAACTTTTAAAATGACTTTGGTACTTTTTTCCAACCCTAATAAACATTAAACATTTTGGAATAATTTTAGATTTATGGAAAAGTTGCAAATACAATACACAGATTTCCCATTTAGCTTCCCCTAAAGTTAATATCTCACATAATCATGTTACAGTTGTCAAAAATAGAGAACCAATATTACATTGCTGTTAATTAAGATCCAGAGTTTATTCCACTAGAATTTACAGTGATGCTCTTTTTCTCTCCCCAGTATCCAACCCGGGATACCATACTGCATTGAATCACTGTGGTTGGCTAGTCTTTGATACTTGATTGTATCTCCATGTATCTTTTTTATGGTTTTCTTGATTGTTTCAAGGAGCCCTGGTCAGTTACTTCATAGGATGCTCTTGAAGTTGGCTCTGTCTGATGTTTCTTATGATTAGCCCAAAGTTATGGTTTTTTTAAAAAAGAATTCCACAGAGATTGTTTCCTCCTTTCCATTTCCTATCAAATGTTAAGTGATATCACTAAGAAATCACTGATGATATTAACTTTGATCATTTGGCTAAGTTAGCATCTGTGCTGTTTAGCTACTATGAAGTTACTCGTTCTCCTCTCAGTTCTTTAAGGATAGCAAGTTTCCCCTTTCAGGATTCTGTTGTTTGGACATGACATGAAGTCCTGTCCACATTGAAGATGGAGGGTAGGGTGGACTTCTGGGGGAGTCAGTAGCTATTTATATTTATCTGAAATTCTTCTAGTAAAATTTGCTCCTTATTTCTATTTATTATTTGTTCAATCATTTATATCAATATGGACTCTTCTGTATTTGCCTTATACTTTGGACTGTAACCCAATACTGTACTGTTCATTTTCTTTCAGGTTGGAATCTATTTTTTTTGGCGTAACCCATTCTTTTGCTTTTAAATCATTTTTTTTTTTTAAATTCTGGCACTTCAAGTTAATCCTTGACATCCTTTATGGATATCTCTTGCCTCAGTGCAGAGGCCATGACTTCCAATTTATGTTGAATGGCAGTGGTTTTATTGGATTTCCTATAGTTTATTCTGAATTTCAGAGGAGGCACTTATAACATTTTGCCATTAATATTTTGTCAGACTGAAGTTTTCTCCTATTTCTAGTATATTAATAGTTTTTTTTTAAAAAATTATGGATAGATGGTACCAATTTTTGCAATGTTTTCTCTTTCCATGGAGAATTGTATTGATTCTCAAATGTTAAACTAACCTTGATTTCCTTAAAGATCACAATTGGTCATCATATATTTTCCTTTATATCACTATACTACATTTTCTAATGCACTCATTTTGATTTATTTTAAAACCATGCTCATTTTTAAATAACTTCAAATGTTTTAACAATCTTTATTATATTTTATATTTATTTATTTGAAAGGCAGAGAGAGAGAGAGAGATCGTCCATTCATCCATTCATTTGTTAACTACTCCCCAAATGGCCCAAATTCAAATGGCTGTTCTGTGCCAGGCTAGAGCCAGGAGCCAAGAGCCTCTTCCAGGTCTCCGGCATGGGTTCAGAGTCCCAAGTACTTAGGCCACCTTCCACTGCTTTCCCAGGCACATTAGCAGGGAGCTGGATTGGAAGTGGAGCAGCCAGGTCTTGAAACGGCACCCATATGGGATGCCATTATCACAGGCAGCTGCCTAACCCACTATGCCACAACACCAGCCCCTGAATCATGTTCAAGAGAGGAATTTTTCTTCCAAGAGTTTACAGTAGCTTGTGCAAGAAGTCAAGAGTATTTTTCCTTTTATTCTAATACCCTGTTTTCCTTAGCATCATCATTATCTTTACCTTGTAAAATGAATGCACAAGTACTTTCTCTCTTTTCTTCTGAAGAATTTGTATAATATGAGTATCAATTCTCTCCCTATATGATAAAATTCATCAATAAATCAATTTGGACTTGAAGTTTCTTTGTGACAGAATGTTTAGCTACAGATCCAATTTCATAAATAATTAAAGGCTGTGAAAAAAATGATATTTCTTCTGGATTAGCTTTAACAAATCATGTTTCTCAAAAATTTTGACAGAAAGTTGCAATATTTACTAGTTATGTTTTAAAATAACTGTAGTATCTATGGTCATTTTTCATTACTAATGTTTGCTATGTATTATTTGTTTTTTTTTTTTCTTTTCGTGATGTTTATTTATTTGTTTGAAAGGCTGAGTGACAGAGACAGAGACAGAGAAGCCTCCCAGGGATTGGGCCAGGCCAGAGCCAGGAATTCTATCCCAGTCTCCCACGTGGGCGACAGAGACCCAAGTTCTTTATTTGTCATCTGCTACTTCCCAGGTGTGCATTAGCAGAACGCAGTATAGCCTCACCTCGATCAGGAGCTCTAGTATGGGATGTGGGTATTCCAAGCTCAGCTTAACCCACTGAACCACAGCGCCCACCCCTATTTCTTTAATACATCTTATATAATTATTTATAATGTATATTCAAATCATAATTATTTCATAAAGTACATAAAATACACACAATATATATTATATATACAAATACATATATGAAAGAGAAAAGTGCAAGAATAATGTAATAAACCACCATTAACCTATCACCCAGCTTCAGAAACTATGAACTCACTCAATAGCAAAAAACAAGTAATCTGATTTTAAAATGGATGAATGATCTGAATAGACATTTCCCAAAAGAAGACATATAAATGCCGAAAGTTGTATGAAAAAATGCTCAACATCAGCCATTAGGGAAATGCAAGCCAAAGCCAAAATGTGATATAATCTCTCTCCAGTTAGAATGACTATCATGAAATGGATGAAAAAAAATGCTGGAAAAGATGTTTAGAAAGGGAAAATCTTATACTTTGTTGATGGGAATGCAAATTAGCATACTTGTAATGGAAAACAAAACAAACAAAAAAAACTAAACTAAAAACAGCTCTACCACATTATCTATCAATCCCACTACTGAGAATATATCTAAAGGAAAGGCAATCAGTATGCCAAAGAGATCGCTGTATTCTCACATTTACTGTGACTCTATTCACCACAGGCAATCTATAGTATCAATCTAGGTATCACTGGAGGATGAACGGATGAAGAAAATATATTATTTATACACAATGGGATATTGTTCAACCATA
Source organism: Oryctolagus cuniculus (assembly GCF_051225735.1). NCBI lineage: Eukaryota > Metazoa > Chordata > Mammalia > Lagomorpha > Leporidae > Oryctolagus > Oryctolagus cuniculus. The sequence goes on from NC_142878.1 coordinate 13,306,620, forward strand.
AACCAAGAGAATGAAATCCTGTCATTTGGGGCAATGTGAGTGAGTCTGCCAAGTGAAAGAAGCCAGGTATGGAAAGACAAATACTGCAAGTTCTCACTCACACATGGAAGCTAAAAAAAGTATGTTCTTAAAACTGCCTATATGAAATACATGATATCTGTTCTCTTTACATAAATAATTAAATAAACTTGTTTTAAAAAATCGATCTCATAATAGAAATGAGAATAGTGACCGCCAGAAGCTGGAAAGCAAATAGGGAAGAGGATATTGAGGGTGGAAGCCCTGTACCAAAACAAAGTCAGATAAGAGGAATAAGTCCTAGCCTTTAGAGCGCACTGGGGTGTCTGCAGTTAACAATTTACTGTTCTAAAACAGCCAAAGGGAGTATTTTAAATGTTCCCACATGTACGAAACAATACATGTTTGGGGCATTGGAAATGTTTATTTCCCTGATTTGACCATTACACTTTGTATGCCTGTCTCAAAATCTCACCCTGTACCCACAACAATGAACAGTCAACACATGTTAATTAAAAAATGCAACAATTATGAAATAAAACCCAGGCATTTTGTCTACATCAGAAATAATATTTATGTGAACATACCTAAAATATTTTAAACTAACTTACAAATATATTTTCAAATGTTTATTGGCAATTTAGTTCATGCAGCTGAAAATTGCCTTCTTCTATTGAGTCACTTTTCTATTTATACTAATTTTTAAGAGTTTTACTATAGGGGTTTTGTCATTGGTTTTGTTTCTTGTGTTTTTAATTACATTTTTATTAAAAATTATTATTTATGAGCTACAGCACAACATTTCAGTGTATGTATACAATGTGTACTGATAAAATCAAGGTCATCAATATTTCCTCCTCTTGATATTACTTTGTGATTGGAACATCTGATTAACCCATTTTGAGTCCATTTGATTTAACATGACCCACTAAATAGACTGCTCAAAATAACATCTCCCACGTCTTTCCAAACTCTGTTCCCCTACTTGCTTCATTTTTCTCCATGGCACTTACTGAAACCTGAGGTTTATTAACACATTACTCAGCTATTTATTATTATCTGTCTGTCTTAGGGGGAAAATTGCATTGTTTGGTTTTTATTTCCTATAGCTTTCTTAGTCACTAGAATAGTATCTGTTATATTCAATAAGGATTTGACAGATTAACTAAATTATTTTTAGGAAATTGATATATATTCTAGATATATTAATCTGATTATGAGAAGTTCTTGTAAGTAATATATTATATATGTTTCCCTGTTGGTTTAGAATGCCTTTTGGTGTTCAGATGTGTTTTATTTTAATGTTGTCAAATTAATAAATATTTTTATTAATATTGTCTACTTCAGTAGATCTGTACTTATCCTGAAACCATATCACATGTCCTTCTAAGGAAATATTTAATTTTGCAGTCACATTTGGGTTTTTGTTCAATCCAAAACATTAATCTTTTATTGATCCTATTTCTTCCTGGTTGGCCCTGGCTGTTGAATCTCTGTTTCTGGGAAAAGCTGGGCACCAATATGATGGACACTCAGAAAGCCTTGGGGAGAGGCCTATACGTAAAGGAATCAAGTTCTCAGAACCTACTTCCCAGCAATGCAAGTAAACTACTTTGGAGGTGTATTCTCCAGCTCCTGTCGATTCTTCCAATGACGGAAGCTCACCCAAAACATCTGCCTGCAGCTTCATGAGAACTCCAAGCCAGTGTTACACAACCAAATGCTCCCAAATTTTTCACTTTCTCCAAATGAGAGACAATAAAATATTAGTATTTTTGAAATCACCAAGTTTGGAGTGACCTATTAGACAACAATAAATTACTAATACAAATATGTTTTATTATTATGAATATAATTGTGACTAATGATATAAATATATTTTAAATATTCATATAAATCAATCTTTTTTATAATTTTGAGTTGCATTACATTAAGTTTTAGAAGTTAAATAACAGTGTCTATATATCTTTTTGGAAAATTGTCATATCTATAGCACATAGTCAAGACTTAAAAATGTCCCATGAATGACATATACATATAATAACACATATTTTCTAATTATGTCCTGCAAAGTTAAATATTAATGCATCTGAAAATAGGCAAGCACTGTAATTACTTGTCCATTTCTTGTAATTATGATTATATATAGTTTACACTTTTGTAATTAGTTGTGAACAAGCTTAAAATTACCGTCTATTTCTCCTGAGTTATATAATTTTCCCTCATATACTGAATGCACTTATTCCTAATGATACTTTTCACCTTATGGTTTGTTTTTCTTGATGTTAACAAGATCATACTGACTTTCTTTTGTTTAGAAAATATCTGCTATATATTTTCAGTCATTTTATATTAATATTTCTGTTTCCTTATCTTATATGCGTGTTTGCTTTTGATATTTTTCTCTCATAAACTATTTCTTTTTTACTATTTTAATTTTTATTAATAAAATAGAAACTTTAACTCATGCAGCTGAATGGATCTTTTATCTAATCTGATCATATGCTAGAGATGCAATTCTTCATACAAGGGTTCAGTTGTAACCGCACATTTGCCAGTTCCATCAAAAACTGCAGACTGACATCTCTATGAAGTGTACTGAGTGAGCATGCTGGCAACTCCACTGCATTTATCACGATTGTGAGGCAAGAACCAACTGTCATAAAATATTTCCACATTTCCTTTATTCACCTCCCTTTTACCTCATTGGTGAAGGAGAGAGACCTCCCTGAGGCTATAAAGACAGAACATTAGATATCCAGTGCTGAATAGATCAGCTCACAGCAGTCAATCTTCAGCATGCACTCAGCAGAGGGAGGAAGATGTTGCATCATGTGGGACCACATGAGGGTTGCACGTGGGAGCAGAGTTAACAAGCAGAGGGCATGGGAGGAAGACTTCGAAGTAACAAGAAGATGATGTGGTCCCTGTGCCCTGTGCCCTGAGCCTGCAACCTGTATTAAGAAATACTGTTGGCCGGTGCCGCGGCTCAATAGGCTAATCCTCCGCCTTGTGGTGCCAACACACCAGGTTCTAGTCCTGGTCGGGGCGCCGGATTCTGTCCTGGTTGCTCCTCTTCCAGGCCAGCTCTCTGCTGTGGCCCGGGAAGGCAATGGAGGATGGCCCAAGTCCTTGGGCCCTGCACCCCATGGGAGACCAGGAGAAGCACCTGGTTCCTGGCTTTGGATCAGTGTGGTGTGCCGGCCGCGGCGGCCATTGGAGGGTGAACCAACGGCAAAGGAAGACCTTTCTCTCTGTCTCTCTCTCACTGTCCACTCTGCCTGTCAAAAAAAAAAAAAAAAAAAAAAAAAAAAAAGAAATACTGTCAAGGGACCCTGCCATAGAAGCAGACTTTGAGGTGGGATAGCTTTTAGTTTGGCTATTCAACACCCTTCCCCCAGAGTTTAGATATAAAGTTGCCACATAATATTAATTTTTGGCCTTACATCAAACATAGTTGTTGTGTTTAAACTTATTTTAATGACATATTTAGATTTATCTCAGTAATTTTATTTTATGTGATATATTGCCATCACTTTTCTCAGATGTTTTAATATATTATTAGTTATACTTCCTATTTCACAATATTTGAATTTGTTTCACATTTTAATATTATAGTTAAATATACAGTCTTAGAACAAGCAGTAAGCCAAAATAATTTGAGGATATTAAAACTCATGAACTCTTCCAACATCCATGTTTTTCACATCTAGTGTCTTAGCTCCACCTGATTTTCATAGCCCCAAATAATTGTTGCTACTATTAAGATTGCTATTATGGCTGGCACCGCGGCTCAACAGGCTAATCCTCCACCTGTGGCACTGGCACCCTGGGTTCTAGTCCTGGTCGGGGTGCCGGGTTGTTCCTCTTCCAGTCCAGCTCTCTGCTGTGACCCAGGAAGGCAGTGGAGGATGGCCCAAGTCCTTGGGCCCTGCACCCGCATGGGAGACCAGGAGAAGCACCTGGCTCCTGGTTTAGGATCAGTGCGGTGTGCCGGCCACAGCGGCCATTGGAGGGTGAACCAATGGAAAAGGAAGACCTCTCTCTCTGTCTCTTTCTCTCACTGTCCACTCTGCCTGTCAAAAAAAAAAAAAGATTGCTATTATTAAGATTGCTATCATTATTATGTAAGTATATCCAATCCTGTTAGTATAGACGTATCTGAAACCTAGGCAGAAGGCTATTATGTTGTCTTCTCCTGGATGCCTGTGGCAGATACAATGAGATCCATCCTTACATCTCATCAGGAGTAAAGTTTTTACTGCCTTTGGCACTGACAATGTGACCAGCAGACAGCTCTCAGCTGCCAGCCCTCTTTTAACCTTATCCGATCGCCCAGGCCATGCAACCTTCCCTGATTCACTTGGAGTTCCGAAGACTCCATCTCAGTCTGCAGAACTCCCTTCTGGGTTGGCTGAGTTTTGATGTCTCCCACTGCCTCTTCCTACCTTCTCCCCACTAGCTGTAGGCATAGATTCCCAGAAACTGTTTCACCACCCCAGAACCTGGTATCAGGGAGATAGGCTCGTGTTGTTCCTGTGAGCCTCTGGGAGGTTGCATGTTTTCCTACCCTCTTACTAGGGAGAGAGGAGAGTATCAGCATAGAGGGTAGATTTACCATGAATCTAGGTATAATTTCTACCTGATGTAGCCCAAAGCACTACTTCCTGTTGTGGGGTTCTTTCATATGCTTGCAGTGCTAGTTTGTAGCTTCCTCTTAAACTGTAGTATTTGGAATTTGTGTTATTTTGCTGGAAGCTCAGCTATGCATTTAAAAAACATGTTTTCTACAGTATCCCACATTGCTAAATGTTCTGCCTTGGGAACATATTCAATTGTCCATTGCTATTGGTAGAAATGGATGTCTTATCATTTAGAAATAATACAAGCATTTGCCTATGCACTGGTTTCTTAAGGATTTGGTTGATAAGATTCATTCTTTCAGAATTTAAGGTTTTCAGACCTCAGTTCCTGTAACTATGGAAAACACTTCAAGCACAGACACTTGTTGGCAAGACCTGAGAGGCTCATATGCCCAACTCAAAGAGATATGATTAAATGAACACATTATCTAGGAAATAAAAGAGGTCTTTTGGCTTCCTTTCATTAAGAAAGTTCCATTCAAGTATATGTTTCAAATATTTTTTTTCAAATCCTATAACTCCAGAATGTAGCTAAGGACCTGGAAACTGAGGGTTCAAATTATGTATGTAACAAGTGATTCTCAAAATTCTGTATTTTCTTACAACAAGTGAAAGGGAGAAATGCCAAGTTTGAATCAAATAGAATAAGTTAGGTCTGTTTTTTTTTTTCCTGTTATGTAAAAGTAAGAGCATGACAGAGAGCACCAGGGTATTATCAGCTGTGGGACGCCAGGTTATCAGTGGGGAACTTGAACCATTGCAAATAGAAAGATATAATGATTAAGACTCGTTTCTGCCTCAGCCTTGGAACAACTCAGAAGTAATTGCTTGTATCCTAGTAAGAAAGTTTCCTAGACTTTCTCCATGAATAATGAGTGTCTTATCAACTCATGTGAGTGACATTTTCCAAGTGGGCCATAGAACATTATTTAGACAAACAAAAGAATTGGAAATAATAGTCCCATTAATTACTGTACTGCACAATGAATATCTTTCTCTGCCTACTGAAGAATGTCTTGGCAGCAAAGATTTTTGTTTTGCACCAAGAGATGTGTTATACTAAGAAATTATACTGGGATACCTGCAAATTCTTATCATCCTATTCCAAAATGGGCTTACTTTACAGTAAAAATGCTCATATTTTAAGAATTAAACTTTAAATTTATTTCAAGTAGTACTAAGCAGTCATCTCCACCTACTCTTCAATGAAGAAGAGGAACAAGAGGGGCCAGCGTTGTGGTGTAGTCGGTTAAAGCCCCGACCTGCAGTGTCAGCATCCCATATGGTGCCAATTCAAGCCCCAGCTTCTCCACTTCAGATCCAGACCCCTGCTAATGCACCTAGGAAAGCAGCAGAGAATGGCCCACTTGTTTGGGCCCCTGTACCTGCAAGGGAGAACCAGAAGAAGCTCCTGGCTCCTGGCTTTGGGTCGTCACAGCTCTGGCAACAGCCATTTGGAGAGTGAATCAGTGGATGGAGGATATCTCTCTGTGTGTGTTTCTACCCCTCTCTGTAACTCTGCCTTTCAAATAAGTAAAATAAATCTTTAAAAAAGAAAAGAAGATGAACAAGAGACTTAAAGTCTTCAAGATGAAAGAGTTATTAGAGGCCACTGAAGGAAGACCTCTACCTAGTGTGGCTGCTGACACATGGGGAAGTGTGTGCTTGGGAGAATGAAGGTGTGGATGTTTTAAGACTGAGGTCATCATTCCTCATCTTTCTATGCCCTTAATCCAACATTAACTTCAATAAATCTCTTTGCTTATCTTTCTTGAGCTGTGTTTTTTTTTTTCAGCTTTACCAAGTAACAAAGGGATTCCTACTAAATCCTTAATGTCTGCTAATACCTTGAGCTGATACCACTTTCCTGAAGAATGTTCAAAGGAAATGCAGACTTTGTTTTTAATTTGAAAGAGATCTTTGGGGCATTGTGTAGGTTATTGCATAGGAGCAGAGAGATGTTTTGGTTTGATGCTTTTTTTCAAAGCTCCTAAAGTTAAAAAGCTTGTAATCTACTTTTGAAGTTAGCCCCAATGTGGTCAACAGATGGACCACCACGACTGGTATCCCACAAAAGTTCTCTTTCTTATCATCTACTGGTTATTTGAATCCTCCTTTCTTGGGAAGAAGATTGAACATCTTTAATGAGCACACAATCAGTTTATATTAAGCAAAAATAACCTAAGAATTTTTAAAAGCTGGTCTTGGCATCTTTTGTAATACTGGGAATAATGTTGAGTATTCACAAATTACAAACAAGCCTTGGTGTTCACTACAGCATTGCAGAAAACAGGCTAAATCATGAATTTTTTTTTCTTGCAAACTCTACCAAGTTTCAGGAATGGGGGACATAAACACCAGAGACCTGAGAACAGATTGTGATAGGCAGCCTCCTGGATGGCCCATGTTTATTCCCACCTCTTGATGTTATCCACTGCCCAGAGGAGCTTCTCCTGGTGACTCGGTTCCAACATACAGGAGGCAGCAAAAGTAATGCAGTATCACTTCTGAGATCAGGAAAACAACTTGCTCTATCAAGAGCTTTATCATGGAGCGGCCCATATAACAAGGAAGTGAGGGTACAGTTAGCCAATAATCAGCAAGAGAAAACCTTAGTCCAGCAATCTAGAGTGGACTGAATGCTGCCATAAGCCACCTAACTGAGTTTGGAAGTGGATCTTTGCTCCCTGAAGCCTTTAGCTGAGACTGTAGTCTGTTCTGGCACTTTGAGATGACCTTGTAGAGACTACGGGCAGGAGAATGATTCTAAGGCATGTCTAGATTCCTGAAACATAGAAACTATGAGATAAGACTGATTTAAGGCTGGCGCCTTGGCTCACTAGGCTAATCCTCTGCCTGCGGTACCGGTACTCCGTGTTCCAGTCCCGGTTGAGGCACCAGTTCTGTCCCGGTTGCTCCTCTTCCAGTACAGCTCTCTGCTGTGGCCTGGGAAGGCAGTGGAGGATGGCCCAAGTGCTTGGGCCCTGTACCCACATGGGAGACCAGGAGGAAGCACCTGGTTCCTGGCTTCGGACTGGGGCAGTGGCCATTTGGGGGGTGAACCAATGGAAGGAAGACCTTTCACTCTCTCTCTCTTTCTCTCACTGTCTAACTCTGCCTGTCAAAAAAAAAAAAAAAAAAGACTGATTAAAGTCATAAGTTTGGGATTGATTTGTTATACAATAACAGGTAACTAAGCCTAGGGTCAATTGCATAGAAATAGTGTAATCTAATTCCTTTTCTGGAATAATGGACAGATGAAAGTCAGTTCTGACTAAAAGAAATTTTAAAAATGGCATGCCATCAGTGAAGTGTTTTGATAGTTCTTTAAAAAATTGCATATGTTTGATGCTTATCAGAAGCTATGCTAATCTTATTACAGAGAAGATATATTTACAATAGTGTCTTAGAGTCCAGGCTTCACAGCTAATTCCGAAGCACCATGGTCAATGCTGGCAGTCCTTGCTTGTACATGCTACATAATGAAATATCAAAACTGTTGTAGGCATCATTCTGTCTCAAACTCAAATTTTGGAGTTCAGCATGGATTACATTTATATGGTAGAATTAAAATCTTTAGAGTTATTTGAATATTCTTGTCTTAGAGATGCCTATATTAGACACCTAAACTTAAGCAGAAAAAAAATCTTTTTAGTACCAATCAAATAAAAGGTCTTACACCTAAGATTTGTAGAGGAAAATTTGGGATGACAAAATGCTACACAATTCATGCAAAATGAGGCATATGTGCAGTGTCCTAAGGATACCAATAAAGTAACATGAGAATTCATACCAGTGACTGAGAATTCATATCAGTGCTACTCCAGAGGAGTGGGTATCACATCTAAGGATATTACTCACAACAGCCAGGCCCCTATTAGCTCCATATCCAGATATGGGAGACTCTGCAACCACACAACAAAGGAACCTAAACCTTCAGGGTCTGGACTCTGGACATCTGGCATCTTTTCCTGCTCAAGTACACCTTTTATCTGTGTAGCCAAAATTCTCTTTTGGTTATGATGTCCTGGTTCCTAAATACTTTGAGGCTTGGTCAAATTTCATTCCCCACATATGGTGCTGTGCTTGGTCATTGAGGAACATGTAGGTCACATTTACCAATCCACCCCCAGTGGAATTCTCAGCCTTAAGTTCTTTGCTTACTTTAGAAGGCACTAAAGACAGAGGTGACATTTGTGTCATGTCTTGAAGCATGATGGCCCGGATGGACAGTGGCATGAAGGAAGATGTTTGACACACCAGACTGAAGTGTTCCAGGCACATGGCTTGGAGTCTGTAAGTATGCATATGAACATTGCATCCTCTCCTTTGTGTTCAAACCAGGAAGCATCTGGGCCAAATAGCTTGGTTTAAAAAATTCTCCTCATAACTGAAAGCTTTTTTATTTATCATGAATAATGATTGTTTCTAGGAAAAAGTCCAAAGGAATCTGTCACTATAACTGGTTTTATTGACAAAATGGGGATACTTGAAAAATGTTTCAGTAACTTTATATAAAATCTATGTAACCTAGAAATGTGATGCAAAGAAAAGTCTAAATGTGACTTTATAAAGTATGAGGTGGCAAAAAATGAGAAAAATACCAGATATATCCCTTTTGGCCTCTAAATAAATTCACTCCTTTGTAATGTGGTAACAGGAAACACTAGAATTATGAGACTGGAGAAAATATTATAATTAGAAGATCATCACATTCATTATGAATGCTATTTTCTTTCTGTCAATCTTGGGAATGGATATATTTGACTATCAAAAATGAACTTTGAGATATCATCAGGTTAACAAATTCTGTGAATATCATTATTTTCTCTATTTCCATGGGGTTTTAGGACAAAAGAATATGGTGGGAATTCACAGAGAATGGGGTAAATCTTGGAAGCAGTATGAATAATGGTGTTATTTTGGGAAAGAGTAGATTAGGGTGAGGATAGAGGTTTAAAGACATGTTGAATAAAAATAAAGCATTGTAACATTTTGGTGAAGAGTTGAGCGACAAGTGGAGCTGAACTAACATCAAATTACAAACTGATATGATGCACAACATAGACTGGATGAAAAGAGGTTGAATATCAGTCATCGGAAGGTGATTATAATAGCTCAAGAGGAAGAAATAGGGCCTTATTATTGTGACTTGCTCCATCTGGAGAAGAGCAATGATCTCAAAGAACATCCAATTCACTAAATGGAGAAGCCCGTAGGAGACAATTCTGAGCCATTATTAAATTTGAACTTTCAATGAGAAAAGAAAGCAGTTTCTTTACTCAGGTTCTACAGGGATTTGAAATGTAGACTGAGGCATTTCCAGCTTCCCCACAATTGATACCAATTTTGAAAAGCTTTGAAGAGATGAGAATTCAATGAGGAGCATCAACCATGCTGAGAATAAAGTGGAAAAGGGTCCACAGAATTTAAGGCTGCTTTCCTGAATGTTTGTGACCTAACCAGTTGTACAGGAAGGCAAAGCAAGAAATAAGGTACTAAAGATATGGATTGTTCCTTGGTACAGCCCTGATTATAAACACAGATCTTCAGCTCCATATGGCAGGGCAGGCCTTCTTGGATCTCTCCCTGCTCTTAGCACTGCAGACCCCTAGGCCAGGGCTCCTCCTCCTTTATGAGATCTCACTCTCTGTGGGCTGCCAAGGCCTCTAGATGTGGGTGTGCCATAGAAAGCTTTGTTTACATTGCCATCATTTATCTGTGCCCTGAGATTATTTATCTATCCTTGCTAGATGAAGTGATTGGAGAAAGATGGGTGTAACCCCAACCCCAACCAAGAATAAGTCATAAATTTTTGTACTATGCCCTCCTTATTAAAATAGTTAGGGAACTGTCAGATTTCAGGGAGAGATTTTGGGATCTTTGGGTCTTAAGAACTCTTTGCATCACATAAACAAAGCTATTTCCCACTCATTCTAAAAGTACAATTCTCTGTCTTGGATTTGTGTTTTCAGCTCTTGCAAAGTGTCCAGGGGTGATATATTTTTGGTACTAGTTTGCCTCTTTCTGGCTATAACTCATTTTTTCTATACTTATTTTCCCCTTTTCCCAGGATTTTTTTCCTCTGAATTTCAAGTCATTATTGATATAAACTGGTGATATAATACAATGTTTACAGGAAAAAGTAGTCTTTCGGTATCTTGGAATAAATTAGCTTTTTATTTTGATAGTAATCAAATTTTTAAAATCAGCATATATGAAATTGTTTTACTTAATTTTTTATTTTTCTAATTTGTTTTGACATCATTTTCATATATCATCACCCCTTACAAGTTAAGTAACTTACAATTATTGATTGGCATTGAGAAATATCTGCCAGTGGTGATATTTCTATGATGAAATGCACATTTTCCCATGTACAGTGAATTGCAACCATAAGGTGTCAATTCCCAGTCACCCCTTTGCCATTCTGGCTGGTCTGTGATAGCACCTTCCTTTTCTATTTGTTGCCAAAACACGCACCTTGCAATGGTTTGTTCACCAACATTTCTTGAACCTCCTCTCCTGCCTCCTCTGCTTAAATCCTGTCACAAACCATGTAATGAAGCCTGAATATTGATGCCAAGATAACTGCAGAATTCAAGTCTGACTCTAGGCCTCAGAATGCCACAAGAAGCCAGAGAATGCTGATATTAAGTTATATATTATTTCAAAATAAGCAAAGCATCATTTTCCCTGCTGGTGTTCTTTATTTGTAGACCACTGGTGATGGAAAGTAAATCCCTTGTAAATAAAAAAGCACACTGCAGATACCAAAGGGAGCATCCAGCTTAGTTTGGGAGTAGCCAACTTCTCCAGCCTCTTCCTCTTCCCTTCCACACTCAGACTTATCTCCATGTGCATCTTGGACAGAAGACATTTCAGGATTATTTTTCTTCAGATATGCACAGAGTTGGTTTGAAAAGAACCACAGTTGTTTACTTGCAATAAAGTAAAAAAATAGCCTCATGAAAAGAAGAGAGAGTATAACAAGGTGAAAATATCATGGACTTGGACATCAAGAACCCTGGACCTGGATCCACTGGCCAACTCTCAACTTGGGGCCTTCAGTTTCATGATGTGAAAATAAGGCTAATGTGAAACTATTACCATTATTTTAGATTCTAAAATATATGTGAAAATAATATGAAATGTTTGGTTTCATAGTTTGTGATTCTTATAAATTTTTTTTTATCCCAAACAAAAAAAATCATACTTTCTTGAAAGGAGAGTTATTTATAGTTTCCCTTCCAAAAATCTAATACTTTTATTAGAGGAGAAAATAGGAACCTATATAATCTATTAAGATCTTAAAGATTTAATTATTTATTTTAAAATGTGCATGATGACGATGGTGGGGGGGAGAACGAGTTTCCTTCTACTGGTTCAGTCTCCAAATGCCCACAATAACCAGGGTTGGGCCAGGTCAAAGCAATCTGGGTCTCCCACATGGGTAGAAGGAACTCAGCACAATACCTGCCCCACAGTTATAAATTAAATTAATAACTTGTACCCTCAGTAGTAGATTTAATTGTCCAAATAACAAATGAATGCAAGATTTGATGATAAACTTAAATGCAAGCAGGTCATCCTGAAGCATTCTGGCATTCTGGCACATCTGATGTCTGTATTGATGGGTTTGTCCCTTTGATGATTAATACTATGTGTCAGATTGGCTTGGCCAAGCTGCCTGACATTGTCATGGTGAGATCAGCAACCATTAAGTAAAGCAGATTCCTATCCATAATGTGGGTGGGCTCATCCAATCTGCTGAAGGCCTTAAGGGAAAACATACTGGGATTCCATGAAAAAGAGGGAATTCTGCTTTTCTTCTCTTCAGACTCAGAGCAACTCTTCCCTGGGTCTGCAGCTTGTCAGCCTGCCTTATGAAATTTGAGTATGGCAGCCTCTACAACCTCATGAGATGCTTCCTTAAAATGAATCTCTCTCTTTATATTGGGAGATTCTATGGCATCATTTCTCTGCAAAACACTGACAGAAATAGTTACCTTTCATTTTTACTCCTTGTTCCTAAAAGCAGGGGAGACAGCCCCCACTGTTGAGGTGGATTCGTTCTGAGAAGAGGAGCATGGTGGGGGCAAGAAGCGTGGAGTTACCACACAGACCTCCGGAGTTGGGTGAAAGCAGACCAGAGGTGAGCAGACCACAGACTCATTTATTTCAGTTGGTACAGCAGCTTAAATAGCCAAGGCAGTCAATCCAGTCAAGGGGAAGTTTATGCCCTAACCTATCACAGCCTGTTGCCAGGCAGTATCCGAAGCCATCCAATCACAGCCTGCTGCCAGACAGACTGTTGCCATGTGGTTTCTGAAGCCATCCAATCACAGCCTGTTGCCAGGCAGGCTCCATTACCAGCAGCCATCTTGGCATGGCCTTCTCATTCCACCACATTTCTCCATTTACATTTATTTTTGAGCAACAGGAGGCATTATTTTTGGCCATACCATTGTTGACACCATTTCCATGTGGTCTCTGTATGCGGGTGTGCTTGTCTTAGGTTGTCCCCCAGGGGATCTTACCCATTGTTGACTAACCAGTGCTCAAAATGGGAGACCACAGGAGTGCTTGCTCAGATAGGAGTAGGAATGAGGAACAATGGTAATCAGGAATGGTGTGATCGTACACAGGCTGTGGGCCATTTGAGAGGCCAACCAGAGCTAAGTGGGGTATAAAACAGTAGCTGATGTGGCTATGGGCAGTTCCTCAGGGCAGGATGATAAGGCAACAGCTTGAGTAGCAGGTGCATCTGCTAACAAGGCGGATTCTCAGTCTTGTTCAGCTGGTTCTTGTTGACTGTCAGTTGCAGACTTGATGTTTCTGGCTGGTACCCAGATGGGCTGTCCTGCATTCTCTGGAAAGACACAAGCATATCTTCAGCCCTTGGTTGGCAGAAGCCTTTTTACAGGCGTTGGAATCCAGGGCCTGAATTCTGTGTTCACTTTGACATTAACGGCAAACATGCAGGTGGATGGGGTCTAGTGGCTTCCCTGAGAGCCTGGGGTGTCCGGGGACTTCCACAAATGTGGGGATCTTCACTGGGTGCAGATGGGATGACCTTGCATGGGTTATTGCCTTGAGGTCGTCTAAGTTCATCCCACGAGTATTGGGGGGGGGTGGCTGACTAGGCATTGCTGCATTCTGCTGTCATTTCATTTTCACTGTTGGAGCTCTCCCTAAGTCATCAACTGTTGTCTGTGAGGCAGAGGCCTGGAGTGACAGGCTCTTATCACTCACAGATTCATTATGTTTGGTAATCTTTGTGCGCTTCTGAGAGGGGGGGTATCTTTCCCATGTTTGAGCACTTAAGAGTGATGCACCATGCCAACTCTAGCCAAAGGAAAGACACGCACAGCACTGCTGCCATAACAAAACAAATTCCTAGCACCTCAGCGGCTGATGGCATTATGCAGGGGGTTCCCTACATTAGACGAACAGACAGTGGTGTATCCGATCGTACATATGTCCTGTGCTTAACAGGGGACTTCCTTGATTCATTAGGTCAAGGCGATATACCTACATGGTTTCTCTGGAGTGTCAACTCTCGAGTGAGGGAAGGCGACTTGGTTCCAAATTCTGGGATGATCAGTCCCTTATGTGAATTTGCCGGCAAACCGAAAGTAAAAGGAGGAGCTGAGAAGCAGTGTTACCCTTCTGGGCAGTGTGTGCCTAACCTGGGGTCAATTAGACCAAGGATGAGGACAAGGAAAGGGGCTTAAGAAGGGGTCCTGTGCTCACTCTCACAGAAGCGAACAGCACATAGAACACCAAGGGGCCTACTTGCTGAAATCAAGGGGGGACCTCGCTGAGTCCAACATGCTGTCTCTCTCTCAGCCACATTGGGCGCCAGATGTTGAGGTTGATTTGTTCTGAGAGGAGGAGTGTGGTGGGGGCAAGAGGTGCAGAGTCACCACACAGACCCCGGAGTCAGGTGAAAGCAGACCAGAGGCATGCAGACCACAGACTTGTTTATTTCAGTTGGTACAGCAGCTTAAATGGCCAAGGCAGCCAATCCAGTCAAGGGGCGGTTTATGCCCTAACCTATCACAGCCTGTTGCCAGGCAGGCTCCATTACTAGTGGCCATCTTGGCATGGCCTTCTCTTTCCACCACACCCCACAGCAGGAAAAGCCACATGAAGAAGAGAAATGTTCTTTTCCCTTGCCCTTCTGCTCAGCTTCTCCCAGATGACAGCATATTTTCCCGTGTTCATAGATCAACTACTTAAGTTCCCTGGTGGATGAAGAAGTTTGCATTATTAATCTCTCTCTCTCTCTCTCTCCCATCCATGCCCAATTTCTGTCTGAGAGACTGATGTATCTTGGGGCAGGTGGGCAAATGTGGCAATCACCTGTGAGATGAAGGAATCATGTGGCCAAACTGCACAGATAAGTCTCTACAGCAGATAGCAAGAGCAGATTCTTCCAAGAGAAGTCCTGCCCTGGCCATGTTTCACTGCCCTAAGTAATGCTCAGGCTTTGATAAATGAACACAGACTCTTGCTCTACTTCACATTTATGAAAATATTAAAGAGGAATTTCAAATGGCCAACAGGCACATGGGCAAAGGCTCAGGATCACTAGCCATCAGGGAAATGCATATCAAAACCACATGAAGGTTCACCTCACCCCAGTTAGAATGGCTTTCATACAGAAATCAGAAAACAACAAATGCTGGTGAAGATGTGGGGAAAAGTGAAAAAAAAAAGTGGAAAAATCCACTGTTGGTGGGAAGGTAAATTGGTGCAACTATTGTGGAAGACAGCATGGAGATACCTCAGAAATCTGAATATAGAGCTATCATATGACCCAGCCATCCCACTCCTGGGAATTTACCCAAGGGAAAGAGTTATCTGCACTCCCATGTTTATTGCAGCTTAATTCACAATAGCTAAGACATGGAATCAGCCCAGATCCCACCAATTGATGACTGAATAAAGAAATTATGTTATATACCCATCAAAGAAACACAACAATATTTTGTGTACTGGCCTCAAAGAAATGGAGATGTACAAATTGGCCGGCAAAGTGTTCAAAGTAACTGTTTTTAGTAAAGCTCACTGTTCTGCAAGAGTACACAGATAGATAACTAATTACACTAGTAAAAACAACAAATGATCAAAACAAGACGTTTCATAAAGAGGTACACATGATAAAATAGAACAAAACACAAATTTTGGAGCAAAGGAATACAATGAATGGAATGAAAATAAATGGAGAGAGCATAAAACAGCAGACTTGATCAAGCAGAAGAAAACATCCATTACTCAAAGACAGGTCATTTGAAAATATCCCAATCTGAGAAGAAAACAGGAATAAAGTAATAAAAAGGAATGAATAAATCCTATGGGATTTATGGGACACCATCATGACAGCTAACAGTTGCTTTATAGATTTCTCAGAAAGAGAAAAAACAGAGAGACAGAATGCTTATATAAAGGAATTATTACTGAAAAATAGTAGTCAGGAAAATTCATTTTCTAAAGACTAAACATATATATACCAAAATTATTTTGATATCTAATTTATAATTCTTCTTCAGCTATCTTTTGTGGTCCTAATTTTTTAAGCAAGATGAGCATTTTGAAATTGAAAAACAAATTATATCATACTTAGAATAATTTTAAATTTTTTTAATTTAAAAAAATTTTTAAATATTTAAAATTAAAAATTTTAAATATTTTAAGTAGTTATTTATTTGTTTAAAAGATAGGATGATGGGAGAGGAGAGAGAGAGAGAGAGAGAGAGAGAGAGAAGGAATCTTCCATAAATCAGCTCATTTTCTAAATGGCTGCAACAGCCAGGTCTGGGCCAGGGCAAAGCCTAGAGCCAGGAACTCCATCTGGGTCTCCCACATGGGTGTCAGGAGATCAAATATTTAGGCCATCAACTGCCATTTTCCTGGTGCATTAGCAAGGAGCTGCATTGCAAGTGGAACAGCTGGCACTCAAACCAGCACTCTGATATTAGATACCAACTTCACATTCAGTGGTTTACCTGGTGCACCACAATGCCAGCTCCCTAAATGAACTTTTTAAAGCTACCATTGATTACGTAGGTAATATGTGCCAAGAACTATGTTATGTGCTTATCAGGGTTTTTTTTTTAAAGATTTATTTATATACTTGAAAGTCAGAGTTACACACAGAGAGAAGGAGAGGCAGAGAGAGAGAGAGAGAGAGAGAGAGAGAGAGTCTTCCATCCACTGGTTCATTCCCCAATTGGCCACAATGGCCAGAGCTGTGCCAATCTGAAGCCAGGAGCTTCTTCTGGGTCTCCCACACAGGTGCAGGGGCCCAAACACTTGGGCTGTCTTTTGTTGTTTTCCCAGGCCATAGCAGAGAGCTGGATCAGAAGTTGAGCAGCCGGGACTCAACCAGCATCCACCTGGGATGCCAACAGTACAGGTGGCATCTTCACCCACTGTGCCACAGCGCCAGCCCTCTTGCTTATCAGTGTTTTTTTTTTTTTTTTTGACAGGCAGAGTAGATAGTGAGAGAGAGAGACAAAGAGAAAGGTCTTCCCTTGCCGTTGGTTCACCCTCCAATGGCCGCTGCGGCCGGTGTGCTGCGGCTGGTGCACCACGCTGATCCGATGGCAGGAGCCAGGTACTTATTCTGGTCTCCCATGGGGTGCAGGGCCCAAGCACTTAGGCCATCCTCCACTGCACTCCCTGGCCACAGCAGAGAGCTGGCCTGGAAGAGGGGCAACTGGGACAGAATCCAGCGCCCCGACGGGGACTAGAACCCGGTGTGCCGGCGCCGCTAGGTGGAGGATTAGCCTAGTGAGCCACAGCGCTGGCCGCTTATCAGTTTTAATCCATCACATAGCCCTTTGAATAGATGAAGCAAACCAGATCATAGAAAATTTTAATAATTTCCTATGGCTACCTGATCAATGAATTTCAGGTACTAATATAAGTTCCACAACATTACTATAATTAAAATCAACACAATCCGCAGTAAAACATGCATACTGCACTCACTAATTCTAACCTGTTACTTAAATGTATTTCGCTTTTCTGTAAATGAAAGAAAAAACTCATTTTCTATCAATATGCAGATATAGGTATAGGTATAAGTATGGGTTTCTATATTTATCCATTTATATATATTTACACTTGACTTTTTGATATGATGATATCTTCTTATACTGTTCTATACCATGATGTATCATGCTATGCTGCTAAATTTCCAGTGCTTCTGAGTATTTAATTTCAAGAAGATGAAGCAAGTGACAAGATATATAGAATTCTGTATGAGCAAAACTTGCTACCAAGCTTCTGAAAATGATAGAGATAATTTATGTTTGTAAATGAATTCCTGATGTGTATTCCAATATAGAAGGGCTTAATGCTTTGTATGAGCATTATTTATATATTCTATTTCAAGAAAGGTCATGTTCCTGCTTGATGTCAAAGCCACTAATTCATATATTTATCTTGTTTGTTGATTACTTCAGGTTCCTTTTATTATCTATGCAAAGATTTTGGTATTCATATGAGTTTTCCTTTTGAGTTAAAGAAATATAATAAATATGTTATGCCTCATTGTTATTTAACCAAAGCTGACAAGAGCTTCCTTAAAGATTGACAATTTTCCCTAGAAGAGATATATTTCCACTTGTCTTTATGATTCCCATCTGTGACAACTAGGATTCAAAATAGCAGTTGGCAATACTTTATAAGATCAGTATATGACAAAGACCTTGCCCTTCAGAAATTTCATTTAGCACAGTCACATTTTTCAATAGCAACTAAAGCAGGACCAGATTGGTATAACATCCACTAAAAGGTGGTAATAAACTGAAAGTATGTCATTATAAAAGTTGAAAGAAAAAAAATAAGAAAGGAAGGAGGAGGGAGTGTGGGGTCATGGGCAAGAGGGAGGGTAGGATGAGAAGTATCACTATGCTCTTACATCTGTATATATGAAATGTATGAAATTTGATCACCTTATATAAATACATTTTAAAATATTTATATAAAAATTGAAAGAGCAAGAGAGAGAGAGAGATTTTCCATCCACTGGTTCACTTCTCAAAGAGCCAGAATGCCCAGGGCTGGGCCAGGCTGAACACGGGAGCCAGGAGCTTCTTCCAGGTCTCCCATATGGGTGCATGGAGCCACCTTTTGCTGCTTTCCCAGGACATTAGCAGGGAGCTGGATCAGAAGCAGAACAGCTGGTAGTTGAACCAGCGGCCATATGGGATGCTGGCATTGCAGACAATGGCTTAACTCACTGTGCCACAGCATCATCCCCATCTAAAAAAATTAAAGGAACTCACATGTAAATGAGTGAATAATATTTTATTCTTCAATTTATTCAGAAATCCAACAAGCATTTACTGAATCAAGAATCACAGATGCAAAGATTAAAAGACAATCAAATTATAAGAAAGCTGGACACAAATACAGAGTGAGCAATGCCCCTCCGAAACACATCCACCATACAATTCCATGAGCACATCTGGAGCACTGAGACTGAATTCATCTCAGCGATCCAGCGAGGAGGAACTAAGCCAGAGATTGGCACACTAGAGAACGGAAGACCACTCCAAGAACAGAATAGACAGGATGGTCTGTCTTGCCTTGAATTTTTAAGGATAGAAGTCATTGGAGGTTAGAGATGGCAAGAACTGTTAGGTGTGTCAGGAAAACATGCAGTTGAGAAGTGATGTCAACCAGAATCAGCAACAGAGAACAGAAATGGATCATGCTTTTCCATCATCTGGATACAGGCTTATTTCATGAAAAAGTCCTAAGAATTCTATTGAAGTAAATGTCTCTTAGCTAAGTAGTTTCTTGTGATATTCGTTAGTAGAGTCTCACCAGTTTTCCCTGGGTGGACTAGAAGGCTCTTTTGAAACCAGTATTGTTGAGGTGGATTCGTTCTGAGAGGAGGAGCATGGCGGGGGCAAGAGGCACGGAGTTACCACACAGACCCCTGGAGTCGGGTGACAGCAAGCCAGAGGTGAGCAGACCACAGACTCATTTATTTCAGTTGGTACAGCAGCTTAAATAGCCAAGGCAGCCAATCTGGTCAAGGGGAAGTTTATGCCCTAACCAATCACAGCCTGTTGCCAGGAGTTTCCCTTGCCAGTGGCCATCTTGGCATGGCCTTCTCATTCCACCACATAGTATTGTGTCCCTACTAGATAATGGCTGGTGAGTGAGCATAGATTGTCACTAGTAATCAGACATCTGAGCCCTGAAGCATTTGTATTGATGACTTTGCCACATATAGTGTAACAATGGGCAGGCTCCACATGCAACAGGTTCCATTTTTCCCCAGTGTCTTGGCCAAGCAGATGCTGATATTAGAATATACTCTGGGCCGGCGCCACGGCTCAACAGGCTAATCCTCCACCTAGCGGCGCCGGCACACCGGGTTCAAGTCCTGGTCGGGGAGCTGGATTCTGTCCCGGTTGCCCCTCTTCCAGGCCAGCTCTCTGCTGTGGCCAGGGAGTGCAGTGGAGGATGGCCCAAGTCCTTGGGTGCTGCACCCCATGGGAGACCAGGAGAAGCACCTGGCTCCTGCCATCGGAGCAGCGCGGTGCGGCGGCCATTGGAGGGTGAACCAACGGCAAAGGAAGACCTTTCTCTCTGTCTCTCTCTCACTGTCCACTCTGCCTGTCAAAAAAAAAAAAAAAAAGAATATACTCTGATCTGGCATCTCTGAAGTTTTGGGAAAATAGATTTGTGTGTTTGTGTGTGTGTGTGTGCGTGTATAAGGAAGAGAGATTTCGAGAAACTGTAGTTCTAAAAAATGTGTGCAACCTCAATAGAGGATATCAAGTTGTGACTCTTCAGACAAACTCCAGTGGTAAGAGAGACTATTGCATAGAAACTTAGGCCACACTGGGAAGGTTTGTCAGCTCTCCATTATACAGGCAACAATTGACAGGTATAATCCCTAAGTCTGAGTAAAAACTGTAGGATTTCTCAGAGTTATCATTGGTTAGGGACTCCAGGCAGCAAGAAAGGAATACCCTGGATAGATAAAATAGATTAAATTTTTTTATCTATGCCCTTTTTTTTTAAACTTTTATTTAATGAATATAAATTTCCAAAGTACAGAATATTGATTACAATGGCTTCCCCCCCATAATGTCCCTCCAACCCGCAACCCTCCCCTTATCCACTCCCTCTCCCCTTCCATTCATATCAAGATTCATTTTCGATTCTCTTTATATACAGAAGATCAGTTTAGCATACATTAAGTAAAGATTTCAACAGTTTGCTCCCACACAGAAACATAAAGTGAAAAATACTATTTGAGTACTAGTTATAGCATTAGATCTCAACGTACAGCACACTAAGGACAAAGATCCTACATGAGGAGTAAGTGCACAGTGACTCCTGTTGTTGACTTAACAAATTGACACTCTTGTTTATGGTATCAGTAATCTCCCTAGGCTCTTGTCATGCGCTGCCAAGGCTATGGAAGCCCCCTGAGTTCACTGACTCTGATTAAATTTTTTAAACTTTTATTTAGTAAATATAAATTTTCAAAGTATAGCTTATGGATTACAATGGCTTTCCCCCCCATAACTTCCCTTCCACCCGTACCCCTCCCATCTCCCGCTCCCTCTCCCATTCTATTCATATCAAGATTCATTTTCAATTCTGTTTATATACAGAAGATCAATTTATTATATATTAAGTAAAGATTTCACCAGTTTGCACCCATACAGAACATAAAGTGTAAAATACTGTTTGAGTACTAGTTATAGCATTAATTCACATTGGACAACACATTAAGGACAGAGATCCTACATGAGGAGTAAGTATACAGTGACTTCTGTTGTTGACTTAACAATTTGACACTCTTGTTTATGGCAACAGTAATCTCCCTAGGCTCTAGGCATGAGTTTTCAAGGCTATGGAAGCCTTTTGAGTTCACCAACTCCAATCTTATTCATACAGGGTCATAGTCAAAGTGGAAGTTCTCTCCTCCCTTCAGAGAAAGGTACCTCCTCCTTTGATGGCCGGTTCTTTCTACTGGGATCTCACTCGCAGAGATCTTTCATTTAGGTCCTTTAATTAAATTAATTAATTAATTAATTAAATTAATAAATTAAATTTATTTTTAAAAGGAATTTTTTTGAAACTCCATCCTAGCAAAAGAGATTTTTTTTTTGACAAGCAGAGTTAGACAGTGTGAGAGAGAGACAGACTGAAAGGTCTTCCTTCCGTTGGTTCACCCCTCCAAATGACCACTATGGTCAGCGTACTGCGCCGATCCAAAGCCAGGAGCCAGGTGCTTCCTCCTGGTCTTCCATGCGGGTGCAGGGCCCAAGCACCTGGGCCATCCTCCACTGCCTTCCTGGGCCACAGCAGAGAGCTGGACTGGAAGAGGAGCAACCAGGACAGAACCGGTTCCCTAACTGGGACTAGAACCCAGAGTGCCGGTGCCGCAGGCAGAGGATTAGCCTAGTGAGCCGTGAAACCGGCCAGGAGATTTTTTTTTTACAACAGCAAGTCAAACCTGAGGTTAAGGAAAGGGACAGAATACCTTTCTCTCATAAATATGTCCCTGTGATGATTTCTGTAGATTTTGTGATGTGAGATGGACCATTAAGTACTAAAAGGGGAGGGTTGGTGGTTCAAAGCTGTATGTCTCATTGAAGAATGAAGGCTACAATGTGTGAATGCAGTGAGGATGGCTATTTCATGGCAGAACATGACAACATAGAAAATCTGAGCCTTTTTCTTAGAAACTTATATTAGCCTGGGAAACATTTTCACTTATTCAACAGAGATTTATTAAATGCCTGCTGTAGTGAATAGCAATATATATATATATATATAAATATATTTATATAGTGAATAATACATGTAGTGAAAAATGGAAGTGAATAAAACAAAGCATCTTTTCTTGTGAAGATTCCATGCTACATAATAAAGTAGAAAGAAGTTGGACTAGGAGGTATTTGTAATAGTCCATGTGGGAAATGACAAGAATGTGAATTAGGTATATAAAATAAGAGTTTGGAAAGATATCCTGAAGAAAAGTAATAAGAGTATACCTCTATAAAGGGACCATGTGAGAGCAGGGATCAGGAGAAGGAGGGATAATTTTGACTATACATAAAATGATGGGAGACAGAAAGAGTGTGTCTCTTCCTGCACACAACTTAAAAGATCATCTATAAAGGTCTGCATGGTCTATGCTCATGGATTAAAAGTAAGGAGAAAAGACCAAAATAAAGGAATACTTATTATGGTTTTATGGGTTTTGTGATTCCAGGGGCAGACTTTATGTATGAGGAGACATGGTGATAATGTGCTTTGGGCAAAACCATTGGATCCAGTAATTGTCATTCTATGCCATATAACTCTAAGCTTCCATGTCTAAAGGAAGCTGAGCCCCAAGGAATTCCTTCTGTAAGAACAAATAATAGGTGAGTCCACTAGGTAAAGAGCATGGTTCCCCAGGGGGAAGTGGTAGAATTCTCTGGGTGCATTGATATGGTTTGAATGTCCCCTCAAAATCCACGTGTGGTAAATTACCCTTTAATGCACAAGTGTTAAAAGGTGGGACCTCAAAGAGATGAGTAGGTCATAAGGGCTATCACTCTGAGGAGAGATTAATGCTGTTATTATAGGAATGGGGTCTTTGTAAAAAATGAGCATGCTCTCTCTATTTCTTTTTCTCCCTCTCTTGGTCCTTAACCATTTTTAAAAAAAGATTTGTTTATTTGAAAGGCAGAGTTACAGCATGGGAGAGGCAGAGTCAAAGAGAAAGAGAGAGAAGTCTTCCATCTGCTGGTTCACTTCTCAAACGCTGCAACAGCCAGGGCTGGGTCAGACTGAAGCCAGGAGCTAAGAGCTTCTTCCAGTTTTCCCATAGGGATGTAAGGGTCCAAGTACTTGGGCCATCTTCCACTGCTTTCTCAGGAACATTAGAAGGGAGCCATATCAGAAGTTGAGCAGCTGGGATTCAAACCGGCACACATATGGGATGCTGACATGCAGGTAGCAGCTTAACCCACAATGCCACTGCACCAGCTCCATTGATCATGATTTTTTAAAGGTAAGTAAGGGGTTTCTGCACACTCAGTTGCCTGGTATTTCTAAGTAGATAGTGAGTCTCTGGTGCCTGGAACAAAGAGCATGTCCCTGGTCAACTGCTGGCTATGGTGTGAGCTACTTCCCTGTGTTCCTGGTTGCGCGGTCTCTCTGAGTGGGTGGAAGAGCGTCTCAGACTTCACAGAAAGGGAGGACATGCTGCAAGATAAGCTGCTGGTTGTGGCAACTCACCCTGCTAGTGCCTGTTGACCAGGTGTTGAGGTAATGAAGTGCAGAGGTAGAGAAAATGGTTCTGGAAGACAAGACCCCTTTCCACTGGCTACTGATGGCAAACAGAACTTCATATTAGTCATTCCCCCTGTCAGTTCCCTTGAGCTCCCCAGGTATTTAGGGAAGCACTCCCAGGTGATGCAGCGGAGGAAGATCCCACCTGAGCTACCTCTTGTTGCTGTATTTGGAATTTGGAATTTCTTGGCCAGGATTATTTCTTTTATTAGATGATAAGCATAATTTGTCCCTCATTCACTTTGCTTTTGCCATCTTCCAGAATTCTCCATTTGCTCTTCCTTTTCCTATTTGCAGCATTTATACTTTTACTTAGTGAAGAGGAACAGAAAGTGACAGATCAATGTCATCTTTCAACGCTTAAGTATTGTGTTATCATCTAACTTTTAAAAATAAAATATGTGTGTTGAGTAAATAGGTATCTGACTGTGACAGTCTGTCACCCACCTTCTAGATTAGTTGAAGTCCCACAGTTCCCAATATTGTAAGATGAAGACAAATCCAAGTATATTTGAAAAATGACTGTGCAATAGCATATTGTTACTGTGAATGCCCTCCTGCCAATCTTCATCTGCAAATATTTGTGTACTGAATTTGATTTACTGGGACAGAAATGCTCTATCCCTACAGGAATGATTTGATTGTGATTGAGTTAATGCCACTTCCCAGTGGTCTCAAAATACCATTTGTCACCACTTGTCACAGTGGGCACTATTGGAAACAAACTGATAAAAATAGTTTTGGCTAGAATTTTCCATGTGTTATGTCATTTAAGCTTATTAGATATATATTAGTAAAACTAAAATAAATCCTGATAATATTCATGAGTCTATGAAGATGTATATGTGCAAAGATGTGGGACACATGACGATAAACTTTCCACATGGGAAAATCGTTGTGCCTCAAATTCCAAACTTCTAAGATTTAAGCACTTCATTTGGGGACACATTTGAATTGTGGAGGAAAGTTAAAGCACTATTGGGAGTGATATGCTGGTATACTTTCTAATAATTTGTGGGTTGGACCTTTCCTTTTCTTTGTATCATGAAGACTATTTCATAATGCCTCTTTTAAGTCTAAGAGAAAAAAAGATGCTTGTAGAACTACATGCTAATAAATAGTGAAAAAATTACTGACAGCATATCTTTATTTGCCATGGCTACACTAGTGCATTCAAAGCAAAAAGTTTCATATGCTTAAAATTTGCCTTGATTTCAACTTACTTGTGAATTTTTCTTTATTAGTTGCATGAAAGGTTTATAAAACTCTCTGTGATTGGCTTTTTTGTTCCAAGGGGAAAATTGTAACTATGGGAGGTGATGAGCATGTTAGTTGGTTGGATTGTTGTGGTCATTTCACCATCTTAATGGTGTTTGTTGTTATAGAAAGTCCTAATTTTCATCAATTCAAAATTAGCATCTTCCAAATTAACGTTTTTGTGTAATGCTTATATATGAAGGTGTTATTCTCTGTTATCTTCTGGCAGTTTTTTTTTTTTTATCTTTCATGTTTAGCTATAGAATACACATAAAATTGGTTTCTGTGTACAGCATGAAGTGATGTTTTGGAGAACTTTCTTTTTTTCTACAGAGATACCCAATGGATCCAGTGCAATTTATTTTTTTTATTTTTTTCCCTCATTGCACTGTAGTGAAGAGATGTATATGTGTGTGTGTATATATGTATATTTATATGTATATATTTATTTATATATGTATTATATGTCATGTATCATATACATATAAATACTGTATTTATATTTATTGATATATGTATTATGTATAGAGACAGAAATTTGAGTGTGTCTTTTTACAATTTTGTTACTTCAGTCTTTTAGTCTCTCCATATGCCAGTATTATACTTTCTTAATTATACTAGTATTAAAATAAGACTAAATGTCTAGTGGGAAAAGTCCATCAAAGATGTTCTGATTTTTCTTATGTCTTTAAAAGATTCAGCTTATAAATTTCTACAAAACGCTGCTAGAATTCTGACAATTTAATTGAATCTATAGATCAGCTTAGAGAGAACTGACATCTTTACAACAGTGTGTCTTGCAACTCCAGACCATGGTAAATTCCTCTAACGATTTAGGTCTTTAATTTTTTAGTAATATTTTTCCAATTTCTGTGTAGTTTTCTTGTACATCTTTCTATGTTCTGTCTTTTTAAAATGTTACCAACACAGAGCAGAGTTCACAAATCTGAAGTGTATAACCTGATCAGTTGTAGAGATGCATATACCTGGTAGTCATCAGCTGGAACAAGCTGCAGAGTACTTCTAGCAACCCTTTGTGTGCTTCCTCGTCGCTATTACTTAAGGTAACCACTATCCTTATCCTTATTAGCAGAGGAAACATTGTCTTTGAATTTCATACAAATGGAAAGACACAAGGTACACATTTTAAATATTACCTTCTTTGATCAATTTTATACCTGTGATATTCATACACAGCATTGTATGTGCAAAGATTAATACTTTTTATTATGGTGTCGTATTTCGTGTTGTTCATATACCTGTATCCAATCTACTAATGGATATTTGGTTGTTTCCAGTTTTGGATTATTATGAATAACATTTTGAAAACATTATTGTATATTCCATCTGGTAATCATAAGCACTTTCCTTTCATGTACATACCTCCAGGTTACAAGGTGATATTACATCTCTATGGTTATAGAGACATTAATAGATATTTTGTAAATATAGGAATATAGATATAAATATAGTGCTCCCTACCATTGCGTTTATGAGGAAATCTTCAAAAAGGTCATGGAAAATACAGAATGTGAAAAATTGGCATGCAATTCAAAACTTTGCCACAAAATAAAAACCTTTTAATTGTATCTTTCCATCATCTTTTGGAAATACTCTTATACATATGGTAGGGATTGTGCATATATTACAAAGAATGGATCCATTTACACCCCCACCAACAATATATGAATTTTATCCTTTATGCCTAGTGGGAAGTTAAGCAGATATTAAATTCTCTTAGTCAGTGATCCAAGATGGCTGAGCAAGGTGTAGCCATACTAACTTAAGCTGCTCTGGAATAGGACAAGAACAAAGGAAGGACTATGTTTCCAGGGGTCTGGCTGATGGAAATTTCAATAAAGAAGTGGAGAAAAATGAAGTCTCCACAGTACAAGAGGAGAGAAGACAGAGACCACTGCAGCCAGTTGCATGGGACAGCCAGCTGCCGGCCTTGAGCTGCCATCTTACCACCTCAAGGAGGGAAGAAGTCATGTGCTCTGCTGCATGCAGTTATAACTACGGAAATTCCGCAGTCACCCACTGAAGTTTACTTCAGCCTGGAGAGCTGATTGGGATCTGAGCAACTGCTGGGCTTTGAGTAGGGAAGCTGCATTGCTTGCCTTCCTTCCTTCCACCACGTACACAGAGTGCCATACTTGACAGTGAAAACCAGCACAGAGCGCCTCTATCCTATTCCTACCAGCATCATAGTCAGAGTCAGGGCAACATATGGGGCACAGGACAGACCCTTTTCATCCTGCAACTGTGGGAGTTTGGGGTATTAGCCCCACAGCTATGTTCACACATTCTATGAGAGCCAGTGGGATTCACCTAAGCTGCTGGGGGCTAGCACCAGAAGCAGCCCATAAAAAATTCTACTCTCATACTGGGAGATCTGGATAATGACTCGAATATACCCTGCCACACAAGAACTATAACGATTCTTTCTAAGTTTCTTGGTGCCACTGGAATCTACCCAGTGGACAAAGGCAAGAATGTACCTACATTTCACCTCTCTGGAATCAAACCCCTCTACAGTAAAATCTCTGGTATGCCTTGATGTCACCCAGTAGGACTGGAACAGGGGTCACTTCACATCTTCTAGTCCTAGGACTAGGGCTGTTGGTATTATAAGCCACAGAAGCAGTTGGAGTTTATAAGCAGGACCTGAGGAATGGCCTATTTGTATCACACAGTCCTAGAACCATAGCAATTGATGCCACAAGCCCCGGCATCACTCAGGCTTGCCAGTAAGATAAGGGGGCAACCACAGCTACCTCCCTCTAGCCCCTGGTGATCACATTTGCCAGGGAGACTAACACCAAACTCTCTGTAGGACAAAGATACACACCCAAGGAAACCCTTACTCATCCTAAATGCACATTTATATCCCTATGAACTGCAGCAGACTAGACCACTGTGTCACTTATAGTCACAGCTGACATCAAATAAGGCAAAAGAAACTTCTCAGACAAACAATCCTGGGCTTATCTAGAACCAAAGCCAAAGCAACAATCCAAGTGATGCCCTGCATTCCAGCTAAACCACAGACTCTTTTTCAATAAAACCTACTCAACAAAAAAGAAGGGGTGAATACACCATCTGGGCAGGTGTTAATGTAGGGACACAGAAGACATGAAGAACCAAAGTAGCATGACACCTCATAAAGAACACAGTAATCCTCCAGCATTAAATGCTAAACTGCAGGAAAGCTATGAAATGACAGATACAGAATTCAAGATAATGATTGTAAGGAAACTCAATGAGATGCCACCCAGGTAGGAGACAAGGAGGGGTTCAGGCTCCTGGCTTTGGCCTGGCCCAGATCAGGCTGTTGCAGCCATTTGGGAAGTGAACCAGCAGGTTAAAGAATCTCTCTCTCGGCCGGCGCCGCGGCTCACTAAGCTAATCCTCCGCCTAGCGGCGCCGGCACACCGGGTTCTAGTCCCGGTCGGGGCGCCGGATTCTGTCCCGGTTGCCCCTCTTCCAGGCCAGCCCTCTGCTGTGGCCAGGGAGTGCAGTGGAGGATGGCCCAGGTGCTTGGGCCCTGCACCCCATGGGAGACCAGGATAAGCACCTGGCTCCTGGCTCCTGCCATCGGATCAGCGCGGTGCGCCGGCCGCAGCGCGCCAGCCGCGGCGGCCATTGGAGGGTGAACCAACGGCAAAGGAAGACCTTTCTCTCTCTGTCTCTCTCTCTCACTGTCCACTCTGCCTGTCCAAAAAAAAAAAAAAAAAAAAAAAAAAAAAAAAAAAAAGCTCTCTCTCTCTCTCTCTCTCCCCCTCTTCCTCCTGCCGTGTGTGTGTGTGTGTGTGTGTGTGTGTCCCTCTCTCTCCATCGCTCTGCTTTTCAAGCAAGTAAATCTTACAAAAAAAGAAATAAAGTGGTCAGCGCTGTGGTGCAGCGGGTTAACACCCTGGCCTGAAGCACCAGCATCCCATATGGACGCCAGTTCAAGACCTGGCTGCTCTACTGCCAATCCAGCTCTCTGCTATTGCCTGTGAAAGCAGTGGAAGATAGCCCAAGTCCTTGCATCCCTGCAGCTGCATGAGAGACCCAGAAGAAACTCCTGGCTCCTGGCTTCAGATTGACACAGCTCCAGCAGTTGTGGCCAGTTGGGGAGTGAACCATTGAATGGAAGACCTCTCTCTGTCTCTCCTTTCTCTGTGTATCTCTGACTTTCAAATAAATAAATAAATCTTTAAAAAAAAAAGAACGAAAATTGTTTTGTTATATTGACCTTGAAGTCAACAAATCTTCTAAGACAAAAATCATTTGTTCATGAATTCTTTGTTTTCTATTTAAATAATTTACAAATAGTGAATGCTTATCATCTTAATTTTTATAATTAATATTTTATTTATCTTTCATTTCACTATGACATAAAATATTCAATACAGTGTTAAATATTGTTAGTGATAATGGTTATTCTGTATTGTCCCTTGCCTCAAACAAAACATGATATTTCATCATTGTTTATATAGTGGACTGAAGGTCTCTTCATAGACACCTCCAACACAGTTAGAAACTTCCTATCTAGTTCTAGTTGTGTAGGAATGTTTTATTACCAACAATTGTTGAATATTACTGAATAGATTTTTGTCTATTTCATGATGTCTTTTTCTTTCTTATTCTGTAAATTGTAATAGATAATACTGATTGGTGAAAAATTCACATGGTTATGCTGTATTTTAAGTTTATTATTGTTGCAATTTGATGCTGTGTCTTTTTCCTTCTGGTGACTTTTATGGATTTGTTTTTGTCTTCAATTTTCAGAAGTTTTATTATGATTTGATACACTAGTTTTGCTGTTGTTGTTATCCATCATGGGATTCACAGAATCCCTTGATTATAAAGTTTGATATATTTCATTTTTTGAGAAAATTTGTGACTAATGTTATTTTCTTTTTGTGTCTATTTCATTATTTCTTTTATCTCCTTCCAGGATCCTTAGTATTTGTGTGCATGTATATAAGGGTATTTCAACAAATTAATGAAAAAGTGAACTTAAAGATATGTTTACTTTGGTGCAAAATATTTAAAATCTATGTATAATCTTATCATAATATTCATTTCCCACAAACGTTTTGAGGACTCCTCATATGTATGTATGTATGCATATGTGTATGTATCTAATCATCTGTCATCACACACATGCATATCTGTGTTTTGTGCCATCAATTTGGAATGCTATTCCACTATGTCAGATGCAGACATTTGTTTCTTCCCTTGCACCCACCACTCCACTTCCTCTTCTGGCTTCCAAATTATTTTATCACACTGTTCTATTGGTCAAATTTAGCAATAGTTACTTAGTATTCTGTTATCCCAATTAAACTCCAGTTTTCCACCTATCAGTTGATTCTAATAATTTAAAACTAATAAACAGCACTTGCACTTTATTTTACATGTGGCAAACATAGTTTACTGCAAATTAAGCAGTCATACAACTTGTATGGACAATGCCATGACCCCTGAGTATGTTCTAAACATCTGGACCAAATGGATTTTCTTTATTTACACAAAAAATCACATGCTTAATGAAATAAGCCAGTACTCAAAAGACAAATATACATTTTCCCTGATTTTTGGTAACTGATCTACAGAGTACAAGAAAATGTAATGTATATGAAGGAAATTGACATTTGAGATTTCATTATTTTTACAGTCCTTGTCTATACTCTTGAGGAACAGTGGCGTTTCTATTTACTACTTATTGAATTCTTTATTTAGTGGAGTGTTAATCTTCTGATTATAAAAATAAACTGAAAACATGTCATTGCAAAAATTAAAAGAAAAAATAAGATAGGAAGGAGGAGGGAGGGTGGGAGCATGGGCGGAGGGTAGGATGGGGAGTATCATTATGCTCTCAGATTTGTATATATGAAATACATATAATTAAACAATTATATATTATATATATATACATATATAATACATATAAATAAACAATTTAAACAAAATAGTTAAATTTATAAGTAACCATTGGTTTTCTGTAATGCTTTATCTTAAATATAGTTTCATTTTTTGCCTTATATATCTCCAGGTAATAGAAGAAACAATACCCTCAAAATTATGCAAAATTTTAGTTTTAATATCTGTTCAATAGAACCTGCAATTTTCTTTGATACCAATGCTACCATAATCCTCTGCCTCCCACTCCAGGTGTGTTCACTTTTCTAGACTTGCCAGGCAGCTGCCACACCATGACTTCCAAGTCTTCATTGCCAGGTCAGAGCTACTGTCCGCTTTATTTCCACTGCTTTAATTTCCTATTCCTGCTGTGAGAAATTACCACAAATAAAGTGGCAGAAAACAACATGAATTTATTACCCATTTATTCTGGATCAGTTTCACCAGGGCTGAAGTCAAAGCATTGGCACGGTTGGTTCCTGCTGAGGGGGGCTGAGAGTGGTAATCCATTTCTCTGTCTCTCTGGCTTCCAGAGGCTGTCAGCAGTCCTTGGCTCACAGCCCCTCCCACACTACTCCCATCTTCCTGCTCCAGAGTCACATTCCCTATTGTTCACATTGGTCTCCTTACTGCCTTTTATGAAGTACTTTGCCATCACATTACACCCATTATCCAGGATAATCCCCTTAACTCAAAATCCTGAATTCAGTCTCATCAGAAAAGTCTCCCTTGTCTTTCTTAATTTTTTTTTTGACAGGCAGAGTGGACAGTGAGAGAGAGAGACAGAGAGAAAGGTCTTCCTTTGCCGTTGGTTCACCCTCCAATGGCCGTGGCCAGCGCACTGTGCTGATCCGATGGCAGGAGCCAGGTACTTATCCTGGTCTCCCATGGGGTGCAGGGCCCAAGGACTTGGGCCATCCTCTACTGCACTCCCTGGCCACAGCAGAGAGCTGGCCTGGAAGAGGGGCAACAGGGACAGAATCCAGCGCCCCGACCGGGACTAGAACCCTGTGTGCTGGCACCGCAAGGCGGAGGATTAGCTTAGTGAGCCGCGGCGCCGGCTCCCTTGTCTTATAATACAACACTCACAGGTGCCAGGGATTGCAGTGAGACCATCTTTGGGATGACAGTTATTCAACCTGCAACACCACGCTTTTCATTGCACTCTATTCCTCTTTTGAGTAGGGTGAGGGTATTCTGCACTCAAATAGCTTTATTTCCAGGCATAAGAAGAGGTAAATTATTTTATTGTTAGCTTTATTTTCTCTCTTGATGGATATATTGGCTGAATCTAGAACATCATGATGATACAGTAAACTTTCGGGAAACTTTTTGCCAAATAAGAGAATAATATTTCATTCAAAAATCTTACGGGGAAGTGGATATCGTGATGTAGTAGGTTAACTGCCACTCATGATGCCTCCATTGCATATCGGATTGCCTGGGTTTGAGTCCTTTCTCTGCTCTGATTCATCCTGCAAATCACCTGGTAAGCAGCAGATGATGGTTCAAGTACTTGGATTCTTGCCATCCTTGTGGGAGAGCCAAAAGAATTTTCTTGCTCCTGGCATCAGTCTGGCACAATTCTAGCTTGGCTATTGGGAACAAATGGAGGTGGATGGAAGATCTCCCCTCTCTCTGTCTGTATCACTCTTTTTTACTCACTGCCTCTCAAGTAAAAATAATGGATAAAACTTTAAAAATATAATTTATTTCATAGTATGCTTTTCTATGGTCACAGAAGTATTCTAGGGGCTGGCATTGAGGCACAGCTGGTTAAGCCACCACCTGTGAGGCCTAAATCACATATTAGAGCACCAGTTTGAGCCCAAGCTATTCCACTTCCAATCTAGTTCTCCACTAATGTGCCTGGGAAAGCAGCAGAAAATGGCCCAAATACTTGGGCCCCTGCCACTCATGTGGGAAACCCGGATGGAGCTCTGGGCTCTTGGCTTCGGCCTGGCCCAGCCCCAGCTGTCACAGAAATATGGTGACTGAGCTAGGAGGTGGAAGATCTTTTTGGGTAATTTTTGATAGTGCTAACTTCTAATATCTAGTGCTTCTTTTGAATAATATCATCCTGTGTGCTTCTGGCTTTGTTCCTGGTAACCTTATTTGCTTTCTAGAATTGTCTTCAATAGCCCTTTTATTTGGAGATATTGAATATTTTTCCATGATGCAGTGAAGTATGAGTCTTATTTTATTCACCCTGACAGTCAGTGCTGGGAAATTTGTTCTTCAGCTGTGTAAAGAAATTATTTTATGTCTTTGATAATCTCTTTACTTCCACAGCCTCTGTTGTGTATGATGGAAATAAGAGGGTGATCCAACAATGACTTAATTAGTTATCCAGTTTATTATCAAACAAGAAAAATTTTCTTAGGTTCACAACACTTCAATAAAGGAAGGAAAATGTGAATAAATCTCACATGGCTTACATGTTGCATATGAGATATTAACTATAAAATCAGTGAGTTACAAGATTATTATTATACCCCCACTTGCTCAATTAGGATGGAAGCAGATTTTTGTGGGAAGCGAAGTTTAATTAAAATCTGAGGTGTGCCTTTTAAGGAGTGGTCCTCAGGAGAAGCTGGGTTGGACACCTCAATACAGATAGAACGCGTACCTCAGTGTGAGAGGAGATTCCATGTTGGCAGGTGAGGTTTTAGAAATTAGTGAGCAGTCTTGTCACAGCCTGAGTATCAGGGATTGGAGACACAGTTAACAGCTGACTGTACGGTCTATCACATTATCATATGTGCTCTGTGTTCTCAGAGGAGACAATGACATAGTGCAGTCTGCCAAAGTCAACACTCCTAAAGTGTTGGTCAAACTCGTGTTTACATTGTGGGGAGTCAGAATTTGTAGATGATCCTTTGAATGTTCCTTTATCTTTCTAACTTATGTATTTTCTCTACATTTTAAGGTACATTATTTGATTTTTATTTCAACAATGACATTTATAATTTCCAAAAGGTTTTTATTCTGTACTTATGATCTCTTTTTTATAACATCACATCTGATTTTATAGGTAAAATATTCCTTGCATCTCTTGCAGAGATGCATATATTTGTTTGCTTTTCATTTTGAATTCCACCATTGAATTCTGGCAGTACTAATTTTCGTGTCTAATGGTGATCGCTCTTTATTAGCTCTAATTTTTTAGACTGTTGCTTTTCCTGATTGGTACTCATTTAAAATAGAGTGGTAGGCATTTGACAGAATGGCTAAGAGGCCACTTGGGATGCCCATATACTATACTGGAGTGCCTGGATTCAAGTCCCACCTCCACCTCTGATTCCGGATTCCTGTTAATACATAACCCTGGGAAGCAACAGATGATGCCTCAAGTGATTGATACCCTGCCACACACATGGGAGACTTGGATTGAGTTCTGGACTCTAGCTTTGGCCTAACTCATCTATTGCTGTTGCAAATATTTGGGGAGTGAACCAGCAGTTGGAAGACCTCTTTCTGTCTGTTCTCTCTCTCTCTCTCTCTCTCTCTCTCTCTCTCTCTGCCTTTCAAATAAACAAAAACTAAATAATATAAATAAAAATTAAGATAATAATAAATGAAGATTAAAAACAAAGACTCATTTGGTTGATTATTAGGATCCAGGGAGGCCTGCAGAGGTGGGTGCCATGTCCTTGCTGGGCATGTCTTGGCTGGAGGGAAAACAGGTTCCCTCTTCCTAACTTAAATCAAGATTTTGAGGTAATCTTCCAGGGACTTAAACTACCAATATCTCTACCACATATTTATTTTTCAGTACAGAGTAGTTTTCCACTTTTATTGTTATAATTGTTATTTCTTAGTTTGCTCTTTTTCCTATTTTTTTTTTGCATAAGGGAAACTGCGTACTCCTGGTAACTGTGCAGACCATAATCTGGGGGAGGGTGGGAAAGAGCACAGAGGCCTTACGTCTCCTTTCTCTTTTCTACTTCTACCTTCCACTCCCTCTGCTTCCACCTGCTGTCCAAGCCTTACACTGTTGTTTCCTGTTTCACATATACACATGCCCATTCTTTTCCTTCTTCCATAAAGGAAGAAAACTCTTTTGTCTTGATTATACCATCACCATCACCCCCTGTACTATTCAAAGTTCTCAAGAAAGACCAAGTCACTAGGATATGAATATAGGTATGTGAAAGACGATCTATTAGAGGATGTGGCTTACGATGTTACGGTAGGTTGTCTGCAGGCTTGATTCCCTGGGATGCCAGTAGCATGGCTTGCTCAGTCCAAGTCTGAGACCTCAGAACCAAGGAAGATGAACGTGTAAACCCAGATTGAGGCCAGAAGCCTAAGTACCTGCAGAGGTGGATGCTGGTGTAAGTCCTTCAGTTCAAAGGTTAGCAGGCCTGACATTCTGATGTCCAAAGCAGGAGACAAACATGTCCCAGCTCTCACGGTGTTTCAGTCGCTACTGGGGATGCCCATATTCCACATCAGAGTGCCTGGTTCAAGTCATAGCTACTCCACTTCTGATCCATTCTCCAGCTAACGTCCATGGTGGGAGGTGGCAGGTGATAACTCAAGTACTTGTTTGCCTGCCACTCACATGGGACACCCAAATTGAGATCTGGGTTCCTGGCTTTTGGCTTTGATCTGGCTCAGCTCTGGCTAATGTGGATAACTGGGGAGTGAGTCAATTGAAGATTCTTTCTCTCTCTTGTTGGCTCACTTTTGAGTGAATAAAAAAATCTTTAAAATTTGTTAAAAGCAGAAACACATAAAAGCAAGAATCATAAGGTTATCTTTTCATAAGAAATCATCTTTGAACTTACACAGGTGGAGCTGGTTTTATTAGAAGCACACTGTGCTCTGTGACTATGGAATACAGTTGATCCTCTGGGATAAGAATGCTGACCTTATCCTTAAGAATATTTCCTATCCCAAAACATTTTTGTGTCCTATATGAGTCTTTGAAATAGGCAAATCTTTGACAGATACAATTGCAGAACTCTGAGGAAAGTGTGGACAGCAAAGTCCTGTAGATTTGTAAATCTAGATTGATCTCCAGGATAACAAACAATAGTTTTTAAAAGTAAATCAATGACAGTCGGGGCGCCGGATTCTGTCCTGGTTGCCCCTCTTCCAGGCCAGCTCTCTGCTGTGGCCAGGGAGTGCAGTGGACGATGGCCCAAGTCCTTGGGCCCTGCACCCTATGGGAGACCAGGATAAGCACCTGGCTCCTGCCATCGGATCATCGCGGTGTGCCGGCCGCAGCGCGCCTGCTGCGGCGGCCATTGGAGGGTGAACCAACGGCAAAAAGGAAGACCTTTCTGTCTCTCTCTCACTGTCCACTCTGCCTGTCAAAAAATAAAATAAAATAAATCAATGAGCATAACTTGAACACACTAAACACAGCCACATGGATGAATTTCAAAACCACTCCACTATATTGAAGAAGTCAATGCAAAGGATTATATGCTCCCATGTGTTTGTAATTCCATTTCTCCATGAACTTTTTAAAGTACCTAGATAGATAGATAGATAGATAGATAGATAGATAGATAGATACTGATGTAGATTTATGTGAAAATCAGAGAGAGAGAGAGAGAGAGATTTTCCATTGGCTGATCCACTCTTCCAGCAGACCATATCAGGACACAAACCAATGCCCAGGTGGTATGCCAAAATTTCAGGCAGTGGGTGTACCTGCATTGGTTTGTGTCCTGGGTGCTCCCCTTCCAATCCAGCTCCCTACAAATGGCCTGGGAAAAGAAGCAGAAGACGGCTCAGAGGTTTGGACCCCTGCCACCCACAATGGGAGACCAGCAAGAAAATTCTGGCTCCTAGCTTTGGCCTGGTCCAGCAATGGCTGATATGGTCTGCTGGAGGAGTGGATCAGCCAATGGAAAATCTCTCTCTCTCTCTCTCTCTGATTTTCACATAAATCTACATCAGTATCTATCTATCTATCTATCTATGCATCTAGGTACTTTAAAAAGTTCATGGAGAAATGGAATTAAAGGATAAGTTTATTTTGCTGCAAAATTTTTTGTAATTCAAGTATATGAGGACTCCTCAAAGCATTCATGGAAATGCATATTATGAACAAAAAGAATGGTAAATCCAAATCTTCCTCAGTCCATTTTCCATTGTTATTGCATCCTGAGGAAGGTTTAACTCATTCTCCCAATACATTTGACTATCATTATCAGTATTATCTTATGAATTTATTTATATAAGGTAATTGAATCCTACCAGCTATGTTGGTGTTGTATCTAAAAATGGTGGTAGATATAGTATGGAAAATAAGAGTCAAGAAATACTGGCACTTTACTAGAATTCTGCCCTATCATTAAAAATTGATCCAGTTCATCATTACATCTAAAGTACCAAATGTCTCCAAGGGCAATGCTATACGGGTTTGCAAGACTCCATTTGAGCTTGTCATGTTTTTGGTAAACACGTGGTTTACCATTTCAAGCATCTGCTATAAATGAACCAGGAAATAATATCTTCTCTTGCTATGAGACTCTCTTAAGGCAGCAACGTAATATTAGATTTCTTTCATGATATAACTTCTTTATTCATTCATTTTCCTCAGTTAATATTTCTACTTTTATCCGTTTGTCATTGATTTTATCTCTCTATATTTAAAAGAAGTGTTGGTTCCAGTCATTGTGCTGGTGGCCACAACACCAGCCCGACAAGGGCCTCCCTCCGTTTGTTCCTACCTACACAAGGCAAGATTACATAAAGCAGAACTAGTGAGCTTTCTTGACCTCTAAGCAATCCAATTGAGTTTCTTGTCAATTTCAATTTTTGCCAGATGGGGTGAAGGTGCCAATCTTTTCCTTCCAAGCACTTAGAAATTCTGATTAAAAGATTTAAAGATATAGTTACAGTTACTTGTTAAAGCATTATATCTGCTTCTGGCACCCATAATTATCAACCTTACACCAAGACTACTTCATTGGGTTAGAAAAAATGTAGGTGATTTGATATGTGGAAGGAATCTATAATTAAACCAGTAATTACACCCTCTTCCACACATTCTCCTGAAAAGTAAAGGAATATCTCCAGTGAGAACACTCTTTTATATCCCCCTAATGTTCAACCTGAACACATATCCAAGAAGCTATGCGAGCTAGCCCTTCATGTCTTTATCTTTTCTGTTTTAGACTCCACATTTTTCAATTCTCTATCAGGCCACCACTCTGAGGATGATATGCAACATGATGTTTCCATCACTCATTTCTAACACTACAGGCTATAAAAATGTTTTCCTTTGTAAGAAGAAATGTAACTTAGCATTCCAGCTGACACAGCAATTTTGTGGTATTTTGAGCATTCACATCTATCATTGGGTAAGCAAAGCCCAATCCAGATTAAATGTCTATTTCTATGAGAACTGAACTGAAGCCTCCAAGGCTGCTGGCACCTGTTCAATGTAGTCTATTGACAGCTGTGTGTGGGGTCTTCCTTTTGAGGAATATCCCCCACAGCCATCTCTATTCTGCCTTTTTTGTTGGCACACAGAACAAAACATTGGCAATTTATATCTGAGAGGTGCAAGAAGAATGTGCTGACCATCCACTCACCTCCAAACTGCTTTAGCTGCCCCATGTCCAGTCTCATGGACAGGATGAGCATCTCCTGCAAGTGCACATAATTATCCACTTGCTACTTCTGTCCTGGAGTGGAATTTTTTGAATCGACATTGACATATTTACTTTAACGAACCTTCTAAATTCTAAAACGGCCACAGGTCCCATATGGTAATCCCTTTTGTGTTCCAATTTTCCAGCGCCCTCTTCCTGACCGTTTGACTAGGTCATTGGTCACTGTCCTAACATCACTGGTAATTTTCCGTGATTAGAAATCCAAATATACAAGCTATTATCATTTTAGGTTGGAAAGTTGTTTTTATATTCTTTAGTTAAAACTTTCTACTATGCATTATCAGTCCTACAGAATAGCAGCCACACATGTGACAGAGGCCCAAGCACTTAGGCCATCTTCTGCTGCTTTTCTCAAGCCATTAGCAGGGAGCTGGATTGGAAATGGATCATCCAGGACATGAACTGGCACCCATATAGGAATGCCAGCATCATGAGCAATGGCTTTGCTGCTATACTACAAGGTTGGTTCCCTAAATTTAACTTTTAATTAAAGTGAAATAAAATTAAACATTTAATTATTTTATTTATCCACATTTCAACTGCATAATAGGCATATGTGCCTAATTAATGACATACAGAGTATCACAGCTCGGAGCATTTCTGTGATAGCACAAATATATTTCCCCTTCTACCAGAAAGCTTTATGTTAACATGTAGTGGGTTTGTTGTTTTTATTTTTGTATGAAAAATAAATAAGTAGCTGTTTTCTCTGCTTTGATTTGTCCTGTGACAACTATTAATAACTATAATCTATAAAAACAAAAGTTCTTTTGGAGTCTCAATGATTTAAGATTGTATAGAGGTTTCCTCTTTGAGAAGTTCTGCTCCAGGCTTTTGATCCCCTACCGACTTCATTGAGGCAATGACTTTCTTCCCCAGCATATGCTTGTCTTACCAAGCATCCAGAGTACCTTCCTTGGTCTACAAGTTACAGTTTTAAGGGAAGTTTTCTTGGAACTGGTTCCGAAATAAAAAAAGAGGATTGCAGAACACAAGAACAGAGGCCAGAAGGTAATATTCGGCCATCACAGGTAATTGGGATATAATTACCATAATGAGCACTGTGCCTTGTATTTTTCTTATAATTAATAATTTATTCTGGATAGTGCTTTCTATAAGAACATATAAATATTTCTCTTCCATAGAGGCTGTAAAATATTCTTTTGTTTGGATTGCCGTATCTATTCAATCAATTCCCTGTAAAGAAATGAGAAAGGAAAATATAAGGGGAACTAGGGTGATAGCTGTAAAAGATTAGATTACTTTGCACTAGCCTTCCTGCCAAAAACAACTATAAAAGCCTGATATAATCTATAAAACAGTTGTCTGAGACATTGGGAAGCAAGTTATAAGTCTGTAATTGAGGGCCTATAACCTTAGGAAAATAAAGTACATGAGGTTAACTACATAATCACCTTGGTTTTCCCCTGTGGGGATTCTGTGTATCGGAGTGCAAGGGAACAGAGGTCCAGCAGAAATCCGAGTCACATTAGTGTAGACAAAGCAGAAAGAGGTCAGAGTTCCTTGCTGTCAAAACAGCTTGGAATTGAGAGAGAAAACTCCAGAGAGGAGGAAATCAGGGGAGTGAGCTGAAAACTAAAGCGGAATGCTGGAGTGAACACTGCCAAAAATCTGTTTTCCCATCAAAGCAACAAAAACAGTGACAAGGTTGATCAAAATCAAAATTTGCAGGACTCTGGAAATTAACTTAAGGCCTGAAATACTTCAAAGAGCATTTATTTAAGAAAGTCAACTGAATGACAGCAAGGACATCAGACTAACGGACAGGTCAACATGCCCTATGGCATCCTTGTCTTTCTCGCCTTCCCAGTATCCCTGAAACGCAGCAGCCACGGAATGATGTTATCTGTCACAGCAACTGCTGGAGGTATCAGAATGAGCAAACTCAAAGCACTGCCTCTGGAGACAGCTTGCTATTTGCTGGGGCAACTGTGCGGCTAACCCAAACCTTAAAATTAAAAACTTGGGAACAAGAAGTCTTTAAGGGATTTTGAAAAGCTCTGACACAACCTTGAAAATTTGGAAGGCATGGCTGTGTGTGAGGCTGTGTGCTTGCCCAGGATTTTGTGCACAGTTTGATTTCTCGAGAGATCTTTGGAGGCTATAACCTCTCATTTCTGGCTGAGTTAGAAGCTCTCAGTTTGCAAGAATTGAAGGCAAAATTGTAAATGCCCTGTCTGCGCATTCTTAGTGTGCCTAAACCTGCACACACACACATATACATATACATATACACACACATACACATGCACATACACACACATGTTGGTGGGGTGGGGAGGATCCTTCCACAAAGGGACACTCATTGTGTGAGGGCACTTACGGGACTCCCCATCCATTCATTATCTGGTGACTGTGACAATCAGGCAAAGACTGTAATGGCTGCATAGAAAAAGGAAAAAAAGCTGACAACCTCACCGAGGAAGTCACTCGGCAACAACAACCATCAATTACAAACTCTGAGCAGTGGAATCCGATTTCTCTACCTGCTCATTTTTTGTGTAAAATGTACAGTTTTTTTTACTTTTATTTAATAAATATAAATTTCCA
Organism: Oryctolagus cuniculus; assembly: GCF_051225735.1. Lineage (NCBI taxonomy): Eukaryota > Metazoa > Chordata > Mammalia > Lagomorpha > Leporidae > Oryctolagus > Oryctolagus cuniculus. The sequence continues at coordinate 13,347,997 of NC_142878.1, forward strand.
AAGTATGGATTACAATGGCTTCCCCCCCATAACTTCCCTCCCACCCACAACCCTCCCATCTCCTGCTCCCTCTCCCATTCCATTCACATCAAGATTCATTTTCAATTATCTTTATATACAGAAGATTGGTTCAGTATATATATATATATGTATATATTTTTTTTTGACAGGCAGAGTGGACAGTGAGAGAGAGAGACAGAGAGAAAGGTCTTCCTTTTGTCGTTGGTTCACCCTCCAATGGCCGCCGCACCCGGCGCGCTGTGGCCGGCGTGCTGCGGCCGGCACACAGCGCTGATCTGATGGCAGGAGCCAGGTGCTTCTCCTGGTCTCCCATGGGGTGCAGGGCCCAAGGACTTGGGCCATCCTCCACTGCACTCCCTGGCCACAGCAGAGAGCTGGCCTGGAAGAGGGCAACCGGGACAGAATCCGGCGCCTCGACCGGGACTAGGACCCGGTGTGCCGGCGCCGCAAGGCAGAGGATTAGCCTAGTGAGCCGCAGCGCCAGCTGGTTTAGTATATATTAAGTAAAGATTTCAAAGGTTTGTATCCACACAGAACATAAAGTGTAAAATACTGTTTGAGTACTAGTTATAGCATTAATTCACATTGGACAACACATTAAGGACAGAGATCCTACATGAGGAGTAAGTGCACAGTGACTCCTGTTGTTGACTTAACAACTTGACACTCTTGTTTCTGGCATCAGTAATTTCCCTAGGCTCTTGTCATGAGTTGCCAAGGCTATGGAAGCCTTTTGAGTTTGCCGACTCCGATCTTAATTTAGACAAGGTCATAGTCAAAGTGGAAGTTCTCTCCTCCCTTCAGAGAAAGGTACCTCCTTCTTTGATGGCCCTTTCTTCCCACTGGGATCTCACTCAGAGAGATCTTTCATTTAGGTCCTCTTTTTTTTTGTCAGAGTGTCTTGGCTTCCCATGCCTAAAATACTCTCATGGGCTCTTCAGCCATATCTGAATGTCTTAAGGGCTGATTCTGAGGCCAGAGTGCTGTTTAGGACATCTGCCATTCTATGAGTCTGCTGTGTATCCTGCTTCCCATGTTGGATTGTTCTCTCCCTTTTTAATTCTATCAGTTAGTATTAGCAGACACTAGCCTTGTTTATGTGATCCCTTTGACTCTTAGACCTATCATTATGATCAATTGTGAACTGAAACTGATCACTTAGACTAGTGAGATGGCATTGGTACATGCAACCTTGATGGTATTGAATTGGAATCCCCTAGCACGTTTCTAACTCTACCATTTGGGGCAAGTCAGCTTGAGCATGTCCCAAATTGTACATCTCCCTCTCTTATTCTCATTCTTATATTTAACAGAGATCACTTTTCAGTTAAATTTAAACACCTAAGAATAATTGTGTATTAATTACAGAGTTCAACCAATAGTATTAAGTAGGACAAAAAAATACAAAAAGGGATAAAGTATTAAGTTGTTCATCAACAGTCAGGACAAGGGCTGATCAAGTCACTGTTTCTGATAGTGTCCATTTCACTTCAACAGGTTTCCTTTTTGGTGCTCGGTTAGTTGTCACCGATCAGGGAAAACATATGATATTTGTCCCTTTGGGACTGGCTTATTTCACTCAGCATGTTTTTTTTTTTTTCATATTCCTCCATTTTGTTGCAAATGACCGGATTCCATTGTTTTTGACTGCTGTATAGTATTCTATAGAGTACATGTCCCATAATTTCTTTATCCAGCCTACTGTTGATGGGCATTTGTACAGATTTTAACAAAAAGTACAGGACTACAGAAATCAGGAAATTATGGTCCTTACAAAGGGAAATGTGCAGTTGGGAGAGACTGTGCCTGAAAAAGTAAAGACTAGACTTCACAGACAAAGACTTTAACTCTACTGTGTTCATAAAAGTAAAAGAAGTCTTGCCTAATTAGCAACAGAGAGATATGAGAACCTACCTCAGTATATAGAAATCAGTAAATAGATAAATATTACTGAAAAAACATAAATTCTGAAAATAATGATAATAATCATACAGTCACTAAAACAGAAAATTCACTAAAGAAATCAGTTGATTTGAAGTGACAGGAAAAAAAGAACTAACTTGAAGCTATGTCAAATGAAATTATTCAGTTGAAGGAACAGAATGACACAGCCTCAAAAAGAATAAAAACCAACTGGATCTAAGATCAACAACTGAAAATTATAGATGAACTGGAGTTAATATGCATCTAAAGCATATTGAAAGTATATCATCACAAAAATTAAAAGACAAATAAGACAGGAAGGAGGAGGATGATGGGAGGGAGAGAGGGAAAAAGGGAGGGTAGGAAGTATCATGATGATCTTAAAATGTATAAATGAAAAGCATGAAATCTGATCCCTTTATGTAAATAAATAATTAAATTTTTAAAAGAATGTTTCACCCAATAACACAAGAATATGCATCTTTTTTCAACTGTAAGAAATGTGGACAGACCACAGGTTAGGTCACAAAACAAAGCTCCATAAATTTTAAAGTGCTTAAATTACACAAATATATTCTTCCACCACAAGCAAATGAAACAACAATCAATAACAGAGTGAAATTTGGAGAATTCACAAACAACTGAAAATTAAGCAGTATGTTCATAAATAGTGGCTGAAAGAATAAATCACAGGGAACTTAAGTATTTGGGGAATAAGACAATGAAAACATAACGTACCAAAATAAATGGGATACGGGTAATTGAGTGCTTATGAGAAAAATTACAGTTGTAAATGCCTGTATGAAAAAGAAAGAATCAACAATGAGAAGCTTCAACCTATGAAACTATTTAAAAATGAAATCAATGTAAATGGAAAGAAGCAAATAGTAAAAATTAAGCAGAATGCATGAAATAGAAAGGAGAATAATAATAATCAATGGCATTGAAAGTTGATTGTTTTAAAATATGAACAACATTGATGAACACGTAACTAGAGTGAACAAAAGAAAATTATTTTTTTAATTTAATTTTTTTATTCAATTGAAAGGCAGAAATAGAGGGAGAGACAGAGAGAGAGAGAGAGAGAGAGATCTTCCATCTGCTGGTTCATTCCCCAAATGGTCCCAATGGCCAGGGCTAGGCCAGACTGAAGGCAGGAGCCAGGAGATACCGGGTCTTCCCAGGAGGGTAGCAGAGACTCAAGCACTTGGGCCATCTTCTGCTGCTTTCCCAGGCACGTTAGCAGAGATCTGGGTCTGAAGTGGAGCAGCTGGGACTCAAATAGGTGCCCATATGGGATGCTGGTGTTGCAGGCAGCAGCTTTACATGTTACGCCCCAATGCCAGGCCTGAGAAAATTCTTATATTAATGAAATTGTGAATTAAAATATGACCTCATAACTGACTTCACAGAAATACAAAAGACTCTAAAAGAACCCTTGGCACTTGGTGTGCCCTCCCCTTCCCGATAGATCACCTGGGTGAAGTGGACAGTCTTAAAAAGATAAGAAGTATTGAGACTGAATCAAGGAGAAATATAAAATCTGAGATGGAATCTATCTTGAAGAGATATCTTCACTCTATGTTCACTGTAGCATTTTCTACCACATCCAAGATATGTAATCGACCTAAGTACTCACTGATGGAGGGATTGATAAAGAAAGTGTTCTGGATATATTCAAGCTTGCATACACCATATATAGCAACTACGTCAAAATCATTACCTTAGAACCTTTCCACAAAGGAATTTCATATCTTATTGGCTTTATAGTGAGTTTGTTCCAGATATTTTCAAAAGAAATATCTTGAATAATTGACACAATTTGGGGAGAAATAGAAAAATAAGAAAGATTTTGAAGCTATTCTTATGAAGCCAGTGCAATTTGATACCAAAACAAGAGAATAACCTTACCAAAAAGAACATTAAAAACATATTGCTGGCTGGCGCCGCGGCTCACTAGGCTAATCCTCCACCTTGCAGCACCGGCACACCGGGTTCTAGTCCCGGTCAGGGCGCCGGATTCTGTCCCTGTTGCCCCTCTTCCAGGCCAGCTCTCTGCTGTGGCCAGGGAGTGCAGTGGAGGATGGCCCAAGTCCTTGGGCCCTGCACCCCATGGGAGACCAGGATAAGTACCTGGCTCCTGCCATCGGATCAGCACGGTGCGCCGGCCGCAGCGGCCATTGGAGGGTGAACCAACGACAAAAGGAAGACCTTTCTCTCTGTCTCTCTCTCTCTCTCACTGTCCACTCTGCCTGTCAAAAAATTAAAAAAAAATTAAATAAAAACATATTGCTGTTGGGGAGGGGTGGGGAGGATGTGTTGTGGTATAGCAGGTTAAGCCCAGCCTGCAACACTGGCACCCATATTGGCGCTGGTTCAAGACCCTGCTGCTATACTTCCAATCCAGCACCCTGCTAAGGCCTGGGAATTCAGTGAAAGATGGGCAAGGTGCATGGGCCCTGAACCCATGTGGGACACCTGGAAGAAGCTCCTGGCTTCCATCTGGCCCAGCCCTGGCTGCTGCAAATATTTGGGAAGTAGACCAGCAGATGGAGGATCTCTCTCTCTCTCTCTGCCTCTCTTTTTCTCTGTAACTTTGCCTTTAAAATAAAGAAAAATAAATCTTAAAAAAAAAAAACCTTATTGATGGGACTGGAATTGTGGCTTGGTGGGTTAAGCCTCCACCTGTGACGCCAGCATCCCATGTGAGTGCTGGTACATGTACCAGCTGCTCTCTGCTAATGTGCTTTTGGAAAGCAGTGGAAGATGGACCAAGTACCCATGTGGAAGACCAGATGAGTTCCAAGTTCCTGGTTTGTAGCCTTGCCCATCCCTGACCATTGCGGCCATTTAAGGAGTGAGCCAATGGATTAAATATCTGTGTATTTCTCTCTGTCTCTTTATTTCCCTGTAACTCTTTCAAAATAAATAAAATAATATTTAAAAAACCTAATTATTTCCATGTACAGACTCAGAAATTCTAAATGTAAATTTGAAAATGGAGTCAAAATAGTCAAGTGCATATTGGAAAATGTATAATGGGATAATATTTTATTATCATTAAGTGTATTGAGTCTATCAAGGCAAGAGTAGAGTAACATTAAAACATCAATTAATATAGTTTACCAGAAAGAAAATTTACAACTTAAGTTACAAAAAGCACTTTCTAAATTCAACAACCATGAAAAATAAAAATGCTTAACAATATCACAATATCATACTTTGTGATGAATTGTTAAAAGTTTCCCTTTGAGAACAAGAATGAAACATTGTAATGAAAGGCCTAGAAAGTACAGGACAAGATGAAAAAGAAATGAAAGGACTGTGTGTTGGAAACAAGGATATCACAGATGACAGGCCTGACTGTATAACAAAATACAAAATGAATTAGCAAGGTCACTGGAGTCAAAGCAAATATACAAAACATGATTATATTTCTGTATACCAGTGACATGCAAATAGAATTTTTTTCTTTTAATTTATCTAATTATTTGAATGGAGGCAGTTACAGAGAGAGAGAGAGAGAGAGAGAGAGAGAGACAGAGACAGAGAGAGTAAGAGAACTATCCCATCCTCTGGTTCGTACCCCAAGTGGCCACGATGGTCAGGCTGGGCCAGGCAGAAGCCAGGAGCCTGGAACCCCATACAAGCCTCCCACGTGGGTAGCAGGGGCCCAGGCACTTGGAACATCTTCTGCTGCCATCCCCAGGCTCAATCTGTGTTTATATTGGATGATGGGATCACAGGCAGCAGCTTAACCCTCTGCACAACAGCACTGGCTGTGAAAAGAGATTTTTTTTAAAAAATGATATCATTTACAAAGGCATAAAACATATCAAATACATAAGGTGAAATTGTAGCAATTTATATGTAACACTTCTGCACTGAAAGCTACAGCATGTTGCTAAAAGAAGCCTCAAATAGATGAAGGACCATCAATCTTCATTGACTGAGGTCTCAGTATTGTAATGGTGTCAGTTTCTTCACAATAAATTTGTAGATTTCACAGTCCTAATCAATTTTGGGACAGATTTTCACAAATTGTTTATAGAATTCTCATGGAAATGCAAAAGGATAAGGGCCAAGGCAATTCTTCTTGCAGAATGCCTAACAAGAAGATTTACAATGTCAGCTGTCATGATCTGTCATAAAGTTGCAGTAATCAAGATAGTGTGGCAGTGGTACAAGAAGAGACAAAAACAGACAGGTACCAGAAAAAAAAAGGAAGGGCCACGTTCCCAGGTGGCTGGTAAAATTCTGCAGTGGAGAACAGACACAGCACAGCAGAGACTCCTGGGAGCAGCGAGGAGAGAGAACAGACACGGTGCTGCCAACTGTGCTCCACCAGGGACTCCTGCATAGTCATGACCAGCACCTGGCTGGAGAGTGCCATCTTCCCAAGCAAGGTGAAGAGGCTGCCACAGAACAATGCCTCTAGCGGCTTTGACCGAGGCAGAATTCCAGAGTCCTCACTCACTTGCTCTTTGGCTTGGGGAACTGGTGGGGCCTGTGCAACTACTTTACTCAGTGAAGGGAGACCATGTTGCTTCCCTCTGCCCACCCCCACCAAAGCACCAGTGTCAATTTTCTGAGGTAGAGCAGTTGCTGTCTCTATCCTGATTCAGAGAATGGAGAGAAGCTCATGCCAGGACTGGGGCAGCTTGCAGGACAAAGATCAGAGTTCTGGCTACAGGCTATAGAAATGAGAGGGGCTTTGGTTGTGGCTGAGCTCCTGTGGGTGGTCTGACTGCAGAAACTCAGAGTTCCCTGTGCACTGGGAATGGATCTCATGGAGGGCTCAGGAACACATCAAAAAACAGATGGGTGCCCTGGATGGTACTGTGCCTGGGTAGGTGGATGCATAGGCACAGTGAGCTCACTCTAGACCATGAATGAGCTGGTTCACCTTGGCACAGGGAAGGGCTGGGATTGTGAACACACTAGCCAGCTCCAACAACCCATCCTCTACTGATAGTAGCCAGAGGTGCTTGACCATGCCCAACTTGAGTGCTGCTCTGTACTCTTACCCACAAATGCTGACAAGAGCTCCCTGGTCTCACCAAGTAACACAACTGGAGCTGCAGCACAAGTGTCAGGCACTCCACTGACCCAAAGAGGCAAGAATTTATTTTTCCAGAAATAAAATCTTCAATAAAAAAAAATCCAACTCCCTAGAGAGATAGCAACAAATGATAGCCCAGATGAGGGAAAAAATGTAGAAACACAAGAAATATGAACAAAGAAGGAAATATGACTTCCCAAAGGAACACAGTAATACATTAGTATTGGATCGTGAAGAAGAGGACATTGATGAGATGCATGAAAGGGAATTCAAGGGGCCAGTTTTATTGCATAGTGAGTAAAGTTGCAGCCTACAATGCTGACTTCTCATATGTGCGCCAGTTTGTGCCCTGGCTGCTCCAGTCCCAATCCATCTCCCTGATAATGGCCTGGGAAAAGCAGTAGAGGATGGCCCAAGTGCTTGAGTCCCTACTACTCACATGGGAGACTTGGCTTGTGAACCAATGGAAGGAAGACCTTCCTCTCTGTCTCTCTCTCAGTCTGTAACTCTACCTGTCAAATAAATTTTAAAAATTAAAGTATTAAGCCTTTTTACCATATGTATATTTAAAATATTTTATCTCAAAAGCTAAAATAAGAAATGGAAAATGAAAGTTGGGTGGAAGGGAGAGAGAGGGAGGGAGGGAGGTAGTAAGGGAATATCATTATGTTCTTAGAATTGTATCTACAAGTCACAATGAATCTGCTAAAACTAATCAGAAATTAAAATAAATAGCAAAAAAATTAAAAATGACAAGTGCTGGTGAAAAAGATGGGGAAGTAAACTGGTTCAACCATTATGGAAACCAATATGGAATTCTTCAAAAACTAAGAGTAGTTCTACAATATGACTCAGGTATCCCAGTCCTGGGAATGTTATCTAAAGGAAATGAAATTGGCATATAAAATAGATAACTACAGTCCTATGGTTATGGCAGATCAATTCACAATAGCTAAAACATTGAATCAACCTAGATGTCCATCAAGTGATGACTATATAAAGAAAATGTGGTGTATATATTGGCAATGGAATGAAATTCTATCATTTGCAACAAAATGGATGCAGCTAGAGATCATTATGCTAAGTGAAATAAGTCAGATCCAAAAAGAAAAATACCAAGTTTTCTCTTATTTGTGGTGGTTAACATATATAGATACATACTATAATTTTAAAATGTACTGTATAGGAGTGAAATGGACATCTTTTCATTTGATTATTATTAATAGGCCTTGCCTATATCCTGTGGAACTATGACATTTTTACTTTTTTACTTGTTGAACTCTTTAGTTAGTGGAGCTTGAAATCCTTGACTATAGTGTAAATTGAAGATATGTCATTTCAAAAATTAAAGAGAGAGAAAGATAAGTATCATTTTATGCTTAGAACTGTATCTGTGAACTACATAGAATCTGTTCTCTTTGTATTAACATTGCATTAGCATGAGAATTGATGAGAATTGTGTTATAGTAATTATCATGCATTTGCTGGGACCCCCAAAATCTAATGTACTAATAAAGTTTATTAAAGAATAAAAGAATAGACAAATGAATCAATGGAAGAAATACAGTCCAGAAACAGACCTAAACATTGACAATCACCTGAGTCATGACAACAAGGACACTAGAGTTCACTGGGAAATTGTAGTCTCATCAGTGAATGTTGTTGGGTCATCTGGACAGTCTTATTGAAAAAGTACAGTGTAATCCCTACCCACACCACACTCAAAAATCTTGTGAGGACAGATTGAAGACTTAAATGTGAATGGCACACACTAAAATGTGAAAATAAAGGTAAGAGAACATCTTTGTGGCTTTGGATTAAGCAAAATCTTTTAAAATAAGACACACAAAGGAATAGTTATAAAGATAAAATGATATGCAGACTAGATTAAAATTTAAAGCCTAAATTTAACAAAGGATTTCACTTAAAGAGTAAAATTAGAATCTATAGTTTGGGAGAAATCATTTAAAATATATAATTTCTGGCAAATTTATTTTCAGAATATGCCAAGTAACACATAAATAAGTGAGAAAAAGAGGCAGAAAACCCAGTAAAAAGGTAAAAATAATTGAACACTATTCAAAAATAAAGTTTCAAAAATGTCTATACACTGATGAAAATATACTGTACTCCATTAGTTATCAAGGAAATGCACAAAACCACTACACACACACACACACACACACACACCCCATATTCAACAGAATGTCTGCAATGAAAAGGAAGAAAAACACCAAGTGTTTTCAAGAACTTAAAGCAACTCTAACTCTTAAACGTTGCTGGTAGGAATATAAATAGACTTTATCATTTTGAAAAAAGTATTTGGCAGTATTATCTAAAACTGAATAAATACATGACTCAGCAATTCTATCCTGGTTTATATACCCAGCAAAATGCAGAAATACATCCATTAAAAATTGTACAAGAATGTTCATAACAGCACTATTTTTAATGCTCCAAAAGTTGAAGCTACGCAAATGTCCATTAATATTTGAATGAAAAAATATATATATATATATATATCAGTAATTGTGGGACATTTACACAATACAGTACTACACTGCTATGATATTGGAAGAACTATAAATATGTACTCATATTAAGAATGTTTCTCATTGTGTGAGCCCTTGGCCTGGCCACTAAAATGCTGTACACCTGCATCCTATATTGAAGTACCTATTCTCAAGTTCTGGTCCATTCTCGATTGCAGTTCCTGGCTATTGTGCACTCTGAAAGGCAGGTTAGTTATTGGGTCCTACCACTCATGTGCGATACTTGATTTGAGCTTTTGGCTTCCTGCTTTAGTCTGGCTCAGCTCCCTCCACTGTATGCATTTGGGAGAATAAACCAGTAGATGGGAGCTCATTCATGCTCTCGTTCTCTTCTCTCTCTCTCTCTCTACCCTTCTCTCACTCCCCTCTCTCTCTCTGTGATTCTGTATTTGTATCTCTCTCTGCCTCTGAAATCAACAAGTAAATTTTAAAAAGAAGTATTAAAGAAACAGAAAAATGACCTGCACAAACTTAACATTGATCAAAGAAAGCCAAACCCATGAGAGTATATTCTTTATGACACACATTTACATTAAAGCAGAATCTGGGGTGATGTCAATGTTTATATAACTGGCACTTTATGATATGTACATTTTTATATTACTATACTTCAACAAAACGTTCAACAAGTATTTAATCATGAGGAAATCCCAAGTATACCACCAATAAGGAGATGGTGACTCCATACTCCTCTTACCAGCATTATCTCCCCTCCCCTCCCCACTGCTCCCATTTCCTCCTCTCTTCTCCTGTTCTTCTCTCACACAAAACATCTATTAGTGAAAAAAAGAGTTGTTTCTCAAGTTTTATAATTGTAATTAGTTCTCTAGAACTTATTAAACAAATCATACTCTAAAGAGAGAGGCTTCAGGGAAAGATGGAGTTTCCGCTCTAAATATTCTTGGATAAACCAATAAACATGTAGATAGTTGCAATCAAATGATGTGCTTAAAATAGGGCATTTTAGATGTCAAGAGAGGGAACAAAAATAGTTTGGACTGTGATTACGATATTCAATGAAGCTGAATTAATTTTGCTGTAAAAAGAAGTCTAAATGATAATTTTCCTGAAATTCACACTTTTTAGAAATAAAATAATAATATAATAATTTGTCACTGGAAGAGGATGAAGAAGTTTCTACACAATGAGTAGATATGAAAAAAGTGGCACAAGAAAATAATATAAATTAATTACTAATTTTCTCCACATAATTACTCCAAAAAGACTGGCAACCATTTTTTGAAATACTTGTTCTATGCTTCAAGAAAATAAGAGAACGTTTGACCTACTATTATCCTTTTTTTTTTTACATTTCTAATCTACATAAATGATCATTCAAGATCCTTCAAATAGACAGTAAACTGCCCTGAATTTCTTTTGAAATTAGCTCACCTCTGAAGAAAGCAGTAGGGACATAGCGAACCATGGGCGCCATCTGGTGGTCACATGGTTTTTAGGCATGCAAGAATAGGGATTCCTACAATACCTGGTTCTAAGGCCACTTAGAGACAAGAAGTACCACTGTGTCCTTGAAATACGAGTATCTGTGTCTACTGTTTCATCTCTTAGGCATGTCTGTACCTTTTTTGAGCTCTTCTATTTTGTCTCCTGACCATTAGAAACATGTGTTCTCTGTTGGAACAGATCTTAACCATTCTAATTTCCAATATAACTTCTAAGAAGAAAAATCCCTGACTACAAACATTAACCTTCCCCATGGATCAATGTCTCAGGAACACATCAGTTTTTGGACTCACCACCTCAAACTGTGTGAAGTTATGTCTCCTCTTCAGTACTAATCTGCTTCCTCAGCTCAGTATCTACCCACTTACATAGGCTTCACATTTGGGCAGCACACATAAATTGTTGATTTTATTCTGTCTGTCCCTTTAGTAGATCCCATCTCAGTCCAGAACTTACTTCTTTATAATCACATTACTATATGAATTTAATTTCCTAGCTTCAATCTCATTCACCAAATTATTCGTCCTAAAACCCTACTTTTATCAATATATTATCTGTAATTTTGAATGCTAATTTTAGCCAATTATCAGTATTTGGCTGTGCCAGACACTGTGTTGATTCATCAACTCTAATCGTCACAGTTCAGATATCATATTAACTCACTCAGTGAGTTCACAAAATCAGAGCCATTTGGACAGCCACATGGGAAATGGGGAGTGATAGAGCCAAGATTAAGGCCCAGGAAGGGCTTACTAAAGATCCTGTATTCTAACTAACCGCACCAGAGCAGTCCCTCCTCCACTGGGTGAGTGTACATTCTGCTAACTTAATGTCTGATAAGTTTCAAGATGTGATCCAAACTCCCTTTTAAGCCTGAGTGTACACACCTTTATGTGCATTAAGTGCAAACCAAATGGTTCACTCACTTTAGACTGTTCACTGCTTTTCTAGAAACTATACATTCTCATCTCTTTTCCTTCTCACTTGTGCCTTGTAACTGGGATCACATCACCTTTACATGTTTCAAGTGGATTCTCTTGGACTCATTCTAGATCAGTTTTACATACATGAGTAGATAGAATATTTTTATAATAAAAGGGGAAGAAACAGATTGGAATCAGATTCTGATTGCATGATGATTTATATGATCAATTTTGCAGAACCTTGGGCTCTTTGAACTGTTTAGTCTTTTCTGGATCCCAGAAAGGTTTTGATCAATATTATATACAGGAAGGCATCTACTGATGTCTTCAAATAGTAATAGGAGAAATAACCCAGTGGTATATTTTCATAAAAGATCTAGCTTAACCTTAGGGTGGCCATAATACTAGGCCTCAGTAGCACATAGGATAGAGAGTTGCAAGAACTCCAAAATAGGTCAACTGCTGAGATAGCTTTGCAATGGTAAGTTCAGGCAATTCTGTAATCTGTAACCACCAGACACCATTTAAACAATGCTCTCACATCTCAGTTCCTGGAATGGTGTTGGCCTTGCTGACCACAATGAAACTTTTCTCCCCAATTCCCATGTGCTAGATTTGCCCAACAATATCCACCATCATTACCTCTCCACCCCCACCCTGCCTTAGGCAGTGTGTCAGGTTTAGAGTGCACCTCCCAAAGTTTCTCAGCCAATGGGAAACTGGGGGGAAAGATCTCTGCATAGTAGGGATAAAAGGAGCTAAATTTCCTTTTTTATTTATTTCAAAGGCAGAGTTACAGAGAGAGAGAGAGAGAGAGAGTCTTCCATCCACTGGTTCACTCCCCAGATGTCCAATCCAAAGCCAGGAGCCAGGAGCTTCTTCTGGGTCTCCCATGTAGGTGCAGGGGCCCAAGGACTTAGGCCATCTTCCAGTGCTTTCCCAGGCCGTGGCAGAGAGCTGGATTGGAAGTGGAGCAGCTGGGATTCGAAACGGCACCACATGGGTGCCAGCACTTCAGGTGGTGGCTTTACTTGCTATGCTGCAGTGTCAGCCACAGGGAGCTAAATTTCTGAGAGCAGTGTCTGCTTCCACCTGCAGGTCACCACTCTTGAAACTGGGTAACAATAAATGCCTCATTTTCTGCTTCTTTTATGTTTCTGAGTCCATTCCTTGGTGGGTAGTTTGTCTCGGGTGAAACAAACTAAACCTGACACAGTGCCTAAGGCAGGGTGGGGGTGGAGAGGGAATGATGGTGGATATTGCTGGGCAAATCTAGCTTATTTCCTATGCTAATAATATCCATACTCAAACCAGAAGAAGCACATGATTGCTAATGGTTGGGCCGGTTTAATGAAATATCTAAGCTATTGGAAGACAAGGTCACAACCCCAAGGAAGCTATAAATACCTCAGGTTGAATAGCTCTAAGATATGCAATACTGATAGAGAGGCTGACATACAAATCAGAACCTGAAGTGAGAATAGTAGAGGCAATAGGCACTACACCTATGTATATGCCCATCCCGCTTAGCCAGGATACACTAGAAAACAAAGGGCAACAAGAATAATTCTATATCTTATCACTAGTTGATCCAAACCTGCAGATATTGGCCATTGTTGGTTCTATGAACCAGCTAATGCAGTATGTTATCATCCTTCCTTTTAGTCTATAACTCCTAGTGACCTTCTTACACAACTGAAGATATTTTCTAACATTACATCTAAAGTATTTTTCTTACAACCTCAAATAGCTAAGTCATGACAAGTGTGAATTGAAATTTTAGTATTTGTGGTTGATTCCTACTGTAGACATCAGTACTGTAACTGTTCGTTAGCTTTATTCATATCTATGGCTTCAGATTCATGCTAAACATGATCTCTGTGATAACTTAGAGATCTCATAAATTAAAGTAAAGGTCAGGAACAGAAATATGTACTGATAAAATACTGTAATATTAACTGTGGCAGATCAATGCCCAGGCTGTTATGAGAGATCAAAGGAGGCACATTTTGTTGTTTGGGGGTGGAATGGGGATTGTTTCTTCAGAATAATTTTCCAAGTCTCCAAGAATAAAGTCACTAAGTCAAATAGTATTTTGTTACATTCCAAAAGAATTGGAAAAGTAAAAATAAAACCATTGACTTTTGATACCATGGTAGAAACTACTAGTGTTTGGTTTCATTCTGCTTCATCGGCACATGGAGGATCACAATGCTCAGTCTCCAGTTAGACAGGGACATCTAATGAGTTTAACCAGTGCACCATGATCTGGAGACTCACTTGTGGCTAAAACAGAGAAGCCCTCACTTAACCTTCAGTCCCTTTTATGCCCTGATGAGGTTATATTCTGAAATGGTAGAGTCACAAGAAAAAGAAGTCTGCACAGTAAAGTGGCCATGTGGAAGAAAGCAGACTTGGAGACTAACCAGATATATATCAATATGGGATCAGCAAAAATCATTTATGTGTTAATCTTGAGCATTACCAAGATATAAATTTAGTCTCTTCTAAATAATCTAGGTATTATCTTCAGCATTTTTTCTCTTAGAATATAACCTTTTTGTTATTCCTATTTATCTTATATAGAATTTTAAAAATACATCAACTTTTACTAAAGGAGCAGCCAAGAAGTAAAATCAGTGTGGCCACTTACTCCTTCATGTCATGAATAAGCGACCAACAGGAAATGGGCATTGATGATTAGGAGAATATTGGTAGTTTTTCAATATGGAGAACTTAGTAGTCAATGGCAGTCATGTAAACAGTTTAAAAATAATTTGTATTTTTATTTATACGGGATGGAGGGAAAGAGAGAGAGAGAGAAAGTCCTGCACTGGTTTGCACCCCAAATTTCTACATTGATCAAGACTAGGTCAGGAGCTGAGAACTCAATCCAGGTCTCCCATGTGGGTAGCAGAGAATGAGGAGTAGAACCCAGACATTATAATATGGGACATAAGTATCTTACCAATATCAAACTGGAATTCAATCTGGATTTCTCACATGGGTGGTAAGGATTCAACTACTTTGGCTATCAGTGCTGCCTCCCAGGGTGTGCATTAGCAGGAAGTTGGAGTCAGGAGCACTAAGCAGGCACTAATTTGAGATGTCAGTGCCTTAACTGGCATGTTAACTGCTAGGTTTAAATAGCTACCCCATGCTGTACCTATTTAATGTATATAATTTGGTGAGTTTGGAGATTAGTATACCTGCATAAAATCATCTCCATCATTAAAGCCATAGAAATATTGATCACTTCTCAAAGTTTCCACTAACCTATTTTATTATTCTTACTTGTGTATGAGTTGGGTAAAAGCACTTAACATAAGATCTACTCTTTTATCAAATTTCAAGTATTCAATAAGGTATGGGTAGCTACAGACACTGCTGTGTAGGGGATCTGCAGAGATTATGCCTCTTGTATCACTGAAACTCTTTGCCCTTTCACCATCACTTCCCTATTTGCCCCTCTCTCAGTCCCTAGTAGCCTCCATTCTGTTTGCCTCCATATGTTCAATTTTTGTAGGTTGTACATACAAGTCAGATCAGGTTTCCTTTTCTGCAGGCTTATTTCACTCAGCATAATGTCTTCTAGGTCAATTCATACTATCATAATTGTCAGGATTTTCTTGCTTTTAATGGAATCGGCAATGAACATTGGAATGCAGATACCTGTACAAGTTGGTGCTTTCCTTTCCTTTGTGTGTATAACCAGGAAAGGGATTCTTGGGTCATACGGTCACTCAATTTTTAATTTCTTTAGGAACTTCCATACATTTTTAATGGCTACATCAATCTATATTATAAGCAATAATAGGCTATTTAATTTGGAAGGAAATGTGTTGTTACAATAAGAGAGATTTTATTAGGCTCAATAAAGAATACAGATTTTTTATATTAAAGATCAAATGTGCTTCAATATGCTTTGCTAAATAAATTCTGTCAGTACAAATCACTGTGCTGAGGCATAAGGGAGTAAATATGAGGGGCTCAGCAAGACAGATCAATGTTAACACGATAGCTGGAAATGTAACTATGGGAAAGAAAATGTGATATTTTTATGTTCTTGTCACTGAGACAAAGCAGAAATAGAGTAGAATTTGTACAGTGAGCCAGGGCAAAACTTGATCATAAAATGCTAGAATTATAGCCTATAACATCATGTCCTTTTATTGTTTCAATTGTCTTTGAAATCCACTTTTCCTTTTCTGTCTTAACTCCATTCTGTAAGAAAGTCTGGCTTGGGAGAAGGTAGTTATGGGAACTTTCAGAACTGTCCTGAGTTTGCCACAGTTGTGACAACCTGGGGTGTAAAAACAAAGCCCATGAGGGTAACTATGCAGAGGGTCTAGGAAATGCTCAGCTCCATTTAGGCCTTTGAACAAATACAGGGCTTATATTAGGTGAATTTAAGGGTAGAGTGAAAATGGTCAGTGGTCTTTTTTCTGTAAGAAAAAATAAAGGTAATTAGAAACCATCAGGAAAAAAAGTTACATAAAGCAAATATTAAAGTTAAGTTTTGTCAAATTTAACAGAGAATATATTTGAGCCTAAACTGATCATTCTCTTTCAAGTAGTACAGAATTAATAAAATATGATTCGGCTTCCTCATTTTCAAGGCCAATTGAACTGTACAGAGTTGTATTAGTCACAGATTCTGTATTTGAAAATTTGCCTACTTGCTAAAATTGATTGGTAACCCTCAAACTAACACCATCAACATTTCACAATAATTCCCAAAAATGCACAGAGCTGCAGAAATTTGATGAATTTGCCGTGTGCTTCCTTCCATGCTGAGGTCGTTTGAGATGATGCTCTGCTCACTTAGGGCTCTCATGCTGAGAACAGGTGTCCTTTTCATGGCCTATTTAATGTCATGTATTTGTATTGTTTGTGCTTTTGGTTGATGATTTTGCTGCTTAAAATGGCTCCCAAATGCAGCACTGAAGAGCTGTTAGTGCTCTTAACTACAAGATGTCTCTAATGTACCTTATGGGGAAATGCATGTTGGATAGATTTTATTCATGCTTGAGTTACAACATTGTAGGACATCACTTCAAGGTTAAAAAGTCAACCATATATATGTGGTGAATGAACATGTTGGGAATCGAGGTTCACAGGAACCTAGCTCAGTATTTCCCCCAGGAGCGAATGTCAGCATTCACTCATTTAGTGGTCCAGAGACTTTCCAGAACATAAACTAATGGGAATCGCCTCTTTGTGCCTTTGCAGGGTATTGGGAGATGTGTTAATGAGATAATTAATGATATCTCAGAGGGAAGAGTTTTACACTCTTTAAAGAAATAAATACAAGTGGTCCCATGATTTTTAAACTATTTGATGGTGTGAAAGTGAATGCATTCTGTAGAAACATGTAATTTTGCTAGCAGTCTAGCAATGTTATACAAGCCCTGGGCAATGACAGTAGTCACAGTCCCCACTCAACCTCACAATCACAAGGAAGAAACAACCAATAGTCCATAGTGTGCTGCGTTGTTTAATTGTGATGTTAGGTAGGCTCTCTATATTAAATGCCTTGAAATGTGTTTTTTGAACTTAGGATGTCATTATTATAACCCCATTTTTAAGTTGAACAGAATCTGTATATGCATTGGTTTTTAAATTGGCATTATATTTTATATTGGCATTAAATATAAATATCTGCAGCATTTCCTACATCTGTTGCATTTCCCTTTCTCATTCTGTAAATAATACTTTGCTTTCCATTTACAAAAAAAAAAAACACATATCTATTCCAAGTCTATGCCATAATAGCAGTCACATAACTCAACACTGGCCACTCACTGTTTTTCATCCCATAGGACAAACATATGGTGAAACAGTATAAGCCTAGTAATCTAATCTGAAACATGGATCCAGAGAAACCTGAGGATTTTCATTTATCAGGTGCCAAACATTACCATCTTGTACAAGCCAGTTTGAACTATTTTCAATAAGTAACAAGAGGTAGTTGTTATATGTATTTTTTTTTTTTTACAGGCAGAGTGGACAGTGAGAGAGAGAGACAGACAGAGAGAAAGGTCTTCCTTTACGGTTGGTTCACACTCCAATGGCCGCTGCGGCCTGCGCGCTGCGGCCGGCGCACCACGCTGATCCGAAGCCAGGAACCAGGTGCTTCCTTCTGGTCTCCCATGGGGTGCAGGGCCCAAGCACTTGGGCCATCCTCCACTGCCTTCCTGGGACACAGCAGAGAGCTGGACTGGAAGAGGAACAACCGGGACAGAATCCGGGGCCCCAACAGGGACTAGAACCCGGTGTGCCAGTGCAGCAGGTGGAGCATTAGCCTATTGAGCCGCGGCACCAGCCATAGCTGTTTTATTTTACAATGATTAAAATATAAATATATAGGGGCTGGCCTGTGGTGTAGTGGGCTAAGCATCTGCGTGCAGCACTGGCATCCCATATGGGCACCAGATCTAGTCCCAACTGCTCCTTTTCTAATTCAGCTCTCTGCTTTGGCCTGGGAAAGTAGTAGAAAGTGGCCTGAATGTTTGGGCCCCTACAACCACATGGAGACCAGGAAGAAGCTTCTGAATCCTGGCTTCAGATCATCCCAGCTCTGGCCATTGCTGACATTTGGGGAGTGAACCAGTGGATGGAAGGCCTTTCTCTCTGTGTCTCCCTCTCTCTGTAACTCTCTCTCCCTCTAATAAAATTTAAAAATCTTTGAAAAATATAAAAGCTTCTGGTAGAGTGCAGGGTAGGAAGAAAAGACAAGGTGCTGTTCATTTAACATCAATATACATTTAGAAAACTTATTCTCAGGGCCGGTGCTGTGTCATAGTGGGTAAAACCGCCGCCTACAGTGCCGGCATCCCATATGGATGCCGGTTTAAGTCCCGACTGCTCCACTTCCGATCCAGCTCTCTGTTATGGCCTGAGAAAGCAGGCCCAAGTCCTTGGGCCCTGTACCCTCACGGGAGACCCACAAGAGATTCCTGGCTCCTGGCTTTGGATCCACACATCGGCAGCCATTGTGGCCAGTTGGGAATGGAAGACCTCTCTCTCTCTCTCTCTCTCTCTCTCTCCCCCTCTCCTTCCCTCTGTGTGTAATTCTTTCAAATAAATAAATAAATCCTTTAAAAAAATTTCTTTGCACATCTACCTGTTTCACATAAAGGGAATAATAAAATAATGCGACCCATGTAGGTCATAACCACATGGAGAGGTAGTTTATTTTTTTTAACTTTTATTTAATGAATATAAATTTCCAAAGTATGGCTTATGGATTACAATGGCTTCCCCCCAATAACGTCCCTCCCACCCGCAACCCTCCCCTTATCCACTCCCTCTCCCCTTCCATTCACATCAAGATTCATTTTCGATTCTCTTTATATACAGAAGATCAGTTTAGCATACATTAAGTAAAGATTTCAACAGTTTTCTCCCACACAGAAACATAAAGTGAAAAATAATAGATGATTTTTTAAATGATGATGAAATCAGATCAGACCTATTGTCATGTTTAATCCCAGTGAGAGTCAAGTTGGGAATTGATAATTTCTTCTTTTTTTTTTTTACAGAAGATCAGTTTAGTATACATTAAGTAAAGCTTTCAACAGTTTGCACCCCCATAGAAATACAAAGTGAAATATACTGTTTGAGTACTCGTTATAGCATTAAGTCTCAATGTACAGCACATTAAGGACAGAGATCCTACATGAGGAGTAAGTGCACAGTGACTCCTGTTGTTGACTTTACAAATTGACACTCCTGTTTATGGCATCACTAATCTCCCTATGCTCCAGTCATGAGATTCCAAGGCTATGGAAGCCCCTTGAGTTCTCTGACTCTTATCTTGTTTAGACAAGGTCATATTCAAAGTGGAGGTTCTCTCCTCCCTTCAGAGAAAGGTACCTCCTTCTTTGAAGACCTGTTCTTTCCACTGGGATCTCACTCACAGAGATCTTTCATTTAAGTTGTGTTTTTTTTTTTTTTGCCAGAGTGTCTTGGCTTTCCATGCCTG
This sequence comes from Oryctolagus cuniculus, assembly GCF_051225735.1. Lineage (NCBI taxonomy): Eukaryota > Metazoa > Chordata > Mammalia > Lagomorpha > Leporidae > Oryctolagus > Oryctolagus cuniculus. The sequence continues at coordinate 13,367,929 of NC_142878.1, forward strand.
AAATACTCTCATGGTCTTTTCAGCCAGGTCGGAATGCCTTTAGGGCTGATTCTGAGTCCAGAGTGCTGTTTAGGACATCCGCCATTCTATGAGTCTGCTGAGTATCTCACTTCCCATGTTGGATCACTCTCCCCTTTATTTATTCTATCGGTTAGTATTAGCAGGTACTAGACTTGTTTATGTGCTTCCTTTGACTCTTAGTCCTTTCATTATGATCAATTGTGAACTGAAATTGATCACTTGGACTAGTGAGATGGCATTGGTACATGCCACCTTGATGGGATTGAATTGGAGTCCCCTGGTATGTTTCTAACTTGGAGAGGTAGTTTAAAGCAACTGGTACAAGAATGATCCAAATTTAACCCTTGGCTGGCAACATAAGGCCCTGTGAAATCCTAGCAACCTTCTATGAGAGATGAGGAAAGTTAAGATTACTGTATTTCCTTTTGACAAGCTTAATTAAGACATTAGAAGCAACTGAAGGGTTTTTTCCTGATTAAATTGTGACCCCCCCCAATTCAAATGCCAATCCCTAACCCCCAGTGTGACTGCATTTTGGAAATATAGTCTTTAGGGGGTAACTGAGATACAGATGAGCTCACAAATATGGGCCCTAATCTAACATGACTAGAATCCTCATGAGAACAGAGAGGGATAGCGGGGATGCACAGAGGAAAGGCCATGTGAGAACCCAGCAAGGAGGCAGCCACCAGCAAGCCAAAGAGAGATCTCAGGAGATTCCAAGCCTAGCAGTATCTTTATATTGAAATTCTAGCCTTGAGAATAAAGAAAATATGTTGTTTAAATCGTTCAATCTGTGGCATGTAATGGAAGGCCTAGCAGACTAATATGGGATCAGATAAGTAAAGTATGATTGATTATGAACAATTCGCAGAATGATTTATGGAGTCAATGAAATCTCATTAAATCCTCACAGTGAGATAATTCATATGTTGATCCTAAGAAGACATGAATAAAAGACAAGGTGTGGGAAAAAAAACTTCCCCAAAGCAGATAAAGTTCGAGTCTATCCTATCAGATCCCACAATTCATTATAAAAATAAAATTAATACACTTTAATTGATTCAGATCTTGTATTATTTATCTTTTCTGTATTTAATATTTCTTAAAAACAGAGAGAGAAGGTGTCAGAGAAAGAGATCTTCCACATGCTGGTTCACTCCCAAAATGATTGCAACAGCCAGTATTGGGCTAGGCCCAAGCCAGGAGCCAGGAACTCCATTCTGGTCTCCCACATGGGTGATGGTGGTCCAAATACTTGGGCCATCTTCACTGCTTTTCCAGGATCATTAGCAGGGAGCCAGGACTCGAACCTGTGCTCTGAAATGGGATGCCTGTGTTGCAAGTGAAGGCATAGCCTGCTGCAACACCCGATGCTCCCTAGCCTGCTGAACTACCCACAGCACCCTAGTCACCTGTCCATTACTTTAACTGAAAAACCTGGAAGGAGTAGGAGAAGGAAAACATTTATTTCAACTTACAGCTTGGAGGTTCATAGTTCAGGATCAGGCAGCCATATTAATCTGGTGTAGCCAGTACAGAGGAATGGTCACATAATGAGCCAAGAATCAAGGAGAGAAGCTAAACAAAATGTGGGTTAAATAACCCTCTCATAAAAACTACCTTCTGAGGGAAATCCTTAATGACCTAAATACCACCTACCAGGCCTTCCTCCCACATGCCATAATTAGATCAAGTCTCCACCCCAGTCCATCTCCCACTAACATTAATCCATTAACTGTTAATGTAGAATTTGGGGCTTAAACATTCACATGAGTTTGGGGAGCCAAGCCCTATTCAACTCATAATATGCATAAGTTAAGTTCAGCATTTTAATAAAACCACATAAAAGGTCTGAATATTTATGGAAATCTCATCTATGACAAAATTATCACAAATTAATGCTGAAGAAGAAAGAGAAATAGGGGTGATCAGACACTTGATTAATAGCATGAGAAAAGGGGGCAGTGCTGTGGTACAGAGGGTTAAAGCCCCAGTCTGCAGTCCCAGCCTTACATATAGGCACTGGTTTGAGTCCTGGCTGCTCCACTTCCAATCCAGCTCTCTGCTAATGTGCCTGGAAAAGCAGTGGAAGATAGCCTAAGTCCTTGGGCCCCTGCACTCACGTGGGAGACCCAGAAGAAGCTCCTAGCTCCTGGCTTTGGATTGGCTCAGCTCTGGCCATTGAGGCAATTAGGGAATTAATCAGTGTATAAAAGACCTCTCTGTGTGTGTGTGTGTGTGTGTTTTAAAAGAACATGATAAAAACATTGTTTCTTGCCTCATACTATCAAAGGACATAAAATATCCTATAAAACAACAAGAAAAAGTAATTAACTCAGCATAAATTAGCACGATAAGAGACACAAACATTAATCATAGAAAAGTAACCACATCGGTCACTTGGTAATCAATTAAGAGGAAAATATGGCAAGCTTTTTTAATCTATTTAAATTGGCAAAAAATTAGTTCATCTGAGAAATCTCATGGCTGAAGGTACTATAAATATGACAGCCTAGACCTAATACAGACCCTATGCTTGTCCGGGGTCACACTCAGAAAAATAATAGCTTTTTAGGTCACTTGGGTCACTTGGTGGATTTGCACATATGAAGAGTCTTCAAGAAGCCCATAGATAATGTATATTACTAAAAATAATAAACTACATTATTAAAACATGCATGGGTTTCACTGTTTGTGCCAAAATAAACTTCTCTTTTAATACCATCTCTCTACACATTTTTTACATTTCCTTGTATATGCCATTTTCAAAATCCAAAGTATTATACCTCCTTTGTGGTGGGAGGGCCAGAAGCAATATTTCCCTCACTTTCGAAAGTTTAGCTTAACATACTCCAATCCAGTGGCTCACTAGATATGCTAATTAGATAGAAAGCCAGGAGATATTGTTGAGATTTATTTCCCACCCTCTGGTATGAACTTACATTGTACAGTAATTGCTAATTCTACCTCCCAGGTTTAAGCAGCAAAGCATCTCCCAAATACTGGAGTAGTACAGTATGCTTGGAGAAGGGACAGGTGATCAACTACTGGCTGGATTATTGATGAATCTACGGAATTGGACAGTGAAATGTGTTGTTAGTCCAGGTAGCTCAAATCAAAGTGCTTCACACGGTCTTTACTAATAGGCATTTTCCAGAATAATAGCTGCATACCTGGTTCCAGGGAATTACTAATTTATTCCAGCAACAAAACTACACATGGAACAGCAACTGCAATGAGAATCACTACCTGAGTAATTTACAGTGATCCACTATCATGCCCCATGATCTCCAAGTATGTATCTCTGCACTGGCCAAGTTGGTGCCTTGAATAAGAACGTGGTGGCACTCCTCACATCTCATATTGGTGATAGCACTAATTTCCACAGTCCTTCCAGGAATGTGTTATTGCTGTTGCTTAATTATGTTTGTAGGTAGAGGTAGTGCTAGAGGCCTGCAAGTGGCCTTACGTAACATAATAGCCCTCATTCCACACAAAACAAACCTGATTTGAGGATTCTTCTAGCTGATGATGCTGTCTACGCCAATTATGCCTCCCATAATTGATGAAATGTGAAGTTTGGGTTCAGGGAGCCACCAAGTATATACTGTGAGACAGATCTGTGCTAAAATGCCATTGGTCACCCGACCTGAAAAAACTCCTACTCAGACTGATGAAATACAGTTTGGGGTACTCTGGAATTAGTGTCAGATAAGAGCCAGTAATAGCCCAAAAGTCTGATAATATCTGTTTCCCCATTGGTAGTCCCTATGGTGAAGGACTCTGGGTATCTTTGGGGCAGGCTAGGAGAAAGATCAGTATTGAAAATATTGACATGTTTTTTGGCCTTTCCTCAAGAGTACTTTTCCCTCTTAATTCTAGGGACTCTGGGTCTATAAACTGGTTCAAAATGGAGAACTGACTGTGAGACCATAACTCTTTTTTTATTTTATTTTTTGACAGGCAGAGTGGACAGTGAGAGAGAGAGAGACAGAGAGAAAGGTCTTCCTTTGCTGTTAGTTCACCCTCCAATGGCTGCTGTGGCCGCGCGCTGCGGCTGGCGCATGGCGCTGATCTGATGGCAGGAGCCAGGTACTTTTCCTGGTCTCCCATGGGGTGCAGGGCCCAAGCACCTGGGCCATCCTCCTCTGCACTCCCTGGCCACAGCAGAGAGCTGGCCTGGAAGAGGGGCAACCGGGACAGAATCCGGTGTGCCGGCGCCGCAAGGCGGAGGATTAGCATAGTGAGCCGCGGCGCCGGCCCGGGACCATAACTCTTATTATTCACTTCAGTATTCTATTCACCAGACCTGGCTGTTTCTTACTGCACAGATAAAGTAAAATTGGAGTAAACTAGTCACCTATTCCTTTGCTAGGAACAGCATGATAACCAGCAAACTCCTCAGGTCTTTGTGCGCCAGCCTCTTCTGATCACTGCCTTGACCCCACTGTTCACTATGAGGAATATATCTGCTTTATCTTTGCCAATCCAGTGTTGCCCCTTGGTGCATTATTGTATTTTACAGATCTTAATTTTATATTAGCAAATTTCTGAAATTTCCAACCTGTAAACAACCCAGAGCTCTTACATATTTATTTCTCACAGCTGTGATGAAAAGTATGTCCTCTGGATTCTCCCCTGCTGGGTGAGCGGATCTTTTGTGATAAACCCACTGTATCATTTGAACATCCCACAGCCATTATATACCATCTTCAACAGTCTTCCAAGACACTTTAGCATTTCAACTTCTTCCACCACCCTTGGGTTCATATTTCAGCCAAACAAAGCCTTTTCAGATTCAGAATCTGTACCCAGTTGGTCTATTCCAATAAATCCAGTTTGATCTAACTTACCTTCATCCTACATCATGTCTACAGAAATTGGAAAGCTCTGAGATAGATCCTGGGGAGAATTAGCAGGACCTTTCAAGTCCACAACCTAGAGAGAAGCCATTATACGTACTTGAGGCAAAGTGGAGGCACACTTCTCAGGCAGGTGTGAAAGTACTGTTTCAATTAGAAGAGAATCAGTAAATTTAAGTGTGAGGTCAGCAGCTTCATTGGGAGCTCCCTGTTCAAACACTGCTGCATTTGATTTGCCAATATTTTGCTATGGAATTTTTCATTTATATGCACAAAGGATATTGTGTTTGTTTTCAGGGTTCTGCTGGTCATACACAATAACTTGAAAATTGCTCCTTCTGTTGATGGAAGTATGGTAGTATCTTCAAATTCTTGTTCAATGATAAATGTGCTTAGTGTTGAAGGTTATCTTCTGATTTCTACATTAAATGGACTCTTAGATTGTGATCTATAATATCTTAATTATAATTTTTAGATCTTTTGTGCTTGTCATTCCTTTGTCAATGATTTTTTTAAAAAATCCATGTGGAAAGTCTTTGTGTTTTATGACTTCGATAATTTCTAATTTCATTGCTAGTTACCAAAAAGTGCTTTTGTAATATTTCTGCTTTACAGAACTTACTTCTACTGTCTCTGTGGCAAAAATGGCAATGTGATATAAAAGTACAAAATGTCCTTTACAAGGATATCTGGAAAACATTTCATTTCTGTTAAGATTTTATTTGCTGATTTTATAACATTCAGGTTTTATTATTGTTTTTATTATTTTATTTTGAAAACATTTTCTTATCCTACATTCTTATTTTTATCCACTTGATTTGTCTTGTACTGAGGATAATATTTTAAAGTGTTCCATGGGGGTGGGCATTTGACCCAGTTGTAGACACACCAGTTAGGATTCAGCATTTAACATCAGAGTGCCTGGGTTTGATTTATGGCTTTAGCTACTAGCTCCAGCTTTTTGCTAATGTGGACTCTGGATAGCAGGGGTAATGGCCAAAGTATTTGAGTTCCACCATGTGGGAAACTTGGATGGAGTTCTCAGCTTGAAGCGTTTCCCCTCCCAGCTATTTTGGGCATCTGGGGAGTCAATGTTGATCAGAGAATGCACCCTTTCTCTGCCTTCTCTGTTCTCTCTCTGTGTCACTCTCTCTCTTTCTGCATCTTAAATAATAAGTTGATTTTTAATAAAATCAGGTACTCTGTGACGTGCATCTTCAGTTTTTCAGTTCATCTATAGTTCCTATTCACTGTGATTTTTATATAGATATTCATAAGTGTTGCATGTTCACTGTGGACTAGGATTTAACATGAAATAAAGCAACATCTTTATATTTCTTAATGGTTTGGGGTTAGTTTATTTAACATAGGGATTGCCACCCTGCTTTTTTGTTGTTTTCATTTTCTTAATTATGGATAGATAGTGCATTTGTTTCCTGGTAGGCCTTTGTCTATACATTGTTATGCTTGCTCTGCCATTTCATTTTAGCAAACATGTGGGTTTTGCTCTCTGAGTCAAAGTGAATGTCTTTTCCTTTTTTGTTTGTTTCTGGTTTATACAGTTCCTAGTACAGTATCTCCCTTTACTGTCAGTATAGCAAATTACAGATAGATAATGGATTTGTTTCCAGGGATTAAAGGAGATGTTGGAGGGTTCTCCAATTATTTCATTTGTTTCTTAGTAGGCTAAGATGTTCCTTTTTTATTTATAGGCTTTCCAGTACAAATTTCCAAATAACACTTCCTTATTTTTAGCTTTTTCTTTCTGAAAAATGATACCTTTTAAAGACTGGCACTTTGTATTTTTTTTTTTTTTGCTTCCCCATACCCCATTCCCAAGTCTAATAGGATTTTTTGTATGCTCAGAATTATAGTGGAAATTATATTTTTGGCCATGTTCTTAGATAGATTATAGGTCCACGATGACCATTTATCATTATTTTCTTTTATATTTTTTGAAGTTGTCAGGTAACTGACATCTATTTGCTGCCCTCATTACTCGTCAGCCTTTTTTGTCTTAATAATGCACAGCAACATCCAAATATCTTCTCTTAACTGAGACAACTTCTGAAGTGCAGTGGAATCCATGGTGTTCAATTAAATACACTCTGAAGCGTCTTCTTGGTTCCCCATTTGACCCAGAAGTGACATAGAGCTGTCAGTATAGTTTATATGACCATTTCTTTGTTATTGACTTCCACCTTGTTTTCCTGTTGCCAAATGATATACTCTCTGTGATTTCGGACTTTGTAATTCATTGAGATGTCCTTTATGGCAAAGGATATTGTCACATCTCTGAATATTCTATATTTCCTTGATAAACAGGTACCCTAGAGTTCGTGAGTTTATTTCTTTTATATGTAGACTGTCCTCAACTTACAATGATTCAACTTTGAACATCATGATGTTGCAAAAGTGATATTCAATTAAAACTGTGCTGCGAAGTTAGCCGCCTGATTAGATTAACTGACAAATCTTGGGATCAGATCACTCTTACTTCACTTAATGAAGATCCAATGGTAAGAGTAGTGATGCTACCACTCATATATGCCAAAAGTACTCCACATTTCATCTCACACTATCACAAGAAGGTGATGAGTACAGTACAATAAGGTGTTCTGAAAGAGAGGGAACAATACCACATTCACCTAACTTTTATTGTAGTCGTTCATTTTATTATACGTAATTTATAATTAAAACTCTATCATGGTATGTACGTATAGGAAGAAGTACAATGCATATAGCGTTTAGTACTATCCACTTTCAAGCATCCACGGGTAGAGGTGTCTTAGAACCATATCCTCCAAGTATTAACACAATAACAGGAGAACAAATATTTTAACAAGTAAAAAAAATCAGAATATTATTTGGTTTTTAATTCATAGAATAAAAGGGAAATGAACACATTTGAGTATATAGCTTATACATAAATATGAGTATAAGAGAAAAAGAAGCAAATTAACAGTATGAATTCTTAGAAATTTATCTATGAACTAAATGAATTCTGTTCTCTTTATATTAATAACTTTTTGAAAAAATATCAGCAAAGACGAGGAAGTGCATATTAGAACAACCAAAAACATAATTTTCTTCCCGTTCCTAGAACAATAAACAATAAAATAAAATTTCACGCATTAGCAGGGGCACACCGGTAAAACTGCCCGGCTGTACCTTGATTAGCGGTACCAACCGCAGCTCCGGGAGCCCAAGCACAGATGCCGGCGGAAGTTGAGTACACCGGAGGCATTGTGGGGATTGTAGTCCGTGTTGTGTCCGCGAGGGCCGTTCCGCTTCCGGCCAACCTGTCAAAGCCCTGAGAAATCGGCCGAACCTGAGCCCAGCAAGTCTTTTGCCGCTGTGCAAAAAGGGTGACCAGGGTCCCGTGACTCGGAGGTGCTGCTTGACAGAGAGTGGAGGGAAGGGCTTGGCGGAGTGGTGCAGCAAGAGTGGAAGAGCTGGGTGTGCACGCGCGCCACGGCTCCGAGCTGTCCGAGTTTACAGGACCGAGGCCTGTGCGCATGCGCAATCTCCGGGGCCAGGCGGAAGTCCGGTAGTTACCAGTCCTCCGTGCTTTCAACCGCGGAGGACATGGCAGGGGTGTGTCGCTTCGTTCAGTGGATTTTTTTACATGCTACAGGCAAGACAAACTCAATGTCCGAGTTCACACCACTGTGATAAGTGAGAGCATTCATTCCCATGAGGCGTGTTTTGCTGTCGTGTTACCAAGTCTTGAATGCTTAGGGAAAAGCGTGTGTTCTACCGAATTTGTGTCCCCGCGCAACCTTTCCCAGACACTTTCATTCCGTGAGCTCTTCTTGACCGCCTCAGGGTTTGTCCCGCAGCATCCTCAGTGCTGCTGTAGGACTTCAGGTGGGTCTGGCAGCGGACGGTACCTGCCAGGACCCTCCGGCCAAGGCCAGTTGCTCCGAGCCTCAGAAATCAGGGCGGGCCATTACTTTTCTATACCCAGATGCAGCAGAGTAGTGACCACTTTATCTTGTACAGTGAGTTTTCATTATTTGGCCGTTGAAAAAGTGAATATTGGGCTCAGAGTGGATATCCCGCGAAAGGAGTGTCTTCTCTAAATGCACAAGCCTCTGCTACAAAAGCAAAATCCAGATTCCAGAAAGTGAGCAAGAAAGAAGCACCCTGGCCGCCAGAATACAATCTGAAAGGAAACAAGGCAGAGCCAAGGCCTCTTGCAACAAATAAAGGGGCAAATTTAGACAGCTTGAAAAGAGCGAGGACTGGAACTCGGGAGCTTGCACTCTTCCCCTGCTATTTGGGTGGTTTGGGAGGAGACAATGCATTTCCAAATACAAAGGCGATGGGCAGCTTCACCCAGAAGCCTAAGTTAAGCAGTGGAAGTTGTAGAAGGGCCGGGGTGGGAAGGCACTACTAAGATAGTAAAGTGAGGAAAACAAAGACTCAAGTGAAGGGGGTCTGATGACCTCAGTAGATTAAACTGTTTCCTTCATTCCAGAAAATGGTCGCTTGGGGCTGTCTGGACCCTCAAAGCTTCTTTCTACCAGCTCTGTCTTCTCTACACTTCTTTAGGGAAGGTGATCATGATGCAGTTATGGGTGACGTGGTTGTGTGTGTGTTTCTCCTGAAACTGTCTTGTTTACTCAGTGCTTTCTCCTTTCTGGAGAAGGGAAAATGGATTACCATTTACTGTGCATTTCGTGTATGTCAGATGCTTTTAGATATTTTACCAATTCCTATATTTATGCCTTAAAAAGACTTCAAAATGTAGATGATTTTCCCCCTTTTTGAATCTGAGGGAAAATGCTCAGAGACTTTAAGTGAATGTTCATGGCCACAGATTAGTAAGTTGCAATTAATACATAATTTTTGGAAAATATTTTCAGGCTCTGTAAGTCTCTTAGTTATTAGATTTTTTTACCACAACCTTAAGCATTTATTGATGATTCCTGCATAAGCCAATTTTATTTTGATGACTACAAAATGGTGAGTGTATCATTATTCCTACATTTGTAATTATCTCTTCCATGATGAAGACCCATCCCTTCTGCTTCATTTCTTCATTTATTTCTGTCAGTAGGAACCAATGAGTCTTTTTTTTTTTCCTTTTTGACAGGCAGAGTGGACAGTGAGAGAGAGAAACAGAGAGAAAGGTCTTCCTTTTGCCATTGGTTCACTCTCCAATGGCCACCGCGGCTGGCACGCTGCGGCCAGCGCATCATGCTGATCCGAAGCCAGGAGCCAGGTGCTTCTCCTGGTCCCATGCGGGTGCAGGGCACAAGCACTTGGGCCATCCTCCACTGCACTCCCGGGCCACAGCAGAGAGCTGGCCTGGAAGAGGGGCAACCGGGACAGAATCCGGCGCCCTGACCGGGACTAGAACCCGGTGTGCAGGCGCTGCAAGGCGGAGGATTAGCCTATTGAGCTACGGCGCCGGCCAACCATGAGCCTTTATACTATTCAACAAATTGTAATTTGAAGATTAAAATATTCAGAATTTTGCTTGGAATTTCATTCAAACTGGCTTTTGTATCCTTTTTACATCCACCTCTTTTTAGTGTTTCCTTATTTTTTTAGCATGACAACGTATTTTAAGATCATTTTGTTCTTTCTCTTTCCTGGATCTAGAATCAGTATTTTTCCAAGATTCTTTTGTTCCCTGTAGTAGAGTACTTGTTGTTGAAATCAAAGGTATGTGCTTCTTATAGGTGTTACTATCATGAAATCATTGCTTAAAGGACTTCCCTTTGAAAAAAAAAATCTATGTACACACATGAATACACACACACACACACACACACATACACAAATAAATACAGATGTCTGTATCTGTTTAAAAACCTTTCACACTGATACCAGCCCAGAATCATGGAGTTCATCCATTTCTTCTTCCTTGCTTTATTTGTGTCTACTTCCTTCAAAACAGCAAATTGGGGTTTCCATTATTTTAAATATTTTTACACATGTACTCAGTCCTCAAATACAAAAAAAGCAATTTTTCCATCCCATATGTCGTGTGCAAATCTATAGTTTGATATTTGTTCATGGCTGTTATTATCTTAACAATGAGGATATGTCTTAAAAATGTTATTCAAAAGTTACTTGGGTAAGATATCGCCTTTGGTTTGGATTTCTTACTGTTTTGAAATATTTTTTCCCTTTTCTTGTTTATATTCCAGTTACAGGCTAGGTTGTATGCCTCCAGATTCACATGTTGAGGCCCTACCACCTCAGAATGGGCCTGTATTTAGACGTGGCTTTTAAAGAGGTGAGCCAAAATGAGACTGTTAAGGTGGATCATATTCCAGCCTGAATGGTATCTTTATAAGAGCTGGAAAGTTAGACTCAAACATGAACAGAGGAAAGACTACATGGATAAACAGGAGAAAATACAAAAATGAACTATCAGGGCCGGCACTGTGGTGTAGCAGGTAAAGCTGCCGCCTGCAGCCACTGGGCACTGGTTGAAGTCCTGGCTGCTGCACTTCTGATCCAGCTCTCTGCTATGGCCTGGGAAGGCATTGGAGGATGGCCCAAGTCCTTGGGCCCCTGCACCCGCATGGAAGACCAGAAGAAGCTCCTGGCTTCTGGCTTTGGATTGGCACAGCTCCCCAATTGTGGCCAATTAGGGAGTGAACCAGCATAAGGAATACCTCTTTTTCTCTCTGTCGCTGTTTCTCTTTCTTTCTCTGTGTAATACTGACTTTCAAGTAAATAAATAAATCTTAAAAAAAAAAACAAAAAGGAATTATCAGAGAATCATCATTTCCCTTTTTCTTTTGTACCTTTGTCATCCATTTCACCCTTTTAGGTAATCAGTCTCATTAGATTCATGTTTATTCATTTTGTAACTTTTCTTGCCAAATTAAGAGTGTGGGTGAGTTCAGATTTGCAAAAGATGAGAAAATCTACATGAAAATCTATATATTCAGTGGAATAATGGCTTACGTACGAGCTCGGATCAACATAATTATCACAGAAAGAACATGATAATGAAACCTTATAAATGCATTCATTGTGGAAAAGAATTTAGTAGAGGATCAAAATAGAGTCAGCTTGTGATCATCCACACAGGGAAGAAACTTCATAAATGTGATGATTGTGGTACGAAATTCAAATCTTTCTGTTCAACAGATAATCCATGTAGGAGAGAACCCTATGAATGGAATATGTGGAGCAGACTTCACCGCAAGTTCAGATCTAGGCACATACTAGAGAATTCCCACAGGACAAGTGCCATCTAAGTGTGATGAGTGTGGTAAGAGCTTCATAGCATGCTCAAAAGTCATTTATCTGAATCCAAACAAGAGTGAAGCCATGTAATTCTTACCAGTATGATAAGGGCTTTCCTAGAAGCTCAGATTTCTGCATTCATCAACGAATACACACAAGATAGATATATGTATAGTGTTTATAGGAAGGGCTTTAATAGGGACTCCAAACTCCATTTTTACCAGATAATGCATGCAGGATGGAATTCTTGATAAGACAATGGTAAATATTTCTTGAGACATTACAAATGTGAGTAGTATGGTAAGGAATTCAGTCTTGAGAAAATTACTCTTGAGAAAATTCACACTGGAGAGATCTCATATAAATGTATAAGTGTGAGAAGTGTTTCACTACAAATTCAAAACTTTATGTACATCAAAACATCCATGCAGGAGATAAAAATCACTAAATATGAGAATAAATATGAGACAAAATATGATTATATTTTGTCAAAGATAAATCTTACAGCGTGTTACCACACAGACTTACCCAGAACAATAAATGAAAATAAAGTATTAGAGAAATTTACAGATTTGGAAAATGAAAACCATGGAATTTAAATGAGTAAGAAAACTGTAGGTTCGGGCCGGTCCTGTGAGGCAGCAGGTTAAAGCCCTGGCCTTAAGTGCTGGGATCCCATATGGGTGCCTGTTCTAGTCCTAGCTTCTCCTCTTCCTATCCAGCTCTCTGCTGTGGCCTGGAATAGCAGTATAGGATGGCCTGCCTCTTTGGGCCCCTGCACCAACGTGGGAGACCCGGAGGAGGCTCCTGGCTTTGGATTGGCGCAGCTCCAACCATTGTGGCCATCTGGGGAGTGGACAAGCGGATGTGAGACCTCTCTCTCTAATTCTGTCTTTAAAATTAAAAAAAAAAAAAAAAAGAAAACTGGGCCGGTGCTGCAGCTCAATAGGCTAATCCTCCGCCTGCGGCGCCAGCACACTGGGTTCTAGTCCCAGTCAGGGTGCCAGATTCTGTCCTGGTTGCTCCTCTTCCAGTCCAGCTCTCTGCTGTGGCCCGGGAAGGCAGTGGAGGATGGCCCAAGTCCTTGGGCCCTGTACCCACGTCCTTGGGCCCTGCACCCACATGGGAGACCAGAAGAAGCACCTGGCTCCTGGCTTCGGATCAGTGCGGTGCGCCGGCAGCAACACGCTGGCCACAGGGGCCGTTGTGGGGTGAACCAATGGAAAAGGAAGATTTTTCTCACTGTCCACTCTGCCTGTCAAAAACAAAAAAAAAGAAAACTGTAGGAAATGTCAGTGGTCACAATTTAATATCCTGGGTAAATTATAACCTAGGAAAGAAGTTCTGAAAAATAAATTAAATAGCTGTATCTGTATATATACACATATATGTTAGTGGTGTGTGTGAGAAACAAAACTTAGATTTTCAGTTTTGTCAAAACTACACAATTTGTAGCATTCATATACTATACATGAAGTGGTAAATTATTGCTTATAGGAAAGCTGTGAGAAGTTACAGATCAATACCATAAACCATAGACAACCACTAAGATAACAGTGTTATATGCAATGAGAATAAATAACAAGACAGCATAAACGTTAATGCAAAAGAGACATAAAAATGTCAAAAAGAAAAAATATGTGCTTTAAAAATAAAGCACACAGCAAAATGATATACTTAATTTAACCAAGCAAAAACAAACAAACAAACAAACAAACAAAAAACTAAGTGGCCCAAATATCCCAAAGAACAGGAAAATCTAGTCAGAACAGATAAAAAGCAAGAGCTTAATTATTTTTAAAAATCGTATGTTGCCTTTTAAAACTACTTTAAACAGAAATAGTATAAATAGAAATATTTGGGTAATACAGCATGCAATTAGAGCTGGAGTGATTATGTAAGCAACAGTCAAAATATGTTTCAGACCAAAGAATACTGTTAGAGAAAAAGGAAAGATTACGTGATCATCTCAATTGATCCAAGAAAAGTATTTGACTAAAGTCTAATAAAATTCTTGCTTAAAATCTCAAAGCAGATATAGAAAGGACCATCCTCAGTATGATAAAAGATATACAAAAAGACTACATTTAACAACATATGGCAAGATTCTTAATTGGTAAAGATGAATGCATTCCCTAGACGACAGAGAAAGGATGTCTCTCTCACTTCTATTGCACAGTGTTAGAGCTCCTAGTGAGTACAATAAAGAGAGAAAAAGAAACAAAATACACGTTGAATGGCAAGGAAGAAGTAAAACCAAGGAAGAAGTAAAACTTTAGTCGCGGGTGATATGATTGAAAAGTCATAGGAAATCCCATGGAATTTCCAAACAAAGTTACTACTGAGTGCTCAAATGTGTCCAACACAAACCCAGAGGCTCTTGGAAAAGACTGAGACTTACTGGTTCTAGGTAATCTAACTGAAGGAAAAATTTATAATCATTTGTTGACCACTAAGGGAACAGAGCAGAGATTTCATAACACGATAAAAGTACAGAATCTATAGATTCAGTTCAAAAGTGATTAACAAGCAATGACAAACAGTAATAGCAGCACAATCTGGAGAGGGAGGGGAATCAGAGTCCCAGGTTTTTTCTATATTTTTAAGTATCCAGTTTCCAAGATTATGAGGAATGCATAAAAATATGAAAATATGGACAATACACAGGGAGACATCTGTAGAAGACTATGCAAGGGAGATTAGACATTGAACTTGCCAGACAAATAATCTAAGCCAGCTATTTTAAACCATTTACTTAGAAAAAGTGAAAGGAGCACTGTTAGAATAACTACAGGAAAAGATAAGGGAAATGTCTCACAAAGAAGATAGTATCAATAAATAGTAGACATTATAATGTTAAAAGAATCAAATAGAAATTCTGGAGTTGAAGTTCAAGTTGGTGAAAAATCCATGTTTGAACAGTCATAAAAATGATCTGAGAACTTCAAGACAGGTCGATTGAGATTCTACAAAGAAACAGAAATAAATAGTTGGAAATTTACCATATTTATTTATTTATTGACAGGCAGATTTAGACAGTGAGAGAGAGACAGAGAGAAAGGTCTTCCTTCCATTGGTTCACTCTCCAAATGGTCACTATGGCCGGCGCGCTGTGCCGATCCAAAACCATGAGCCAGGTGCTTCCTCCTGGTCTTCCATGCAGGTGCAGGGCCCAAGCACTTGGGCCATCCTCCACTGCCTTCCCGGGCCACAGCAGAGAGCTGGGCTGGAAGAGGAGCAACCGGGACAGAATCTGGCGCCCCGACCGGGACTAGAACCTGGGGTGCCGGCACCGCAGGCAGAGGATCAGCCTAGTGAGCCACAGCGCCAGCCTATTTATTTATTTTTAAAGATTTATTAATTTGAGTTAAGAAAGGTAGACACACACACACACGCACACACACATGCACACACACATGCAGAGAGAGAGGGAGAGGGAGAGGGAGAGGGAGAGAGAGAGAGAGAGAGAGAGAGAGAGGTCTTCCATCCCATGGATCACTCCCCAGATGGCCACAATGGCTGGAGCTGAGCTGATCCAAATCAAGAGCCAGAGGCCAAGAACTTCTTCCTGCTCTCCCATGTGGGTACAGGGGCCCAAGGAGTTGGGCCATCTGCCACTGCTTTCCTAGTAACATTAGCAGGAGCTGGATCAGAGGTGGAGCAGCTGGGACTCAAACTGGTGCCCACATGATTTGCAGGTGCTGCAGGCCGGAGCTTTAACATGCTGCCCCACAGTGCCAGCCTCCAGACTTAGTTTTAAATAAGTGAATTCCCAAAAGGATAAATTTAAGACCAAAATCCGGAAGAGTTAACATTATACCAATTATGTTCTCCAAACACAATGAATAAAATTATGAAACCATGGCAGAAGAAAAATAGGAAAATTCATAAATACATTGAAATTAAACAATGACTAAATAAATAATGAATCAAAGGAAAAAGGATAATTAGAGTATACTTAGAAATGAAGTAAAATAAAATGCAACATAACATGGGATGCAGTTAAAGCCATATTAGAGTGAAATTTAATGCTGTAAACAGTTCTGTTAGGAAAGATTATAAAAGTAACCAAATTTTCATTACCACCAGAAAATGGAAAAAGTACCAATTACACGAAAAAGCAAATAGAAGGAAATGTAGATGAAAGAGTATAAATAAGTTGGACAATAGAAAAACACAGAGAAAATCAAAAGAAGTTGGCTCTCTGTAAAAAACAATAGAGAAAACAAACCTATAGTAGGATGACCAAGAAAGGAGAGAGGACTTTATTAATATAATGAGAAGTGAGACAGAAGATTATTACCAACCTTACAGACATAAAATTATTATAAGGATATGCAATGAATATATTTATATATCTGCCTCTCCTTCTCTCTCTGTGCAACTGTGACTTTCAAGTAAAATAAATAAATTTAAATAAATAAATAAACAGATTAAAAAAAAAGAAAGACCACCATTCCATAGGAATATAGACAAGGGCTATACACAATAATTAAATCATAAGATGCTAATTCATTCTTATACTTTTTTGGTATTCTGTATTAACTACCACATATCAGAGATACATATTTGTCTTGTTGGGACTTGCTTATTTCACTAGGCATAATGGTCTCCAGCTACATCCACTTTATTGCAAAAGACACATATACCTGATTTAATCAATAGATACTGAAATCCTAATTTACAAGTTTTCTGGAAAACATGAGGATTATTTTGTGTGTGGCTTTACCATAAAAAGTTAATTCCCTTCTTAATACAGATTTATCCATATAAAATCATTTTATCATATCACTTTATCATACACTTTCTCCTTCCTCTGAATCTTGGATTCTATAGCCTAGATGTATCAATTTCTCATCTACTCTGTATATGTTCCTTTGCTTTTATTTCTTGTGTATTTGATCTTGACACTTGAAATTATCAAAAAGCTAAGGTATTGTGAGAGCAGAATTATATCAAATTTCTTAATAGAGTCAGCAACACAGGGGTAAGCATTTGTCGCAGCACACATCCAATATTGGACTGCCTGTGTTCAAGTAGGTGTGATCCTCTTACCCATGTGGGAGACCTAGATCCCAGATTCAGCCCTCTTGGCCATTGTAGGAATTTGAAGGGTAGATCAGTGGATGGGCTTCCTCTCTCTCTTCCTTTCTCTCTCTCCCAGCCATTCTTCCCTCTTCCTCTCCCATCTTCTCCTCCCTTCCTCTTAATTAATAAAACATCCCTGCAAAAATGAACCTAGACACAGACCCTATAATTATACAAACCTATCTCAAACTAGGTCAAAGCTCTGAACATAATTTCTAAACTATACTACTTCCAAAAGAAAACAGGATAAAAATCTATGTGACTTTGTTGATAAATATTTGGTATAATTCCATAAGCAAGATCCTAGAAAGAAAGAAAAAATACAATGACCAGTTGAACTTATATGAAGAATAAATACTCAGTGAAAGACTGTTATAAAAGTAAAAAGATAGAGGTGGGTGTTTGGCCTAGCATTTAAGTTGCTAGTTAAGAAATCCATGTCCCTTAATGGAATACATGGGTTTGACACCTGTCATTCCTTCTAATGGAATGGTGATGGCTCAAGATTTGAGTTTCTGCCATCTACCATGTGAGACCTGGATTGAGTTCCTAGATCCTAGCTTCAGGTTTGACCCAGTCTCAGCATTGGTTCTACCCTTGAATGCCTTTAGGGAGTAAACCAGCAGATGTGAGATTCTCTCTCTATCTCTGCCTCCAATTCTCAAATAAATAAAAAAAAAATTAAGAAGACGCATAACAAGACAGAGAAGTATATTTTCAAACCATATAGCTGATTAAAGACGTGTATCTAAAATAACTTTTACAGTTCATTAAGAACACAAGCAACCCAAGTATAAAATGAGCCAAAGTCAATTGAACTTTACAAACTTTCAATAGCAATTCAATCAATTCAATATAGCAAGGATTGTCTTTTCAACAAATATTGCTGGTCCAATTGAACATCTCTATGCAAAACAACATCAACAACAAACTGAACTGCATACTCAGTTTTCAAAAGAATTTCAAAAATGTGGACTATGTAAAACTCAAACTACATCACGTATAAAACTGCACAAGTGAAAGTATTTGGAATTTAAGATTAAGTAAATAGCTCTTAGATTTGACACTAAAAGCATGATCAATGGAAAGAGAAATTGAAAATTTGGACTTGGGGCTGCCATTGTAGCTCGGTGAACTAAGCTGCTACTCGCAGTACCAGCATAATGTATGGGACCATTGGTTCTTGTCTCAGCTGCTCTGCTTCCAACCCAGCTCTCTACTAACATGCTTGGGGAGTTGGTGAAGGATGATCCAAGTACTTGAGTCCCTGACACCCATATGGGACTCAGATGCAGCTCCAGGCTCCTGGCTTTGGACTGGACCAGCCCCTGCTATTACAGACCCTGGGGAAATGAACCAGCAGATGGAAATCTCTCTCTCTCTCCTCTCTCTCTCTCTCTCTCTCTGTGTGTGTGTGTGTGTGTGTTTGCGTGTTTAAAAGAAAATTTGGACTTGATCAATATTTAAAATATTTTCTTTGTGTATAGAACAAAAATAATTTACAGACTGAGAGAAAATGCTTATAAAACTTACAAGCAAAAAATTCATGTGTAGGACATATAACAGACTCTAAAAAACTCTGCTTAAGGCCAAAAATTTCAACTAGAAAATATGTAAAGGATATAAAGAAGTAGTTCATTGAGGAGGATATATGGACAGCAAATAAGTATTTTAAAGATGTTCAAAAACATTAACCTTTAGGGAAATATAACTTAAACCTACAATGAGGTATCCTTGCTTATCGAAGTACAAAATAGTGCAAAATGCTGGCACAAATATAAAGAAATTGGATCACTCATATATTGCTGATAAGTCAGACAATTCCTTACAAAAATATCTTCATCAATTTAAATATTCTGTATCTTACCTTCCTCAATTTGAATATCCTGGTTGTGATATTGCATTATGGAATAAAAAATGTTACTATTGGTGGAAACTTAGTGAAAGATACATGAGCTCTCCCTGTATTATTTCTACAACTTCACATGAACCTACAATTATCCTAAAGTAAAAGTTTAATTTTAAAGATGGACAAGATATCTGAAAAGACATTTCATCCAAAAAGATACACTGATGCCATATGTATGAAAATATGCTATGTAAAATTTCAGGGACACGGAAATTAAATAAAAAGTGAGATAACCGTACACTCCTCTTAAAATTGTTAGAATCAAAAAACACAAAAATGCCAATTGCTACTGAATCTGCAGGTCATCAGGAACTCTCTCTTATTGCACATGGGAATATAACATTGTGCAGCAGTTTAGCATAACAATTCTGCAGCTTCGTACAAAGCTAAGCATAGCCTCAGTATATAATACATAATAGCCTCACTGTATGATCCAAAATTAACGCTGACTTGAAAACTTATGTGTGTCTTTACCACATAATGGAATACTACTCAGCCATAAAAAGGATGAAATCCTGCCTTTTGCAACAAAGTGGATGTAGCTGGAGACCATTACACCTAGTGAAATAAGCAAGTCCCAACAAGACAAATATGTATCTCTGCTATGTGGTAGTTAATATAGAATACCAAAAAAAGTATAAGAATGAAAATAACATCTTATTATTTGATTATTGTGTATAGCCCTTGTCTATATCCTATGGAACAGTGGTCTTTCTATTTTTATTTGTTGGCCATAATAGTTATTCATGTACTAAGCCTGTGATTATAAATAAATTGAAAGTATGTTATTGGGGCCGGCGCTGTGGCGCAGCGGGTTAAAGCCCTGGCCTGAAGCGCTGGCATCCCACATGGGTGCTGGCTCTAGTCCCGGCTGCTCCTCTTCCAATCCAGCTCTCTGCTATGGCCTCAGATAGCAGTAGAAGATGGCCCAAGTCCTTGGGCCCCTGCATCCACGTGGGAGACCCGGAGGAGGCTCCTGGCTCCTGGCTTCGGATTGACGCAACTCCGGCTGTTGCAGCCATCTGGGGAGTGAGCCAGCAGATGGAAGACCTCTCTCTCTGTCTACCTCTCTCTGTAACTCTTTCAAATAAATAAAAATAAATTTTTTTAAAAAAGAAAGTATGTTATTGCAAAAAAAAATTAAAGAAAAAAAGTAAAGGAATGAGGGGGTATTGAGAGAGGGAGGGAGGGAGGAAAGTATGAATATCTTCTTAGAATTGTATCCATGAAATATATGAAATCTGTTCCCTTTATTTTAATGAAATTAAAAAAATACAGCTTATGTGCATATAAAACCTGTACACAAACATTTTTAAAAGCCATATTCATGGCCGGTGCCATGGCTCACTTGGCTAATCCTCCACCTGTGTCGCCGGCACCCCGGGTTCTAGTCCCGGTTTGGGCACTGGATTCTGTCCTGGTTGCTCCTCTTCCAGTCCAGCTCTCTGCTGTGGCCTGGGAAGGCAGTGGAAGATGGCCCAAGTGCTTAGGCCCTGCACCTGCATAGGAGACCAGGAGGAAGCACGTGGCTCCTGGCTTTGGATTAGCCCAGCACACCAGCCACAGCACGTAGCGGCCATTTGGGGGGTGAACCAACGGAAGGAAGACCTTTCTCTCTGTCTCTCTCTCTCACTGTCTAACTCTGCCTGTCCAAAAAAAAAGCCATACTCATAATAACCAAAACTGTATGGACATAGATTTGCCAATAATTGAATATGTGGGAGCAGCCAACGTGGTACAGCAGATTAAACTATAGTTTGGGGAAACCCACATCCCACATCAGTGTCAGTTCCAGTCCTGGCTTCTTTGAGCTGCCAATCTAGCTTCCTGCTCTAGAATCCTGGGAGGCAGCAGATGATGGCTCAAGTTCTTACACCCTTTTCACACAGAATGGATTCCCATACTCTGGCTTCAGAATGGGCCAGCCTGGGCTGTTGCATGCATTTAGGGAGTGAACCAGAGGAGAGAGAGAAGGAGAGAAGGAGAGAGAGGGAGAGAGGGAGAGAGAGAGAGAAACAGATGTCCTACCTACTGGTTCCTTCCACAAATGCCAGAGCTGCATCAAAGCTGGGATCTGGGGACACAATCCAGGTCTCCCACATGGATAACAAGGACTGAACTACTTGATATCACGTCTTCCTTCCAGAGTCTGCATTGCAGGGTGCTGGAATCAGGAGCCACAGCTGAGTGTCGAGTGCAGGCACTTCAATATGGAATAGGACATCTAAACAAGATCTTAACCCCTAAGCTACGTCCCCTCCCTCTTCTGCTCAATTTAATTCTGACACTAACCGGAGTTAGTGTGGACAGCACAAGCTAAGGACTCAGTCACACAAGACTATTCCTCTCACTTCAGACACAAATTCGAGAAGCATGTTCCTGGACTACCCACAACTGATTTCCAGCTTAACTACAAATCAGAGGTTTCCATGGCTCACATCTCAGGTTCAGTTTTCTAAAGCAGCTCACAGAATCCAGAAAAAACAGCTTACTTAGTACTGCTGATGTGTTACCTGTGATATTTTAAGGAATACAAATGAACAACCAGATAAAGAGATACCAAAGGCGAGTTTTGGGAAAACCAAACATAGGAGTTTATGTCCCAATACAGATGGGTGTGCAACAACCCTGGCCTGGAAGACTTCCGAACTCCATATTTTAGAGAGTTTTGTGGTGTCTTCATCACATGGGCATGATGGCTTATTAACTCTATTTCCAGCCCTGCTCTGTTCTACAGAGAATGGGGTGGAGAAAACAAAATCTCTAGTTTCTAATCATGGCTTGGACTTTCTGGTGACCAGTCCCCAGTGAGGATCCCAATAAGAGTTGCCTAAATAGAACAAAAACGCTCCTGTCATACATGAAATTCTCCATGTCATGTGTCCTTATTGGAAATCACAAAGCTTTCTGCTAGCACACCAGTCAGAGAGTTGATTTAAATCACAGGTGCCCATAAAGAACTTCCCTGCGTTTTAGAGTCATAAGATTCCCATACAACTTAAGCTTTTGGTATTTTGCATGTCCTTCAAGCACTTACTTCATGAATTCATCCAGTTTCTCTCATATCTGGATGCAGATATTAGCCTGGTGTAAATATTTCACCTGTTCAGGAACTGGAATTTAAGTATGATTTGTATGTGTAAAAGTTATGGTAACTACATTAAAATACAAATATAAATGAATTCTTGACATTTATAGAAAAGCATCCAGAAGATTGATCAGACTTTTCAGTGTTTGGTTACCGTATAGATAGCTGTATAACTTTTACAAACAGAAAAAAATATATAATCATAACATTGGTGACTATAAGAATATGCAAGCCTCTTTTTTATTTTCATTTTGAAATTAAAAGTCTCTTTCATAGAACTCTCCTGTTGCTCAATTGCCTCACCTAAAGGGACCAGATGTGTATTCCTCCCAGAAGTTCACACTCTCTCAGGATGAGCTAAAGGAGTCTTGATCCATCCAGAATACGATGGCTAACACAAGTGACAAGGAAACAAAAAGTACCACACAGTTACTTATGCTGAACTCCTGAACTAGAGCTGAAGAAATCAGATTTGTTAAATTTCAAAGTAAAAATCATTTTCTCCTTGCTTGTCAATTTGAAACAATAAGTATTCATTCAAGACCTCTCGTGTCAGCAAATTCCAGGGACCGACAAGCATACATGCAATCCTGCTGTGTGCAGACAGCAGAAATTGGAGGCTGACAAAGATAAAAAAATTATACTTAGGATTATTGGGTATAGTTCTAAAATAGAAAAGAGGGGCATGAACTTGGTGTAGCAGTTAAGCTCTTGCTAGGGACAAACTCATCCCATATCAGAATTCCTGGATTCAGATCCCAGTTATGCTCCAGATTCTTGCTTCCTGCTAACACATATCCTAAAGGGGAGCAGGTGACAGCTAAAATATTCAGGTCCCTGCCACCAACGCTGGAAACACTGAGTTCCCAGCTCCTGGCTTTAGCCTAGCCCAGCCCTGGTTTTTGCAGGCATTTGAACAGTTAACCAGTATAGGAGAGCACGCTCTCTCTCTCGCTCTCTCGCTCTCTCTGCTCTCTCACTCTCAATCTTGTACTTGCTCTCAGTCTCGCTGTCTCCCCCCTCGCCCTTCCTCCCTGCCTCTCCCTCTCTTGCTGCCTTTCCAATAAATAACATAAATAAAACTAATTTAAAAAAACAGGAAAGATATTCATAGATACCTCAGTGATTTGCCCTTGCAACCAGCCTGCACTGTTCCAATCATTTTATAAAATTTTTAACTTAATACAGCAAATGTATGAACTAGCCAATGTTATTAATATTTAAGTTGTTTGCCATATGATGTAAAAGAGGGTGACTAATTTGTGCGAAGGTGAACACATTATTTAGTGAGTGGTGGATTCTATGATGCCTGATTCTAGGCACTTGCATTTAAGCTCTGCACCCCTCTCTTGTCCAGTCCCTCTCCCTCCAGTAGTGCCTAATCATTAGTTCCGAACTGAGGGGCATTTCTTTGTACTTACTGTGTGTCCCTTCAATATGGACATATTAATTAAGTGGGTTGGACCCAGCAGCCCTGAGTTGTTTGGAACTGAAGGCTGAATGGCCATCCTTTTTCTGTTTGTTTTTGCTTTTTTTTTTTCCTCTCCATCCCTACAGTTCATTCAGAACTATTCTCCCGCCTCCTGTGCTTTTTTTTTCCCTCTCCATCCCTACAGTTCATTCAGAACTATTCTCCCGCCTCCTGGGCTATTGTGAGGCTGTCTGGATTGCATCGCAGCTCTGCAGTGCTATTGTCTTAAGCTACCTCCCCTCTTTTCACCCTGGATGCTCAGCCAAGCGTGGTCTGGTGCACCCCAAAGTGTGGACCAACCAGCACCCCCATGCCACCCTGCAGACTGTGGTACTCAGAAGGACCTCTCAAGCCAGGTCACAGCCCCTGGGGCTCTCAGGGTTTTTTTTTTTTTAATTTTTTTTTCTTTTGGGAAAAATAAGACTCCATTTAGCCAAATTAATAGAAAAATGATCAGGTATATATTCTCAGATTATGAAAAAATAACACCAATACCAGGGATGGAGCAGGGGGATGGGGCAGGAATATGGACAAAGGCAGTCATGAAGACAGTAATTTGGCCAGAATGGGAAATAGTTCCTTATTTCTTTCAAGAAGCACTGAACGATAGCTCCCGTTAATTCACATGCTATTAAAAATCAGGGGATGAGGTTTTAGTTTGTAACACTATATATGAAAAGTCATCATTATAAATCTATAAGATATGGCCATTATGAAATGATAGGACATGGACATGAATGGGAGCCATAGAGGTTGAGATTTTAAAGCAACAGTCACAACTTTTTAGCTGCAAAGCTTTGGTCAGGTTCAGAGACATTCTACTTCTCAGTTCCCTGGTGTGCAAAGAGACTAATGGTCTGCATAGGACTTCAACCACAGCAATCAGGTGTCACTAGTCCCAGGTGAGTAGTCAAATCTTAAATCTGTGATTGAAAACAAAATTCAGTTTTTTGGTCACTCTAGCCACATTTCAAGTGCTCAAGAGTCACGCACTGCTAGCTGCTTCTATGGATAGCATATTTAAAAGTTCTTCACAGAAAGTTTCAGTGGGAAGAGCTAGTGTATGAAAAGATGGTCAAATATCATTTAGAGAAAGTTCTGGGGACATTTCACCATTAACAAACAAACAGGTGGACCTAGACCCGGGTAGGTCTAAGTCTTTGGAATTGTTTGCCAATTTGTGAAGCGCTTGATAGATGTGCCCGAGATATGTACTCCTAGTCTTTTTCCCATAATAAATAAAGGGCTGTCAAAGGAATCCTCATTAACAAACACATTAGGAAAAGAACAATGTATTCCAGAGAGTTCAAGTGAGTCAGACTTTGGAAAATCTAGCATCAAAACAAAAACTCAGTAACTGTGTAATGGAAAAAAAAGACAAAAATTATTAAAATTTCCTAGGTTGATGATGGAAAAGCAGCAATATTCTCAGATGACCGCCAAATTTTAAAAAGTTTAATTTAAAAAAAAATTGAGCATTCCTCTGCCTATTCATTAATTATCCTCAATTATATCTTGGTCTTCCTACATAAAAATATGTTAATATTACTTTACAACCTTAATTACCTAAATTTCTATAATAGTTAACTTTTAATGTTGTTATAAATTTTTTAATATAAAATGTTTAAATATAAACTGAAGATCTATTTCTGTATATACACAAAAACATGCACACACAATAGACACTCCAGATTTTTATATATTGTATTTTTATCCAGGGTCTTTGCTAAATGTACTTATTAAATCTAAAAGCAAATCTGTAATTTAGTTTCTATTTTCTGCTGCCTTCCATCAATAATCCCTTTCCAGTTCTAACATTTTTTATTTTATGCTTGCCCAATTGCACAAGCCAGGGCTGACAATAATAAACATAAGCTCTAATGCCTTTATATTTTTGGAGGAAATATTTTAAAAGCTTTAAATTAGAGGATTATATGATTCCATGTGTAATTTATAGATTTATATGCATATTTCTTATGCTTTTCTTATTTTTATTGATATGTTCTAGACATATGCCCATATCTAATAAATTTAAAAGAATGACTTAATCTTGTTCCTGATATCCTTTCATGATTTTTTTAATGTCTTTTGTTAATTAGTGATATCACTTTAAAAATTTCTAGTCTGGGTTATTCGAACTTTGTTCGTTTTTTCTCAAGTAATTTGGTACAAATTTATATTTACTTAATTAGGATTTAATTTGATGACATGGATAAATGTGTCATAAATATTCAGACTTTTTCACTTTAGAATGGAAATTTAAGTTATAAAAATTTCCCTCTAAGAAACTTATTCTAGCAAATACAATTCGTCAGCACATCCTAACACGGAAGGATTAATTATGAGACAAAGAATAAATCAAATGTTTGAAATGCTGGAAGTGCTAATGATCACATTCAGGGCATTAAAGGGAGAGGGAGCATAACCTCCTTAGAAACGCAGAGAGCTCTCCTGTAACATTCAGCAGACAGCCGCGCGCCCCTGAGCAAAGCAGCAGCACAAAGACAGTGACTGTGAAAGGAAAGGGAAGAAAGCAGCTCTCACCGTCAGGGCAGCGGCCGAGCCTGAAAAGCTGTGCTGACCCCGCAGCCTCAGCCTCGCTCGCTGGGCGGAGGGAACAAAGGCCACCAAGAATTAAACCAGCCGGGAAGAAAAGCCGGGTCGCGCCGGGGGCAGGAGCCTTGCAAGTCCCACAAAGGACGCCCTCGGCCGGGGCTGACAGCCTCAGCCACACGTGCTCCCTGCTCGCGTTTCCTCCAGCAGCCCAGGCAGACCCTGCAGCAAACAAAGACCCCAAGAAACGATGTCTGGTGGCCGCCGCGCAGCGCACAAAGCCCCCGCAGGGGCAGCCAGGGGGCAGCGGGACACCACAGTGGAGACAATGCGCGGTGCGCAGACAAAGGCGGTGTAAAATCCACGCAGGGCATGCTTCAGAAACTGCAGGATTAGCCCATCAGCACGTGGAGAAGCAGCGAGGATCGTGAACTTTCTTTACGCAGACACGTTTGACAAATAATCAGAAGTGCATGGCAGAAACTAAAGACATGGAATTAAAACCTCATCTGCCAGAGGAGACAGTGTGGGAGGGGGGCTTGGGGTCTGCGGGAAAGCAGCAGAGCAGGGAGCGACGCCAGAGGAGGGGGCGCGGAGCCCGCCTTTGCCTGTGTGAACAAAGGAGCTGTCAGATTGGTCGGCCGTGGAGACCCGGCGCCGCGCGCTGCCGGTGCCACCACAGGAAGTGTCCGCCACGCTGCCTGCAGGGGAAAGAAGGTAGGAACACACAGTCACAGGGAACAGAGAGTGGGGGAAAGGAAAAAAAGGTGCACACTTCCCCCAAAGACACCTCCGTGACCGTCCCGAGCTCCAGGGCTCAAGCCCAAAAGGAGACAGCACCGGGGAAGTTCCCGAATCGTTTCTGGGAGAAGAAGCTGCCATGGAAGAGCCTGCAGCTCCCTCTGGTGCCCAGGAGGCATCTGGGGCCCAGGCAGGGGCTGAGGCAGCAGGGGAGGGTGCATCTGGGCCCAGCCTCCCTGAGTGTGAGACCTCTGGGGAATCTGTGGCTCCAGACACAGCCCCTGCTCGCGCGGCCTTGGGCCTAGTCCCTCTCCGTGTGGCTCCCAGCCCAGCCCATCTGCGGATGGTGGGCCTGAGGCACGTCCAGGCCGCAAGGGGAGGGGCCAGGCCCAGTCACCTGCCGAGCCGGAGCACTGGCAGCTGGACAAAGCAAGTCGTCTGCAGGTATTATCTGCATGGGCTGTGCAAGGAGGGGGAGAACTGTCGCTACTCTCACGACCTTTCTGGCAGGCAGGTGGCCCGAGAGGGCCATGGCGCACCGCCCCGGGCCTCTGCAGACAGAGGCCCCAGCATGGCTGCGCCCAGCCAGCCCCCAACTCAGGAAGTGGCGGAAGCCGCCCCTGCTGCATCCTCAAGCTCCTTGCCTCTGATTGGCTCGGCTGCTGAAAGGGGTCGCTTCGAAGCCGAGTTGGAATGCGCTGGTCAAGGGGCTGTCGGAGGATCAGGTGTAGAAGGCTGGGAAGAGGCCGTTGAGTTTGTTCCCGGGCAGCCCTACCGGGGCCGCAGGGTCGCTTCTGTCCCCGAGGCTCCTCTACAGAGCTCGGTGACTGAGAGAGAGCAGATGGCTGTGGGCATGGGGCAGCAGATGGCTGTGGGCATGGGGATGCAACTTTGCCCTCACGCTGCCAGGGGACAGTGCTTTCGTGGGGAGAGCTGTATGTACCTCCACGGAGAGATATGTGACATGTGTGGGCTACAGGCCTTGCACCCCTTGGATGCCGCTCAGAGGGCAGACCATAGAAAGGCCTGCGTCGAAGCACACGAGAAGGATATGGAGCTCTCGTTTGCCGTGCAGCGCAGTATGGATAAGGTGTGTGGCATCTGCATGGAGGTTGTCTATGACAAAGTCAACCCCAGCGACCGCCGCTTTGGCATCCTTTCCAACTGCAACCACCCCTTCTGTCTTAAGTGTATCCGTAGGTGGAGACGTGCCAGACACTTTGAGAACAGGATCGTCAAGTCCTGCCCACAGTGCAGAGTCACCTCCAACTTTGTCATTCCCAGTGAGTTCTGGGTGGAGGAGGAGGAAGAGAAGCAGAGACTTATTCAGCAGTACAAGGAGGCGTTGAGCAACAAGCCTTGCAGATATTTTGCCGAAGGCAGGGGCCACTGCCCGTTTGGAGAGCACTGCTTTTACAAGCATTCATACCCTGAGGGCCAGGGAGAGGAGCCTCAGGGGCGGGGTGGTGGACCGTCGGCCGCATACTGGCATCAACTTTCGCAGCCTGTGCAGCTGGGAGAGGGCAGCCTGCTCTTTAAAAGCAGTAAAAAGGAGCTTGTCACGCTTCGGCTGGCCAGTCTGTTGTTTAAGCGGTTTCTTTCACTGAGAAACGAGTTCCCCTTCTCTGAGGAGCAGTGGGACTTGCTTCATTATCAGCTGGAAGAGTATTTCAACTTGAATCTGTAGTATCCTGCCACACTCTGATCAAGTCTGCTGGGGCTTTGTCGTCTGCTGTTGGCTGTTTTCCCTTTATTGACATGCCTGTCACTTTCAGGGGCTGTGGTGGCGACTTTTATGCAGTGTTTCTCTGTTTTCTTGTCTATGCCCCGAATCTTTCCCCTAGGGTAATGGTGGTTTCATGTGTTAAAAAATAGTAAAGAATCCTTAAAGTTACTGTTTGGTGGAGCTAATATGACTGTTGCTTTGTGGGGTTTTTGTCATGTCTGTTTTTCAACAAAGTTCACTCAGTCCTAGTCTAGTGTTTACAGAATTTCTACACTCATTTTGAAGTCCCTCAAGAACAAATGTGACAGGGTGAAAGGGAAGTCTTAACTGGAAGCTTTTTGCTACAGTAGCCTTAAGAAGTGGACACTCGCAGGGCCTTGCTTGTTTTTGTTTGTTTACATCACTGCTCCTTCTGGCATCTCTTAAAGTGCACTTGTTAACTTGTGGTTACTTTGTGATTTCGTGTTTTACTTGAACAAAACCAGGTGCAAATGTTTACATGTTTTTATCCTGTTCAACTTGATGTGAAGTTATTTTATTTATATTTGGAAGTATGTGCTTAAAAGTGATATATTATATATGCATATTTGTGTATATTAGCTCTGTATTGGAAAATTTATATAAAATATACATCGTGATGTATATGTTTGCATAATAAAATAAATGCAGAGATGAAAGCTGAGGTCAAGGGATAGCAGGCTTGGCTGCTGTGTGAATAATCTTTCCCTTGCACAGATGTCACTTTTTAGCACCTAATGAAAACTGTTGTTCAAGTGTAATGCCAAGTGTAACAGATACAAGTCTTAAAGGATATATGAAACATGACATTGGTAATTCCTATGACCTCACTGTGCTGTTATAAATACAGAAATGTGTACTTCCATGCAGTAGAGCCAACAGCTCATTCATTATAACATAAAATCCTGAGCTCAGACATACAGTTGTTCATTTTCATTTTTTAAATATTATTTTTATACTTTGAAAACGGGCTTTTCATAAATTTATCAAAATAAAGGTAATAAGCATACAACATGTAAAATAGAATAAAATACTAAAACTAGTTAGGATATAAGATTGGAAAGATAAAAGAATAAGAGATATCAAGGACACCAAAATTAAATACAGTAGTAATATGGAAGAGTTATAATGCAAACACATCAAAATTAGATTAAATGAAAGTAGTTCAAAAAGTAAAAGTCCAAAGTTATCAGATTTGATTAAAATTAAACTATATATATATTTAAAATAAACTGTGAACATGCATAAAAATTAAAGTAATAGAATGGGAAACAAACGAAGCAGAGGTGCTATGACTCTGTCATGTACAGAATGCCTGTTAAGGGTGCACACATTGCTGGAGATAAAAGAGAAATGATACATAACCATTACATTAGAATTCACCAGGAATATAAAACTATTCAATCTTTTTTTACTTGACAGTATTTCACCAGACACATAATTGATAAAGAAATGCAAAATCCAAACAGAATGGAGCTAAAATAGTATATTTGAGAACAGTTGTACTTACCCTGCTGCCTCTACCCCCACATGCATGACCAGAAGCACTTATTGAAGATGCAGTGTGGCCTTTGCATGGCTGATTCAGCCAGGGCAGGCAGGGATGCAGGGAAATAACTGCTACAGAGTTGAGAGCTTTGGCTCCTTCATCAACAGGCTGTCAGATTCAGTGTTTCTTAGTCCATTTCTCAGAATGTGCCTCAACCTCCCATATTTTTACATTCTCTCCTTTTGTTAATAATACTGCTTCTCTCGAGAAAGTACCTCAGCCTGATTCAATTCCCCCCCCCCTTATATTTCTTCCCTCTTGATTCCTTTTAGCCAAAGAATCCCTCAAGTCAGGATACCCTGTATGTCTGCCTGTTCCCCTGTTCATGCAGGAAGAGTATATCTCAAATGACCAAAGAATAGGACAGATGGGGCATTTTCCAACTGTTGAAAGTGAGCTGTGGAATGTAAATTTTAATTATTTCATCTGTATAGGTTATACAAATGTCTTGAAATATCATACCATATCTCATAAATACATGCAGTTATTACATGTGCGTAAAAATGTGTAAGCACCTCACAGAATGTAAAAGAAAATCAGATTATAAAAACAGTTTCTCTAGTGACTAAGCCATCAAGAGAGGGGGTTTTAAAGCAGTCTGGAAAGCTCTGGAAATTTTATCATAGTATATGCTGCCCAACATTATAAAATACATTTTTACTGAAATAGTATCTTGCACCAGTCGTAATAAATTTCAGGAGATACAATCTGGTAAGGATTAGTAAATCATAAAAGTGGTTCAGGAGACAAAGGATAATTAGAATCTTGATTCTACTTCTTAATGACCATTCAGTGTAAGCAAGTTAATTAAATTTTCTATACCTCAGTTTCATCATATAAGAAATGGGACAATGCCACTTATTTTTGCAGGATTTTTGTGAGATTAAAAGAAGTTGGATCAAAGAGCTTGAAATACAGATATGTTTAAGATGGTGTGCATGAAAGTGACAGGTTTGTGTACTGTGGTCCAAAGAAGTGATTGTGCAGGATTAATACTCCCAGGTTTTTTCTTTGGGTGAATCATTGGAACATGTGTAAAGGAAACATCACTTTGTGTTATTTGCATATGCACGAGACATAGTAACCTCATATTCATAATAGCAAGAAGACTGAGTGTTTTCTTCAGCAAAAATCGTTCAGTTAAAATTTAAAATATGCTATCCAGTTAATTAAAATATAGCAAACCAATAAAGAAATGTGTTATTAGTGGCAGATGCCTGTATGAGGAAAACAAAGAAAAAATCAGGAAACTTTTTGTTCTCTCATTAGCTCACTTAGAAAGAGGTCAGATAAAAAAAAAAAAGTTAATGCCATCCAGACTGCAGTGTTCCCTCGCACTTTCCCATGAAAGCAGCTGGGCGACTGCCGCTGCAATCAGGAACAAAGGCAGCCGCGCCACACAAAGGTTTGCTCTGGGAGTGATTCAGAGCGCAAGCCAGCCCCTGCCCCTACAAGGACTCTGGGCCCCGAGGTCCATACATCAGCACTATTCCAACTGAAGCAGACAAAGCCTGATAAAGCCCATCTGATTTGTTTATGCTTTATGAGCCTAAATGCAGAGATGCGTTAAAGGAAATTTACCTGGTAATCCCTCCTCTCAAACAACTTGTCTTACAGCTCAGATGTCATTAAATGCAGTTGCTGATTTTCATTGATTTAAAGCAAAACATTTCCAGCCCACAGTCAGTTCCGTAGCTCTTTCATTTTACATTTCTGTAACCGTCCTGGGGGTGCAGTTTCTGTTACCTCAGTGGATGCTAAACTACTGCTTGAATGTGGATTGGAGTTGGAATGTGGCTGGGGTAAAGATTATTTGGGAAATAATACAGCACCATACAAAAAGGTAAATTGATATGTGTCAGAAACTACACCATGGAAATATACATTGTATGTCACATTTTCCAGTATTGATGGAACATTAACAAAACAGATAATTATGTAATAATCACAGTGATGTCATCAATTAAATTGAGAAATCAGAAGCAGTAAAGGCACCATTCTCTGGTGTTAATATAAAAAAATAAGTCACCACAACCTGAATTTTTAAAAAGTTATCTCTTACAACTAATATGATGAAAGAGGAAATACTAAATCATTTAAAAAGATAAAACGTGATATTGAAAATTGTAATCTAGAGGGTAATTTTTTTCTGTACTCAGGATAACATGTTTAAGTTTAAATACCATTATACTAATACATTGTCTAGAAAGACAGCATACTTAAATAGATATCCAAGTGTACATATTTAAAGAGATCACAACATGAGTGCACACAATACACACACATACATGTAAACAAAGTAAATGGGAGAAATTAAAAGTGGGTCAGAAAACATCAGAAAATAGAAATATAAATCCTGATTCTTTAGGAAGAATATAAACAGATCACTAACAGTCAAAAACAAGGAAGACAATTCAATTAAAGGAGAAAATCACAAGTCTTCGGAGATAAAAAATAATTAAAGGATTCTGGGCTGTCATTTGGCTTAATGATTAAGATGCTGCTTGGGGAGGCGCTGTGGCAAGGGAGAGGGACGAGCTGCCCTTCGTTGTCAGCCAGGAGCGAGGACACGGCAACGCTCCCATCCGGCTGCCCGCGATCACTCGGCGGCCGACATGTCAGCCGCCGGCGCCCGAGGCCTGCGGGCCACCTACCACCGGCTCCTGGATAAAGTGGAGCTGATGCTGCCCGAGAAACTGAGACCGTTGTACAACCACCCGGCAGGTCCCCGCACAGTTTTCTTCTGGGCTCCAATTATGAAATGGGGATTGGTGTGTGCTGGATTGGCTGACATGGCAAGACCTGCAGAAAAACTCAGCACAGCTCAGTCTGCTGTTTTGATGGCTACAGGGTTTATTTGGTCAAGATACTCCCTCGTAATTATTCCAAAAAATTGGAGTCTATTTGCTGTTAATTTCTTTGTGGGGGCAGCAGGAGCCTCTCAACTCTTTCGCATTTGGAGATATAACCAAGAACTAAAAGCTAAAGCAAACCAATAAAAGAGTTCCTGACCACCTGAACAATCTAAATATGGACATAACCACTGGGACCTATTTGATTATTGATAAGGCAATGCTAACTGTGCTAAATTTTAGAGGGCACACAAAAAAATTTAACTAACTGGTAGCTAGTGCTTGATTCAACAGAAAAATAAAGGAAACTTTTAATAACAAAAAAAAAAAAAAAAAAAAAAAAAAGATGCTGCTTGGGATGCCTGGATCCCATATTGGAGTGTCTGGTGCAAGTCCTAGCTCTGATCCGAATTCTAGCTTTCTGCCAGTGTGTGTCCTAGGAAGCAGCAGGTGATGAGTCAAATAAGTGTTTCCTTGCCATCTGTTTAGGGAGTGAACTAGCAGATGGAAGATCTCTCTCTTTCTCTAAAACACACACACACATTCACACACACATACACAGAAGGAATAGGGAAATCCTTATTTATGTCTTATACCTGAGAGAAATAAACTTGAAAATGTGAAAGTGACTTAAAATCTTTTGAAACCCAGATGGAGGGTTTGTATCCGTGATAATTTTGTTAGCAAAGGATTACTTGGTTCTTACTTTGCATAGCCTAGTTTGCTTTCCTAAATAGGCTTTCTCATTCTTCATGTGACCAGGCTGCATATTTTCAAAATATTAATTTCTGCTTACCTTTTAATTTAACTTTGGTATTTAAATCATTTCTCTCCTCTTATTTTATTACGAGAGCGAAGAAAAAGGGCATGAGACTTGTGGCATCTTGAATACAGATCTTGGGTCTGGACTAAGTAATAATCATAGACTTGGATAACACACGCATGCACACAAAAATACATTATTCAAGACTAAGTTTCTAGTGCACACATTTACAAAAACATAAATACTGAAAGCAAAAAAAATAGATTAAGCATAAATTACAGAGAAGAATTAAAATATTGAATATAAAACCTGAGTCTGAGCAATGTTTATAAAATAGACAGCTATATAGTTCAATCAATAAAAATGAATGACATGAAAACACACACATACACATATCCAATGCAATGAATAAGCACAAATCCTCTTAATATATATATATATACAAATCCTCTTATATATACACACACACACACACACACACACACACACACATATATCCCTTGACCCAAGTCGTTATGTTTAGATAAATGTGTGATACAGGTAGATTTTACATGTATAAAATCATTCAAGTACAAGCATTGTAATTGCAGCTTTCATTACAACAATAAAATATTCTAAATGATCAAAACAATCCAAAAATAGCTGGTTAAAAACTAACACAGCCATACAGGAAAAATAATATTGTGGAGGTAGATTTAGAAAGTAAACCAAAGAAATGGGGAATTGTTTTTTTTTTTTAATTTATTCAGAATTACAGAGAGAGGGAAAGAGAAAACACTTCCATCTCTTGGTTCACTACCCAAGATGGCTGTAACAACCAGGGTTGGGTCAGGCCAAAGCCAGGAGCCAGGACTTCATCTTGATCTCCCATGTGGATGGCAAGGGCCAAGTACTCGGACCATCTTCCACTGTTTTTCCCTGGCCATGAGCAGGGATCTGGATCATTAGTACAGCAACCAGGACTCAAAATGGCACTCATATGGGATGCTTGTGTCTCAGGCCGTGGTTTTACCTGCTAAGCCACAATAGCTGGCCCCCAAAATGAGGAATTTTATATGAGCTGACCTTAAAACACATTATGGTAAGTGGCAAGTGAATGTTTTGAGGGTTGTAGAATGATATCGCTTGTGGCCAGCGCTGTGGCTCACTAGGCAAATCCTCCGCCTTGCGGCGCCGGCACACCGGGTTCTAATCCCCGTCGGGGCCCCGGGTTCTGTCCCGGTTGCCCCTCTTCCAGGCCAGCTCTCTGCTGTGGCCAGGGAGTGCAGTGGAGGATGGCCCAAGTGCTTGGGCCCTGCACCCGCATGGGAGACCAGGAGAAGCACCTGGCTCCTGGCTTTGGATCAGTGTGGTGCGCCGGCCGCAGCGCGCCGGCTGTGGCAGCCATTGGAGGGTGAACCAATGGCAAAGGAAGACCTTTCTCTCTGTCTCTCTCATTGTCCACTCTGCCTGTCAAAAAAAAAAAAAAAGGAATGATATCACTTGTATATAAAGGCAGTGATAGTATGGCGTCTATGCTTATATGTGCCTCTTGACAGATCACTTATATGTGAAAGTATAAATACACATACACACATGAGAGTATTACAAAAGTGATGGAAAAATGGAACTAAAAGGTAAGTTTATTTTGATTGGTACTGCCTTAATATAAAATCTGGGGACAGCACTGTGGTATTGAAGGTTATACCTCTGTCTGCAATGCCAGCCTCCCATAAGAGAGCCAGTTTGAATCCTGGCTGCTCCATTTCAGATCCAGCTCCCTGATGAAGCACATGAGAAAAGCAGCTGAAGATGGACAATGTATTTGGGCCCCTGCACCCACATTGGAAATTCAGAAGTAGTTCCTGACTCCTAGCTTCAGCCTGGCCCACAACAGTGGTCACAACAGTGACCATTTGGGGAGCAAATGAGCAGATGAAAGATATTTCTCTTTCTCTCTCTCTCTCTCACACTCTCTCCTTCTCTCAGTATGTGTTGATCAAATAAAATAAATATTTTGAAAAATATAATAAAACCTGTTACTCATATGAACAGATCATTATAGTCAATAGTATATATTCTCCTGGGCATCTCTAAGTAAACTGTTTTTAGTATTCAAATAATAACCAAGAGCTTGCTAAAGGAGTATAAAATAAGAAATCTGTAAGGAGATTAAATGGACATAGAACAAGCATGACAAATATTGAGTAAAACATAATAAACACAAATTATCCAAGGGAGATAGTCTAGGTTTACTTATGTTGGACAAACTTGATTTTAAGGCAGAGGTGTCAGAGATCATCTCAACTATCTCAAGAAGTTAAAAGTATTTTAAATTTATATTCACATATTTACACAGCTTCAGAAGATATGAAGAAGAAATAATAGAATCAACAGGGGAATCCATAGTAATACAAACTGAACAGATTTTTTACTACACCTTACACAGTTGCTTATTTTTAAAAAGTAAGTATAGAGTAATTTAACACAGCGAACCCTATGAACTTAATTGTCATGCTTAGAATTTTACACTCATTGCTTCTCATTGGTTTAGATAACAGGAAATAAAGCAGGAAGAAGGCGACCTAGCTCAAATTTCTGAGTACTGGATGAACTTTCCCTCTGATAAAAACAGACACAATCAAATAAGTTTAGCATACACTAGGCAATTGCAGCAGGATCTATCAAGAGAATCTGATTTCATTCTTGGAATTCTCAGAGCAATGTGCAGTACATTATTACTCTAACTATCCAGATCAGAGAATGAAACAGAGAGATGTGACCAAGGCCACATCCACATCCAGGAAGTTGTGAATCCGGGGTTTGAACCTGGGTTGTCTAGTTTCAGAACACTTCAATTGACTACCTCCTTCTATCCTGCTCCCACTTCAATCTGGAGTGTATTGCGTCTCCTACAAAGAGCTGCTTGGAGAAGAGTGCACATCCTTTCATTGTCACTGGGCCAACAGTAGAGTAAGGGCTGAGAATCGTTGAGGTGCTTGGGGAAAACAAGCAAAACCTTCTGGGTGTTATGTATCTATCTTATCTATTTCTACACATGGACAACTTCTGCCTGAACTATGCTTAGTCCTTCAGACTTGTACAGTAGTACCCTTCTTACTGTGCTATGCCTCCTTGTTACCTGAGCCAGTGGATCAGAATCCTTAATTACTATTTTGCTTATTTCCTTCCACATCATCTGTTAACCTAATATCACCCAAAAGATCAACAGGGTTAGTAGTTTGGGCCCTCTGAGAAGATATGAAAATATGATGAAATGTGCAGGGAATTTGTTCAGGAGTATTGACATGAGAGGTAGTGGGGAGAGGGCCAGAGAAGCTTGGGGCTACTTAAGACCACAATGCAAGTCGGACTGCAAGTGAAGGAGAGAGGAAACAGGCAAGATAGAAGCATTGCAGCCTTCTGTGCAATCTGTTGTAGGTTCAACAAAGCCATTGTTTTTCTAGGCCGCAGAGTGTCATCACTGGAGTTATCTCTGTCTTTAATAGACTCATGTTTCAATACAACAGAATAGGAACCCAGAAATTGACTCATGTAGAGATGGTCAAATCATTTTCAACAGAATTATCAAGGGAAAAAGTATATATCTAAAAGCTATGAAATCATTATGTCAAAAAGATATCAGCACTCCCAAGTTTATCATAGCACCATTCATAATAGTTAAGATGTGGAATCAACCTAAGAGACCACCAGTAGATTAGTAAGATGTCACACACACATACAAATTATTTATTTATGTATATTAATGGAGTACTATTCAGCCACAAAAAAAGAATGAGGTCCTGTCATTTGAAGCAACATGGATGTACTTGGAGATGATAATAATATTCAGTGAAACAAGCCTTGTGCAGAAAGACAAATACCATGATTTCATTCATATGTGGAAACTGAACAATTTATAGAAGTAGAGAGATGAATTGTGGTTACTAGAGTCAGGGTAGTTAAGCAAATAGAAATGAGGAGAAATTGATTTAACAGGTATTAAGTTAAAGCCAAATAGGAGTAATCAGTTTCTGATATTGTTATCCTAAATGGTGATTAGAGTCAACACTATTGTACCATATAACTCAAAATAGAAGAAAATAGTATTTTGAATGTTGTCATCTGAGAGAAGTTGTAAATTTTTGTGATACTGTATAACTTTAATATCCTGATTGATCACATTCCAAAATACCACACTGAACTCCATAAAGATGTGCAATTACTACTGTCATTTCATTAAAAATATTAGACAAGGGACCTGAATAGGTATTTCTCAAAAGACAACGTGAAAGTGCCCAAGATATATTTAATAATGCCCACCTTTGCCAATCATAAGAGAAATTAAAATTAAAACCAAAATGAGATTTCACATCACAGCTTTCAGAATGGCTATTATCAAAAAGACAAAAGATAAAAAATGGTATCAAAGGCAGTACAGCAAAGATAACATTTACACAATGTTGGTAAGCATGCAAATTAGTACACCCAGTGTAGAAAACTTTATGGAGATTCCTTAAAAAGATTAAAAGTAGAATTACCATATGTTCTAGAAACCCCACTATAGAAGTTGTCTTTAGATGGTTGTGATAATGTCTAAGATGCTGCTTGGGATGCCCATATCCTATATTGGAGTTCCTGCGTTTGAGTCTCAGATCTACTGTTTTTTCCATCTTCCTGTGAATTTGGACCTTGGAAGGCAGCAGGTGATGGCCCAAGTAGTTGGTTCCCTGCCACCCACATGGGAGGCCCGGAGAGACTACCCAGCTCCTGTATTTGCCCTGGCCCAGGCAAAGCAGTTGTAGGCATTTGAGGAGTTACCCAGCAGGTGTGACCTCTCCCTAACTCTCTCTCTGTCTCTTCCTCCCCTTCTCCCCCTCCCTCCCTCTTTCTCCATCTGACTTTCAAATAAAATAAATTTAAAAATAACTAAGAAAAGCCACTTACAAAGGCAGAAGTTTTATTTCAACTTACAACTTTATAGGTTCACAGCTTAAGTGACCCCCTTGTTCTGGCATCTAATGAGGGCATTGGATGTGGAATGCATGTGGAAAGAGGATGTCATGGGGAGCCACCATGCAGAGAGAGGAAGCCTGCTCTGCTTATATATTTAAGTCTCTAATGACAACTACCTTCTGAGAGTAAGCCTGAATTACATTAAGAACTCCCTCTAGGCTCATCTCCATGCCACCAAAATTAGATCAAGCCACAACCCTTAGCCCACTGATCATTAACATTAATCTTTTAACAATTAATGTAAGATATTGGGACCAAGTCTTTAATACGTGGGCCTTCAGGTGCCATCCAAACTATAATCCAACCATAATGCCTACTTTTATTTTTGGATAGGCAGAGTAGACAGTGGGGGAGAGAGAGACAGAAAGGTCTTGCTTTTCCATTGGTTCACTCACCAATGGCCACTGTGGCCGGCGCGCTGAGGCTGGCACACCGCGCTGATCCAAAGCCAGGAGCCAGGTGCTTCTCCTGGTCTCCCGTGGGGTGCAGGGCCCAAGCACTTAGGCCATCCTCCACTGCACTCCCGGGCCACAGCAGAGAGCTGGACTGGAAGAGGAGCAACCAGAACAGAATTTGGCGCCCCAACTGGGACTAGAACCCGGTGTGCCAGCGCTGCAGGTGGAGGATTAGCCTATTGAGCCATGGTGCCAGCCTACTTTTTCATATTTACCCCAAAGATGTGAAATCAGTATGTTCACAAAATATCTGCACTCCCATGTTCATTGCAAAGCTATTCACAATAATCAAGATGTGGATTTAATCTAAGTTTCTGTAAATCAATGAATGGGTAATGAAACTTTGGCATATACACAATGGAATACTATTCAGCCTTTACAAATAAGGAGATTCTGTCACTTGAAAAAACATAGATGTAACTTGAGAACATTATGCAAATTGAAATAAGATAGGCACAGAACAAATACCACACATTCTCCCTTTTATATAGAATCTGAAACAATTGAACCCAAAGAAGTAAAGAGTAAAATGGTGGGACTGGTGGTGTGGCATAGAGGGTTAAGCCACCACCTGTGTCAACACACACCCTACATTGGAGTGCTGGTTTGAGTCTTAGTTGCACCCTTTCAATCCAGCCCCATGAAAATTTCATAAGGCAACCTAAGACATCCCAAGTATTTTTCCCTTGCCACCCTTGTGAAAGACCAGGATGGAGTTCCAGACCCCAACTTTGGCTTGGCTCAGCCCCAGCTTTTGCAATTATGTAGAGAGTGAACCATAAGATGGAAGATTTCTATCTCTCTCTCTTTCAAATCAATCAATCTTTTTAAAAAATATTTATTTATTTATTTATTTGAAAGTCAGAGTTACACAAAGAGAAAAGGGTAGGCAGAGAAAAAGAGAGGTCTTCCATCCACTGATTCATTCCCCAATTGGCCGCAATGGCCGGAGCTGTGCTGATACAAAGCCAGGAGCCAGAAGATTCCTCTGGGTCTTCCCATGCATGTGCAGGGGCCCAAGGACTTGGGCCATCTTCCACTGCTTTCCCAGGCCATAGCAGAGAGCTGGATAGGAAGTGAACAGCTGGGACCCTAACCAGCGCCCAAATGGGATGCCAGCACTGCATGCAGCGGCTTTACCTGCTACACCACAGTGCAAGCCTGCAATCAATCTTTTTTTTTTTTTGATAGGCAGAGTGGACAGTGAGAGAGAGAGACAGAGAGAAAGGTCTTCCTTTGCTGTTGGTTCACCCTCCAATGGCCACCGTGGCCAGCGCGCTGCCGAAGGCAGGAGCCAGGTGTTTCTCCTGGTCTCCCAAGGGGTGCAGGGCCCAAGTACTTAGGCCATCCTCCACTGCACTCCTGGGCCATAGCAGAGAGCTGGCCTGGAAGAGGGGCAACCGGGACAGAATCCGACACCCCGACCGGGACTAGAACCCGATGTGCCGGCGCCGCTAGGTGGAGGATTAGCCTGTTGAGCCGAGGAGCCAGCTGATTTACACCTTCTTTATCAGCAGTTTAATTGGAGAGAAGGTTTCAGTGGCATCAGGGTTTCCAAGAACACATACTGAGGCTTAGAGAAAATGTAAACATTCTTATTTAATGCAAGCATCTTCACTGGTGTGTTAGGTCCCAACCTTTATTACACATCCATCACTGATTCCCTACTTTTCAACGTATTCTAAATTTATCACTCAGTTGAAGCACCCATGAACACAGCATCATGTTACTATTTCTTTTTTTTAAAAGATTTATTTTATTTATTTGAAAGAGTTAGAGAGAGATGTAGAGACAGAGAGAGAGGTCTTCTATCCACTGGTTCACTCCCCCAGCTGGCCACAACAGCTGGAGCTGCGCCGACCCGAAGCCAGGAGCCAGGAGCTTCCTCTGGGTCTCCCACGTCAGTGCCGGGGCCCAAGCACTTGGGCCATCTTCTACTGCTATCTGAGGCCATAGCAGAGAGCTGGATCGGAAGAGGAGCCTCTAGGACTAGAACTGGCACCCATATGGGATGCTGGCG
The DNA here is from genome assembly GCF_051225735.1 of Oryctolagus cuniculus. Taxonomy (NCBI): domain Eukaryota; kingdom Metazoa; phylum Chordata; class Mammalia; order Lagomorpha; family Leporidae; genus Oryctolagus; species Oryctolagus cuniculus. The sequence continues at coordinate 13,409,261 of NC_142878.1, forward strand.
CTTTGGGCCAGCCCCTTGTTGCTATTTCTTATCTAGTAAACAAAGATGATCTTAATTATACTTGTGTCCAGCCTTCCCTCTCTTGGATTCACTTTGAAGTACAACTCTTAAAAAGTTGTGTGTACTTAGTATCTCCAATTTGACTATTTCTTTTTTCTCTTAAATGTATTCCATTCTGGATTTTGTGACTTTCTATTGTAACTGCTCCTACGAAGTTTATTGACCTCCACATTGCTAAATCCAGTGGTCAATTCTCAATCTTCATCTGACCTTATTGCCCACATCATGTGATACATCTGGTCACACCCTCCTTGTTGATGTGGTTTCTTCATTGGATTGCCAGAACCTCCCATTACCTTCTTGCTTCTACTTCTCTGATTATTTCTTCCTTCCTTGAATATTTATCCTCTTTAAATTGATTTCTTAGTGTAAAGGTCATGCAAGGGTCAGTCCTTTTCCTCTGTTTCATCTACACACACACTCTAGGTGATAGCATTAATTTATGTGGTTTTAAATGTCACTAATATGTCAGTGAATCAGAAATTTATACTCCAGGCCAGCATTGTGGCACATTGGGTTAAGCTGCCATTTGCAACACTGGTATCCCAATTTGGAGTGCCAGGTCAAGTCCTCCTGGCTCTTTTTTCAATCCAGCTTCTTGCTAATGCACCTGGGAAGACATTACCCATGTAGGAGATCTGGATGGAGTTCCTGACTCCTGGATGCTGGCTTCAGCATGCTGAGACCTGGCTGTTTCAGCCATTTGGGGATTGAACCAGCAGCTGGAACTGTTCTCTCTCTCTCTCTCTCTCTCTCTCTCTGCCTCCTTCTGTATCTGTTGTTCTGCCTTTCAAATAAGTACATAAATAAATTATTAAAGCATACACGTCTCTTTTTTCTTAATTTTCTTTCATATGTCCATTTCAGCATCTGCATTTGTATATCTAATAGATGCCTGATACCTAAGTATTTAAGAATATTTGATATGTCCTGTTTTCCATATACAATTGGAATCAGCCTCTCTGGTTCTCACACCACCAGACTTGGATCACACTATCAGGAGCCAAGTGCATGCAAACTGGCAGGTAACCTGTTGTGTAATTTCTGAGTCTTCATACTTGGAATAGTCAATTTTCCCAGTTGATCTTGGGACACACACACACACAAACACGGGGGGGCTCTTCAAAAAGTTTGTGTAAATGGAAATGAAAGGTTTTTATTCTGGTACAAACATTTTTGAAAGGTATGCCTAGTTTATCTTTGTTTCATAGTCAAGAATTTTATTAAAATTGCAAATTGTTTCATACAGGAATATAAATACTTCTAAAACATTTTTCAACTCTTAACTGTTGGCTTGCATTGCCTGACTTAAAGCAAACACAAAATTTTGATGTATTTCTGTGGGTCTCTAGGGATGCTCTGAATTACTTAGAATTCAATATTAAAAGTCTTCTGCCCAACCAAAAATTGTTTCAAATTTTAAAATGTTGACTAAATGGTAGGAAACTTGTGCATATGATTTATTTATATTTAGTTGTGTCATTAAATGCTACATTACAGGTAATTTTTTGTAGTTAGAGAATTTTTGTAGTTTCATAGAAACACTTAGCATTTACATCTTGTCATTAGCTTGTGATTTCAGGTAAGTATGGCACCAGAGGAGTAAGAGGAATGTTGGCTATCACTTTCAAATGCCAAATAAGACACCATATGCTACTACAATGATTACAAATTCCCCATAAAATATACCTTAAAATGTTGACTTCCCAAGGTACTGCCAAACATAAGAATTATATTGTCATCATTACCTAGAATGAAAATGCTGAGGAAAACAATTTCTATATTCTAAATATAGTAAGACAATCTAATATGTAAATGTGATTTAGCACTTAGTGACCATGGCCTTTAGTCCTGTTGAAAATGAAATAGAACATTTAAAGTTAAATAACTTTAAGACAGCTTTTCTGAGAGGGTTGTTATTAGGTAAGAAAGTGTCCAAGAGACACAGAAGAAAATTAGTTGTGTGTAAAGGGATAGTCTAGAGCAGCAATATCCAGTAATATTTTCTGTAATGCATGTATGGTACACTGTCTGGTATGGTAACCACTAACCATTTGTGACTTGAGTGTTTGAAATGTAGCTAATATAACTGAGGAACTGAATCTTAAACTATATTTAACTTAGAGTATCTACATGTAGCTAGTAGTTAACTGGATATTGTAATTCTGGAGATCTGAGATAACTGGTTTTAGGGAAGAGGTAAGTTCTTAAAGTAGTGGTAGAATCTGAGTAGGAAAATCAATAGGGATTTCAGGCTAAAGTCCACAGTTATCATTGTAATAGCCCATAAACAGTAAAGTAGACATGTCGACATGTCAGTTATATATAAATTTTCAAATTTAAAACTCTTAGAAAACATGATTGTGTTTATTTAATGCCACGTAGCCATATTGCTTAGTTTTTTTGCCACCATTTTATAATTATTTGTTTCTTTAATAATGCCATTAATTTTGAAGAGATACTTTTGATTCATCAATGAAAACTGATGGCAAAAAAAAAACTGTGATTTTTGCTACCATTTGTCAATCTAGAGTTCCATCTCCTGGAAAGAAAATTCCTCATAATGTGATTGATAAGGTGCAGATTACAGATTACTTGAGCATTCAGGCATAGTAAATAAAATTTTGGTAATTTCTATACTTTCTTTATCTTTTAAAAATACTGTTTATGAGCTATGAAAGATGGTAAAGAAAATCACTTGCTTCAGCTTGCTTTCTTTGCTCCTTTAATGATTATTTTCATCACGCTTTACAGTGTAAACACTGAAAATTTTGAGCATCATTACTGTAGTCATACCTATTGGTTTTCTTCATTCTTTGCCTACACAGATCTCATGTCTTTAGATATAAAACTTACAGATGCTTTAGGAGCCTGAGACAGGTTGGATTGTACAGAAAAAGTCTGGTGGCAAGAGAACAACTTCTTATAGGGACGTTAATAGGTGTTAACCTTCTGGCCAGCCTTCTGCCTTCTTGGTTACTTTATTTTTTATTTCAAAAAATTTACAAAATGTTATTAAAATTTTAACCATTTTTGATCAGTGCTAAATACCATGTGTAATCCAAAATGGGGTATCAAAATAGTGAGACTGTGAAATTAATATAGTACAGGCTGTTCAAAATCTGTAAAATTTTCATCTAAATCATAAAGGAAAATAGAAATAGGAGAGGAATTGTTATCTGCCAAAATAACCAGTTTCTAGGATATTTAAACATTTAGTATTTACTTACAGAACAAGTTATTCTTCTTTCATGGGGAATAAGTAGTTAAACTACTTGGAAGGGAAAATAGAGCAGGTAAGAGGAGCAGACTGGGTTTTTATGTACCACACTTCTCTGTTAGCTTTCCTTCTAGTGAATGGTGCTGCATTTGAAGAGGTGGTTAAAACCACTAAATTAGGTCTGATAATTCCTTTGCTAAAACCTGTTTTTATAATAAATCAATAGATTTGGTTTTTTCCAAAATGAGTACATGAAAATACCATTATTGGAGTAAGGAATACCATAAAACCTATAATTTTTGATGTCCAAGTTTCATATTAAAAGATGTTGCCCAGGAATCACTTGAAAGGCATTCGTTGTTTTAGTTTGAGATCACCAAAAAGTTAGTGAAACTCAACAGCACACTCCTCTTCTGCAACTACTAAAATCTACTATCGTCGATTGGGGTGCCATTGAAAAAGCTGCTGAAACCAGATTCAGAACTTCTTTTGTACAGGAAACAAATGATTGCTCCAAAAACTGTCAAAATTACTGTGCTAGCAGTCACCAAAGCTGATATTAAAATGTGGTCATCTGATAAATACTTCTTTTCATATGGTACAGCTGCTTTATAAAGTGTTCCTTCCACAGAAGAAACTTCAAAATTCCCGTTTTTCCATTCACCTGTCTTGGTGTGCAGAAAACCACAGGTGTCAACTAGATCCTCGCCATCGTCTTTGGCTGCCTATTTATCAAATGTCGTATCTGAATCGTCAAACCACTTGAAATTCGCATCAGCTGTGTCATAAAACATGCCTAGTAGGATATCATCTGGGCTTTACCATTGCTTTTTCAAAGTATCTAGTATATAAGCATTTTCTTCTCCATTATATATGCTTATCAGACCTGCTCCTGGGGGACCTGGATTGAGTTCCTAGTATCTGGCTTCAAACCCAGGGAGTGGCTATTCCAGGAATTTGAGGGGTAGACCAGCAGATAGGAGACCTCTCTTTCTCTCTGACTCTCTCTCTCTCTCTCTCTCTCTCTCTCTCTCTCTCTTTGCCTGCTTCTCAAATAAATAAAACATGGTGAGTACGCTGGTTTCTGGCATCCTCTACACTTTCTACTTGGTTGGCTTCTTGAAGAAGGATGTGACAGTTGTCTCAGAACCGAACCCAGATGAGAGGACAGTCCGCGGCGCGCGGCGAGGCCCAGCAGCGGCAGCAGGAGCGTGGACAGCCGGCGGGGACACCGAGGGCTGCGACAGCGCCGAGAGCGGGCGGCAGGCAACGGCAGCGGGCGCATAGTTTATCTTAATACACATTTTTGTGAACTTTCTGAAGACCCTTCATATGCATTGATTTCACGAATTGTTTACACCATAACAACTTGTCTTTCAATTCCGTTTTATGCTCTCTCCTAAATACCTCTGTGTTTCTCTGTATTCGTGTATCTCCTATTGGTTCTCTCTGAGGATCCCTAATACCCTCACACAACTCATGAACACAAAGATACACAAGCCGCCATACATAGTCTTACTCTTACACACACACATTCATACACACATTCACATTCATATATATGATATTAAAATGTAGTCATCTGATAAATATTTCTTTTCATATGGTACGGCTGCTTTATAAAGTGTTCCTTCCACAGAAGAAACTTCAAAATTTAATAATTTAAGTTTAAATAATTTAAATTTAATAATTTAATATCACTTATACAGATACTCGCACACAAGCACAGAAGTCATACCATCAAACACAGACACACATTCACAAATGTGTGCACACAAACTTTCACAGTCACATAGTCACACACAGAAACACGCAAGTGCATGTAAACAGTTTCACAGAGTTACAAGCGATTTCTTATATTCAAGCACAAAACATGCACTTGAACACACAAAAATATACACTGGAATACACACCACTGAATAAACACCCACATTCTCTCACACACAAACATGCACATACACAAGCACATTCATGCACACACTAACAGAAACATTTTTTCACAGATGCACACATGAACATACAAAATGCAGACAGAAACACACAAACACACAAGTTCACAACACATGTTAAATGACAACAAGCTGCAAACACAGCCACATTGTCTCTTACACAATTCCTTTCACATGTTTCTCTCCACCATTCCTTCCCCTTGTAAATCAACTCTGGAAACTAACTTCTATACTCAATTGTTTCTTAAGCCATTATTTTCAGAATTCCCCTTCTTATTACCTTATTCCTGCTACACCCAACTAATAATTTTCTATCACTGTTTGGTTCTCCCATTTCTTAGATTATTTATCATCACTTGTTCCTAGGGCCTTTTTTGATCCTTGGGGCATTTTTTTTTTCCTTTTCCTGTGGTGGATCCTTCTCCCAGTGCCTGCACCTGCTGTGGCTGCTCTCTGAGGTACTTATACCAGGCTCTCTTCTAAGGCTGTATGCTTAGTCTTCACCCCCACAGTTTCACCCAGGCTTTCAACCATGGCCTGTAAAATGACTCCCATATGAGAATTTGTACCTCCAATAGCATCTAAAATTAAACCCACAACCACATGTTTGAATTTATTCTGTATAACCCACAATTATTTGTATAATGAAGTGATAACAAACAAATATACCTACCTGTGCGATATTTCCTGTACATGTAATGTATATGATGCAGGCTGCACATATAACTTGTTTGTTCACCACAATGTCTATTTTCTGTGATCTTTCCCCATTAAGGACATCAGCAGCAGCAGCAGCAGCAGCAGCAGCAGCATCCAGTCAGTTATGCCAGAAAACCTCCTGCCATCTTCAACTCCTTTTCACTCCTGTTTCTTTGTGTGCAGGGTAATTAGCAAGTTCTGACTCCTAAATCTCCAAGCCTATTGTTTCCCATTATCTCACTGCCATTGTGTTAGTGTGGTCATTTTAACTATTTGATGACTTCCATAGTTTCCTTTTGGCTTCTCTGGCTTCTTAATTATGCTTACCCAATCCATTCTATTTATATAACCAGGATGGCTTTTTCTAAGCTCTGTTGTTTCCAAGTGTCTGTATCTGTTTTATTGATGGTGAGAGAAAAGTTTAGGTAATTTTGCAGGCTTTCTGGTGGGAAATTAACCAGTTGATACTTATCACTACCCAGAAAGTCATGATTTAGGTGCAGCCTGGTATTATATGACAGCTTTGGAGTGGGAATCATCCTTCCCATTGCAGACACTGATGATTTCTTACTTCCTCACCCAAATCAAATATATACTAAAACAACAAAGAACACTTAAAATGTTCTTTCCTGCATAATTCCTCTTATTACCTCAAGGTGCCCTAGAATTTAGAATCTGGGACAGAGATATAGATTCTGTCTTGTTCTATCAATATCATGAACACATTCTGTCCCAGTTTTGAAAGGAGGTCTCAAACGAAGGAAGTTCCATTATCTCTTAACACCCATTTTCTCCATGTCCCTTGCCGCAGTCATCCTCCTTGAAACTCTGCCCTCCGGCGGGAGCATGACCGCTCATTCTCTCTGCCTCCCCCACTTGTAGAATAATGGGGTGCTGACTACCAAGCCGCCTTTTACACGACCACAACTGTCCAGTGCTTTGGCTCAGTTTATGCTAATTCAGGGGTGAGTGGAGCTGAGAATGATTGTGTGCTTGTTCTTATTGTCTGTTGACCCTACAGGGGAAGGGGAGGATTCACTGACTCCAGGGGTAGTAAAGGAAAGATTTTGCTTTCAGACTCACAGTGGGCTTTCTTTGTAAGAATCCAAACCTGTACAAAGGCATCAAAACCAAGCCAGCTTCGAGAGAATCGTCTTATGTTAGAGCGCATGTACTATACACTCATTGGCCTTGATTGACAGCTGTGGTGTTGCCATGTTTGTGTGCAAATAACCTTATGTGACTGAATAATGGCTGCAAAGTACTAACCATCATTACAGAATGGCATTATGATATCAGCCAGCTTATTAATAATTTTCAACATTAATAATCTTGTGGGTTCTTGCCATGTATTCAGAGAATTCTGAATACTGGCTCAAATAGACCAAGCAACGTGGTAAGTTTTAGAGATTTTTATTCAGTGAGAGGAATGCACAGGGAGAGCTTTATTTAGGGGAGAGATCTAGAAGCTAAGTTGGGTCCATACCAGGCAAAGAACAGGCCAGGAGCAAGCACCATGGAGCAAGCGTATGGTTATCAGCAGGCACAGGTAGCTTAGCACTGCAGCAAAACAAAGGCAGAGAGCAGGCCAATAGATCACGAGCCCCAAAAGGTGCAGGGCAACAAGGGAAGGGCCCACCATGTTCCAGGCCTTTTATTTACTCCCAAAGGGGAGTGGTTACGTAGTCTGATTGGCAGGTAGGCGTACAGTTGGGGTCAGCTATCAGTGTGAGATAGCTGGTGGGGCGTGTCGTCTCCAGCTTACAAATCTAATCAATTTTATCCTATCTGCCTGCATATACCAATGATAATTATAACATTTCATTATAAGTTGTTGTTAACCACTTAATGTGCCCAATTTATATATTATATTTTATCATAACATGTATAGGAAGAAACAGTATTTATAGAATTTTATACTACCTTCTGGAATCCACTTTCAGGAATCCACTGGAGAGATTAGAACATATATATGTCATGAATGGGTTGTGGGTACCGTCCTGGTTCCTAGTGAATGAGCAATGCAGTGATAATAAATAAGGTTTAGGGGTCAGGGTTGTGGTGTAGCAGGTAAAACTGCCACCTGTAATGCTGGAGTTCCATGTGGGCACTAGTTCAAGTCCCTGCTGCTGCACTTCCAATCCGGATCCCTATTAATGGCCTGGGAAAGGAAGCAGAAGATGGCTGGAGTGTTTCAGCCCATGCCAGCCATGTGGGAGACTTGGATGAAGCTCCTGGCTCCTGACTTTGGCTTGGCCCAGCCCTAGCCGTTGCAGTCATCTAGGGAATGAACCAGCAGATGGAAGATTATCTCTCTCTCTCTCTCTCTCTCTCTAGCTCTGACCTTCAGATAAATAAATGTTAAAAGAAAGAAATGAAGTTTAAGAGATCAGAGGAGATTAGGTAGCATAGAATCATGTAAACACTGGTAAAGACTTTGCATTTCATTCTAATTGTGATTGAGCATTAAAGGAATATTTTAAATGGGGAAAATACATGATCTCATTATGATTCATATGATTTTAAGAGATAAATTGGTTTAGTAGTGTGAGAATGAATTATAAGGCTCCAGAGAATAAAATGAGACTGGTTAGAAGATAATAGCTGGGGCCAGTGCTGAGGCATAACAGGTAAACCCACCACCTGCAGTGTCATATGGGCACAGGTTCAAGTCCTACCTGCTCCATTTCTGATCCAGCTCTCTGCTATGCCCTAGGAAGGCAGTGGAAGATGGCCCAAGTCCTTGGATCCTGCGCCCATGTGGGAGATCCAGAGGAAGCTCCTGGCTCCTGGTTTTGGATCACCCCCGCTCTGGCCATTGCAGGCATATGGGGAGTGAGCAAATAGATGGAAGACACTCTCTCTTTCTCTCTCTCTCTCTCTCTGCCTCTCTGTAACTCTTCCTTTCAAATAAATAAAACATTTTTTTAAAAAACACAAAAGGATAATAGCCATTTTCCAAGCAAGAGATGTTAGTGACTTGGAGACAAGATTGTTGTAATGGCAAGAAGAAAATTAATATATTCTGAGTCACTCAATGAAACAAGTCTAAGGGGAATCATATAGATTATACATTTATGTAACAAATGTACATACGATAGGTTGAGCATCCCTAATCTGAAGGTCCAAAATTCAAATATCCTAAAACCCAAATATTTTGAGCGCTGAAATGACTCACACATGGACAATTCCACATCATAAAATTTTGCTTCATGCAAAAATGTATTAAAATGTTGTAAAACATTACCATATATGTGTATAACATGTATGTGAAATAAAGGAATTTCATGTTTAGACTTGAATCCCATACCCAAAGACATCTTATTATGTATATACATATATGTATATACAAATTCCAAAGACTGAAAAAAGAAGTCTGAAACAGTTCTGGTCCCAAGCATTTTGGACAAGGTATGTTCAATCTGTAACGCAATCATTACATTAACAAAATATATGAGTCATGAGTTCTGTTTTATGTTTGAGGAACTTGTAGATAGTCTGAAGAATGTATTAGTGTACATATAGTAAGATTTCTAAGTGCAATTGTAGTGATGTTAAAGTCCTTTACAATAATAGAAAATACAAACAGTTGTTGGTTGGCACAGTGGCCACTAGATGGTCTAATAACATAGCTTTAGTGATGCTGAAGTTCTTCACAGTAATAGAAAACACAAAAAGTTGTAGGTTTGCTTAGTGGCCACCAGAGGGCCTAATAGATTCTACTACAATAGTAGAACTAGAGATGTAATAAAAGAGGTACAGTTTGCAGCTAAAAATTGTATAGTATAGAAAAGCCTTTGCCATTGTTTAGTAAGAATGGAATATAATTTTAACTGAATTATGCAAATTGAATGAGTTCAGAGCCCAAAATGCTCTGTATGAGGACCCTAAAAAATTGGATTTAAATAAGATCTGAGATAGCAAAGCCTGTTTTCAGGATTAAGTACTGTGATGTGCATGTATGCAAAAGGTGTTATCTTGTCCTTGTGCTTCAACTAGATAGTTATACAGGTCTCATTGTCCTCATTTTCACAGAGAAAATGACTCCTAGACGTTTGTTTTTGGAAACTGTATGGAGTGAAGGATGTAATGAATTCAAAGTCTAAAACTGGAGTTTACTTAAAGTGTCTACACAAGCATCTGGAACATCTTTTATTGAGTGTGTTTTATTTATTTATTAGCTAGTTGTTTTTCCTTTTGGATTATGTTAGCTATACATTTTTTCAGATAAACCCTTTATTAGGCTAAGAAAGATCCTTTCTATTTCTAGTACTTTGAGCGTGGGTATCAAAGATGGGTTTTGGATTTTTTTAAGTGCATCTTCTCCATCTATTACCATGATCATGTTTTATCTTAGTTTGTTAATATTTGTACCATATTAAAAATGCTGAATTAGCATTACATTTATGAAAGCAACCCCATTTGGCCCTTTTATATCATCATTTTAATATTCTTTTGGATTTGATTTGCAAAATTTGTTAAGTTTTGTTTCAAATTCATTGAGGTATTGTTATTTAGTCCCCTTTTATTACAATATTTTATATGGTTTTGTATTAGGAAAATGATAGCTTCATTAAATTAATTAAGTATTATTCCACCCTCTCATGTTTTCTGGGAAAAATGCATAGAATTTGTACTATTTTTTTTTGATAGGCAGAGTGGACAGTGAGAGAGAGAGAGAGAGACAGAGAGAAAGGTCTTCCTTTTGCAGTTGGTTCACCCTCCAATGGGCGCCGCAACCAGTGCGCTGCGGCCGGCACATCACACTGATCCGAAGCCAGGAGCCAGGTGCTTCTTCTGGTCTCCCATGGGGTGCAGGGCCCAAGCACTTGGGCCATCCTCCACTGCACTCCCAGGCCATAGCAGAGAGCTGGCCTAGAAGAGGGGCAACCGGGACAGAATCCGGCACCCTGACCGGGACTAGAACCCGGTGTGCCGGCGCCACAGGCAGAGGATTAGCCTATTGAGCCATGGTGCCTGCCAGAACTTGTGCTATTTCTTTTCAAAATATGATTTTTAATGTATTTGAAGTGGAGAGAGAGAGAGAGAAAGAGAGAAATAGGGAGATAGGGAGATGGTAGAGATTGAGCGAGAGAGAGAGATGTTTCATCTGCTGGTTCATTCCCCAAATGTCTACAATGGCTGGGGCTAAGGTAGGCCAAAGTCAGGAGCCAAGACCTCCATTCAGGTTTCCATTGTGGGCGGCAGGGGCCCAAATACTTGGGCCATCCTCTGCTTAGCCTACTGTGTCACATACTAGCCCCAGGTTTTTACTAATTCTTTCTTAGTCACTTAGTATAGTTATTCAGCAGAAAGAAGCATATGTCCCTGATTTTTATGTTGGGAATTTGCTCCTGAATGAGTTTTGGTAGTTGATTAATTTTATAGAAGTATTCCGTTTCTTCGATGGCATCAAATTTGCTGACACAAAAGGGCTGCAATGAGGCTGTAGCAGCTGAACTTCCCCACGACCTTGTTTCTCAGATGAATCCAAGAAAGCATACTATTTTCTATTCAACCAGATTTTTATTCATTTGAGAGCAGAAATGATAATCCCATGCTCTTTATATTTCATAGAAAAAGCAAACAGTTGTCTTTAAGTATCAATACAAGGATGGATAAAAACAGAATTCAAACCACATACCAATGTCCAGAAGCCTTTTGTGTGCTGTCCCATGACCTTCTGAAAAGATCAGGATTCACCCCTCTTCTTATGTGATGTTCTCTTTGAATGCAGTGCTTTTTCCTTTTCTTTCTATAGACATTAGATTTCTTTTATAGTTTATAATTCTATTTTCCAGACATCAGGAATCCCATGATGAAAGTTTGAAAGCTTTAACTATCAGTGGAGTCCAGGAGTATTATCTCAAGGTTTAAAATATCCAGGGGTAATTGAGCTTGTGTCTGATAAGCTTCATCTTTCTAGGCATCAACACACATATGGTGGGTCCTACCAGCCTAGAGAATGAGAATTTATTCCAATAAGTGCCATGGTCCATATATTCTTCCCAGGCCTGGGAATGGCACTAGCACTAGACACCTCTTCATAAAATACCATATAAGCCTTTTTGGGAATAGATTCAACCCACACAGACTCTGAAAAGAGGGGTAGTTCATCTGTTTTTCCAGAGTTATGTGAAAATATTCAGAGATTTCTCCCCTTATGATGAGGTAGCCATTTCTAAAACTACTATTGATTTCTCTCAATGGCTTTAAAGAAAACATTCTATGAGAGCCAAAAACTTCTAAGAAATTTACAACATCTTAGAGATGAGTGATGGTTAGTTCTTTTTTTCCTTATGGCAAAGAGTAAGTGGCGAATTTCATCTTAAGACCAGTTACATGGACTTGGGTAATAGACCTAAATTAGTCTGCTCATTACTCTGCCCATTTGTCCCAAATTAGTCTCCCTTATCAAGGCAACCATTCATGCTTGATAAGGCTTCAAGTACAAATGGAAATCCACTTGCTCCAGGAAGCTAAGCAATGAGTGTTACATCCCAGCGGAGATAATCACAAAGGAGCAATCTCAAGAGACAATGCCATATTTTGTGGGATGGCTGTCAGGGAAGCCACACCCAAATACCTGTTCATACAGAAGACCTATGATGTCAGAGGGAACAACAGTAGCCAACTTCCTAACACTGGCTCTCAGGTTGTTCAAACTGCCTTTAGATCCCAACATCACCTGCTAGGTGACCTTCAAATCTGTACTAAACTATTAAAATCTTCAATGCATTTGTAAATGGGAACAAGTAGTTTACCTAATTTCTAGGATTTGTTGAGATAATTGAATATGATAACCAATAAAAAATATTGACTGTGTATTGCCATGTAATATTAATGCGGTTAATCTACCTTGAGAAAATTAATGTAGGAATCACACAATTCAGGATATTTGTAAATTATTTGACATCTGTAATAGAAAAATTATTTTCTTCTATTCTCTACAACCTTCAGGTTTTCAGAGTCACCACTGTCTGTCTGTGGGAATCTCCCAAGTTACATGGCTGATGTTGGCAGCTGGGTGGCCCATAGGTATGGTGGACTCCCAGTCTCATAGCCTGTAATAACCAGGTAGATGAGGTATCTTAAAGTAAGATTTAACTTCTTAACTCAGCATGTAATGGCACAATCTGGACATATCTAATCAGTAGTAGGAAAAAAGTGCCTTGGCAGTAGGGAAATACAACGACTGTCACTCTCCTCCTGTGTTAATACTTCCAGCAGAAGATGAAGCTGTGAAGAGTTTCAAAGGACCTTGTCTGATTTGCTCCCAGGTAAGGCGCCACGCCACGTAGAGATGGAAGGAATCACTGTATGTGAGTGCTCACACTTGTTTATTAATCAGCTTAGTGCCAAAGACTAGCTAAAGAAACAATGCATATGAAAAACACACCTGCACTTCCATGTTCATTGCTGCACTTCTCAGTGGCTGAGATTTAGACTCAACCTAGGTGTTTGTTGGTAGATTAATGAAAAGAGAATGTGGTGTTTATGTGCTGCAATATTATAATGCCATAAAAATCGAACTCTGATATTTGCAGGAAAATGAGTAGAATTGGGAATCATTATTTTAAGTGAAATAGGCAGACAGGAAGAAAAATGCCACATGTTCTCCCTCCCATGTGCATATTAAAATAGAGTACTCTCTTGATCACACAATCCACAGATCCCTTTTACTGTCTATGAATGTGCTCCTTGATTCACAGCAGAATTATAGCCTGATAAGCCCATTGGGAGTTGAAAATACTGTAAGTCAAAAATGTGCTTAATGCTCCTCCCTATTTCTCCCTTAAGTGCAGCTAAAAATCCTGATCACTGGGGCCGGCATTATGGTGTAATGTGGGTTAAGTTGCCACTTGGAACATGGCAAGTCCTGGAAGCTCTGCTTGCAATCCAGCTTCTTGCTAATGAACCTTGGAAGATGTCAGAAGATGGCCTAAATACTTTGGCCCCTGCCAAAGACTAGGGTGGAGCTCCTGGCTCCGGGTTTCAGCCAGGCCCAGACTTGGCTCTCTCTCCCCTCCCCTGTCACCTTCCCTTCAAATAAATAAATGAATCCTTTTTAAACCCTGCATATTGCACATATACAAGCAAAGAAGACTCCTAAAAGTGGAGAAGATTCCTAAGGTGACACTCAGGACTTTGGGAACCAATAAACTATACAGCAGGACTGTGATTTGTGACAACTGCCATAGTAAATGCTCCAGAGTTGATGCCTTCAGCAACTGAAATTCATTCTTGTAGTTCTTGAGACTGAGAATTCTGTGATCAAGGGTTTGGCAGATTCTTTTTTTTTTTTTTTTTTTTTTTTTGACAGGCAGAGTTAGACAGTGAGAGACAGTGAGAAAGGTCTTCCTTCCGTTGGTTCACCCCCACAAAATGGCTGCTACGGCTGGCACACTGCGCCAATCCAAAGCCAGGAGCCAGATGCTTCCTCCTGGTCTCCCATGCGAGTGCAGGGCCCAGTACTTGGGCCATCCTCCACTGCCTTCCCGGGCCATAGCAGAGAGCTGGACTGGAAGAGGTGCAACTGGGACAGACCTGGCGCCCCAACTTGGACTAGAACCCGAAGTGCCAGCGCCATAGGTGGAGGATTAGCCTAGTGAACCATGGCGCTTGTCTGGCAGATTCATTTTCTCTTGAGGTTTCCGTCATTGCCTTCTGAACACCATCTTTTCACTGTACCTTCAAATTCATTTTTCTCTCTGCTTGCACTTCCCTGTTAATCTCCTCTTCTAATAAGAATATCAGTTTTATTGGATCCATGCCCTATATTTATGATTTCATCAAACTGCAATTACTTCTTTAAAGACCTATTTCCATAAACAGTCACATTTAGGACTAGGGATCCTACATGTATTTTGGCAGGGTGTTGGAGAAGACATAATTCACCTAGATTTACTTTTTGACTTAGAGTTGAAAAAAATTGTAATCTAGAAACACAAAGTAGTATGAACAGAAACAAAAAGTCCCATAAAATTCTGCTTTTCTTACTTAAAGTACCAGAAAAACTGGAAAGACAGAAATTCACAAATAACTGCCCTATTCCAGCCAAATACGATAGGGTGGGTGGCCCCACCCTCACTCCAGTCATCAAGGCAGAGTAGGGAGCTCAGACTCCCTACCATTGCATGTAGAGCATGAAATGTGCCTTCACCTTTTCCCTCCTAGGCCAGTGTCACAGAAGTGATTATCTGAGGCTTTCACAATTACAAGGTAACTAGAAGCCCTCATACTGTGGCGTCAATGGAAATAATCTGGGAGGTCTAGACTCTGACCCCAGTCCTGCAGGAACAAGGTACCCCTTCTGCTGGGGAGGTAGGAAAGGATACCCAGGCTCTGCCAGGACTCATGCCCTTCCAATGCTAGTGAATCCTCCCCCTCCTGTTTGCTGTGTCACTGGAAGTTGTGTGGGGGTCAATAAAAAGAGACATCCTTTCCCTTTGAGCCAAGGTGTGTAAAGAAAGGCATAATAGACTCTGTGTCCCAGCTTGGCAATGCAGAGCCTTTCTGCCGCCACTTGCTGTGGCATCCATCAAGCTGAGTGTGGAATTTGTGCTTGTGTCATCCCCAGGAAGTACTAGGATGAAAATTCCATCCACCCCCACCAGGTACAGTCTACTAAGGTAGTCTACTGGAAGAGATGATTTTAATTAAACCCAGAGTCTCATAGTATGATGAGGGGGTTATAAAAAGTCAAACTTAATATTAAAAATCAAGAGAACTCAACCTAAATAAGAGAAGAAAGTCAACACTAACACTGAGATGATGCAAAAGAGGGAGTTATTTGATGATGATTTAAACACAGCCACCATAAAATGCTTTACTAACAAATTATAAATATACTTGTTGAAGAAAAGATTTCCATGTCCAGATGGTTTCACTGTAAGAGTCTACCAAATGTTTAAGGAGGATGTAACACTAATTTTACACAATCTATTCTAGAAAATAGAAGAGGATGGAACAATTCACTTTATGAAGTTAATAATGCTCTGATACCAAAATCAGACAAAGATGGCACCAAAAAGAAAGTAATGGGAATCTACAGACTAGCATCCTTCATGAATATGGGCACAAAAGTGCCAAGAGTATATTAGTAAATTCAACACACATGTATGTGTACATGAACACACATATGCACACACACACATGCTTATGTGATGAACAAGTGGGATTTGTTGTAGGAACATAAAGCTGCTTCAATATTCAAAAAATGTGACTTTCTGTAGTTACAGGCAAAGAATGAAAAGCATCACATGTTCATGGCAATCAATGCAGAAAAACTATTGGATATATTTTGACACCCATTCATGGTAGCAATCCTAAGAAAAATAAGAATAAAAGAGAATTTCCTCAATTTTGATAGGGTGTTAATACAGAACCTGTAACTAACGTACTTAACAGGAAAAGACTGGATACTCTGTTCCTAACATCAGGAACAAGGTAGTGAGTGATGTGTGCTCTCACCACTCTTATCCAACACATTGCTGGAAGTCCAGCTCAAGAACATAAAAGGAGAAAATTTAAAAGTAAGTATAGGAAAGGAAGCAAAAAATTGTCTCTATTTTCAGATGATAAAATACACAGAAAACTCCAAGGAACCTATATGAAAACTTACACAGCTAATTGGTGAATTCAGCAATATCTCTGTATACAAGGTCATCATATGAAACCAACTGTATTTCTACATACTAGGATTGAACGTGTAAAAATTGAAATTTAAAATAAAAATTAAATCACTGCTTAGGATGCCCATATTCTGTATCAGAGTGTCTGGCTGAAGTCTAGGTTGCTCTCCTTCCTATCCAGCTTCCTGATAATACACATCCTGAGATGAAGAAGTGATAGCTCAAATACTAGGATCCATGACACCCATGTGGCAGTCTCAGAATGACTTCTTGGCTCCTGACTTCAGTTTTGCCCAATCTTGGCTGTTGTGGGCATGTGGGGATTGAGCCAACAGATGGAAGATATCTCTCTGGCTCTCTGCATTTTAAATAAAAGTAAAATAGAAAAAATAGTAAAATAGTAAAAATAGAAAGTGGGCAAAGGAGTTGAGCAGATTCTTTTTTAAAATCAAAGATGACAGGTTCCATACCTACAGATTCAACCAATTACAAATTGAGGATATGATTTAAAGAAACTCTGCCCAGGGGGCCGGCATCATGGCTCACTTGGTTATTAATCTTCCGCCTGTGGTACAGGCATCCCATATGAGTGCCGGTTCTAGTCCCGATTGCTCCTCTTCCAGTCCAGCTCTCTGCTGTGGCCCGGGAAGGCATTGGAGGATGTCCCAAGTGCTTGGGCCCTGCACCCACATGGAAAACCAGGAAGAAGCACCTGGCTCCTGGCTTCGGATCGGCACAGCGCCGATTGTAGCGACCATTTGGGGGGTGAATCAACAGAAGGAAGGCCTTTCTCTATGTCTCTCTCACCGTCTAACTCTATCTGTCAAATAAATAAATAAACAAATAAATAAATAAAAGAAACTCCTCCTATACTGACATTTAAAGGTTTTTACTTCTCGTCATTATACCCTACACAATACAGTACAGCCATTTTCATAGCATTTACATGGTATTGGTTATTTTAAGTCATTTAGACGTTATTTAAAATATATAACAGAATATGTACAGATTATGCAAATACTATACCATTTTCTACACAGTGCTTAACCATCTGTAGATTTTGACCTCTACAGAGATCTTGGAGCCAACACCCTGCAGTTACCAAGGGACAACTTACAAAGGGCAAACAAACACATGCAAAGATGTTCAACAGCTTTAGCCGTTAGGAGAAAGTAAAATAAGACTACATTGAGATGTTACTTCTCAGTTACTTAAATACTGAAATTATTTGATAAAACTGATTATACCAATTGCTGGTAAGAGTGTGGAGAAACTGGGTATTTCATACACTGATGGTGAGAACACGAGACATTACAGCTACTCAGGAAAATGGCTTGGCTGGCTCTTTAAATAACTAATCATACATCTATGCTATGATGCAGCAATTACACAACTCACATTTCCCATAGAAACATGAACATGCATGTCCACAGAAAAATCTATGCGTGAATATTCCTAGCGACTCTGTAGTACCTCAAACTCAGAAATAACCAGGAATCTTTCATGGGTAACTGTTTAACGAGTGTTAAAAAGGAATGAACTACTGACACATGCCACAGTGTGGATATATGTCTAAGGCACTATGTTGAGTGAAAAGGTGCTGGTCCAAGAGGTATGACTCAAATTACGTATCATTCTCAAAATGGCAAAGCTACAGATGTGGAGAAAATAGCAGTGACTGCCAGGGGTCAGAGTCACTTGGGGAATGGATAATGTGACAGCAAAGGGCGGAGTAACATTAGAGCAACATGAGGAAGATTCTGCACCATTACAGTGTACTCCAGGGAGCTTCCTAGACCTAGGCTATGCTACTGTGGTTTTTGTTGGTGAACTGGACACCACCAATTCCTTTGGCACAGTGATTCTCAAGCTGAATTCATTCTAACCAAGTGACAGCACAGAACATGAGTCTCACTTAGAGGTAACTTGGTAACTTGCAGAGTCAAGTTAGCTTCGTGGAGAAACAATCTCATTCAGACATTCAGCATGATTGGTTTAGTGCCATTAAGCAAAAGAGGAAGAAACCGGCAGCGCAAGAGGCACCTCCAAAGCATCACTCTTAAACAGAAATGGGCGGGTCTAATTTCAGAATATCAAAGGATTAGAGAATTGGACCAATGGGATGGAAGTGTTGCATGGTTCCCTTCATGGAGATTACCATGGAAATTAAGATTTGTAGAAATAAATTGCTTGCACTCAAGAAATGGTTGCTTCGGCCCTGGAGATGGATCGACTCTAGGCTTCTTTTCCTAGAAATTATCTCCAAACAAGTCAGACCTTTTATACTAACAATTCACTTCTTCCTTGTACCCTTCTAGGTTGGGGACAGAGAAAGCTGGGTCCGTAATCTTCAAATGTCAGGATTAGGAGTCCTCTTGTCTGTCTCAGGTTTTCAATTTGGAATCTGCTCACTGCTTCCAACCAACCAGCAGAGGGAACCCTGGCTTCACCTGTGAACGCCTGTGTAGGATATCCTGTCTCTAACCCCTGCCCCTTGACCCTCAGAATGAGGAGGGTGAGCTGAGAAGGGGCACATTTTGCTCTGCGAAACTGGGAAACTCTGGGAGACATCAAATGCTTTAAACAGAGCTAGGCATTATGAAGTCTTCACTTCTGTGCCACAGCAGGACAGAGAACACTGGGTAAAAAACAAGGAAGTTTGACCCAAAATCAGTAGAAAAAGAAGCTTCTGTATGCAGGCAGGAAGCAATGTGGAAAGGGAGGTGAGAGGGGAAAACACCGACTGTACAAGATGGTGCAGCTGGCATAATCTGACAGCGGACCAGATGACCAAGAAAATCCCCAGAGTTTCAGCTTGGGCAACCAGATGCAGAGGTGGAGGAAGGATTTATATCCTTTCTGGTATTACGCCATCAGGGAGAAGGCACCATTAGTTGTGGGTGTGCCCATCGCTCTGAGGGTAAACTAATGACGTGGAATGTGTATTGCTGAGGTTACAGAGACCTAGAAGCTTTCCCTAGAAATAAAATGTTCCACCAATCACTGCCATGATCAATCGTTAACGCTTGTTTGCTTACAAGCTTGGTTTGCTTTATGTTTCACAAGCAAGTGGCTCTTTTCTCTGCCGGCCTCAGGAGGAATGCCTCAGGATAAAATTCTTCTAAAATTCTGGTCTTTTTTCAGGTTAATACTCAGAGGTATGGACTTGCTTATCACTTAACATTATTTGCTGCAGTACACTGGATTCAGGCACTTGGAGAACTACTTAGCAGTTTCTCTTCATTAGAAGTCTTAAGGATTCAACATGTTTTTAAAAGATTATTTATTTGATAGGCAGAGTGATAAAGAGGCAGGGGTGGGGAATCTTCCATCTGCTGGTTCACTCCCCAAATGGCTGCAATGGATGGAACTGGGCTGACCCAAAGCCAGGAGTCTGGAGCTTCTTCCAGGTTTTCCACATGAGTTCAGGGGCCCAAGCACTCAGGCCATCTTTTGCTGCTTTCCCAGGCACATTAGCAGGGAGCTGGATCAGAAGTAGAGCATCCAGGATTGAAAAGGCACCCCTATGGGATTCTGGCACTACGGGTGGCAGCTTTACCTTCTATGCCACACTGCTGGCTCTGTGAAGCAGTTTTTACTGAGAACACTGCATGCCTTGAGTGGGAGTCTTCTAGCACTCACTTGCAAGCATTTTGGGCATGGATTGCAATGCTCCGCTGTCCAGCATGATTGTGGATGACTGGTCTTCCATGTTCCATGTGTTGGAACAAAGCATGAGCTGTTTCCTGAGGAAGGCTGTCATCTTTTTGCAGAGACCCACCAGACCACCCTGACACTAGTGTGGTTGCATGGAAGACTTCTCTCCCTTCGAGCATGTTCTGATTTGTCTCCTCCACTTTCCTAAGCAGCTTTCTATGGAGAAGTCATTGCCTACACTACAGATGATTTCTATTAACAGAACCCCATATCAGGGATCCCAAGGTGAAAGAGCATCAATAGACTGTAACTCCTTGAAGATACAGTTGGCTGAATTAATGGCAGGGCAAATTGCAGTCATTTATACTTTCATCACTTGTGATAAGGTGCTAGTTTCCAACCAACTTGAATAACTGCCACTACCCCATGGAGTTTTATTTTATTTGATACCAACTTAGCAAATGAAAATGGTTCTTAGGATCTAATATTGCTGACTTTATATAATATATAATAGTGAAGTATAACCAGCTCAATGGTCATATTCCATTTGCATTTCTTTTTTTCCTCACTTTGATAAGGTTTTACTCATTCATTTATAGGGGATTGATTTTTCTCCATTTTATAGTGCAAAAAAGCTTTCTAGTACATTTATATACATTTAACAATTTCAGGTAAGTCTTGAATTTATTCCCACTGCATTTTATCCTGTATTTTAAGATACTAATGATCTTTGTTTCCTACCTCCTATTTTTATGTTAGCTGTTACTTAAACTTTTCAGATGAATAATACTTGGCTAATTTAGTTTTTCATTTGTCATAAAATATGTTTTATAATTCTTAGCCTACATCTCATTACAAGGTAATCAAATTCAGGTCTTCAGCCCTTGGCATTGCTTTCAAAAAGGTATTCTATGCATACCAGATATGAGATCCGGGAGATAGAGGATTGTAAATGGGAAAAAGCCTTTCAACCATGAAGTAGAGCCAGACACACCTGAGCTGTGGCAACAGAGTCACATGCTGCTACTTGCCAAAGAGCTTTTCATAAAGTGCAACATATTTAAGTACCCTGTGAGTAAATAATTTGGAGAAAACTATGGAAACAATTGTAAACAAACTAAAAGCAAACAAGAAATATTGGACCCTTGTTCCTCTTGACTAGCCCAGCTACACCTCTTTGGAAGCTAGTTTTCAGCCAGGGCATGGCTATTGCCATGAATGGATGTTTCTTGCTGTCAGAATAGCTAAATATTCATCCTGGGCAGACAACGCATGACACTCTAACGCAAGAGGCACACCGGGGACTTCTTCCAAGATTCTAGAAGCCCTGGCCATTTGGACAACTTGCCAAAGAGCGCCTGTAACCAAGCAGTTCCTGGAGTGAGGCTCATCGTGGAAGCTCAGCATCGCAGGTGTGTCGTGTGAACTCCTCTAAGTAGTGCTGCCGAAACGAGCAAAATCACCAGTGAGGTTTGGATTGCGCTTTGAAGAGGGATTTCCTTTGCCTTTGATTTAAGAGCAAACACGGAACATTTTGGCACAGGCATAGGTAGAATTACGGCCAAAGATTGTGAAGCAAATAGCAGCAGCCACCCACGTATCCCAAGTGTGAGGTTTAAGTGCGAGTTTGCTGCCCCTGCAGCAGCGGTAGCACCATGGTCCTGACGCTAGGTGGCAGCATAATTCCACCATCACTCCTTACCTCACCTAGGACCTCAGGTTCAAATCCAGAATGGGACGTGAGGTGTTTTTTTTTTTTTTTTTTTTTTTTTTTTTTTTTGCGAAGACAGTAGGGGTGGCATGTAGGGCTGCTGCCCGCCATCCACAAGAAGAGAGTAGTGACCCTAGGAAAGTCCTATGTACCCACCAGCCTTATGTGTGTTTCCCCCATACAGTCCCTTTCTCCTGCCTTTCCACACCAGGTAGTTTCACCCACGGCCTGGGCTGTTGTTCAGCAATTACAGACATAGCGACTGCACTTATCCCGAGCATTAGAATTGACCGTCACCCTCCCCTGCCTTGATCCCATCAGAAGCTTCCCTTTGACCTCCCTGTCCCTAGGAAACTTGATTCCATTGCCTCACCTAACCCAACAGGTTTCCCAGTTCTCCCTTTTCCTTGTCACAAGCTAAGGCCCTTTTTCGGTGAGAATGCTTCTGTCCCTGTGCTAATATAAACCACTGGACACCCCCTCCCATCTCCCTCTACTCCCCAGGCAACCCTGCTAGCAACTTTGGGTATGTGTGGTCCTGCTGTTAGAGGGTCTTCCTTCTCTACCTACTCTTCTTAAAGGAAATGTGCTGACTCCTATCACAACTTTGCTGGTTTGGCACTAACATGTATAATTTAATTAATCTACTTACGCTGTATATCCTCACCCACAAAATGGAAATAATCATGTCTACTTTGAAGGATTATTGTAAGGACTACCTAAGATGCACTATACAGCTCCTTCTTATTTCAGCCTCACTGACTTGTAAAGTTTTATTTTAGTTTTAATGGAAATTTTATGTTTCACCACCCACCACAGTTCCTGTATCATTCTAAGGATGAATGGAACACTCTCTCTGGAAAGCAGTCACATCACTATGGATTTTACTATCACTGCTAGTAGTCTTGGCAATCAAGTGTTTTTGGACATGATAGTAAGCTTGGCTCCCACAACCTAGGGTAAAAATTAGAATAAAGACAGACACTTCCACGTTATGCTGAAAGAATATTTATATATATAGATATAGATATAGATATTTACTTTTCTCCAGAAAGATTTTACTGATGAGTCATTTTGACATTCAAAAAAACAACCAAATACGATGCTACAGAATTTGTACCAGAATGAGATGGACAGCTTCTCAGTAAATTTCACAAAGCCAGCACAACTCTGATACCAAAACATAACAATTACAACACAAAACAGAGAATCACAGATCTCAGTTAAAAATACAGATGCCAAAATACCAAATAGAACAGTAGCTATTTGAAATCAACACCACATGAAAATGTACAAAGCTTTGGCAGATACAAAACCAGATGGAAAATTCAAACTTACACACACGCAACTAGAATGTAAACACCTGAAATAAAACATCCCCCTCCCCCCAGTCAGTGGCCTCTGGCCGGGTACCCAAAGGAATGATATTTCTGCTACACCTCTTAGCTGGGAGGGGGGCTGCTGGTGGGGTCGTCACCATTGTCACTGGCATCAGGCTCGTCATCGTCTGCATCTTCAGACTCACATTCAGCCAGTGCTTCAAGGTAATGGAAAGGCCAGCACTGAGGCTCCTTCCTGTGGAGCTTGGCCAAAAACCTCAGGATAAGCATCTTGCTGGTTTCGAGAAATGCCCGGGGGCCCCAGAGGAACTCGTACTCTGCTGGCTCAGTGCAAGGGATTCTCCTGTACTCTAGGTACTTGTGCCTGACAAACACTTCAGTGATGAGCTTCCTCATATTTCCGAAGAGACCATTTGTCTCCCGGACGTCCAGCCCCAACCTGAATAGAAAATTAAAAATCAGATCCTCCCTGACACAATTGCCCTTCATGAAAATGAGGCTCAGGACAACCATCAGCAGGCCTAACTGGGGCCTGTCTAAATAGCATGCCATTTCATCACCTTGAGGGCACTCCAGCTTGTTGATGACAATATAGGAGTGAATTTTGGTATCAGCTTCCTTCAAGTGGTAGCCAAAGGCACACTCTAGCTTATTGTTGGCACAGTTGATGATATCTAAGCACTCGTTTTTGTATTCTCGGATGATGACTTTCACCATCTCCGAGCGCTGGATGGGCACCTTGGCTTGGTCCTTGACCAAGAGGAACTGCACCAATGCATTTGCTCTCTCATTGAAGGGATACAATGGCCGAGTCTCCACCGTGGCTGCATCCTGCATGACACTGGACCCCTGAGAGAGACATAAAACCTCAGAGATAATGAAGGGCTGGGGGCTACCTGGAGCTTCACAGAGACCCAGGGCCTGTGAGGTGCTTGGGCCCTCCCAGGCACTCAGAGCCCAAGATGTGCTGGGACCTTCCCAGCCACTCAGGATCCGGGAGGTACTAGGACACTCCCAGCCATTCAGGCCACAGGGAGTGTTTGGGCACTCCCAGTCACCCAGGACCTGG
This sequence comes from Oryctolagus cuniculus, assembly GCF_051225735.1. Taxonomy (NCBI): domain Eukaryota; kingdom Metazoa; phylum Chordata; class Mammalia; order Lagomorpha; family Leporidae; genus Oryctolagus; species Oryctolagus cuniculus. The sequence continues at coordinate 13,433,600 of NC_142878.1, forward strand.
ACAGGGCTTTGTACCTCCCAGTCACTCAGATTCAGATTCTCCCAGGGCCTAAGACCCTGCCAGTCACGCAAGGCTATCACATGGCCACCATTATCCTCTTCGGTCTCCAGATGCTTCTTCTTCTGGGTGGCTTTGCACGGGCGATGCGGCTGCTCAGCAGTCTTTGTGGCCTCTTGAGTAGTGGCAGTTGTCTGGGGGGCAGCTGCAGTTGCCATCAGGATGGTGGGCACTGCCGTGGATGCCTTTGAGGCACTCACATTGGGTTGCAAAACCCAAGAGACTGCAGGCAGGGCCTCTACACAGGTATATGGATCCTGCAGAGCAAATGGCAGTGGCTTTAGGGTCTCTGAGGTGGCAGATGGGCTCTTGAAGGCATTAGACGAGGCAGGCTGGAACTGGGAGGTAGATGGAAAGACCCTTGAGGTGGCAGTGAAGGTCTCTGATGTGGCAGGAAAGGCTTTCCAGGTTGTTGGCAGGTGTGCTCGGGCAGCTGACATTGCCTTGGGAGCACAGAAGGTGGCAGCAAAGATCATGCGATCCTTGGAGGGGGCTCTCCTCTCCTTTGAAGAAGTCCTGCGTTCCTTAGAAGAGCCCCTATGTTCTATAGAAGAGGCCCTGCATTCTCCTGAAGGAGTCATCAGTGATTTAGTGGAGCCCCTGTGAAAATTTGCCCCCGCTACTGGGGCTCCTGGCTGGGCCTGCAAGGCTGCTGGTGGGGCTTGCCAGGATGGCTGGAGTTGCATTGCAGGCAGCTCTGCCTGCGAGCCCGAGGGCTGGGCCTGCTGGGGGGGTAGCTGGATTTGGAGTGCTTTCTGGGAGGCCGGGGCTCCCTGAAAGGGCTGCTCCAACTGGACGATCCGGGGGGGCTGCCCCTGGGCTTCCTGGGTGGGCAGGGGCTGCCAGAAGTGGGTAGGTGCCTTCGGCGCCTGCCAGGCCAGTGCCTGGGCCTGCTGCACCTCCTGGAACTCCATCGACGTCGGCAGCTCCTGTGGCACTGGAGGTTGGCCCTTTGGTGCCTGCCAGATGATGGATGGGCAGTGCACAGCCTGTGGGGCAGATGGTGGGACAGACAGCGGGGCCGGCAGCACTGGCTGGGGCACCTGCAGGCCAGCGGGTGGCACCGCGGGTACCTGCCCAGCTGGTGGGGCCGCAGGCACCTGCGGGGCCGCCTGCACCTGTGGGGCCGGCAGCCTAGCCTGCGGGGCCTGCCGCAGTGGAGGTGGAGGTGGCAGGGCTTGCCAGAGCTGTGGCTGGGTGGCCAGGACCTGGGGGGCAGGTCGAATGGGCGGCGGTGCCTGACGGATCAACGGTGGTGCCTGACGTATCACAGGTGGGGCCTGGCGGATCACAGGTGGTGCCTGGCGTATTACGGGAGGGGCCTGACGCACAGGTGGTGGGCCGGGACGGATAGGTGGCGGACCCGGGCGGATGGGTGGGGGCCCCTGGCAAACAGGTGGTGGTGCCTGCCAGGCAATTGCCGGGGCCTGCCAGGTGACCTGTGTGGCCTGCCAGGTCAAGGGTGTGGCCTGCCAGCCCTGTGGAGCAGCCTGCCATCCTGGCGAGGTGGCTTGCCAGCCGGGGGGTGTGGCCAGCTGTGCCGGTGGAGCCTGTGGGCCCTGGGGAACCTGCGGAGGGGCCCTTATAACCTGAGATTGGATTTGCAGGATCAAAGGCTGAGCCTGTGGGGCCCAAGTAGCCACAGGCTGTGCAGGGGGAGCCACCGGCTGCACCATTGGTGCTCCTGAGGCTGCAGGCTGGGCGATTGGAGCTCTCGCACCTGGAGGATGTAGCATCAGGACGCCAGGACCTGGAGGCTTGGCCATTGGAGCTCCTGAAGGTGGAGGCTGGGTCATCAAGGCTGCTGGAGGCGGTGGCTGGGCCATCATCAGGACTCCCGGAGTCAGAGGCTGGGCCATCAGGACACCTGGAGCTGGAGGCTGGGCCATCGGCGTCGCCGGAGGAGGAGGATGAGCCATCGGTGTTCCCGGTGGAGGAGGATGAGCCATCGGGGTCCCCGGCGGGGGAGGATGCACCATCGGGGTCACCGGAGGCGGCGGATGGGCCATCGGGGTCCCCGGAGGGGGAGGATGGGCCATCGGGGTTCCCGGAGGGGGAGGGTGGGACATCGGGGTCCCTGGAGGCGGAGGATGGGCTATAGGGGCTCCGGGAGCAGAAGGATGCACCATCAGGACTCCCGGAGTTGGAGGCTGGGGCATGGGAGCTCCCGGAGGGGGCGGATGCACCATCAGCACTCCGGGAGTCGGAGGCTTGCCCATCGGGGCCCCCAGTGGGGGAGCCTGGACCAGCGGGCCCCCCAGGGTCGGAGGTTGGGCCATCGGAGCCACCGGAGGCACCGGGGCTGGCAGCTGGCCTTGCGGGGCTTCCCAGGCAGGTTGAGGTGCCTGCCAAGCGGCCAGTGAAGCCTGCAAGTCAATTGGAGGTGGATCCCAAGGGACCGGTGGAGCCCGGGAGGAAGCAGGCGGGGCCCGCATCAGAACCGTGGGGCGGCTATAGACAGGCGGCTTCGGGGCCTCCGCTGGAGGACTCGAATCACCCAGGTTCTTACTTAGCTGCGACATGTCCCTGTGCTGACAGCTGGTGCGTCTTCTCCTCCGACAGCTGCTGGGCCTTTTCCTCCAGAGAGACGAGAATGCCTACGTGGCTGTTCAGAGGCTCCCTCCCTGCTGAATGCTGAATAGGAAGTGAGTGCTGCTCGCTCTGCAGCTTTCCGCAGTAAGAAGGAGGGGGAAAGGGGGGCTCAATCCCGCCCCTTCCCCGCCCCCGACCACCACAAGTGGATAGTGCAGAGGGGCGTCTACCAAACTCCTGGCTGACACAGGATCCCTTCTCGCTCTGTCCAGTCCCCAGATACAGCCTGGTCAGACTCCACATGCGTGCGTTTTCGCAGGGGAGTGACAGGGGGACAGCTATGTTTTAGAAAAAATCAGGGTGCTGCAGCACGGAGTGGGAGCAGACCACTGGCAACATGGGAGAGATCCAAGAGGGGGGAGATGGTGTGGTCTGAGCTCCGATACAAGCACATTGACGTAAGAGATTCGGGAGCTCTAGGAGGGGGCTTCAGTAAGTTCACGGAAGATTTGAATTCTCTTTTATTGCCTTTTTCCACGAATTTTCTGAAGTCGATCGCACTAGACAGATGCTGTACTTTAACGCAAGAGTAAAAGCAAAGGGAAAGGCGTGCAGGTTTCTCTGTCCCGGGAAAGTGAGAAGTTGGTGGGATAGTTTTCTCGCCTAAGGTGGCTAACGGTAAAGAGTGATTGATGAGTATTGACCTGGACGCAGGGCATTTGCAGCGATGTGTGACAGCCCAGGCAGATGCCCTAAGGCATTCTCCTGTAGCGGCTGGGGGTTCAAAAGACATTTGAGCTGGGTGTGGGGTTTGCCTGTTTCCTCTCTGACACAGAGCTGTAGGAGTGAATGTGGTTGCAAAAGAGTGTTCAGAGTAAAACTCCTGGCCATGCATCTTAAAGAACACAAGCATTTCAGAGGCAGAGGAAATAAAGGACGATAGAGTAGACAGAGAAGGAAATAAACTCTGGGAATTAAGATGTACCAGAAATTACTGGAACACAGCATTTCGTTATGGGAGAGACCGCCTGCGGAATGGCTTGAATCAAAGAACGGATGGGTTTCCTTGTGGTGCCTGTCATTTGCAGAGCTAGAAACAAGTTTTTAAAATGAAAACCAAAGGAAAAAAATGAAATAAACAGTGATAAAATGTGTGAGCAAACACATAGGTCCAAAGTCAATCTATAGGAAAAGCAGATGAAGAGAAAAATAGAAAATACCTGGGAAATCTAAACCTGGACAAAAATTATTTTAAACGAGATAACTGATGTATTAGAAGATAAAGCTGAACACATAAAAATTAACCTCATGCTCCTTTATGGCAATGTGAAGTGACTGTTGGACAGTTTTCTGGAAATACACCAAGAACTAAATATCAGGGATGTTTAGTTTAGCAGGGGCTATTTGTAGTGAAGGGTAAGAGTCCAGAGTGAGGAAATAGATGCCACAAGGGGGCAGAAGAGGACGATGAAGGCTGTACCCCACTCCTCCTAGGGTACCCTTAGCCTGTGTCCCTAAAATCTGGTTATCTTGTGGACCCAAGTGAAGGCACGTACACACTCCCAATGAGAGTGTGTCATGAGAGTAGAATTTCAGGGTGTGGTTTTTGTGATCTTTCTGGCCATTACATAGATGTTGTTATTCTAGGAGTCTCTTCTTTTCACAGGTCAGCAGATTTTTCAGGGTGCCTAATGCTGTGTCCCTCCTGTGTGTACCTATGGAAGGCTGTGCACTTTGGGGCACAGAAAATCTTTTTCTACAGAATGGAAACCACCATGCTCCATAGTTTTCAGTCCCTCCATTGGACAGATAGCCCAGATCCGTATAGGATTTCCCTGATTCATGGGAGTTTAGAAACACTTCAGAGGGGCTGACTCTAAGGTAAACAACCCTCATGCTTCCCTAATAACCACTCTATTAAGTGGCAGTTACTAGCTGTAGATAGTTTTGGGAAAGTTGGTTCAACTTTGAGCTTGTCATAGCTCTACCTTCTCTAAAGCATAATTTTCCTTACTCTAATTCAAATGTGTAAACACATCGGAGATTAAGTTCTCCCACTAGGCATTTATTTTTCAGAGTCATGACTGGCTTAACTTTCAATCTGCCATGCTGTAGGACATCCCACACAATAAATGGCTACCAGTAGGACTTGATGGTTCACCCTGGTGTAGGAGTCCCATGAATAGCAGTGTGGTACAGTGTCAACTCCCACCAAATCCATTCTGTGAAAGGAACGCCATTTTATGTCAACAGGCATTACAGAAGTCAGAAAGAAAGGATTAATAATTATGCACAAAGGACAAAACATGTAGGTGTAATTAGAATGGAATATAAATTCATTAACAATTTGCATTTTGCCTATTAGTAACATTCTCAAGCTGATAGAAAACAATTGAGGATTAAGCATCCAATGGAATACTTAGTGTCTGGTCTTAGAAAGGACCAGTACAAGTGGGTAAACAAGTTTATCACCACTGGAAGACACATTTGCCTAATTTAAACAATCGGTGGTTGCATTTGCAGGGTTGGGGTCTCAAATGAGCTACTTACAAAGTACTCCAACACCTGAGGAATCCAAGAATTTACAGCCCTTTTGTAAAAACTGGCCATTTTAAAAACAGCACAACTCAATATTTCCCTGAGACTAGCAAAATACTTAATTCAAACATCCTGAATTATTCTCCGCAAGTCCCTGTTCTTTGAAGGCTCCCATCACCTGTCTGTCTATGTTTTTCCTCAACACCAGTGAACCAAGTATGATCCAGTTTTCTTTCTCCTGCTTCTCTGTGAAACAGCTTGAAAATTCAATGCAGAAAACAAAGGGCAATAAATACAAAACATCTGTGGAATGTTGGCATGTGTCTGTCTAATTAGAAAGGACTTTTGGTGACCTATGTAAATACGTAATAGAAGTGTAAAACAAAATGTGGGAAGCAGAACTAAGGAGAGAGTAACTGGAGTAGGAAAACCATTGAACAAGGAGCATTCTGGAGGCTGATTTTGCTCACTCTTGCATCCCTGACTCACAGAGAGCTCAGTAAGGGTTTGGTGAATGAACATGTGAAATTAGCATCAGAACTCCCTATATTTCACTCATCTAAAGATACTAGACTTGGTGTAAATGTTCCTAAATCAGTAAAATAGTTACAGTTTTCACAAACACCATTTTTTAATGAAATGCCTTTTATTAAGCATTTACTAAAAGCCCAGCCCTGTGCTATATATAAAACTACTGAAAAAAATAATGGTTTGATATAAATTGTTAGTCACATAGGTGTATCAATATAGTATTTTTAGTACAATGAGATGTTATTGTTTCATTATTTAAAACTCATATTGTTGCAAATAACTAAGGACCTGCTTCCGCTTGAAACATTGGAGTGGAAGGTTGTGATGCTAACTGTGGCATGAAAACAAAATCCAAAGCTGAGAAAAGTTTATGAGTATTTTTCAAATAGAATGAGCAAGAGTAATTTTTTTTTATTTTTTTAAATTTTTATTTTTGACAGGCAGACTGGACAGTGAGAGAGAGAGAGAGACAGAGAGAAAGGTCTTCCTTTTGCCTTTGGTTCACCCTCCAATGGCCAAAACAGAGGGCGCGCTGCTGCCAGCGCTCCGCGCTGATCCGAAAGCAAGAGTCAGGTGCCTCTCCTGGTCTCCCATGGGGTGCAGGGCCCAAGGACCTGGGCCATCCTCCGCTGCACTCCCTGGCCACAGCAGAGAGCTGGCCTGGAAGAGGGGCAACCGGGACAGAATCCGGCACCCCGACCGGGACTAGAACCTGGTGTGCCGGCGCCGCAAGGCAGAGGATTAGCCTAGTGAGCCACGGAGCTGGCCGAGATACAGTTTTTAAAAATTACTCTTGGCCGGCGCCGCGGCTCACTAGGCTAATCCTTTGCCTGCGATGCCGGCACCCCGGGTTCTAGTCCCGGTCGGGGGGTCGGGGCGCAGGATTCTGTCCCGGTTGCCCCTCTTCCAGGCCAGCTCTCTGCTGTGGCCAGGGAGTGCAGTGGAGGATGGCCAAAGTCCTTGGGCCCTGCGCCCGTATGGGAGACCAGGAGAAGCACCTGGCTCCTGTCTTTGGATCAGCGCGGTGTGCCGGCCGCAGCGCACTGGCCGCAACGGCCATTGTGGGGTGAACCAAGGAAAAAGGAAGACCTTTCTCTCTTTCTCTCTCTCTCTCACTATCCACTCTGCCAGTCCAAAAAAAAAAAAAATGTATCTAAAGTACAAGGTGTTTCAAACAATTGCAAAGAGTTTACTAAATGGCAGTATTTATTAAAAATACTCGTCTGGTAAAATTATACCGTAAGAGTTTTATGTGCACTATTTTCTAATTCCTCACAAAATCCATCAGTGTTTGGCCTCAACGTGCATATCAAATGCTAAGGCTCAGAAGGTTAACTCATCTGTGCCTGGCAATATGTAGCAGAATCCAGATTTAAAGCCTGATCTATCTGTTAACAAAGCCAATGTTCTTAACCATTACAGGTGTGCTGCCGAAGCCTTTTAAAATGTTAGATATGACTCATACACAATGAAATGCACAGATTTGAACTGCTGTGTTTAATGAATTTTTCCACCAAGCATCAGACACTCAAAACAAGATAAATAACATTTTCTTCATCAAGACAGTCTCCATGTGCCTCTTTCCAGTTGAGTTTTCTACCTTCAAATGCAAATATTTTCTGGTTTCTCTTACTGTATATTCATTTTTCTGTTTCTTGAATTTCATAAAATAAAATCAGTGTGATACACAGTACATTTTGTCTCCAGGTTTCTTTATTCAACATTTTTTGAGATATAAGCATGTTGCATGGGTTCCAAGTCTTATTTTTTAATGATAAAAATTATTCCACTCTATTTATAACTCTACAATTTATCTATTATTTGATGACATTTGGATTCTTTAAAAATTGGTGCTATTATGAAAAACAACTACTTTGAAATTTCTTTTACAAGTCTTTTCATCAACATATGCTTTCATTTATCTAGGGTAAATGCATAAGGTTTGAATGACTGGGTTATAGTTTAGATGGGTGTTCCTTAGAAACTGCAACCATTCTCCATAGCTGTGTTAGACCATTGTCCACTGTGCCAGAATATGTAGAATTCCAGGTACTCACCAACATCGAAAAATTGTGTAGAATCAATCTTTTTGGTTTTAGCCATTCTAGTTGACATAACATTATCATTGTACAATCTTCCACACCAATTAGTATGAGAAGACTAGTTATTCCAATATTGCCAATACTTATATAATTGCTAATATTGATCTAATCAATTATTTTTATTTTAGGTGTTCTAAAAGATGAGAAATGGTATATTATTTTGGGGTTTTAAAAATTTTTTTTCTATTTAATTAACAGGATATTTTATGAATGTGTAGATTAAGAGAAAAATTGAGGGGAAATCACAAAGACTTCCCATCCAGGTCCTCATCTTTCCTCATCTACCTCCCATACAGGATTCCCTATTATTAACATCTTGCATTAGTGTGACACATTTGTTATTAGTGATAAACCTACATTGACAGATGGTTGTCACTGAAAGCCCATGGTTTACACCGGGATTCCTCTTGGTTTTGCACATTTTACGGGTTATGATATTCTGTGCTCACCGCGCTAGTACTATATAGAACATTTTCACTGTGCTGAACAGTCCTCTGTGCTCCGCCTGTTCACTCTCCTCCTCCCAACCCTTCTCAAGAACTGAACTGTTTCCTGTCTCCATAGTTTTGCCTTTTCCTGAATGTGACCTACTTTAGTGCCATGTTATCTGAGTTCTCACTTCCCATGGTTAAAGTTACTCATGCTGAAAATATTAAATGGGAAATTCTAGAAACAAACAGTTCAGAAGTTCAAGAATGTGTGTTATGCTGTGTGACACCATGAAATCTCATGCCATTCTGCTCCTTTCTGCCCAGGATATGAATCATCCCTTTGAACAGCATATCCATGCTATATGTGCTGTTAGCCACTTGGTAACCACCTTGGCTATCAGATTGTCTCGGAATTGCAGTGCTGTCTCCAAATAACCTTTATTTTCCTTATAACAACTTCCAAACACAGGTGTGGTGGTACTGGAAATTTTAGTACTGTAAGATGTCATGATTTTCCTATTTTGTTTTTAAATGTTGTTAATTTCTTACTGTGCCTAATAGAGGAAAAACCAGAATATCTAACCATGGTTTCAGGCATCCACTGGGAGTTGTAAAAAATATCTACCATGGGTAATGAGGCCTTTTCTGATTTGAATAATAAAGTATGTATTCCTTCCAAATTGGCTTCTTTCACTTAGTAATAGGTGCTTCTTATAAATATTATTTATTTATTTGAAAGTTATCGTTATAGAGAGAGAGAAAGAGAGGTCTTCCATCCACTGGTTCACTCCCCAATTGGCCACAACGGCATGGGCTGGGCCGATCCAAAGCTAGAAGCTGGGAGCTTCTTCTGGATCTCCCATGTGGGTGCAGGGGCCCAAAGACTTAGGCCATCTTCTACTGCTTTCCCAGGCCATAGCAGAGAGCTGGAATGGAAGTGGAGCAGCCAGGTCTCAAACTGGCGCCCATGTGGGATGCCAGCAGTGCAGGCTGCAGCTTTTACCCGCTATGCCACAGCACCGGCCTCTATGTCATTTAATGGCTTAATAGCTCATTTTTCAGTGCTGAATAATATTCTGTTGTCTGGATGAACCACATTTTATTTTTCCATTCAGCTACCAAAGGATATCTTTGTTGCTTCCAAGTGTTGATAACTAAGGATAAAACTGTTATACACATTTATACAAAGATTTTTTTTTTTTTGTGGAAAAGTGTTTTCAAATCACTTGTCTAAATCTGATGGCAGACAATTGTAATCATATGGTAGGAAAATATTCAGTTTTGTAAGAAACTGACAAAACTGTCTTTCAAAATGGCTGTGCTGTTTTGCATTCTCACTGGCAATGAATGAGAGTTCCTCTTGCTGTGTATGCTTGTCAGAATTTAGTGTATCTTTTTATTAATTTTATCAGAAATAACATTATACAAATTCTTTGTTTCCTCATTTGCCAATTAAGATTAATTCTACTTTTATGAGTTTTTCCACTGCATCTGAATTGTCAAGTTTATTAACTAAAAATTATCAGTCTCTCTTTATTAACAGTTCACATTTATTAATTGTTAAATAAACTAAATTTATCAATTTTCCTTTATTAGTGAGAGGATAACAAAATCTCCTTCATTATTCTTTGAATGTCTGCATAACATGTAGAGTTGTTCCCTTTCAGTCCTGATGAGTGATTTTTCCCCCTCACTTTCCTTTGTTTCATTTTTAAAGTAGTAATTCTAGGGATTGCCAGTTTTTTCCTTTATTCTTTTTAAAGAATCAAATATTGACCTGTGTAATTTTTCTCTAGTATTTATCTGGTTCTTATTTCAACTATCTCACCTCTTATTTCTCTTCATTTTTTTGTTAACTTTGAATTCAATTTATTCTCTGTTTTTGTATTCTTGATGTGCAGTATTAAGTAATTTATTTTAAATATGTCTGTTTTTCTAGTATATAAAACTATAAATTTTTCTTTAAGCTCTACTATTACATAATCTGATACATTTTAGTTTGTTAAATTTTTATTATTTATTTCAGAATGTTTTATAAATTTCTTCACGCTTTCTCCTCTGACTCATGAATTATTTTTAATTTTTTAACTATAAAACATTTGGATATTCTACACAAATTTTAGTAGTATTAATCACTAATTTAATTCCATTATGATCAAAGATTTGCTCAATATGACCTGAGTCATTTAAATATGTTAAATCTTGGTCTAATGCTCAGCATTGGTTCTATTTGGAAAATCATTATATGCAAGCTTGAAAAGATAATGTATTCTATTTTTGTGAGATATTGTTTTATAATTGTCACTTGTGCCTAAATGGTTGAACATATTGTTATGTTATCCTTCAGGAGTTTTAATGTGATTATTTTATTTGTTCTTCAGAAAAAAATGTTAAAATCTATAAATACAGTTGTGGATTTGTCTATTTCTTCTCATAGTTTGGGTATTTAACTTAATATATTATTGACTCTTTTATAAGATTGTACATATTTTGTGTATGGCTATGTTTTTTAATGATATAACCTTAATTTTGATGAAATGTCCTCCTTAGGTTTGTTAATACTCCTTGTTTCAAAATCTATTCTATCTGCTAATAACAGAACCACACCAGCTTTCTTAAGCTTGGTGATTATATACTCTGTTTGCTTGCATCCTTGTAATATTCAAACTGCCCAAATCATTTACACATATAGGTGTTTTTTCATTATCATAGTGATTATAATTTTGGCTTCATAATGTTACATTAGTGATGCACTTTCTGTAGAAACTGCACTTTGAATTAGAATCATTTTCCAGTTTTTAACGAGCTGTACGATATTCTCTTGTAACGCTGGGCAGCAGCAGCAGCAGCCTCAGCTTTCAGTCAGCCCCACGGTCACAGGGGAAATAACGGACACCATACAGTTTCTCTGTTGGCATCATTCTTGGATGCTGCTCTACAGTATAGAAATGTATTGGTGGAGTTGTAGATACCATGCTTTGTTTTTTGCATCTCATGTCTACAAAACACCGACTTGTGTGTGTACATGCTATATTCAACACTTAATTATAAACGGGCTTACTTCAGATGATTTTGCCCAACTGTAGGCTTTGTTTATTTTTTTAAATATTTATTTATTTTATTTGAAAGTCAGAGTTACACAGAGAGAGAAGGAAAGGGAGAGAGAGAGAGAGAGAGAGAGAGAGATGCCGGGACTGCAGGTGAGGTTTACCCACTAAGCTGCAGCGCCGACCCCTATAGGCTTTGTCAAGTGTTATTAGCACATTTAAGGTAGGCTAGGCTGGGATATGATGTTCAGTAGGTTAGACATATATAAAATACATTTTCAATTTATTGTATTTTCACTTTTCATGTGTTTATCAGGTTGTAATTCCATCATAAGAGGAGGATCATTTATACACAAACACACACATACACTCACCTACAAGAGAGAGGAGAGAAACAGTGTCAGAGACATATTTACTATAAGGAAATATTTTGTGTGGTTATGGAGGATACGAAGGGCATGTTGAAAACTGGAAACCCAAGACAGCCCAGAGTTTAGTTCTATTATGAGTCAAAAGACCTAAAATATCTGAAACTCGGATGGTAGATTTCCAGGTTAAAGGGTGGTAAGCTCAAGACACAATAAGAGCTGATTGTTCAGTTCAAGTCCAAAGGCAGGGAAGCAGCTGAAGTCTCAGAGATCAATAGGCAGAAGGGATTCTCTCTAACTGGAAGGAAGGTTGCCCTTTTAATTCTAAATAGGATGGAAATGCCTTCCCCTGGGTGAATGAGGTCTACCACCTTTATTGAGGGAAATCTAGGTTACAGTCTATCAACTTTTTTTTTTTTAGGAATTCATATTTTTAAAATTGTATTTAAAGAATACAGACTTCATGTATTTCCTATATACAAATTTAGGAAGATAGTGAATCTTTTCATCCTTTCCTTGCTCCCTTTTTAGAGAGATCTGTTTTCAGCTAACTTCATACTCAAAAGGTTAATCCTACACTAAGTTAAGAGTAAACAAATAGTATGAAGAGTTAAAAAAAAACACTGTTCCTTAATATTTGAGTCAAGGACTGTTCAGAATCATCACATCTCTAAGTATCAATTTCATGTCTATAGATTACCTTTTAGTTATTCTATTCATTATCAGAGATCAGTCAGTGAGAACATATGGTATTTGTCTTTTTGGGACTGGCTTATTTCACTAAATATAATGATTTCCAGTTGCATCTGCCTTGCTGCTGGGAATGTAAACTGGTGCAGGCACTGTGGAAAATAGTGTGGGAACACCTCAGAAATCTCAATATAGAGCTGCCATACGACCCAGTCAATCCACTCCTGGGAATTTACCCAAACTTAAAGAAATCGGCATGTGAAAGAGTGATTTGTTCATGCATGTTTATTGCAACTCAGTTTACAATATCTAATATACTGGATCAACTCAGAAGTCTATCTGCTGAAGATTGGATAAAGAAATTATGGAATATATACACTATGGAATACTACACAGAGATAAAAAGCAAAATAAATCAGTCTACTCATTTAAATGTTGCTCTCATAAAAAACATATTCACAGGATAACTTAGAATTACATATGACTAAGTATCTGGGCATTCGTGGCCCAGTCAAATTCATACAAAAGGGGTCGGTATTGTGGCAAAATGGGTTAAGCTGCTGACTACAATGTCGGCATACCATACAGGTATCAGTTTGAGTCCTGGCTGCTCTGCTTCCAAACAAGCTCCCTGCTAATGCAGAGGATGGCCCAAGTCCTCTGGACCCTGTATCCACGTGGACCTGGAAGAAGACCCTGACTCCTGGCTTCCATCTGACACAGCCCTGGCTTCTGTGACCATTTGGGAAGTGAATCAACAGATGGAAAATCTCTCTCTCTCCTCTTTCTCTCTCTCACTCTTTCTGTATTTCTACCTTTCAAATGAATAAAATAAATCTTTCAGAATTTTTTTCCAATAAAATTATCACACTCAGGTTGTTGTTTTTTAATCCATTCTAGTGATTGTGGCCTTTTCAATAGGTAGTTGATTAATATTTACTGTAATTACTGATAGTGTGGGGTGTACATGGGATATATTGTGTTTTCCTTGTTTTTGGTATATTGTCATTTTTGAAATTTAGGATTAATCAATTATTTTATATTACAATATATTGCCTGTGTTGGCTTTTGATGTACCTTTGTTTTCTAATAGCTCTACATGCATTTTTAGCACGCATATTTAATTAGGTACTGCCTACTAGCCACTTTATGAATAAGAACTTGGCAACTGTACAATTTCATTTAAACTCCTTACAAAATTCATACAAAAGGGGTCATACATGCATACATATGTGAATATATATGTATTTAAACACTTCCTAGCTCAATTCAGCCCTTCCTACATATATAGACTTACAGCGAGTTATAATTCCATTCAGCCTGAAAGTCTTTCTTTAGCATTCTCATAGTACAGATCTGCAAGACACAGAGCTCAGCTTTTGTGTATCTGACCATGACTTTATTTCACCTTCATTTTTGAAAGATAATTTGCTATATATTGAATAAGAAACATTTTTATTTTCTTTTCAGAGCTTGAAATATATTATTCAGCTGTCTTCTGGCAATAAGACATTCTTCTTACTGTTGTCCCACTGTAGATAATTCTGTTTTCTACTCAGCTACTTTTAAGATTTTTTCTTTATCTCTGTTTTTTAGCAATTTGCTGATAATAAAGCATTGTGTGGGATTCTTTGTATTTATCCTGATTGTGATTCACTGAGCTTATTGCATATGGAGGTTAATACATTTCACCACCTTTACTAAATTTTTGGCCATTATCTCTTCAAATAATTCACCGGTCTCAATCTCTTTCCTATTATCCTGTGTCTCTACTTGCACATACTGATATGCTATGCATATATTTTTTAAAATTGACTCATGGATTTTTGAATGTTCTTTAACCCTGCCCCTGTTTTTCTCTTGTTGTGTTTCAGTTTAGATAATTTTCACTGATCTACCTCATGTTCACTGACCCTTTGTTCTGCTGTCTCCAGCAAGCTATTAGGCCCATTTAATGAATTATTCATTTTGATATTGTATTTTTCCATTATTACATTTCCATGTCTTCATTTGGTAACTTCATTTTTGTTGAAATTACTCATTTTTAGTGTATCTTATTCACCCCTTCCACCATATATATAAGCATGTTGATTATAGTTATGTTAAGTTTTTCCTTATTCAAACATGTAGATTATGTCTAAGTCTTCTTTTGGTAGTTTTTTCTTTGCTTGTACGTGGGTAAAATGTTTCTGCTTCTTTTATGTTTGCCATATTAAAATTGTAGGGGAAGTAATGATTGTAAAAATATAGAGACAGAAGTAATGACATTTACTACCATAAAAAGGAGCATTTCTTCTGTCAGATTACTAATATGAGACTCAATCCACAATGTGGTTCTGTAGATCTAGAATTTTTTACGACTATACTGAGATTCAGCTAGACGATGATGGCTCCATATATTTTTGAGAGTGTGTGCTCTTTTAAACAGAGCTTCAAATCCAAGACCAAAGGACTTTATCTTGCTATACATTAGACCCAGTAGTTTGGTTTATAAATCGGGAAAATCTTCCTGCCTGCTTCCTCTCTTCTTTCCCTTGTCTTCCTTCTCTCATTTCTCTGCCAGGTTTTGGTTCAATTGAGCGTGTTCTTTACTCTCCTTCTCTGACCCTGGATCTACAAGTCTCAGGGGAAGGCTCTTCTTCCTAACTCCCTGCCTCTAGTCTTTGTCAAACAGCTGCAGCTCGCTCTGCGAAGCTGCTGTGAACCTTAGGGGGTATTGCTGACGGTTTTCTTTTTCCCTGCAGTCCCCGCAGGCTGCTGCCTTGCACTCACAAAGGATCTGTCTTACGCTCTACGGGATCTTTCTCAGCTCTTCTGTCCCACACCAGACTTTCCCTGACCATCACCAGACTCAGGGAAGAGTCCATAAGTGTTCATCTTCCTAGCTCTGTTCTCACTCGTTGATGTGCTATCCCATGCAGTTAGGTCCCAAAGGAGAGACGTGACAGGTGGATTTAGACTTCTTCAAACTTTTCAGAATTCTAATGTGTCCCACAAGATACATACAGTAAATAAAGGTCCATAATTCGCCTGGTTTCTCACCATAGCTATCTATGGAAACCTTTCCCCATGTTCATATTATCACCAGAAATAAATAAAGCAATAGGAAGCATTGCTCCTAAGGAGGACTTCTCATTTCTGAAATTTAATAAATTTGTGTTTCTCTGTGTCTTCAGTTGTTTGAGGTGTTTTATAGTTCATCAATATTGCTCTAATGATTAAGACGAAACTTTTTGCTTCCAAAACAGACGTACAAGTCTTTTCAAAATCTTTTAGCCAAAAGATAGAAGATTCATCATTGTGTGAAAGACCTGGAGATACCACTATAATGGCAATGATTGACCCTTATGTCTTTGAAATATCAGGATGTGAAAGAAAAAATATCTCCTATGTATACCTTCCACTTCAAAATATAACAGGACCAAAGATAACTGTACCAGTGCCCTGATCAAGAGACATGAGGAATTCATGTTTATTTTAGTTTACATGACATTTTGAATAACTTTACTATACTCACTATAAAGCAGGAAAATATGTATCTGTGTTGAGTGTGAAACACTCAGCATAGCACAGGAGGGGGAATATGTGACAAATATCACTGCTGTTACTGCCAATATGAGAGAGCACTAAGCACATTCAGGACATGACTGTAATGTGGAGAGGGAGAGATTAAATATATAACAG
The DNA here is from genome assembly GCF_051225735.1 of Oryctolagus cuniculus. Taxonomy (NCBI): domain Eukaryota; kingdom Metazoa; phylum Chordata; class Mammalia; order Lagomorpha; family Leporidae; genus Oryctolagus; species Oryctolagus cuniculus. The sequence continues at coordinate 13,449,580 of NC_142878.1, forward strand.
GGTGAGCTGACGGGAAACTGCTATCATACAAGAGTTGGGATGTGGTAGTTGCAGAATCAATTTTATCTTCAGAAAGAGGCAAAAATGCATAATGGATGGGTATAGATGTCCAAGTTGAACAACAAAAGGACCAAGTCTTGAGGGAGTTTCAATCTAGATTTATTTATGAATTAGGAGAGGGTGAGCTTGGGAACACTGAAGGTAGGCTATAGCATGTTATTGTTGGGAAAAGAGAGGGGGTTGAGTATGGGCAAGCAAAAAATCCCCAAGTTGGAAGACCACAATTGTGCAGAAATTTTGATCACCACAGGTGCATGCAAAGAAAGAAAACCTTGAATCTTCGGAGTTTGCAACCAGATAGAGCTAGAAGGAGAAATGTTGTATGGGGAATAGTGCCATTTCATCTCATAGTTCTTCCTTTATATGCCTAACCTCACTAGCTCACGCGGAGAGCATTTGATCATTGATCTCCCTGCTCCTTAGCCATCCATGAAATAGACATGATCCCTAAAGCATGTTCTTCATTACCTACTCTCCACTGCATTGCTAAGTACAACCTTGGGCTTAGCTATGTGTTGAAAAGTTCTCTGTTTTTTTTTTTTTTTGTCCTCGTATTATTTGATTCTGTGATGATCTTTTCCTAAAATTTAAATTTCTGTTCCAGGAGTTTTTGCAGAAGCATGCATTTTATGGGAAGGGAGAAATGGAATCAGTCACAAGGTGGCAGAAGAGTTCAGCCACACCCTACAGGAACAGGCTTGAGAGGCCTCAATTTCTTTTTGAACCAGTGGGGAGATTTTGGGGGTTGAGGTTCCACTCTTTTTCTGGGACTGCTGAAATAAGTATAGCAGAGTTGAAATCAGCTCTACTAAGCGTCCTCAAGGTTAGAATGGGATGAATTCCCAGCAAGGGTGTCTTTAGGAATGTATCTTGCAAATATACCCAACAGCATTTTCCTGCTGAAAGGTGGACTGGACAAAATGATGTCAACTGCACATTAGGTTCTACTTTGGAAAGTTAATACTGCATTCCTTAATTAAAACAAACAAATAATGATGATAAAACAAGGGGTAGTATGATGGTAGGTTTGTAAAGAGAATTTCTGAATGAGTCATGTAAGCTGGGCAGTAGGGCACAACCCTGACCAGTTCTCCACTATATTTGGTCTCCTTCACCATATTCTTATCATGGGCCTCCTCGTTGACCTTGTATCCAGCTCCAGGACTGGACAATTGCAGGAGCAATGCCTCTGTCCCAGATGCTCTTCTCTTTCACTAAGGCATTCCCAGGCTCATTCCTCACTCCTTCAGGTCTCTTCCCAAGGGTTATCTCCTCAGGAAGCCCTCCTCTGACAACCAACTGTTAATCTTAATCCCTTCTTCTAACTCAGGGCTTGTTACCTGAAATTTTCTTATACTTTTGCATTGTTAATATCAGTCTTCCCCAATTATGACTTCCTGAACCATGTCCCCCAGACAGGGAATTTACATCCTTCATTCAGTGTGTTGGCCCACCTTCCTAAGAACAAGGACTGTTGTGTTAATGTCTGCTCAGTCAATATGAATGAGTGAATGAATAAAAACACACATCAAAAATATTACACATTAAAATGCTGAGAGTGTCTATTTCCATCTGTTGGGACTGAATTCTCTTAAACTTTCAGAATTTTATTTTATACAATTTTTAAAAATTCTAAGTAGATTCTAGGATCAGACCACTTCTGGTGAAATTCCCAGTGAAGTCATTAACAAGCTTTGTGTTCAAGGGTGTTTGAGCTAATATCCAGATGCCTCAGTTTCTCCATCTGCAACTACAGTTAATTATAACACATACCCTTAGCTTATTGAAATTATTGCATATGTGCCTTGTAATTGTTGCCATAATTACTAACATCAACGTTACTATTCAATCATATCTTTTGGACTTCTATGATTTAAAGATTTATAGAAGTACCATCCTTTAGCATTTTGGCCTCCTACTCATCTTCTGTAAAACATTAGATATTAGTTTTCCTGCATCATCAGGCACATTGTATATACAAAATGACAGATGTCACACATTTCTTAAAAATGATTATTTAAAAATTATTATTTCTGGCAGTCCTATTATCATTCACTTATTGCAACTTTTTCTTTTTAAATAATTTTAACTTCACATGGAAGTTGCAAAAACAGTAGAGAAAATTTCAGTGCCTTTTGCACTCAGCTTCCCCTATGATACCCACTTATCTAAAGATAACAGTAATTAAAACTAGGAAGTTAACATTGATACAATACTAAAACAAAAAACCTTATTAAGCATTCATCAGTGTTGAAATGCACACATTATTTGAGGTGGTGTATAGCTCTATTAAATTTTATTATGTGTGTGGATTTGCATGACTATCAATAAAATTGTGATACAGGATCAGTCTATCAACACCAAGAAATTCTTTTTTATTTTGCCATCAGAGTCACACCTTCCCACTAGCCCTGACAACCATTTATCTGTCATCCATAACTACAATTTAACCTTTTCCAAAATGCTATAAAATTGATATTATATATCATGTGACCTTCTGAAGTATTCTTTTTTTTTGCACTCAATATAATGCTCATCAGATCCACACAAATTGCATAATAATTCTTGGTTTATTTTCATTGCTGAGTAATATTCTATGTACAAGGGTACTTCAAAAAGTTCATGAAAAATGGGATTAAGAGATAAGTTTTATTGTGGTACAAAGTATCTTTAAAAGATTGATTTATTTCTTTGAAAGATAGAGTCACAAAGAGGGAGCAAGAGAGGTAGAGAGAGGATGAGGATGAGGAGACACAGACAGAGAGACAGAGAGAAAAACAGAGAGATCATCCACCCACTGGTTAGAATGGAAGCAACAGCAAGGCCTGGGCCAGGCAGAAGCCAGGAGCCCAGAACTCCATATGGGTCTCCCACATGAGTAGCAGGACCCCAATTGCTTGGGCCCAACTTCTGCTGCTTTCCCAGACATAATAGTAGGGAGCGGGATCAGAAGTGGAGCATTTGAACTGGTACGTACATGGGAAGTTGGCATTGCAGGCAGTGGCTTAACCTGCTTCAACATGTCAGCCTCTTGTGCAAAATATTTTGAAATCCATGTATATGAGGGAGTCTTCTCAGAGCTCATGAAAATACATGCTAAGAAAAAATATACACAGATTCCAAAACATTTCACCAAAATCAATATTTTCTAATTGTGTTTTTTTTTTCCATGAACGTTCTGTAGTACCTGTATGAACCACAGTTTGATTTTCTAGGATACATACATAATACATGAGTTTCCAATTGTGTGCTATTGCAAAATAATGCTTCTATACATTTTAGTGTACATATTTTGATATTGTATGTGTATTTATTGCTGTAAATATCCAAGGGTTGGGTTTATTGGTTCATGTGGTGCTATGGTTTGGATATTTCCTCCAAAAGTCATGTTGGTTGCAAGGATGAATTTGGACTGATTTTTCTGTTTTGTGTATGCTTGTTTTTTTTTTTTTCACTATGTTATGATGCAGCACAAAGGCCATTGCTAGAAGCCAGTGCCATGTATTTGGACTTCCCGTCCTCTGGAACCATGAATCAAATAGACTTCGATTCATAGTTTACCCAGTCTCTGGCATCTTACAGAAGCAGAAAATGGCCTAAGATATATGATAAGTGTATGGATAGTTTTATAAGAAACGACTGACCCATTTTGAAGAGTATCTTTATGATTTCTTATTTCCACCTCTCCACATCGTCTCCTGAGTATTGACAGTGTGTTTACTTTTTGCTGCTCTAATATGTGTGTAGTTTCTCATTGTGCTATTCATGTATATTCTTTTAATAGTCTTGACCACTTTTTCATGTGCTTATTTACTATCCATCTCTCACAATTAGCTAAATGTCTATTCCAACTTATGAACATTTTCTAATTAGATTATTTTTCTCCTTAATGTTAAGCTGAGTATTGTTGATTTATTCTGGATGCATGCCACTTTTTAAAAAAATATTATTTACGAGTATTTTCTCCTGATATGTGGATTGTGTGTTTTTTCTCTAACAATGTCTTTCAGAGAATAATAGATTTCAGTCTTAAAAAACTAGAAATAGGTTTTCCATAGGATCCAGCAATCCTACTATTAGTTATGTACCAAAAGACATGAACACATTGTATCAAAGAGAATCTGCACCACAATCTTATTGTGAACTGTTATAGTAGACAAACTATAGCAACCAAAATGTCCATCATACGATGAATGGATAAATAAAGTGACATATACATACAAATGGGATATTATTTAGCTATTAAAAGAATAAAATTCTATCATTTGAATCAAAATGGTTGCAACTGGAGGACATCATGTTGAACTGAACACAGAGATATAAATATCACATGACCTCCTTTATATGTGGGGGCTAAAATTAAAAACAACAATAAAACAAATAAAAAAAGAAATACTTGTGTGTATCAGTATTACTAAAGACATACTTTTGTCAAGTTTTGTTTTATATCATTGTCAAGTTGTTAAAATAATATACTACTAAAATGTTAATGATCTGTGATTATTTTAAAATTTACTGCATATAAACAAAACTGACATCTCTTCATTTGATTATTATTAAGTGCCTTTGACTACATCCCTGCTATATTCTTTTTAATTTTTACTTGTAGAACTCTTTATTTAGTGGAGCATTAAGCCTTTGACTATAAAGTAAAATAAAAATATATTAACTCAAGAACAAAGTAAAGCCCCATGTTGATAGCTAAGAGCACAACTAATGATAATAAAGACATAATTTCACACCTCTCCAGTGGGTTGCCCCAGGTAAAAAAAGAATCTTCAAGAGGTCCCATTAATCAATTCTTTCTTTTTACAATGTTTGTTTGTTTGTTTGTTTGTTTTGACAGGTAGTGATACAGAGAGGGAGGGGAGGGTGAGGGAGGATATAGAGAGGGACAGATAGAGAGAGTGAGCCCATATATTAGTTCACTCCCTAAATGTTCTGCTATGGCTGGGATTGGGCCAGGACCAACACTTAGAACTGGGAAGTCAATCCAAGCTTCCTACATGGGTCGCAAACAATGCATTACTTGAGCCATACTGCTGCATTCTATGATCTGCATTAGAAGGAAGCTGGAGGCAGGTACTGAACTTAGGCACTCTGGGGACAAAGGTGCCTTAACCACCATGTAAAATGTCCGCTCCATCAGTTCTTTGTCAATCATGTTTTTGGTAACCTAAGATTTCCTTCATCAAACATGAGGTTGTTATGATTCCCCGCTATGTTTTTCTTTAACAGTTTTAGAGTTTTATACTTTATATTTAGGTTTATAATCCTTTTTAATTTAATTTTTATGTAAGTGTACATTGATGATTTACAGATTGATTGCTTGATTGTTTGCTTGGTTTTTTATAGGGTTGTCAGATTGTCCAATAGCATTTGTGAAAAGATGATCATTCTATTGAATTTCCTTATCAGTTTTGTCAGAAATAAATTGGCCTTGTATGGGTTTATTTCTGAGTTTTCTAATCTGCACCAATGATCAATGTGTCTATCCCTCTACCAAATGCTACACTGTTTTGATTACTGAGTTTTCTGGTACATATCAAGACTGTGTAAAGTCATTTCCCAAAATCTTGTTACCTTTTACAAATTTTATCCTGTTCTAGTTTCATTGCTTTTATTATTTTTTTAAAGATTTATTTTATTTATTTGAAAGACACAGTTACAGAGAGGGGCAGAGACAGAGAGAGAGGTCTTCCATCTACTGTTTCACTCCCCAGATGGCTGCAACAGCCGGAGCTGTGCCAATCCAAAGCCAGGAGTCAGGAGCTTCTTCCAGTTCTCCTACATGGGTGCAGCTTCTTCCAGTTCTCCCATTGGGCCATCTTCTACTGCTTTCCCAGGCCAAAGCAGAGAGCTGGATCAGAAGAGTAGCATCCAGGACTAGAACTGACGCCAATATGGCATGCCGGCACGTTAGGCCAGGGCTTTAACCTGCTGTGCCACAGCACCAGCCCCTCCATTGCTCTTCAATATAAATATTAGTACCAGATTGTCTATATTTAAGTTTATGAACTTTTCAGATAGCCAACTTTTCTAAGGTAATGAACTTTTCTAGAAAACGTCATATCAGACAAAATGAACCATAATAATGTAATATATAATGAATATATACATATATTGTTACTTTAATACATTAAAAAGGGTTTACTTGAAATTATATATTATCTTGTATTATTTACTTTTATGTTATATAAATTATATAGTTTAAAACAAGAATACAACTTAGTTAACAAGGGTGATTAGTAATAATTAACAGTAGGGCTAATGGATGAGTAACTCACTTGAGAAATTATAACAATATTTTACAATGTTTCTTGATAATACAAGTTATTTTTAATTCTTGTTTGCAAATTTATTTTCCCCCATCTTCTCTTTTGTAAAATACATGAGTGTACGGTTTTTAGAAGAATGAAGACTTTAAAAAGAACTATAGACTATTCAAATATTTAATTTAAAAATAGGAATGCCCTGATTATTTTTGTCCATGATACAGTGGGATATGTTTTCACTTCATTTATTTTTTCTGATAATTTTTCTCTTTAATACCCACAGTTTTAATGAGATCTTTATTTTATTTTAGACGAGATAAAGCTGAGTGCAAGCATGCAATTTACCTTGATGTGTAGCTCTGTTCTCATTATGTCCACATTAAACCAAACTTGAGTGTAAGTCCAATGTACTGACAGCAAGCTAAATGTGTTCTCATTAAGAGCCTTGGCACATGGAATACTTAGGATTCTACTTGTCAGCAACAGCAGATTTTTGGATTTGTAAGAATTAGTATTCAGCTTTCCAAAAATGCCAAGGTGCATGGTATCTACAGGCTTGTTTTGTTATACTGTCCTTTGCATCTATAAATTCATCATCTATGCTACGGACTTCTAAAATTTATGTGATTTCTAAATACTTGAAACTTATTTGGACATAATTATGAGGTATCCTTTCTCATTGAAAATGGTTTCAAGGGACAGGGTTAATTTGATTACGAAATTGAATTTAGGGGCCAAATAAGGTACAGTTTCAAACAGAAATTGACAAAGTTTAGTTTAACTTGGTTGTATTTTTAAAATAGTCTTATTTTCCTAAAATATAAGAGGATTTTTAATATTTTTGTTTTGTTTTTGCTATAGTCATTTTGTTGCTACCAAAACAAAACATGAAGTAATTAAAATGCATTCAATGCTTTTTCTAGGTTCTTTGTTGCTTTTTCAAAGATCAACACTTTGGGAGAAAATATATAAATATATGTTTTATCATTCACTTTTCATTTTTATCTTCAATCTATTTACAAATTAGATAAAGGCATTCTTTACTCATAACTTTGAAATTGTGCTTGTTTTATGGTAAACCAGTATTTTGATATATTCTCCATGGCTGGCAATGATGACAACCAACTTTAAGGTACATGTCTAAGATGCTATATCCTTCCATTTCTGTAAAACCAACTATATCACTTGTGTTTATGCATGTTTTCAGAAAATTTGAAACTGATTAAAAACTTTAATTATGAGAGCCTCAAAATCCCAGGCACACAACGTTCCATTTTCAATGTGGGATGTAAAGTGTGTGCAAGACATCTAGCAGGTAATATCTTCTCATTTCCTTTGATAAGAGGTTCATAGACTGAATGGAATTTACCAAATTTATGTTTGTGCTGACTGCCAAATATGCATATGGATGAGCAAAGTCTAGTTAGGGCTTGAATGAGACATACATAATGTTTTGTTTTACATTTTCTGTGGTTTAATTAAAATTTTCATAGAAGCCAAGAAGACAATCTGAAACTCAATTTTTCAAATCTAAAAGCCTAAGGGGGGTATATGTTTTGTTGTTGTTGCCATGGTTTGACACATTTCTTGATAAAGTGTATAAAACATAAACGATGGTAGCACTGGGCATAATCATCTCTACAATGAAGAGAACCAATGCATCTGTTATCAACATTTCCCATTTTATTTGGCCATAGGACATTTTATTGCAACTCATAAGTCAGGGAATTTAACTTTGCTCAGTTTCAGAGAGCAATCAAGAAAATGATAAGATGATGCATGCTTGTTTCTCTGATGTACTGGTTGCTAATTCAGTGACTGCTGTTTTCAACAGAGTGTTAGTGTCTGTTTAGGATACAAAAGAGAACTTTTAAATCCATTGAGTAGCTGGCTCTTTGCATCTGTCTGTTACACATCCATGTGTTAAACTGTGGATCCAAGACATTTGAGAAAAATATTGCATCTTTAATAAATGTGTACTTTTTTGTTTCATTAATTACTAAATAATGCAGTGTAACACCTATTTACATAGCATTTGCATTGTATTATATGTTACAAGTAACCAAGAGAATTTTAAACTATACTAGAAGATATTTGAGAAGCAGACAGATACACACATACACAGAGACACACAGAGAGAGAGAGCGCGCTCCTACACATCACTTCACTCCTATATACCAGTTCACGCCCCAAATGCCCATGATGGCCTTCAGACTGGGAAAAGGCTGAAGCTAGCAGCCAGAAACAAAATCCAGGTTTCCCACAAGTGTGGAAGGAATCGAACTACTTGAGCTATCACCCCTGACTCCCAGGATCTGCTTTGGCAGGAAGCTGTCAAGCACCAGATACAGGAATGGAACCTCGGCACTCTGATATAGGACACATGTGTCTTAATCCCTAGGCTAAACATCCACTCTCTACTATGCATTTTATATAAAGGATTGAGCATCTGAATATTTTGCCATCTGAGTATGGTCCTTAAACCAATTGCTCATGCTTATTGAGGGATGAATATACTCTCATCTTAGCCCTACATTGTGAGATTTAATATATACACAGAGAGAACAACGTGAAGACACAGGGAGCAGGTGGCCATCTACAAGTCAAGAAGATAGGTCTGAAGCAGGTCCTGTCCCTCTGGTCCTCAAAATGTCTGTTCACATTTTAATCCAGGGCTTCCAATCTGCAGAATTATAAAGAAATATTTCTATTTTTAAGCTACACACTCTTTGGTACAGTGTTAAATAGTTCTGGTGAAGTCATACAGACTGTATTGCCTATTCCATCATGCTCAATCCCAAAGTATTTTATGTATATGGCCCAGTATGTCCCGACTTGTTTATTTACTGTTCTAATACTATTGTATGTAGGGCTGGCGCCGCGGCTCACTAGGCTAATCCTCTGCCTTGTGGTGCCCGCACACCGGGTTCTAGTCCCGGTCGGGGCGCCGGATTCTGTCCCGGTTGCCCCTCTTCCAGGCCAGCTCTCTGCTGTGGCCAGGGAGTGCAGTGGAGGATGGCCCAAGTCCTTGGGCCCTGCACCCCATGGGAGACCAGGAGAAGTACCTACCTGGCTCCTGCCATTGGATCAGCGCAATGCGCCGGCCGCAGCGCGCCGGCCGCGGCGGCCATTAGAGGGTGAACCAGTGGCAAAGGAAGACCTTTCTCTCTGTCTCTCTCTCTCTCACTGTCCACTCTGCCTGTCAAAAAAAAAAATACTATTGTATGTGGTCTTCATATGCCATTAAAATAATGCAATCATTTAACCTTCTGGGTTAGATTGGCATTGGTATTGTACCTGTTCTTGTTTATACTATCTGAATTCTTAGAAAACATAGTCACAATATTCATAATGTAAAAAATTGATCAAGCACTAAACTAATACAAAACAGAAAAGTTAATCCACATGTAAAGCCAAATGCACACAAACACTCATGATTTCAATATGTTTCTGCACATTTAGCCCCATGAGTTGAAGTGATGAAAATAATAATAGATGCCTCACTACTGTGAACTCCAAATTATGGTTGCCAACATAAGTGGTATAGGGGAAAACAGTGAAAATGACCATGGAGAATAGGTAACATTTGTTACCTTCATTTAACACTAAAATCCAAACTCAGTTTTAGAAAGGAATAAATAAAATGATATAATGATGTGTGCTGTTTGTGTTGTATACTGATGTTAACTACGTTTGGGGGCTACACTATTGGATATATATTTTTTTCCTCGGTACAGTTTAATCAAAGTTAAACATTGGATTTTTCATGTCAGAGAGGATATTCCCAGAAAGTGAGACTTTCAGTGATAAAACCTGGACAATTCTAGAAACTGCAGGAATTCTGATCAAAATTGTATTAACTCAACATATCAACTTGTTCTATTTACTATGCTGAGTGTTTTGATGTATGAACATGATATTCATTTCAATTTATAGGTTTTCTTTGCCTTGTTAGCAGTGCTTTGTATACTTTTCAACATGAGGATCATTTACACATTTTGATAGTTGAATGTGTATTTTTGAGCTATTGTGAATGGTACTGGGTTTTACAATACAGTTTCCAATTGTTATTGCTATTATATAAAATTTATAAGTGATTTTATGTGATATCTTTTGTCCTATGACTTTACTGATCTAACTTAATAATTCTAGGAAGTTGTTGTTAGTTGTGTTCTATGTAGATAATCATGCCATCTGTAAAGGGAGACAGAGATATTTCTTCATTTCAATATGTATGCTGTTTAATTCTTTCTTATTAGTCCTAAGCAGACTTTGGCATTAAGAAAAGAGTGGTAAAGATGGACATTACTTTTATCCAATCTTAGTGGGCAGCATGCTGTCTTTTCTTATTAAACCTTATGTCATGTTATCTGTCACTGGTTGGGTTTTTGTTTTTTTAAATGAACTTTATCAGGTTGAAGATATATCATTCTATACTTCATTTGCTGAGAGATTTTATCATTAATGAGAGCTTAATTTTGTCAAATGCCAATTTTTTTACATCAATGATATGATCATGTTTTTATTCAAAATATTGCCAATATGGCGGAATATGATGGTCGATTTTGATATTGAAAGTCTTTCATCTCCGAAATAAAGAAGAAATGTGATGGAGTATTATTCTTTTTATATACTGGTTGATTAAGTGTTCTAATATCTGCTGGAATCTTCCGTGATTCTCTGGGAAAACTTCTATCTTCTCTTTTCCATTCCCTTAGACACTTCTTTATCTGTCTTACATTTTTATTTTCCCTGCTACTCATTTGAGAAAATAGGTCAATACCAAATTCTTGTCACAGATACAAATAAGCACACGTCAGTCACTTAATCTTTCTTTGCCAACTCTATTGTGCAGGCATTCCTAATTTTAGTTAAGCCTAATAACAATGCTCTGGATTCCACCATTATATCAATGCTAAAAGCACAATATATCTTTTACTTAATTCCCTTTAATTTTTGTCAAATTGGCAATGACTCCACTAAACGCAAGTGTAGCCTTCCTCCAATAGAAGTTTATGATACCTCGACAGTGTTGAACACAGTTGGATACCTTCTCTGTATGAGAATGCTGCTATTTTGATTTCTATGACCCAGTACTCTCTTGGCTTACTTTTCTTTCTCTCTCATCCAACTTCTCAGTTGAATCACTTGGCCAGCTCTTGCTTTAATACCAGACACGGAAACAGTTTCAGTTTCCTAGAATACAATTATGGACATACTTTTTTTTTATTCTTTATATTTTCTCACAGAGTCAATGAATGAGGATCCATCAAAAATTGGAGATAAATGGAGTTAAACAATAAGTCTGTTTAGGTACAAAACACTGACATCCATAAACAGTTTTTACATTAACCATGAACTTTTTGAAATCCATATGAATAGATTTTGAAAAATTTTACCTGAAAATAAAATTTTTAAATCCAGTTTCCATTACTTCTTCTTCTTCTTTTTTTTTTTTTTTTTTTTTTTTTTGACAGGCAGAGTGGACAGTGAGAGAGAGAGAGACAGAGAGAAAGGTCTTCCTTTTCCATTGGTTCACCCTCCAGTGGCCGCCGCAGCTGGCATGCTGTGGCCGGCGCACCGCGCTGATCTGATGGCAGGAGCCAGGTACTTCTCCTGGTCTCCCATGGGGTGCAGGGCCCAAGCACTTGGGCCATCCTCCACTGCACTCCCTGGCCACAGCAGAGAGCTGGTCGAAGAGGGACAACCGGGACAGAATCCGGCGCCCCGACCGGGACTAGAACCCGGTGTGCGGGTGCCGCAAAGCAGCGGATTAGCCTAGTGAGACGCAGCGCCGGCCTTCCATTACTTCTTGAAGTACACTTTTGCTCCCCTGCAGGGCTATGGCTCTTTCTTTTAAGTTAGGCATCTTCATTAATTGCCTATCTCAGATCTTTGTTAGGAAATTTAATAGAATTTCATATGCGAATACTTTACTGTTTTCACTCAAAACCCATTCTTTCCCTCAAATGCTCTATCTTGTCAAATCATGCTTACCGGCTCCGGCACTGTAGCATAGCAGGCAAAGCCTCCACCTGCAGTGCCAGCATCCCATATGGCACTGGGTTTGAGACCCAGCTGCTCCACTTCTTATCCAGCTCTCTGCTATGGCCTGGGAAAGCAGAAGATGGACCAACTCCTTGGGCCCCTGCACCCATGTGGGAGACCCGGAAGAATCTCCTGACCCCTGTCTTCGGACTGGCGCAGCTCCAGCCGTTGCAGTCATCTGGGGAGTGAACCAGAAGATGGAAGACCTCTCCCTCTCTCTGCCTCTCCTTCTCTCTCTGTGTAACTAGGACTTTCTAATAAATAAATAAATCTTTAAAAAAGAATCACGCTTAACATTCACTTTGTGCCTGAAACCTGCATTGGCACACATTTCTTCTTGTCCTTTTCCTAACCATCCTCCTTGCTTCGACCAAGTCCAAAACAGTTAATTATAACTAAAAATTAGACTCTAATACAATTGCCAACATTGCTGGTCTTGCTCTTGGGGGCAATTAATAAATAAAATAAAGGGTTGCTTGAATGTAAGCACTGTGCTACTATATAAGTTGATCTGATAATCAGGACAGCTAAATGACTAATGGACAGGTAGCATATAAATGGGAAGCATTACAAACTCCTTGAGGCCAAGGGTTTTTTTTTGTTGTTGTTTAATTTACGAATATGTACAGTCCCCAGCATTACTTGCCTATATAGTTAAAGTTCAATACATCTCCATTAAATAAATATGTAAACCAGTGAATTTATACATTTAAACAAAGACTGTAAGATCTTTTCATATTAAATAGGTGAGCTATTAAAGGGGCAAAAGAAATTTCTTGGATCCAGGAAAATATATCATAAAGGTAAGGACTCCAAAACTTAAGTAGGTGAAACAAAGAATAACGGTACCAATTCAGATATATGGAAATATGCTTTAGATCTTTGGTTAGATTTTTTAAATGTCACAATAACAAAGATATTTACTCGCTAAAAGTTGATCATCCTTCAGTTTAGTCTATTTTAAACCTGCTGGCCTTCATCTAGTTAAAACTCTTTTTTTTGGTCACATATTTGAGGAAATTGTATTTTCAATGTGTTTTTTTTTTCTTCTCACTACATGATGTTCTAGCCTCCAGCCAATTCTGAATTTTTAAAATTTTTTTCACTATATTTCCAAAAACTCATTTTATAATCTCACATAATTCTACATTTGTTCACACGATAGTTTCCTGTGCACAAAGAAACACTCTCCCCAAATCTACCTTTCCCCATAATTCTTTTACATTGTTAATTACTCTTCCTCCTACAGATGCCAATTTATACATCATTTATTTAGGGAAGTTGGAGTTGTATGCACCTGTTTCTGCTTCTTTAGCTCCCAAGCTTCTCTTAGGGTAGCACTCTATGCATTGAGTGTAATTCTTTCTATTCACCTGCTTCTTTCAATGAAATGAATGCTGTAAGTGTACAGGACAATGTCTATTCTGTTCGCTCTTACATCTCTAATTCCTAGCACTGCATCTGCAACATATTAGGTGCTCACTATACATTCCAAATGAATGTTTGGGACAGCAATGGAGTCATTTATTCTACCACGGTGGGGTACAAAAATACAAATCTTAGTTCACTGTTTCTACATGATTTTCACTCTTACTATATCTTAGATCAATTAGCATAGAAAAAGTATGTTGATTTAACATAAATAGGGTTGACTTTTAAAATATTTTTCACAAGATATTTATGCTTACCTGTGGAGTATTTACTTCTTTAGGTCTTTGGCACAATTATCTAGTAAAAGTAGATTCTTACTGTTTCTACTTTAAAAATACTGCTGGATATTGGCTCATTTTGTTGGGGAATTCAAGGAATAGAGTCAAAACAATTTTTGTGCCACATTTATCTTCATTGGTGTTTGTTTCACCAATTTTAACTTTCTTATATTTACTCTATATTAGTTGTTTCCTGTTTGCTACAGTTTGTTTTGTTTTTCTGCATGAAGGAATAGGTCTTTTCTAATATCTTGACTTTTTTTAAACTCACATAACAAATCCTGGGTGAACACCACAGCTGCAGCACTTACCCAAGTACCTGGGAATCTAGGGAGACAAAATGCACTTGTTAACAGCCTGCGTGTTATGGATAAGATGTTTAACACATGGTTGTGCTCTGAGTGCCAAGAGAAGGTTCCTCGAGGAACATAGTGTTCATATGTTGGTCAGGTATGACTCAAGGTGCAGGGAGGCATAGACAGCTCTTCAAGTAGAGAAAAATACTTAACTGTTTAATATGGTCATTTAAAACATTTTATTCCCATTTAATTGTGATACTGCTTAAAGACATTTATTTCTTCTTAGGACAGCTTAAACTGGATGTCATTTTAACCTACATTAAATATACAAAGACCCTTTCTGCCCTCCATGGCTTTGATAAAACTAAGTTAACTGAAGTGAAACATGCATAGGCATTTGTAAAGGAAGGAGGTACTGGTTGGCAGGTAAAATGTCACACGTGACATTGAATCAGGAAAAATCTCTCCCAGCCACAGTGGTTTGGTCTTCACCACACTGCCATCCAGGACTGGACCCAGGATCCACTCTGCACTTCCTGAATGACCTAACTCTGTACCTTGTAGGTGAAGCTTTTGGAAAATGTTTCAAACTCTCCAACTTTTAAATATAAATCCCAGTGTTAAAATGTTTGAATTTTTGAATTCTCCCACCCTGTTCCCCAAGTCATTATCCCTTCAGGGACAGGTGTAGTGAAATAAACTCATTGCACACTTATCTAGCCCCTTTCCCTAAGTACCTCTGATAAAGCAATGGAGCTGAGTTGTCCTGCCTTTGGGCCTTTTTGTGATCAGCTCCTTATTTCTCACAGTCCTGTCCTTGTGCAAAGTTTAAGTCCTCTTTGACATAGCTGGGGTGCCCATGCCAATGAACTTCGTTTACCTTTGGAGAAAGTGGTTCTCCCTGCCTATTATAGCCAAGAAGAAAGTGTATAAACACCAAAGGAGTTAACTGAGGAGATAAGGGTGGGACTATATGCCTAACTATTTCTGGGTTTGACTGCAAGAATAAGTACAGGAGTCACCGTTGCTGCAGTTTGTAAAGTATTAGGGCATTAGAGAAAATGACCAGCCCTCTGCAATGACAGGATTGAAAACTGTGGCCCTGCTGAAGTGGAACATCGTGGATAACCATGTAATTTGTAATGAAATGGTACTATTTGAGTGGTTAGGATGATGTAATGTTTCTAAACAACAGGTGTGACATATTGGCTGTGGCTGAGAGGTGCCATCAAAGCCAGGTCACTCTTGCCTGGGTTATTGCAGAAATGTCCCCATCCCCCACTCCAAAGTCCGTAAGAGATTCCACAGGAAGTCTATTAAACAGGACAGATTCTATTGCTGGAAGTCAACTATACCGGAAAGATTGTATCTCAGTGCAGACTTCTTCAGCACTTCCTACACATGCAAAACTTGATAAGTAATGACACTCAGTGTCAGGAATTCCATCTCCCACTCCATATTACAATTGTCTCATTCAACTATGATTGCCATTTACTTATTTTGGATGTAACACCTATTCCTCTTCTTATCCATTTTCCTAATAACCATTCTCAGTTTGGCCAAATGATCTTTTCCATTCTCTCGGAGTTTAAAGCATTTCTTGTTCTATCAACCACCGCCTCCCCTTTCTCTCCCTCCTCCTTGCAGAACTGAAAGCTTCATAGGTTATTTTCTCCAGTCATTTACCTTCATCCCCATAAGCACCCTATTTCACTTTCTGGGGGTTATCCAGTGCCTGCCACAAACTGAGGACTTCCAGGTCACACATGACCCAATGGGCAACCTCCCAACCTCAACCCCACCACTGCCTCCCAAGTGTCAGGTGTGGTCCCCTGACACCTCCTGTCAGAGAGGGCTCTTTCATCTCCAACCCTCAGGAAAGTTCATGTTTCAAACTTTGGCTTCAGTGCTAAGAAAGGATAGGACTTTGTTAGGTCAACCAATCTCTGTGAAGCAAAGCTTCTTAGTTTTTATAATCAGAGTAATATCGCTTTGCCTAAAAGATATGAATCAGAAAAACAAAATCCCTAACTAGTCTGTGGGGCTGGGTGGTTGGGGCACTTGAGCCCCTGAGTGTTGGGATTAGGAGCTAAGAGTGAAAGTTAAGTTTTTAAAAAATGAATAAACAAACTAAAACCAGGAGGTACAGGTAGAGTTGTAGGTTGAGGGGCACGAATGTGGGCTCCAGATTCATAGCATAGGTTCAAATCCTAGCACCCTCTTTTACTCAGCTATGTGAGTTACACAAAGTTCATCCCTACTTTGTTCCTGATTTCCTCCATTGTGTGGATGTAATAAGCGACTATTTAGTGAGGGCACTAAATAAAAGGCAAAAGTTAACAAAACACTATTCCTCCCTCTTTAAGAGACCACTAAAGGCAGCTATTAACTTTGATAAAGTATAGAAAATGAAGGCAAGAAATTATCTTAAATATGATCAATTGCTATTTCCTTGTGTTATGATTGTGGAAAATTTTACTTGTTTTGGGGACATTACACATTCTGTATTTCTCAAACCTTTTGAAACAAATATGAGTTGTATTTATAATACAATATAAATACACATTTAGGATTAATCATGAAGTATTTGCATATTTTGTACAATGGGGAATCCCTTCTCATTCCCTATGATACCGTTTATTAAAATGATAGAGTACAGTTCTCCAAAAATGATTGTATCACAAGAATCTTTAATGTTTAAAGTTTACTCATGGTAGGTTGTATATGTGTTTAGTAAAGTGTGCCAAGTGCCCACATTGAGACCATCTCAGTTCAAAACAGTTCACTCCAGATGTTGCTCATGCCCATCAAGGTCATAAAGAGGGGCCTTAGGCTTTTCTCTTGGTTAGGCCAGCTTTGCTGGTGAGTTCTCCACACTCACCAGGTGCATCAATCATACAGTACACATCAATCGTCCCATATAAAAGAATAAGATGGAAAACTTCTCAATGTATTTCATAAGTTTAGCACATCTCTGGTACAAAAAATCCAAGAAAGGTAGCACAAAAGCGAAGCACCAACAGAGCTTACTTATAAACAAACATGCATAAATGCTAGACACTACTTGATAGTACCCAAATGAATACAACATTGCATTAAAAGGTATAAAAGCACTGTACTGATAACTGAAAGGTTACACGTGAAATACTGCACTGTAAATCCTGAATACTCTAAGACCTGCCCCCCACCCTTCCACAGCCCTGGTGGGGGTTGGAAACCATCAATCTGCCTCCAGACCTCACTAGTCCTCAGACACACTGCTTCGGGGGCAGTGGACACTGGGACTGGCCTCCCGCAGAGCTCTGGCCTCCTCCAGAGCTTCTCTGTATCTGGAAGGCCAGGCCTGGGGATCTTTCTTAAAAACCCTGGCCAGGAACTCCATGATCTGCATCTTGGTAATCTCTTGCGTGGCTCGGGAGCCCCAAAAGAACTCATACTCCGGAGGTTCAACATAGGGTACGCGCTGGTACTTCAGGTAATTCTGCTGGACGAACTCCTCGGTGATGAGCTTTCTCACGTCCCCGAAGGTGGAATGCTTCTTCCAGGGCCGCAGCCCCAAGATGCGCAGCACGTTCCAGACGGCGCTCTCTCTGGCGCCTCGGCCCTTCACGTAGATGAGGCTCAGGATCATGAGCAGAAGGCCTGTCATGGGCATCCGGTTGCTCAGTGCCACCCTGTCCAGCTCCTCGGGGTCGAGAGCCTTGACCAGCGCAAACTCCATCGTGTGCAGGCTGGTCAGCCTCAGGTGCAGCCCAAAGACTCGGGCGAGGATGAGGCTGGTGCGCCTGAGGATGCTTCTGCACCATTTCTTGTAGCTGCCAATGACATCTTTCACCATGTCTGGAAACCAGATGATCATCTTCTTCTGGTCCTTGACCAGCACGTACCACATGAGCTCATGTGCCTTCTGCACCAGCTGGGCCGGGGCGGGCGGCGCGGGGCCCAGCTGGGCCGCGCTCGGGGCCTGGTGGGCGCGGCCCTCCTCAGCTGCCTGCAGCAGGGCCTTCGGGTCATCCTCATCGCTCGGGGCCTGGGGCGGCGGCTCGGGCTGTGAGAGCGCCGTCGGGCCTGGAGGAGGGCTCTGTGGCCCTGCGAGGGTCGCTGCAGGGGAGACGGGCGCAGGGCCCCCCGCCGGAACCCCTGGGCTGCTGTGCACTTCGCGGCTGGGGGTCTCGGCTGTCAAGTCGGGGTCGCTCAGGTCCTTACTTTGTTCCGACATGTCTGCGCCGTCTGACAGGAGCAGGGCCTCAGCGTCCCGGAGCTCTTCGAGCCTGCGTTCCCTCCGCGGTCTCCCTGAGAGGAAGTGCGCGTAGCTGCGCGCGGCGCCTTCCGCAGCGGCGGGCAGGGCGGGGCGGCGGCGGGACGACGGGACACTGCGCCTGCGCGTCCGCGGGCCGCGCGATTCGGACTGGGCGGGAGGGGAGGGGCTGTGCGCCCGACGGCGAGGGTCTGAGGTGGAGCCGCTGCTGGCCTGATGGGAATGACCCCGGGTTTCCTGCGTGGACGAGGCGGCCTTGGGGAGGGCAGGAGGGGCTGGGTGGTCGCTGAGGAAGGGGCAAGTTTAAAGGGGAAGATGGTAACTTCAGTTTCCCACGTGGTGAGGTAGAGTTTCTTACAAGGGTCCACCTGGGTTTGTCCAGGACTAAGTGTGACAGGAGCGTCCCAGAGAGAGCTCCCGGTTTCCTGCGACCAAGTGAGAGGAGCAGCTGGGATTCCTCAAGAGAATGTGAATAGTTGGGATTCTCTAAGAAAATATGCGAACTTTGGGAAGATCTGAGACTGGAATCCTGGGAAATACCAGTAAGAGTTGATGAAGTCTCTCCCTACAAAATTCCGAGAGTAGGAGGAGGAAGAGTATAAAATAAGGAGGAATGCAGAATTGGTAAATTCCCTATCAGTCCGTGCAAAATGTGAATGATGCTGGAGATAATGGGTTTAAAACAACTTTGACATTTTTTGTGTATTTTTACATTTTTAATTGACATAATAATTGCACATATTTTGGGGGAACAGGGTGCTATTTCCATAAATATATATGATGTGTATTGATCAAATCAGGGTAATTAGCATATCCACCACTTCCCACATTTTCATTTCTTTGTGTTACGGGACAGTCAAAATCCTTCCATATAGCTATTTTGTAATATATAATTAAAGTATTGTTAATTATAATCACCTAATGTGATACAGAACACTGGAAATTTTTTTGTTGCATTTAATTGTATTTATGTAGCATGTAATTGACTTTTCTGTGTCTCCCTTTCTCTTCTTCTTCCCAGTCTTTGATAACCAGTTTTCTAATCTCACCTTCCATGAGACCAACTTATTTAGCTTTCTACATGTGAGTGAGGACATGTAGTATTTGTCTGTCTGTGCCTGGTGCATATCGATTAACATATTGTCCTCCAGGCTCATTGGTGTTACCTCAACTGACTGATGGCATTCTTTTTCTCTGGCTGAATAGTGTTCCATTGTGTGTATATACCACATTTCCTTCATTCATTCATCTATAAATAGCTACTTATGTTGATTCATTAGTCTTTTGATTATGGATTTTGATTTTCATCTTCCCTTGGGTCACTTTGATTCCATTTTAACTTTTCATCAGGTTTCTATAGGATAAAGATTGCTGTAATTATTAGCACAACTTGTTTGATAATGTCCTTTTCCCTGTTTCCTCAGATCCTTTATTCCCCCTACTGCTGCTCTTTCCACTCAGTGTCCATGTGGAATCTTTACCATCTCACAGGATCGTAAGTGAGAGCAATGGAGTTGTCTGCAATGGGAGCCTCACCTACATCCTTTTCAATACTTTTTTTAAGCGTAAGTCCCATAGATAATATCTGGTAGTTTCTCTCAAAGTATGAGATGCAACATATGGTTGACCATGTTTCACAGGTATAGAAAACAGATCTAGAGGGGCAGCATTGTGGTGCAGTGAGTTAAGCTGCCACTTGCAATGCTGGCATCCCATGTCGGAGTGGTGGGTTTCAGTCCTAGATGCACAGCTTCCAATCCAGCATCCTGCTAATGCTCCTGAGAAGGAAATGAATGGCAACCCAGGTACTTGGACCTCTGCCACCCATGTAGGAGACCAGGACAGAGTTCATGACTCCTGGCCTCAGCCTAGCACAGCCCCAGCTTTTGCAGCCATTTGGGAAGTGATGCAGCAGATGGAAGGATGGAAGATTCCTGTCTCTGTTTCTGTCTCTTCTTTGTCTCTCACACTCTGCCTTTTAAATAAATGTATATTTTTAGAATGTCATAAAAAAGGAAAACAGATCTACAGAGCAGTGACAAAGCCAACACTCTTATTGATGATACATGACTAAAAAAAAGAGTTACTGCTGGATCTTTCAGAAACAGGGAAACCGAGGCTGATCAGCACCTGGATATGAGCTTATGTGATTCTTCATCTCCTCCTGGGTTGCCTTAATTCCACAGCTTCTTACATAAGTTGTTTTGAGTCTGATTATTGTCACTTGTTACAAAAAATGTGTTTAAAATATTGCCTTGACATTTTCAGAGTTCTCAGTTTATTTGCTTTCACGGATCGATTATCCTTTATCAAACATGTTTAGAATTTAAAGTATTATGGATTTCAGATATATTTTGAATTTTAGAATATTTGCATGTACATAATTATACATAATAATGTATCATTGGAACAGAACCCAAGTCTAAACCCAAAATTCATTTATGTTGCATAGACACCTAATACACATGACACAAAGGAAATTTTGTACAATATTTTTAGTGTACCTTTACTTTGACTGTGGGCTCATCACATGAGGTATTTGGATTTCAATTTTTAGATTAGACATGTTCAACCAAGATCCTCTTTCTCCTCCCTCATCTATGTTTCCTGAAGTGGGTTGATTTTGAGAGGTTTTCTGTGCTGTCTCACTCATTGGGTTTACATTCTTGTGCCACCTTTGGTAGAACCATTCCCACACCAGTTCCTCCAGGAGGACTCCAGTCTGACTTCACCAGGATGATTCCTCATATCTATTTTAGTTGTATTTATTTTCATTTTTATCCCCTTTAATTGTCTTCCCTCCTCCATCCTCCTTCGTATTTTATGTTTTTGCTTTTAGTACCTTTTTTTGTCAATAGCGTGTTTCTTTAAAAAAAAAAACTTTTAATTTATATAAAGGAAATGCATTTTGTGTATTTAATATATACAGTTCTAAGGGCATAATAATACTTCTTGCCCTCCCCACCCTTCCTTTCTTGCTCCCACCCTGCTTCTTCCTTCCCTTCTTATTTTTCTTTTAATTTTTACAATGACATATTTTTAATTTACTTTAAAATCACAAAGGTAAACCTCTGCTAAATAAAGAATTCAACAAATAGTAAGTAGAAAATCCAGTATTTCTCAGGAGTAGACAGGGTTATAAAGAATAAATCTCAAAATGTCAATTATACTCATATACATTACTTTTTTGCACTATGCATATTATTTGCCACAAATCAGGGAAAATGTACAGTATTTGTCTTTTTGGGACTGGCTTATTTCATTAAGCATGATGGTCTCCAGTTGCATCCTTTTTTCTAGTTTCATTCTTTTTATGACTGAGTAATATTCCATCATGTATGTATTTACCATGATTTCTTTATCAATTGATGAATGTCATTCCCACTTCCCTCTGCCTCTCCTCTGCCTTATGGATATCTTCCATTTTCTTTGAGTTCATGTAAAATGAGTATATCAGTTCTAATCACTGTTTAAGGACTGTTTCTTGAACAGATTTATTACTCTTGTACTTCTAAAATACAGTAGTCACTTCTTGTACTTTGTCAATTTTAATCTTCATTCTTTCATTTGGATATTTTCTAATATTTTGAGTGCACTATTTCATTCATTTATTGTGTTTTTTTTTTTTGACAGGCAGAGTGGACAGTGAGAGAGAGAGACAGAGAGAGAAAGGTCTTCCTTTGCCGTTGGTTCACCCTCCAATGGCCGCCGCTGCAGCCGGCGCACCGCGCTGATCCGATGGCAGGAGCCAGGATCCAGGTGCTTTTCCTGGTCTCCCATGGGGTGCAGGGCCCAAGCACCTGGGCCATCCTCCACTGCACTCCCTGGCCATAGCAGAGAGCTGGCCTGGAAGAGGGGCAACCGGGACAGAATCCGGCGCCCCAACCAGGACTAGAACCCGGTGTACCAGCGCCGCAAGGTGGAGGATTAGCCTATTGAGCCACGGCGCCGGCCTATTGTGTTTTTAATAATGATTTTTAGGGAGAAGGCAGGCATTTGGTGCAAGTGTTACACGTGGTAGACAAGAGAGTGCTTAGGACACCCACATCCCACATTGGAGTGCCTGGGTTTGAGTTACACTTAAGTTTCTCATCCAGCTTCCTATCAATGCACAACCTGAAAGGCAGCAAGTAATGGCTCAAGTAGTTGGTGTCTGCTACTCAGACAGGAGACCCAGATGGAGTTCCAGGATCTTGAATTCAGCCTGCCCCAAACCCAGCTATTGCTGGCATTTGGGGAGTGAATCAGGAGTTGGAAAAGCTTTCTCTGTCTGTGTGTCTCTGTCTCTCTGTGCCTTCCACATAATTGCAAATAAATAAAAATAATAAAAATCTTATCTTATTTTTGGCTGTGAGCCATGGTTTTTCATATTTATTTATTTATTTGAAAATCAGAGTTACACAGAGAGGCAGAGAGAGAGAGAGAATAGTCTTCCATCCAGTGATTCACTCCCCAGTTGGCTGCAATGGCTGGAGCTGTGCCAATCCGAAGCCAGGAGCCAGGAGCTTCTTCGGGGTCTCCCACGTGGGTGTAGAGGCCCAAGTACTTGGGCCATCCTCTACTGCCTGAGGCCATAGCAGAGAGCTGGATAGGAAGTGGAGCAGCCAGAATTTGAACCAGTGCCCATATGGGATGCCGGTGCTGCAGGCGGCAGCTTTACCTGCTATGCCACAGTGCTAACCCTGAGCCATGGTTTCTGACATAGCAACATTATTAAAATTACATCATCATATTTTGCTTTCTTAGATTTGATGGATTCATGGATGGGATTGTGTCACAAGTTAGGGGCACAACAATTGTAAAAGTTGACTCCTGCTGAAGTGTTAACATTAGAGCTTTACCTAGAAAACTGCTTGGGCTTCAGTTGCTGCCTGGGCTGGATTGCATACTTGGACCTTGTTTTGGTGAAGTTGGCAGAGAGTATACACCATCTCTACTGCAGCTCATACCCTACCTCATTTCTGACTGGAGAGATGTTTAATATTTACAGGGAACTGTAAATTAGAACCATACTGAGAAATTATCCTTGATGGGCTTAAAATCGTAGAACTGATGCTCAAATTTGAAGCCACATACTGGGTAGACCTTGATGTTTTAACACAATTGTACAACTGCTAAAATGATATCTTCTAAAGTCTGCTAAAAAAGGCTCGATTTTCCACCAAGAAGAATATTAATGGGAGAGGGCCATAGGAAATGAAGTGGTGGAACAAAATAAAGCCTGGAATAGTATTTAAGTTGAGAAAGAATATTTGCACATGTGACATAGGAGGGTCAAGTGCTTGATAGGTATGAAATAAAGTATGTATCCACAAACCAAAATGCAGACCTTCAGAACAATAAGGAAAAGGACTGATGCCACTATGAGAAAGAAAAGAAGCCAATATCTTATGAAAGTCGAATGATACCCTGAGAGTTCTGGTGCTAAATTAGGCAGAGTATCTCCAGGGTGGACCGTATTTGACATGGGTAGTAAGGCCTCCTGGGCTGGGAGCTTAGAAGCAGAAGTGTGAATCTTGCAATATATTTTCCAAAAGAAACTCAGGAAAGCCTGCTTTCATACTTATTAAATCAAGAATCTGTAAATAGAACTTCTGTGAAAGCAGAGAGTGTATAGAAAAGATAAAACTCAAAACATTCTGAAACAGTTTTTTTCTGGTGGGTTTCTTCAAACTGTAATGTGGAACAGATTACACAGCTGTGGAATAGGCTGTCCTTGGCCGACTCTGGGATGGGAGGAGAGGTCTGTCCTGGCATTGGTTTCCATAGTGAACAAGGAGGGGGGCGTCCCAGAGGCCCCTATGGACAGTGCGCATGCTCCCAGGGCAGCAGCCCAGAGGCCCTGGATGAAATGTGAGTCCTTCTGGCTCCTTCCTGTCCACACAAGCAAGCAGCCTCCACCTTGGAGCCCCCAAACAGGCCCCAAATGCCTTTTCAGGCCAAGGAGCTGAAACAGAGAACTCACTATAATATGTTCAGCAAATATTATTGAGTAATGTCTGTCATGTGCCTGAAAGATTTGCATTTCAGAAAAGGAGCTCAGTCTCAGAGGCTGGTGACTTTGGGATTGTTTAGCGGCCAAACCCCTTTCTATTAGAAAGTACTAAGAAGTGAGGGGGTGGGGGAAGGCTGTACCCGAGTCTGGCATCCTCTCCAGCCTTCCATAAGGACATGCTAAAGCTTGTCTGAGACCCACCACACTCAAAGAAATAGGAGAATTTCAAGTCCTTCCTAGACCAAGAGAGCAGTCTGCTCACTCTGGGAGAATGAGAGGGTCTTCATTTTACAACTACTTATCAAATGCTATATGTCAGGCTTTGTGCCTGGGGCTATAATTACAAGAGTTATGGTCCCTGTAATCAACCATGATGGGGATAGTGGTGGTAGGGAAATAGGGCCATAAATAAGAAAAAAAAATGGGCAATCATAATCAAATGTTGTGATGTATACTGTGAAAGAACAATATCAACAAAGAAGATGGGACAATGATGAATAGCGATGCCAGGGAAATTATAAATAAAGTGAAGGGAGATGGTGGACACCAGGGGTGGCTAAATTCTGTCTCAGGTGTGGCCGTATTTGAGCAGGGTAGTGTCTCTAAGATTTGCACGTTCCAATCCTGAAACTATGTGGAGAGAAGGGCTACATGCTTCTGCGAAGATGGAGTAGACATGGCCAAAAGATAGCTGAATAGTAGGTCTCAGGAGAGAGGCCTGAACTGAAAATAGAAGTCTGGGAAGTCAAGAAGACAAATAGCATCACTCGAATAGAGAACCTGGAGCAGGGTTCTTCAAAGGGACCATCCTTGTATGAGGGTCAGGTGGTTTTCATTATAATAGGGTGTAATGCACACTACTCCCACATATAAATGCACACCCAACATGAGAAAACCAAGAAAAATTGTGGAAAAAGGAGAAAAAGACACCTTCCTGCACACATCACCAAAAGCCCTTTTATGGGCAGCACAGTCCCCAGTTGAAACCACTGAAAATAACAAGCAGGAGGAGTGAGGAAAGACAGGCTTGCCAGCAGGCTCAGGAAATTTAAACCTCTTTATAGACTATCAATTGACCTTCCTGACTGGCTCTATTTCTGGGACATACTCATGTTAAAATGAGTTGTTGGATCTTGAAAAAATCATGTCTCATAAATTTTCAAGCAGGCTTTGGCTTCAAGTTGGTGGTGTATTATATGTTTACTTATTGCTGGATTTAACTTGCAAATAAATTGATGAATGTTCATGTCTGCACTCATCAGAGATGTTGAGCTATAGTTTCCTCCTTTGTAATGTCTTTATCTGATTTAAATATCAGTGTATTATTATATCATCATAAATACACTCTTCCTCCTCTTCAGTTTTATCAAACAGAATGCATAGATTTCATGTTATTTCTTCTTTAAATATTTTGTATAAATCTTCAGCGAAATCATTAACCCTTGAATATTTCCTTTTCAATTGGTTTGTAATTAAAAATTCAATTTTTAAAAGTTTGTTGCATTTCTATTAGGATTAATCTTTGCATATTTTCTACTCTTCTGTTAATGAAGAATTTTTCTGTTATGCACAGTCTCAGATTCCTTTTCTACATCAGGAACACACACACATCATCACCACCACCAACTATGCCACAGCGAGTCTTCCAGATATTTTCTTCATAGTCTGCAAAAAAAATGGATTGTGATAATTGGGCATGGATTCTTCTTAACTCATATTTTTGGGTGGGGGTATTCCCAGTTTCTTGAAAGCATGTATTAGGTCTTTTTCAAAATTTAGACAAGATATACATATTATTTACTCATATAATTTCCTGTCATACAGTCATTCTCTTCTGGGACTCAAATTACACATTGCTATAATTTTGATTTTTCTATTCTATTGTTTCTATTGTTTAGTTTTGATAATTTCTATGGATCTATGTTAAAGTGCACTAATTCTTTCCCTTGACAAATCCATTATGTTATTAAATCATCTACCATTTCAAAAATGACAATTATTTTATTTTTAAACTAAAACGTGCACTTAATTTTATTTTTTATAGCTTTAAGTTCCTTGTTAATACTTTCCATTTTTCATGTATTTCACAAGTACTCAAAATTCTTTGTAGGAGCATGCTTTTTTTTTTTTTCAAATTTTTTTTGACAAGGCAGAGTGGACAGTGAGAGAGAGAGACAGAGAGAAAGGTCTTCCTTTGCCATTGGTTCACCCTCCAATGGCCGCCGCGCTGATCTGATGGCAGGAGCCAGGTACTTATCCTGGTCTCCCATGGGGTGCAGGGCCCAAGCACTTGAGCCATCCTCCACTGCACTCCCTGGACACAGCAGAGAGCTGGCCTGGAAGAGGGGCAACTGGGACAGAATCCGGCGCCCCGACTGGGACTAGAACCCGGTGTGCCGGCGCCACAAGGCGGAGGATTAGCCTAGTGAGCCGCGGCGCCGGCCAGGAGCATGCTTTATGATAATTGTTTTAAATATCTATGTTAGATCATTTCAGATTTGTAACATTTCATTTTTGGCATTCATTGATTGCCTTTTGTAATTTGAGGTAACAAAATTTATTTAAAAATTATTTTTATTATATGTATTTATTTTCATTTTTTAAGGCAGAGGGACAGAAAGATACACAAAAACAGAGATAGGGCTAGGCCATGCCTAAAACAGGAGCCAAGAACTCAATTTTGGACTCTAAAGTGGATGCCAGAGACCTGAGTGCTTGAACCTCCACCACACTTCCCAGGGTGTGCAGTAACAGGAAGATTTATCAGAAGCAGAGTAGCCAGGACTTTAAATAGGCACACAGATTTGGGATATAGGCATTCCAAGTGGTGATTTAACCTCTGCACCACGTGACTGCCCCTGGGGATTCTATAGAAGTCATTCTTCTTCGACAGTGTCCTCCAGATCTTATAAACATTTATAAAGTGCTTCACTTTTTCTAATACATAAATGAATGAACAAGTTCTATAATTTTCAGATCCAGCAAGGTCACGAATGTTATGCAGTTGAATAATAATAAAAAAGAAAGCAATAGGAATGCTTTTGAAAATGACAGGAATTAGCCAAAGTAAAACATGCACTAATTTTTTGATGTTAGATTTTATTGTAAATATGTCTCTCTTCTTTGTCAGTAATCAAGAATAGTTCCCTATTTAATGTGTTTTGCAAGACTGGTGGGAGAACCTGTTTATCAACAAATGTCTTTGGTACAAAAAGAACACTAGGCTTGTTGTATTATTCTTATTCGCTCAAGAAGGATGTCTCTCCAAGGCAAGCATGGTGGTGTGTATGAGGGGGCATAAGTAGTACATGGCTAAATACTTTCTGCAGGGAAGAGTTTTGAATTTTTGCCTGTGTCTTCACCTCTGCTATGATCTTCAAAGCACTCACTGTACTTGATTGTGGGCTGCACATTTTATGAGTGTAGGCTGTTGATTTGAAAATGAATACATACAAATAAATTTAATCAAAGAAGTAAAAGATCTCTACAATGAAAATGTTCATTAAACATTATTCAGTTCAAAATGTTGAATAAAACATTGATGAAAGAAATCAAAAACACAAAAAGGAAAGATATTCTTTGCTCATGGATTAGAAGTATTAATATTAAAATATCAAAGCTACGGAAAGCAATTAACAGATTCAATACTGTCGCTCCCCCTCTTGATGGAGGAACGACACTAAACCCTGCCTAGGCTTCATATCCGAGTCACGGCACCATTATGTCGCTCCCCGTCTTCGTGGAGGAACGACACAGGACCCTGCGCTGTTCTTTCGTCTGCTCGGCCCTCCCCGGGTTTGCTGCTGGTTCTTCCCGGGTTGGCTACTATCCCTTCCACCTCCGTGGAAGGGCAGTTCCCCCTGGCCACATTCCCCACTTCCGCAGGGGAGCGGCACACCGCCGGCCGGCTCTTCTCGGGGGCTGCACAGGTGTTCCTTCAGCTAGATGTTCCCCTTAGATGTTCCTCGTGCATGCCGTCTCTCTCTTCCTTTATAGTCCTCCTCTGCCAATCCCAACTCGGCTGCCCACACGCCGAGTACGCTGCTCTCCTCCAATCAGGAGCAGGTCCTGCTGTTTATTGGTTGAACTGGAGGCAGCTGTGTAGAAGCTGTTTTCTTCTCTCCCAGCGCCATATTGTGGGAGAGCAGATGCATAGAATAAGTCTTAATTCCAGTAACTTAGTCCAGTCCGGATTGCTCCCCACAAATACCATTGACATTCTTCTAGGATTAGAAAGAACAAGCCTAAAATTCATATGGAATCACAAAAGACCCAGAACAATCAAAGGAATTCTGAGAAAAAAGATCAATCTTGAGGCATCACAATATCTGACTTCAAAACTTAACAACAAAGCTATAATTAATTAAAACTGCATGGTACTGGCATAACAACTGACACACAGATCAATAGAACAGAATAGACAGCCCAGAGAGCAATCCATGTACATAGATACAGTTAACTGATTTTTTATAAAAGTTCCCATACCCCATGTATTGGAGAATAGGTGGTGCTGGCAAAACTGGATGTATATGTAAAAGAAAGAAATTAGATCCCTACCTCTCACCCTATAGAAAATCAACTTGGGATGAATCAAAGACCTAAATTTAAAGCCTGAGACTATGAAGATGCTGGAAGAGAATGTAAGAGAAACCCTTAAAGGAAACTTCTTGTGTAAGACTCACAAGCCAACCAAAGCAAAGCTAGACAAATTGGATTCTTTCAAATTCAGATGTTTCTTCCCAGCAAAAGAAAAAAAAAATAATAAGGACTGGTGCTCTGGCCTATCAGGTAAGGCCACTATCTGCAATGCAGGCAACCCATATGGATGCTGGTTTGCTTCCCGGCTGTTCTACTTTGGATCCAGCTCTCTGCTATGGCCTAGGAAAGCAGTAAAGGATGGTCCAAGAACGTGGGTCCCTGCACCCATGTGGGAGACCTGGAGGAAGCTCCTGGCTCTTGACTCCTGGCTTCGAATCCGCTCAGCTCCTGCCATTGCGGCCATCTGGCGAGTGAACCAGTGAATCGAAAATATCGGAAGATATCTCTCTGCCCTTCCCCGGCCTCTCTGTAACCCTGCCTTTGAAATAAAATATGTAAATTTTAAATAAAAGGAACAATCAATAGAGTGAAGAGAAATCCAGCATAGTATTTCAGCATTTCAAATAGGAAAACGTATTTGCAAGCTACATATCCAGTAAAGGACTAATATCCAGAATACATCAGCAACTCAAAACACTCAATAGCAATCATAATAAAAAATAACCAATCCAGTTAAGAAAAAAGGCAAAAGACCTCAATAAACTGTTTTCAAAAATAAGAAATGAAAATGGCCAACAAATATATGAAAAAATGATCAGTTTCACTAGCCATCAGGGAACTGCACATCAAAATAACAATGAGATCTATCACCTGTCAGAATGACTATTATCTGAAAGAGTAACAAGTACTGGCTAGCGTGCGAAGAAAGGAAGAACTCTTAGACACTGCTGGTGAGAATGCAATTTAGTGCAGCCACTATGGAAAATAGTATGGATATTTCCTTAAATACTAGAAATGGACTTGCCATGTGATTCAGCAGTCCTACTACTGTGTATATATCCAAAATATATGAACACATTGTATTAAAGTTATGTTTGCACTACCATGGTTATGGCAGCACTGTTCACAAAAGCCAAAATATGGAATCAACCAAAGTGTCCATAATCAGATGAATGGATAAAGAAAATGTGGTCTATATACATTGGTACATTATTCAGCCACAAAAAAGAATGAAATTCTATCATTTCCACCAAAATATTTACAACTGGTGGACATCATGCTGAGTTTGTGGGAGCTAGAATTAAAAAAAAAAATTAAAAAGAGGAAGAAATGCCTCTGTATATACATTTTGCTGCAGATATAATGCTTTTCCAAATTTTATTTTAAATTTTTGTTGGGCAGATTGTTATGAGTTATATACTACTATAGTTTTGATGATCTGTGACTATCTTAAAGCTTACTGTGTATTGATGAAGTTGATATGTTTTCATGATTGTTCTTTATGACCCTAGCCTGTGTTCGTGCTGAACTATGGTCTTTTTGCTTTTTGCTTGTTCATATTATTATTTAGTGGAGCTTTAACCTTTTCAATGTAAAGTGAAAGGGCTTTTGTTGTGACACAGTGGATCAAGCCACCCCCTGGAATGTGGCGTCACATATGGGTGTTCTTTCAAGTGCTAGCTGCTCTACTTATAATCCAGCTCCCTGTTAATTCCCCTGGTAAAGCAGCAGAGGATGGTCCAAATATTTGGGACTCTGAAATTCATGTGGGAGACCCATAAAAAATTCCTGACTCCAGGCTTTGGCCAGGTCCAGCCCCATCCACCACAGGCATTTGTGTAGTGAACCAGTAGATGGAAGCTCTCTTTCTGACTGACTCTCTCTCTCTCTATTTTTCTCTCTCTCCCCTTCTGCTTTTTCAAAGAAAATAAATAAATCCTAAAAAAATGAAAAAGAAATACTCTTTCAAGATGTAGTGTAAATGCTGACAAAAACACTATAGAAAAGTATTTCACTTCAACTTAAATGTATTAAATGCTTTTCAAACAAAGTCTAGTTATTTCTTGATCATTACAATTAAGCACAATTTCTGCTTCTGAAAGCCAGTAATAATTAACTTAAAAATGTTTTATCTTTCATCATTAAGTGTTCACTTCATTTGCCATGATGCACCTCTCTTGATTACAAGCAGAAATGCATTAATCTCTTCCCCAGAATTCAGCTGCTTACCCTTAGTATATATCCTTTCTTCACTGAGAATTGTGGTTTTGGGATTTTTGCCTTTCAGGAATTCAGTGTTTTGGATTTTAATATTTTGTTATTATGATTTTCAAAATTTCAAATTTAGGGATTATATGCAGGAATTTTCTTCTTCAGTATGTGAAGATTTAGGACCATGATGTTTGTGTCTTTTGGGATCATGATTTGCACTGAAATTGAGTTTTGGAAACTTTGTCCTCTGTAAGTGAGAATGAAAATTTGTACAGCTATTGTGGAGAACAGTATGACAGTTCATCAAAGAAACTAAAAATTGATCTGTCATATAATCCACCTCTCTATTTCTGGGTATGTTTCTAAGAAAATGAAATATGCTTATTTAAGAGATACCTGCAACCTCATTTTGTTGCTGCACTATGTACAGTAGCAAACACCTAGATCAACCTAAATGATGATCAGTGAATAAATGGATAAATCAAATGTGGCATATCTATATCTATCTATCTATATAATATTATTAAGCTCCCAAAAAGAAATTATCAATAAATGATCATGTATTTTATAAATGACTGGAAGTGTGTGGCTATCAGGTTGCAGATATGGGTGGTTATGGAAATAGAGATGTTCATTTCACTGATTTGAGGAGTACCCATGTTTTGATTGAGATTGTATTGAATCAATTGATCACTTCAGGTCTTAGGAGTTCTTCTAAACCATGAACATTAGATAGGCTGTAGTTTTTTATTGCTCCTCTCCCTGCAGACAAAGACATTTGTTACTTAGGAGATCTATTTTTTTTATTTATTTGGTAGCTACTTTTCCTTACCAAGGGTGAAGCTTTGTCTGGAATTTTTGGAATATCCTCTATGATATCAAGTGGAGTTTCAAGGGGAATTTCCAGGAAGAAGAATCCACCATGAAGGGGCCACTCTATCCCCCATATGCCTGGGACCTTCAGGAGCTTCATACTCTCAGGCTACATTAATTGTGGTTTTTAAAAACATTAATTTTTATATTATATTAATATGAATATAATATTTCAACTTTCTGTTTGTTTTCTATTTATCTCCCTAATATCTGCTTTCATTTTCCCTTTTATTTCACTTCCTATGTATTTAGTTTTTTTATGGATTTATGTGTTTGAAAGGGGAATAAAATATATTGTCTTATTCAATTACTTGCATTTATTTTTTTCAATTTCATGGTAGATGTTTTCACAACTTTGAGTAAATTCATTCCAAATTATTTTATTTTACTTTCTGTAGCTATTATGAATGAGATTGCTATTATCATTTCTTTCCCAATGAGTTCATTATTCATGTTTCAAATGCCACTGATTTGTGTGTGTTGATTTATAATGCTGCATGTTTACTGAATTCATTTATGAGTTCTAACCGTCTATTAATGCAGTCTAAGTTCTTTCTAAATAGAATCATGTCATCTACAAATGGATAGCTTGAATTTCCCTATTCCTATTTTTATGGTTTTTGTAAAAAATTCTTTCTCTTGCCTGTTGGCTCTGGATAAACTTCCAGTTTCTATATTGAATAAGAATAACGAATGTTGAAAGACCTGTGTGGTTTCAAATCTTAGAGGAAATACTTTCAGCTTTTCACTATTCAGTGTGATGTTTATTGTAGATTTGTTATATATAGCCTTTATTATGTTGAGATAAGTTCTGTATATTACTAATATGTTCCAGTTTTCTTTATTATGAACAGA
This sequence comes from Oryctolagus cuniculus, assembly GCF_051225735.1. Classification (NCBI taxonomy): domain Eukaryota; kingdom Metazoa; phylum Chordata; class Mammalia; order Lagomorpha; family Leporidae; genus Oryctolagus; species Oryctolagus cuniculus. Next base: position 13,482,702 of record NC_142878.1, read on the forward strand.
TGTTGATTTTTTTCAAGTATTTTTAATGGATCTATTGATATGTCACATGGTACCTTTATCCTTATGGTTTTCATGATGGATTATGTTAATTGATTTGCATATCGTGGACCATCCCAGTATTCTTGGCTAAATCACTCTTGATCATAATGAATATTCCTTTTAATGCAATTTTGGATCAAATAAATAGTATTTTGTAGAGAATATTTGCACCTATGGTCATCAGGGATATTTGTCTATAGTTTTAATCTTGTGTCATTGATTGGTTTTGAAATCCAGTCCCACCAATTGATGACTAGATAATGAAAGCATGCTATGTATATGCTATGGAATATTATACAGCCATAAAAAGAATGAAATTCTGTCTTTTGCAACAAAATGGATGCAGCTGGAAACCATAATGGTTAAGTATAATACTTAGTGAAATAATCCAGTTCCAAACAGATGAATGAACATATGTTTTCTTCGACCTGTCGTAACTAATAGAGTACCAAAACCAAAATGTGTAGGAATAAAATTGACATTTTGAGATTAATGATTGTTTATAGACCTTGTCTCTATTATTGAAGAACAGGTTTTTTTCCTTAATATTATTTGTTGAATTCTTTACTTAGTGCAGAGTTAATCTTATAAATATAAAATAAACTGAAAGTAGATCATTGTAAAAATTAACAGAGGCGATAAGAAGAAGGAGGAGCAAGTGTGGGAGTATGGATGGGAGGGAGGGTAAGGTGGAAAATATCGCTATGTTCCTAAATCTGTATATATGAAATACATTAAATTTTTATACATTAAGCAAAATTAAAAAAAAGAAATCCAATCAATACTAGACTCATGGAATGAGTTTGGAGGGGTTCTCTCCCTTTCAAATTTTTAGAATAGTTATAGAGGAATTGGTATTAGTTCTTCCCTAAAAGTTTGGCATAATTCAGCAATGAAGCCATCTGGTGCTAGGCTTTTTGTCTGTTGCTTCTGTTGATTACTAATTGAATCTCATTACTTTTTATTAGCTTGTTCAGGTTTTCTATGTCTTCATGGTTCTGTTTTCATTAAGTTATATTTATCTGGAAAAGTGTGAATTTCTTCTAGATTTTCCAATTTGTTGGAATATAGTTGGTTCATACTACTTCCTGATTATCCTTTGTATTTTTGTGATATCAGCTCTAATACCTCCTCTTTCATTTTGGTTTTATTTATGTAGGTCCTCTCTTCTTTTCCTAATCTGGCTAATGGTTTATCAGCTTATCTTTTCAAAAAGTAACCCATTATTACATTAACCCTTCAAATTCTATTTTATTTCCTTTGCTCTTATTTTATTAATTTTTTTTTACTAACTTTGGCTTGATTTGTTGGTATTTTAGGTCCTTGAGAAGCATATTACCATTGTTTGTTTGATATGTTTCTAATTTTTTTATGTAGACACTCTCTGCAGCACACTTCACCTCAAGTCTTGTTTTTGCTGTATTTCATAAGCTTTCATAGGTTTTGTTTTAGTTTTCATTACTTTAAAACATTATTATATCCCTTTTGACATCTTTAGTGGTGTTCTTTCAGGAGCATGTGGTTCAGACTCCATGTATTTGTATAATTTTTAGAGATACTTTTCTTATTGATTCCTACTTTTATTCCATTGTAGTAAACAATACATTATATGATTTCCTTTTAAATAATTCTCAAGACTTGATTTGTAGCCAAATATGTAGTTTATCCAAGAGATTGTTCCATGGGCTGATGAAAAGAACGTATATTCTGTAGCTGTTGGATGAAATATTTGGTAAACATCAGTTAGGTCCTTTTGGTCTATACTGCAGTTTAATGTTTTCTTTGTTGATGATCAGTCTTTTGAAAATAAGATGTTTTTATTATTTTATCTCATTTTAATACATTTATATTCATCCACTCTGTGTCTTTTAATTAGAGGATTCAATCCAATTATACTCAAGGTCATTAATTGATAAGTAATGGCTTAGTAACATTTAAAGCAATTCAATTTTTTAAATGTTCTGTCTTGTCTTTCTACTCAATTTATGTTTTCATGATGACTGTTGTCTTTATTTTTCTTCTTTAAGACCTCCTTATGTATACTTTTAGAAGGTTGGTGTGCTGGGGATGAATCTCTTCAAATTCCCCTTGTTTTGAGTAATTGTGGATGGGACCTATATTACAAGTTCTTTCTCAGCCAACAGCATTGTTTTATACACAAATGTTATTTATTTTTGTTTGTTGGTTTATATCCTCCAATTTTACCAAAACTACTTTAATTTATGAAACATAATTTCATGATTAAAATGCTTTTGGTCGGCAGTTGTTTTCTTTTATAACATGGAGTATATAGTTTGATTCACTCTTTGCCTGAAGATTTCTGCTTAAAAATAAGCTGTTAGTCTGATGAGAATTCTCTTAATGATGACTGGTTATCTTCAACCTGAAAATTTTTTAATTCTCCCTTTGTATTGTACATTTATTTTTTAATTTATATAAAGGTAACACATTACATGTTTTCATATATTAATATTTAAGAGCATAATGATACTTCTCACACTACCTTCCTCCCTCATTCTTACCCTCCTATATTTCTTATTTTTCTTTTTAATTTTTCAATGACATATTTTCAATTTACTTTATAATAAGAAGCTTAAACTTCCAGTAAATAAGGAATTCAATAAGTAGTAAGCAGAAAAACCACTGTTACTTAACAATATAGACAAGGGCTATAAACAATAGTCAAATCACAAAATGTAAGTTTTACTCATATGCTTCACATATTTTGGACTCTATATTAGTTACAACAAACCAGGGGAAATATATCATATTGATCTTTTTGGGACTGACTTATTTCACTAAGCATAATGCTCAATAATTGCATCATTTTTTGAGAAGGAATTTCATTTTTTTTAGCTAAGTAGTATTCCATCATTTATATACACCACAATTTCTTTATCCAGTCATCAGTTGACAGATATTTGGATTGATTCCATACCTTAGCTATTGTGAGTTGAGCTGCTTTAAAAATGGTGGTCCTGATAATGCCTTCATATACTGATTTCATTTCCTTTGGACAAATTCCCAGGAGTGGAATGACTGGGTCATATGGTAGATCTGTTTCAGAATTTTGAGGAATCTCCATAATGTCTTCCATAATGGTTGTACTAATTTCTTTTCCACCAAAGCATACAGGGGTACATTTTCCCTACGTCATCACCAGCACTTGTTATTTTTTGATTTTAGATGGTAGCCATGCTAACTGGGGTGAAGTGAAACCTCATTGTGATTTTTGTTTGCATTTTCCTGATAGCTAGTGATCCTGAGCATCTTTTCATGTGTTTGTTGTCCATTTGTATTTAATCCTTTGAAAAATGTTGGTTCATATCCATAGCCCATTTTTAACTGGATTATTTATTTTGTTTTTGCTGTTTCTTGAGCTCCCTATATATCCTGGATATTAATCCTTTATCAAGTGTATAGTTTTCAAATATTTTCTCTAATTCTGTCAGTTGCCTCTTTGTTGAACATTTCCCTTGCTATATAGAAGCTTCTTAGCTTGATGTAATCCCATTTGTCTATTTTTACCTTTATTGGCTGTGCTTCTGGTGTCTTATCTAGAACTCTTTGCCTATGATAATGTCTTGCTGTGTTTCCTCTATGTTTTCCTCCAGTAATTTGAGAGTTTCAGGTCTTAAATTGAGATCCTTGATCCATTGTGAATTGACTTTTGCATAGAGTATAAGGTAAAAGTCTTATTTCATTTCATACTTCTGCATGAAGAGGCTGTTATTTCTCAAAGGAGTAATTTTTGCTAGTTTATCTAATATTACTTGGTTGTATACATGTTGATTAATCTCTAGGGTCTCTAATGTGTTCCATTGGTTCATATATCTATTCTTGTGCCAATATCAGACATATGTCTTGAAATCTGATATCAATCCCATTTGGTCAGATGAAATGATTTTTCTGATGTGTTGTTGGATTTGATTAGCTAGTATTTTGTTGAGGATTGTTACATCTGAGTTCATTAAGGATATTGGTCTACAGTTCTCTTTATTGTATCTTTTTCTGGTTTTTAAATTAAGGTGATCTTGGTCTCCTAGAAGGAGTTTGGAAGAATTCCTTCCCTTTCAATTGTTTTGAGTGGTTTAATAAGAATTGGAATGAATTCTTTTTAAAAGTTTTGTAGAAATCATTAGTGAAGCCATCTTGCCATAGACTTTTCTTTTTTGGGAGGGTCTTTATTACTGATTCTATCTATCTTGGCTATTGTTCTATTTAGCTTTTCTGTCTTAATAACTTAATTTTGGTAAATTGTATGTGTCCAGAAATTTATCCATTACTTCTTGATTTTTCAATTTGTTGTCACATAGCTATGTGAGGTAATTCCTAACGATTCTTTTTATTTCTGTGGTATCTGTTGCAACACCTCCTAATCTTTTTTTGCCTGTCACCACTCACACTTTATTGAGAACAGTGGGCAGGCGGGGCTGAGGGGGGGCTGGCTGCTGTGAAGGAATAAGGACCCGAAAGGTAAGGTGCCAGCCAGACAGGTTCCCCTTGGCTCCATGACCCAGGGAACGGCCTGTGGGGTGGGCACCTACCCTCCTTGGGATCCCTCAAGTAAGGGGATGTGGCAAGCTTCTCTGGGCAGGTAGGCAGGAAGGAATTAGGAGTGAGTGTTGTAGTTTTCACAGCAGCTAACCCAAGGAGGGTGCTCCCATGGGTCAAGGAAGGACACAGTTGGGGACAGTCTCCAAGGATCCAGCCCAGCTCCTGTGGGTTTCTGGATGACTTCAATGTTCCTCTTTAGAGGCCCTAAAGATGGAGACCTGTGCCAGGCAAACCCTCCTGTGACCCACCTTCACTGCTCTAGGAGAGGAGGGATCTGAGGTAAAGGAGCACAGGCCTGTCACTCCCCTAAGCTCAGCCATGTTGCTTGAGTCCCTGGTGGGAAGGGGATGTGAGAAAGGATGACACCCCCCCCACACCCCCCTCCTGAAGAAGGCAGAGGCCTCTCCATACCCCATGGCACCAGCCACTGTGCCAGGGCCTAAAAGGCAAGGCACGAGGTACAGAGATCCTAGAGTCTAGGGAAGGGGTTAATCGCTTCCTGATGGCAACACCTCCTAATTTTCATCTCTTATTTTATTAATTTGGGACTTCTCCCCTTTTTACATTAATTGGGCCAATTATGTATCAATTTTGTTTATTTTTTCATAAAACCAACTCTCAATTTCAATGAACTTTTGTATCATTTTTATTTCAATTTTTTTATTTCTTCTCTAATTATTATTAATTTCCTTCTTATAATTTGGAGTTTGGTTTGCTCTTGTTTTTCTAGGTCCTTTAGATACCTTGTTAAATCATTTTGATGCCCTTCCAATTGCTTGATGTAGGCACTAACTGCTGTAAACTTTCCTCTTAACACTGTTTTTGCTATATCCCATAAGTTTTGATATTTTGTATTGTCATCTTCATTAGTTTCCAGGAATGATTTTATTTCCCTTTTGATTTCTTCTATGATCCAGCATTCATTCAGGAGCATGCTTTTCAGTCTGCATGTATTTTCATATTTTCTAGTTTCTTGTTTTTTAAAGATTTATTTATTTTACTTGAAAGTAAGAGTTACACAGAGAGAGGAAAGGCAGAGAGAGAGAGGTCTTCTATCTGATGGTTCACCCCCCAATTGGCCACCACAGCTGGAGCTGTGCCACTCTGAAGCCAGGGGCCAGGACTTCCTCCAGGTCTCCCATGCAGGTGTAGGGGCCCAAGGACTTGGGCCACAGCAGAGAGCTAGATTGGAAGAGGAGCAACTGGGACTAGAACTGGTGCTCATATGGGATGCCGGCACTTCAGGCTAGTGCATTAACCCGCTGCGCCACAGCGCCGGACCCTCTAGTTATCTTAAGATTTTAATTTCCAGCTTTATTCCATTGTGTTCAGAAATGATACATGGCATGATTCCAATTTTTTGTGAATTTCTTGAGACTTGTTTTATGGCCTAGTATATGGTCTACCCTAAAGAAAGTTCCATATGTTGATGAAAGGGATGCTTATTATTTAACTGTGGGATGAAATGTTCTGTAGATATCAGTTCAGTCCATTTGGTCCATGGTGGAGATTAGCTCTGTTGTTTCTTTGTTGATTTTCTGTCTAGTTGACCTGTCCAATAATGAAAGTGGGGTGTTCAAATCCCCCATTATTATTATATTAGATTTTATGTCTCCCTTTAGATCCACTAACATTTGTTTTAAATTGCCCTAGAATTGTATGTATATACCTTTACTATAGCCACATCTGCCTGTTGAATTGATCCCTTAGTCATTACATAATGCTCTAATTTGTGTCTTCTATTAAAAATCTATTTTGTCTGATATTAGGATGGCTACTGCTGCTCATTTTTTATTTCTGTTATCAGATAATATTTTTCCATCCACTAACTTTCAGTCTGTGTGTATATTTTTTGGTGAGGTGTGTTTCTTGTATACAGCAAATAGATGGCTCTTGTTTTTTATCCATTCAGTCAGCATATCCTTTAATTGGATAATTTAGGCCATTTACATTCAAGGTTATTATTGATGAATAATGACTTAGTCCTGTATTTTTCCCATAAATATTCCTAATGGTTGTTTTGGATTTCCTTTGTACTTTTACCTTGAGAATATCTGCCTTCACTTTCTTTTATGATGGTGACTATCTTTTTCTGTGTCCTTGTGTAACACAACATTAAGTATCATCTGTAAGCCTGGATGAGCGGTGACAAATTCTTTCAGTTTCTGTTTGTTATGGAAATATTTATTTTACCTATATTTACAAATGAGATCTTTGCAGGGTACAGTATTCTGGGTTGGCAGTTGTGTCTTTTTATGTATTTTTAATTTTTTTTTTACCTTTTAGGACTTGAACTGTGTCTCCTTATTACCTCCTTGCCTGTATGGTTTCTGATAAGAAATAAGCTGTCAACCTATCTGAGATCCTTTTAAACTAATCTGGATTTTCTCTTATGCAGTTTTTAGGAGCTTTTCTTCATGTTTTACTTTTGAAAATTTGAGTATAAGGTGTTGTCATGAAGATCTTTTTGGGTCATGTCTATTTGCAGTTCTGTGTGCTTCCTGCACTTGGATGCCCATATCTTTCTCCATTTAGGGAAGTTTTTTGCTATTATTTCACTGAATAGGTCTTCTGTTTTTTTAAAGATTTTTTTATTTATTTGAAAGACAGAGTTACAGAGTGAGGTAGAGCCAGAGAGGGAGAAAGAGAAAGAGAGAGATGTCTTCCATCCACTGCTTCAGTTCTCAAATGACCGTAACAGCCAGAGCTGAGCTGATCCGAAGCCAGGAGCCAGGAGCTTCTTCCAGGTCTTCCACGTGGGTGCAGGGGCCCTAGGACTCGGGCCATCTTCTACTGCTTTCCCAGGCCATAGCAGAGAGCTGGATTAGAAGTGGAGCAGTCGGGACTCGAATCGACGCCCATATGGGATGCTGGTGCTGCAGGCTGTGGCTTTAACCTGCTGTGCCACAGCACTGGCCCCGAATAGGTCTTCTTATCCATTCTGTCTTTCCACACCTCCAGGAACTCTTAAGATACATATGTTTGGTCGGTTGATAGTATCCCATAAATCACAAACCCTACTTTTCATTTTTTTAACTTTTTATCATTCTTTTTCCTTTTTGGTCTGACTGAGATATTTCCAAAGGCTTGTCTTATGGGTTGGATATTCATTCTTCTGCCTCATCAAGTTTGTTGTTAATGCTTTCCACTGTGTTTTTTATTTGATATATGGAATTCTTCATTTCTAACATTTCAGTTCTTTTTCTCTCCAATATCTCTATCTCCTGGTAGAATTATTAATCCATGTAATGTACAAATTATTGTATTTGTTTCTATGTATTTTTGAGCAATCTTATGATTATTCTTTTGTTTTTCAGACATTTCATCAATCTCTTCATATTCACATTCTAACATTTCAGTGTTGTGTTTCTTTTGGTTAGTACTATTTTTCTCCTCATTCATGTTTCTTCTTTTTCTTTTTTGTAAAATTTGTAAAAATTTATTTATTTGAAAGGCAGGGTTACAGACTGAGAGAGGGAGAAGTCTTCCATCTACTGGTTCACTGAACTCCCCAAATGGCCACAACAGCCAGAGCTGGGCTGATCCAAAAGCAGGAACCAGGAACTTCTGGATCTCCCACATAGTTCCAGAGACCCAGGCACTTGGGCCATCTTCCACTGCTTTCCCAGGCACATTATCAGAGAGCTTGATCAGAAATGGAACAGCTGGGGTTCTAACTGGCACCCATATGGGATGCTGATACCACAGGTGGAGACTTAACCTACTACCTCACAGTGCCTGCCCTATTTCTTGTATTTTTACATTTATTTTTATGCATCAGTGGAAACACTTACTGGTTTTCTCCTCTTAAGGTTTTAATATTTGAAATATGTCTCTATGGCTTAATGGAGTGACTGCTCCTTCCAAGGATATCTAGAATATTGTGTAGTGCCATGGAAATCTGACCAGTCCTTGGGGGTGGGGGCAAAAGTCCAGAATGACACCCAAGTTGGGCATGGCACATCTTCTCCATCATCAGCAGGAGGGAGGATATCATCACATTGGCTGGCATGATCTCAGCCTCATCCTCTTTGTGCTGAGTTGAACCAGCCATCCAGGGTGGCCAACAGTGCCTACATACCCTGCCCACTCAGATGCATGAACCGCACAAAGGATCTGTGCACTCCTCAGTATGAGTGTGGAGCACCCTGTGATGACCCACCCCAGCACTCAGTTAACCCTGAGCCTCTGAAGCCAAAACCATTGTTTGTCCTAAAATCCATCCACACTACACATAATATCACACAGTCACAGGATTCCCACAGTCACAGGGTCACAGGGCTCTCACAGTCACAGGAAGCAGGGGATCTTTTCAACCAACCACATGAACCTCCCTGACTATGCAGAGAACCACAGTGTTCCCACAACCAGATGACTGCCAGACAGCGATCAGTTGATGCTCAACTTTGGCGAGTCCAGGAGCCTTGAGTGAGGGGAAGGGAGCATTTCATGGGTATAAGTGAGCATCCCACTCTCCACCAACCATCCAGGTCAGACTCAAAATTATTGGAGTCCATGAATTTATCCCTCTAATAAAATCATTCTGTCATGCGTGGGTAGCAGCAGCCTCTACTCACCTTGTTAAGGTGGTGCTTCCTCCCTGCTAGTAACAAGGCACCTTGGTGAAGGGAGGGAATGAAAGCAATATGTTCTACCTTCATGGAATTCGGTAGGCATCCTGTGTCTTGCTAGTACTTCATGCCAGACTCAAAATCAATGGCGACCACAAGGTTCTCCCTTGGGCAATATCACCAGTGGCATCAGTTGCCACAACTTCTTTTCCTGTATTGTATACTTGAGACTTTGATCATATGTGTTGCAGTAGGATATTTTCTGTTCCTGTCTATTTGGGGTCCAATAGGCCTTTGGAAATTACATGTCCAGATCTTCTTCCGCATCAAGGAGACTCAACTATTAAGTTATTGAACTGATTTCCAAGCCTGTAATACTCTGCGCCCATAGAAATTCCCCCACAATTCAAACATTTGTTCTCTTAATTTGTCTTCTTAAATCCTAAAGGTCTCAGATACTGTCTTTTCCCTTTTTCTTTTTATCCCTTTAAAAAAATCTGTCTAACATAGTTCAAAAGACCGGACATAAAGTTCAGATATTCCTTCTTCTGCTTGATCTAGTCTCTCATTGAGGCTTCCAACTGCATTTTTATTTGATTTATTAATTTCTTCGTTTTCAGGTTTTATGTTTGGTTCTTTTTTAAGAACCCTATTTCTTTGTTGAATTTCTTACTCATTCCATGCATTGTTTACATGATTTTGTGTATAATCTCTTATCTTTGAGAATCCTTATTATCATTCTGTTTAATTCTTTAAGAGAGATTTTATGTCTTCATCTTTGGAGTTACTAAGACATTATTGTGTTTCTTTAGGGACATTATATTGCCTTACTTTTTCATATTTCCTGTGTCCTTACATTGATATTTGCATATCTGGAAGATTAGTTGTTTCTATCATATTTCCTTTTTTAAAAAAAAGATTTATTTATTTATTTAGAGGCAGAATTAGGGAGAGAGAAAGAGAGAGAGCCAGGAAGAGAGAGGAATATCTTCCATCCACTTGTTCACTCCCCAAATGCCCATAATTACCAGAGCTTGATCAATCCGAAGCCAGGAGCCAGGAGTTTCTTCTGGGTCTCCCAGGTGGGTGCAAGGACCCAAATATTTGGGCCATCATCCACTTCCTTTCCCAGGCCATTAGCAGAGAGCTGGTTTTGAAGTAGAGCAGCTGAGACTCTAACTGATGCCCAAATGGAATACTGGTGGCTTTACCCACTATGCCAAAGTGCCAACCCTCATATTTTCTTTTACATGGTCAAAGGCTTTTTCTAGAGGATATGCATTCAAGTTATCAAGTTGGTAAGCTATATTGGCCTTATTTCCAGTTGTATGCTATAATAGTCTCTGTTTATCTTCCACAGAGATTAATGGCAAAGTAAATGTGGGCATGTTATAGGTCCTAGAGGACCTATAACAAGCATGGATATCTCAAAAGTCACCCACAGGCCATGATCTAGTCATAAGGGTACTGACTCTCAATCCACTGTGGCTGAGGTTGTGGTAGCAATGGCTTAGACAGCCGAGTACTTGAATACATGAACACCGCTATTAGTAGGGGTGTAGTCAGGGTTACAATAGCACCCTTCCAATCCCTGGCAGATATGCATGAGTCCCTGCAGCACCAATTCCAGATTTCTGTGCAATATCTTCACTCCATCTACCTTTTCTTCCCCTAAGCAGGGAAGTACTATCTCCATATTATGTTGCCTGTGTTGGGTAGAAGAAATGAGTAAGCAGTCCTGTGGTCACCTATGTCATAAATGCTGGGTCATACTAAGAGTCTAGAGCCTGCCAAGACCAACACAGTATGGGTTGTAGCCAAGGTTGACTTTGTTTCTGGCTACCTGCTGCTGAGGTGGACTTCTGAATCATGGCCATGGCAATCAACCACAGTTGATACCAGTTGGAATATTAGCCCAATTTTCTTGTGTCCTATGTCTTCATGTGGGGCCTGGGCAGGTCTCAGAGCCTCTTCTGCAAGCTGTGACTGACAACAGGGGCCATTAATATCTGCCCAGTGGATGTTTTTACCAGATCAAATGTGTAGTCCTGTGCTCATGCCAGTGACCTACTCCCCAGTGGCTGACATCTTGCTCTTTGCTGTTTGTTCATTATTGGAGGAGAGATAGTGAAAGCAGTCTCTGGGCTTTCCCAGGCTGATGCTTATCTGGGTTTACCTGAATCTCACAGATACATGGCACTGCCTTCCAGATGCATGCCAACCCCATAGGAGGCTGAGCTCAGTGCTTTCACTCATCCTATTATCATGCAAGTTGCTGCTTGATGCCAAGATAAATTTAGAGGGTTTCTCTGTGAGTCCTGACCTGGGATTAGGGACCTCTGCTATCTGTCTCATTTTGGATCCCGTTAGGTTGGGCTAGCATTGAGCTTGAGGCCGAAGTTCTGAGTTTACTTTCCTGCCCTCTGAACTGTGGTTGAACCCTTAAAGCCTTGGTATCTACCTGAGATTGGGGAAAAGATAATGGAGGCAGTCCCCTTGGCAGCTTAGTCCTACACTAAGCTGTATTGCACCTGAGTCTCCCTGTCACTGGGATATTTGCAGTCTCACCATGTATGTCAGGCCTGTGTGATGCCTGTAGTACAGGCTGATGAATCCATCCCATCAACATGTTGATCTCTGCCTGATGTAGAGAAGATAGAGAGCGTGCATCTGTGAGCACTGGCTTGTGAATAGAGGCCCTTGGTCTGTGTCTAAAGCTGAGTTTCACACAGCGGGACTGGGGCTGAGCTTCAAAGCAAAGTCCTAAGTTTACTAGTTCAACCATGCATTTCAGCAGCTTTACTCTTGCTCTGTGTCTGCTGGATGTTTGTGGAGGGATTGATTACAGACCTTTGGCTACCTGTCAAAAACAGGTACAAATACTGGGTCTATAGATATTGACCTGGGAGCAGAGGTCATGGGGCCCTGTCCGACTGTAGGTTTCCATTAGCAGGCCTGGTGCTGGGTTTCAAATCTAAGGTTTGAGCTTATTGCCTTTCCCTTTCCCAACTGGGAAGTGGTTCTCTCCACTTTGTACTTCTTGGAGTGGGGAGAGGTATGGCATAGAACTATTTACGTCTCCTTTCTTCAATAGGTCTTTTCTAATTACTATACCAAAATTTGGTAAATATTCTGTCACTTGGCTTCTGTGACTCTTATGAAGGTCACTCGTTGCATGGATAGCTGTTCAGGTTGTTGTCTATGAAGAGATGGTTCCCAGAGTGGCTCCTTCAGATACCATCTTGCTCTTCCTCTATGAGATATTCTATTAGTTATAGATTTCTGCTGAATCAATTCTTCCAGCTTTTTATAAAGTGAATTACAATGGAATATCAGTCAGCTATAAAAAAGAGGGAAATTCTAACCTTTGTATCAGAATGATTGCAGGGTTATAGTCTACCCACACCCTTATTCACATTTGTTATGTTCTTCTCTAAAAAATAATTGTTACTTCCAGTAGTGTAAACTTACATAGTTTTATGATCTTATTAGCACATCTCTAAAGATTTAAGCAGTGAGCATTGTTTCATGTGCTTGTTTGAATTTGCACAGGTTATTTATGGAACTATCTAAATAATTTACCTGCTATTGAAACTGTCTTTTTGTGCTGGTGCCGGGGCTCAATAGACTAATCCTCTGCCTGTGTCTCCAGCACCCCAGGTTCTAGTCCTGGTCAGGGCGCCAGATTCTGTCCCAGTTGCTCCTCTTCCAGTCCAGCTCTCTGCTGTGGCCCAGGAATGCAGTGGAGGATGGCCCAAGTCCTTGGGCCCTGCACCCGCATGGGAGACCAGGAGAAGCACCTGGCTTCTGGCTTCAGATCAGCGCGATGTGCCGGCCACAGCGCACTGGCCACGGTGGCCATTAGGGGGTGAACCAATGGAAAAGGCAGACCTTTCTCTCTGTCTCTCTCTCTCACTGTCTAACTCTGCCTGTCCAAAAAAAAAAAAAAAAAAAAAAAAAGAGAGAAATTATCTTTTTGTCATTGAATTATAGGGATTACTTTTCATGATTTTAAGGTTTGTAGCTCCACCAAATTCTTATTTTAAAGTTTCAAGCCCCAGTTGATGAATGACAATAGCAGGTGGAGGCTTTGGAAAATGAATAAATCATAAAGCCTGCCCTCATGATTGTGTTTAGCACACTTGTAAAAGAGACTGCAGCTCTGGCCTCAGAATCAGCCCTTAAGGCATTTGGATCTGGCTAAAAAGCCCATGAGAATTTTTCAGGCATGGAAAGTCAAGGCAGCGTGGCAAAAAAAAAATGACCTAAATGAAAGATCTCTGTGAGTGAGATCCCTGCAGATGGAATAGGCCATCAAAGAAAGAGGTACCTTTCCCTGAAGGGAGGAGCGAACTTCCTCTCTGACTATGGCCTGTCTAAATAAAATCAGTTTGTGAACTCAAGAGGCTTCCTTAGCCTTGGCAGCTCATGACAAGAGCCTCGGGTGATTACTGACGTCATAAATAAGAGTGTCAATTGTTAATTCAACAACGGGAGTCACTGTACACTTACTCCCTATGTAGGATCTCTGTTCTTAATGTGTTGTACTATGTGAATTAACGGTAAAACTACTACTCAAACAGTACTCTATACTTTGTGTATCTGTGTGGGTGCAGTCTGTTGAAATCTTTACTTAGTATATACTAAATTCATCTTCTGTATATAAAGATAATTGAAAATGAATCTTGATGAAGAATGGGATGGGAGAGAGTGGGAGATAGGATGGTTGTGGGTGGAAGGGAGGTTATAGGGGGAAAAGCCGCTATAATTCAAAAGTTGTACTTTGGAAATTTATATTTATTAAATAAAAGTTGAAAAAAAAGAAAAAATAGGTAAATAAATAAAAAGACTACAGAAAGCAGTCTCATTCATTCTACCATTATGGATACAGCAAAGAGCACCAGCTGACAGCCAGAAAGAGGGCCCTTACTACCAACTATAATCTTGAGTGTCCCAGCTTCTAGTACTATGAATAAATTTCTACTATTTATAAGCTTTCTAGCTTATGATATTTTGGCATAGCAGCCAAAACATACTAACATATTGATTTCATCTTCTGAATACTTGAAAATTTCCCTCCATTTTAATGTCATGGTTTTTTTTAGGTTTGTTTATTTGAAAGGCAGAATTAGAGAGGCAGAGGCAAAGTGGGGTGGGGGGAGGGAGAGAGAGAGCGCTTCCATCTGCTGGTTCACTCCCTAGATGGCTGCAATGGTTGGAGCTACACTGATCTGAAGCCAGGAACCAGGAGTTTCCTCTGGGTCTCCCACGAGGGTATAGGGGCCCTAGGACTTGGGCCAGTTTCTACTGCTTTCCCAGGCTACATCAGAGAGCTGGATCGGAAGTGGAGAGCCAAGACTCGAATGGGCACCCATATGGGATGCAGGCACTGAAGACCAGGGCTTCAACCCACTTTTCCACAGTAGTGCCCCGCCCCATCATGGGCTTTTTAAAGACATATTCATCATTCATTCATTCATTCATTCGTTTGAAAGGCAGAGTGTCAGAGTGAGAGGGGGAGAGATAGAGACTTTACATCCACTGGTTCTCTCCCCAAGTGGCTGCAAAGGTCTGGACTGGGGCAGACCAAAGCCAGGATCCAGGAGCTCTTTCTTGGTCTCTCATATGGATTTCAGGTGCCCAAGCACTTGAGTCACCTTCATTTGCACATAAGCAGAACTGAATGGGAAATAGAGCAGCCAAAACTCAAGTTAGAACTCTGATATGGGATGCTGGCACCACAGCATGGAGTAGCTTAACTTACTGCACCACGACAATGAACCCATAGTTGCTATAGCCCAAGCTGAGGAAAAGAAATGCTGGTTCCTGAACTGTTTGATCAAGGACCTGCATGACAGTTTGAGCAAATATATACAAACACACACACACACAAACACACACACGTGCACATGAACATGATAGTATTTCAAAAAGTTTACGCAGAAATGTTTATTTTCATGGCTGCTGCTTGGCTGGGAAGTGGAGTTTGTAAATGAGCAAGCAGAATGCCATAATGCTTTGTGAGCAACATTTAGCAGTCTTTCATCACTAAGTACCTCCTAATTTCTGTATTTCAAAACTCTAAAGAATGTGATTCTGTCGGCTTTTGCTGGGTTAATTGTTACTTTACTGTAAGGAACAATTCTCTATCCACATTTTGTGTATATAAAACACCATTGTTCACCTTCTCTCTATGAAAGATGTTTTCACTGTGTATGAAATCTGAGGCTTGCAGGATTTTCTTTTCCTTTTCACTACGTATTTTATAGTTGCTTTTCCACTGTCTTCTTGCTTGCACTTTTTCCAGTGAGATAATGTCTTTCTTATTTTGTGTACTCAGTATGCCTTGTATTTCCCTCTGGCGGCCTTAACTTTTCTCTTTTTCATTGAGTTTTCTAAATTCTTGGGTTTATTAGACTACTTTATTCTGTAGAGTCACCTTTTTCCATAAAATTTGAAAAGCTTCCACCATTACATCAAATGCAGACATTTTGAATGTTATCTTGAGGACTAATATATGTATGGGTATGTGTTTTTATATATATATGTGTGTGTGTGTGTGTGTGTGTGTGTGTGTGAATATGATTTGTTGTTGTGTTTATTTGAAACAGAGTTACAAAGAGGTAGAGAGAGAGGGACAGATCTTCCATCTTCTGCTTCACTCCCAACTGGCTGGAATGGCCAGGGCCATGTCAGATCAGAGCAAGGAACCAGGAACTCCATCCAGGTCTCCAATGTGGGTGGCAGGGGTTCAAGCACTTGGACCATCCTTCTCTGCATTTCCCAGGAGCATTAGCACAGAGATGTATTGGAAATGGAGCGGCTGTGACTTGAACTGGCACCCATATGAGATGCCTGTGAGCAGGCAGTGGCTCAACCTGTTATGCCACATACCGAGACCTGTATTTTTAAACTCTGTATTCTGTTTGGTATATTCAGAGATTCGGTTTACTTGCATAATGTTTAGCCTGGAACAAATCAATTAGCTAGGGTCAATTGTTCTTCACAATTGAGGAAAGCACTTTTGTATACTATATCCGGTGCCCATCAATTATAAGATTTTCCAATATACCTAGTGGAAACATTTTTCCCAAGCTATAAAAGGTTCAAATTATATTCATACTCATCCTTTCAGATAATATTCCTTAGTATTTTCCTTACATGGATGAATAGTGAGCCGTGGGAGACTTAGCTGTTTGGTTTCTCAATTAGTTTACCACCAACTTATCCCCAAAAAGAAACCCTAAATAAAAGTTTATTTTTGTCTATGTACCTCTGTATGTTTACCAAAACGAGTGGACGATGTTCATTAAGCTAAGTTTGTCATCATAAATTCTTTTTTTAACTTTCATTTAATAAATATAAATTTCCAAAGTACAGTTTTTGGATTACATTGGCTCCCCCCCATAACTTCCCTCCCATCCACAACCCTCTCATCTCCTGCTCCCTCTCCCATTCCATTCTCCATCAAGATTCATTTTCAATTATCTTAATATATAGAAGATCAATTTAGTATATATTAAGTAAAGATTTCAACAGTTTGCACCCACACAGAAATACAAAGTGTAATGTACTGTTTGATTACTAGTTATAGCATTAATTCACATTGTACAACACATTAGGGACAGAGATCCTAAATGGGGAGTAAGTGTACAGTGACTCCTGTTCTTGACTTAACAAATTGACACTCTTGTTTATGGTGTCAATGATCACCCTAGGCTCTTGTCATGAGCTGCCAAGGCTATGGAGCCTTTTGAGTTCACCGACTCTGATCTTATTTAGACAAGGTCATAGTCAAAGTGGAAGTTCTCTCCTCCCTTTAGAGAAAGGTACCTCTTTGTTTCATGGCCCATTCTTTCCACTGGGATCTCACTCACAGAGATCTTTCATTTAGGTCTTCTTCTTTTTTTTTTTTTTTTTTGCAAGAGTGTTTTGGCTTTCCATGCCTGAAATATTCTCATGGGCTCTTCAGGCAGATCCGAATACCTTAAGGGCTGATTCTGAGGCCAGAGGTCTGTTTAGGACATCTGCCATTCTATTAGTCTGCTGTGTATGCCACTTCCCATGTTGGATCATTCTCTCCTTAATTCTCTCAGTTAGTATTAGCTGACACTAGTCTTGTTTATGTGATCCCTTTGACTCTTAATCCTATCATTATGAACTGAAACTGATCACTTTGACTAGTGAGATGGCATTGGTACATGCCACCTTGATGGGATTGAATTGGAATCCCCTGGCATGTTTCTAGCTCTACCATTAGGGGTAAGTCCAAGTGAGCATGTGCTGAACTGTACATCCCCACCCTTTCTTATTCCCACTTTTATATTTAACAGGGATCACTTTTCAGTTAAATTTAAAAACCTAAGAATAATTGAGTGTTAATTAAAGAGTTCAACCAATGGTATTAAGTAGAACAAAAAATACTAAAAGGAATAAAGTTTAAGTTGTTCCTCAACAGTCAGGACAAGGAATGATCAAGTCATTGTTTCTCATGGTTTCCATTTCACTTCAACAGGTTTCCTTTTAGGTGCACAGGTAGTTGTCACCGATCAGGGAGAACATATGATAGTTGTCCCTTTGGGACTGGCTTAGTTCACTCAGCATGATGTTTTCCAGATTTCTCCATCTTGTTGCAAATGATCGGGTTTCATTGTTTTTGACTGCTGTATATTATTCTATAGAGTACATATCCCATAATTTATTTACCCAGTCTACTGTTGATGGGCATTTAGGTTGATTCCAGGTCTTAGCTATTGTGAATTGAGTTGCAATAAACATTAATGTGCAGACAGCTTTTTTGTTTGCCAGTTTAATTTCCTTTGGCTAAATTCCAAGGAGTGGGATGGCTGGGTTGTATGGTAGGGTTATATTCAGGTTTCTCAGGAATCTCCAAACTGACTTCCATAGTGGCTTAACCAGTTTGCATCCCCACCAACAGTGGGTTAGTACCCCTTTTTCCCCACATCCTCACCAGCATCTGTTGTTGGTAGATTTCTGTATGTGAGCCATTCTAACCGGGGTGAGGTGAAACCTCATTGTGGTTTTGATTTGCATTTCCCTGATTGCTAGTGATCTTGAACATTTTTCATGTGTCTGTTGGCCATTTGGATTTCCTCTTTTGAAAAATGTCTATTGAGGTCCTTGGCCCGTCTCTTAAGTGGGTTGTTTGTTTTGTTGTTGTGGAGTTTCTTGATCTCTTTGTAGATTCTGGATATTAATCCTTTATCTGTTGCATAGTTTGCAAATATTTTTTCCCATTCTGTTGGTTGCCTCTTCACTTTCCTGATTGTTTCTTTTGCAGTCCAGAAACTTCTCAATCTGCTGTAATCCCAGTTGTTAATTTTGGTTTTGACTGCCTGTGCCTCTGGGGTCTTTTCCAAGAAGTCCTTGCCTGTGCCTATATCTTGCAGGGTTTCTCCAATGTTCTCTAATAATTTGATGGTATCGGGTCATAGATTTTGATCTTTAATCCACGTTGAGTGTGTTTTTGTGTAAGGTGTAAGGTAGGGGTCTTGCTTCATGCTTCTGCACGTGGAAATCCAGTTTTCCCAGCACCATTTGTTGAATAGTCTCTGTTTGCTGCAGGAATTGGTTTTAGCTCCTTGTTAGAACGTAAGTTGGATGCAGATGTTTGGATTGATTTCTGGCTTTCTATTCTGTTCCAATTGTCCATTCATTTGTTTCTGTACCAGTACAATGCTGTTTTGATTATACCTGCCCAGTAGTATGTACTGAAATCTGGTATTGTGATGCCTCCAGCTTTGTTTTTGTTGCACAAGATTGCTTTAGCTATTCGAAGTCTCCTATACCTCCATATGAATTTCAGCATCATTTTTTTAGATCTGAGAAGCACGTCTTTGGTATTTTGATTGGTATCACATTGAATCTATAAATTGTTTTTGGGAGAATGGACATTTTGATGATATCGATTCTTCCAATCCATGAGCATGGAAGATTTTTCTATTTTTTGGTATCCTCTTCTATTTCTTTCTTTAAGATTTTTGTAATTTTCATCATAGAGAATTTGACACCCTTGGTTAAGTTTATTCCAAGGTATTTGTTTTTGTAGCTATTGTGAATGGGATTGATTAAGCAGTTCTTTCTCAGCTGAAGAATTGACTGTGTATACAATGGATGTTGATTTTTGTGCATTGATTTTATATCCTGCTGCTCTGCCAAACTCTTCTATGAGTTCCAATAGTCTCTTAGTAAAGTTCTTTGGATCCCCTAAATAAAGAATCATATAATCTGCAAAGAGGGATAGTTTGAGTTCTTCCTTCCCAATTTGTATCCCTTTAATTTCTTTTTCTTGCCTAATGGATCTGGATAAAACTTCCAGAACTATATTGAATAGCAATGGTGAGAGTGGGCATCCCTGACTGGTACCAGATCTCAGTGGAAATGCTTCAAACTTTTCCCCATTTATAGGATGTTGGCCATGGATTTTTCATAAATTGCTTTGTTTGTATTGAGGAATGTTTCTTCTATACTGAATTTTCTTAGAGTTTTCATCATGAAAGGGTATTATGTTTTATTAAATGCTTTCTCTGCATCTATTGAGATAATCATATGGCTTTTCTTCTGCAGTTTGTTAATGTGGTGTATCACATTAATTGATTTGGGAACGTTGAATCATTCTTGCATACCAGGGGTAAAGCTCACTTTTTCTGGCTGGATGATCTTTCTGATGTGTCGTTGCATTCTATTGGCCAGAATTTTATTGAGGATTTTTGTGTCTATGTTCAACAGGGAAATTGGTCTGTAATTCTCTTTCTTTGCTGCATCTTTTTCCGGCTTAGCAATTAAGGTGATGCTGGCATCATAGAAAGAATTTGGGAGGATTCCCTCTTTTTTGATTGTTCTGAATAGTTTGAGAAGATTTGGAGTTAGTTCTTCTTTAAATGTCTGGTAGAATTGAGCAGTGAATCCATCTGGTCCAGGGCTTTTCTTTGTTGGGAGGGACTTTATTAGTGATTCAATTTCTGTCTCAGTTATGGGTCTATATAGGTTTTCTATTTCTTCATGGTTCAATTTAGATAGGTTGCAAGTGTCCAGGAATATGTCCATTTCTGATAGATTTCCCTGTTTGCTGGCATAAACTCTTTGCAGTACTTTCTGATGACTTTTTTTATTTCTGTGGTGTCTGTTATTACATTCCCTTTTTCATCTCTGATTTTATTGATTTGGGTCTTTTTTTCTGAATTTGTATTTTTATTAAGATTTTTGACATCTTTATTTGCAAGTAGCAAAGACAGAATATGAATATAAATTTCCAAAATACAGAATATGTATTACAATGGCTTCCCCCCCATAACATCCCTCCAACCCGCAACCCTCCCCTTATCCACTCCCTTCTCCCCTGCCATTCACATCAAGATTCATTTTCTATTCTCTTTATATACAGAAGATCAGTTTAGCATACATTAAGTAAAGATTTCAACAGTTTGCTCCCACACAGAAACATAAAGTGAAAAATACTGTTTGAGTACTACTAAGTTATAGCATTAAATATCAATGTACAGCACACTAAGGACAAAGATCCTACATGAGGAGTAAGTGCACAGTGACTCCTGTTGTTGACTTAACAAATTGACACTCTTGTTTATGGCATCAGTAATCACCCTAGGCTCTTGTTATGAGCTGCCAAGGCTATGGAAGCCTTTTGAGTTCACCGACTCTGATCATATTTAGACAAGGCCATGGCCAAAGTGGAAGTTCTTTCCTCCCTTCAGAGAAAGGTACCTCCTTCTTTGATGACCCATTCTTTCCACTGGGATCTCACTCGTGGAGATCTTTCATTTAGGTCCCCCCCCCCCAGAGTGTCTTGGCTTTCCATGCCTGAAATACTCTCATGGGCATTTCAGCCGGATCCGCATGCCTTAAGGGCTGATTATGAGGCCAGAATGCTGTTAGGACATTTGCCATTCTATGGGTCTGCTGAGTATCTCACTTCCCATGTTGGATCTTTCTCTCCCTTTTTGATTCTATCAGCTAGTATTTGCAGACACTATTCTTGTTTATGTGATCCCTTTGGTTCTTAGTCCTATCATTGTGATCAATTGTGAACAGAAATTGATCACTGGGACTAGTGAGATGGCATTGGTACATGCCACCTTGATGGGATTGAATTGGAATCCCCTGGTATGTTTCTAACTTTACCATTTGAGGTAAGTCAGCTTGAGCATGTCCCGAATTGCACATCTCTTCCCTCTCTTATTCCCACTCTTATATTTAACAGCGATCACTTTTCAGTTAACTTTCAGCACTTAAGAAGAATTGTGTATTGATTACAGTATTCAACCAAAACTATTAAGTAGAACAAACAAAAAAAATACTAAGAGGGATAACATATTAAGCTGCTCATCAACAGTCAGAGTGAGGGCTGATCAAGTCACCGTTTCTCATAGTGTTCATTTCACTTTAACAGGTTTCCTTTTTGGTGCTCAGTTAGTTGTCACCTATCAAGGAGAACAAGTGGTATTTGTCCCTTTGGTATTAGCTTACTTTACTCAACATAATGTTTTCCAAATTCCTAACAGGGATCACTTTTCAGTTAAAATTTAAACACCTAAGAATAATTGTGTGTTAATTACAGAGTTCAACCAATGGTACTAGAACAAAAAAATACTAAAATGGATAAAGTATTACATTGTACATCAACCGTCAGGACAAGAGCTGATCAAGTCACTGTTTCTCATAGTGTCCATTTCACATCAACAAGTTTCCCCTTTGGTGTTCAGTTAGTTGTCGCCGATCAGGGAGAACATATGATATGATTTGGGTCTTTTCTCTACTTTTTTTAGTTAGTTGGCCAATGGTTTGTCAATTGTATTTATTTTTTCAAAAAAACAGCTCTTCATTTGGCTGATATTTTGTAATTTTTTGGAGTGAATTCTGTTGATTTCTTCTCTAATTTTAATTATTTCTCTTCTCCTACTAGAGTGGGTCTGGTTTGATGCAGTCTTTCTATATCCTTGAGATGCATCGATAGCTCATTTATTTGGTGCCTTCCAATTTCTTGCTGTAGGAACCTATTGCTATAAACTTTCCTCTCAACACTGCTTTTGCCATATCCCATAAGTTGTGATATTTTGTGTTATTATCCTCATTTACTTCCAGAAAATTTTTGATTTCACTTTTGATTTCTTCTATGACCCACTGTTCATTCAGGAGCATGTTGTTCAGTCTCCATGTGTTTGCATATGCTCTAGGGATTCCTGAGTTGCTAATTTCCAGCTTCATTCCATGGTTGTCTGAGAAGATGCATGATATGATTTTAATTCTTTTGAATTTGCTGAGACTTGCTTTATGGCCTAGTATGTGGTCAATCCTAGAGTAGGTTCCATGTACTGCTGAAAAGAATGTGTATTCTTTAAGTGTAGGATGAAAAGTTTTGTACATATGTGTTAGATCCATTTGGTCTATAGTGTTGAATAAATCTGCTGTTTCCTTGTTGATCTTCTGTCTGGTTGATCTGTCTATTGCTGAAAGTGGAGTATTGAAGTCCTCAAATACTATTGTATTGGAGTCTAAGTCTCCCTTTAAGTTCCTTAATATATCTTTCAAATAAACCGGTACCTGGTAATTGGGTGAATATACATTTATAATAGTTACATCTTCCTGTTGAATTGATCCCTTAATCATTATATAGTGCCCCTCTTTGTCTCTCTTAACAGTTTTTGTGTTGAAGTTTATTTTGTCTGATATTAAGATGGATACACCAGCTCTTTTTTGGTTTCTCTTGGCATGGAATATCTTTCCAACCTTTCACTTTCAGTT
This sequence comes from Oryctolagus cuniculus, assembly GCF_051225735.1. Taxonomy (NCBI): domain Eukaryota; kingdom Metazoa; phylum Chordata; class Mammalia; order Lagomorpha; family Leporidae; genus Oryctolagus; species Oryctolagus cuniculus. The sequence continues at coordinate 13,505,648 of NC_142878.1, forward strand.
TGCATGCATCTTTGTTGGAAAGATGTGTTTCTTGTAAGCAGCAAATAGATGGGTTTTGTTTTTTGATCACTCAGCCAGTCTGTGTCTTTTAACTGGAGAGTTGAGGCCATTAATGTTCAATGTGACTGTTAATAATTAGTGACTTTGCCCTGCCATTTTTCCAAAGATATTTCTAGTATATGCTTTGAACTTCCTGTGATCTTTAACTGGGAGATTTTCTTCCTTTACCTTCTTTCATACTGATGGCCATGTTTCTGTGTGTCTGTGTGTAACACATCTTTAAGCATCTTTTGCTGGGCTGGATGAGTGGTGACAAATTCTTTCATTTTCTGTTTGCTATGAAAGGTCTTTATTTCACCTTCATTCACAAATGAGAGCTTTGCAGGATATAATATTCTGGGCTGGCAGTTTTTCTCTCTTAGTAACTGGGCTATATCTCGCCATTCTCTCCTAGCCTGTAGGGTTTCTGATGAGAAGTCTGCTGTGAGTTTAATTGGAGAACCTCTGAGAGTAATCTGACGTTTCTCTCTTGCACATTTTAGAATCTTTTCTTTATGTTTCACTGTGGTGAGTTTGATTACATCGTGTCATGGTGAGGATCCCTTTTGGTCATGTTTATTGGGGGTTCCATGTATTTCCTGTACTTGGATGTCTCCTTCTCCAATCCCAGGAAGTTTTCTGCTAGTATCTCACTAAAAAGGCCTTCTAATCCTTTCTCTCTCTCCATGCCTTCACGAACTCCTAGAACCCAAATGTTGGTTTATCTTAATAGTATCCTGTAGATTCCCGACAATATTTTTTAGATTTCTAATTTCCTCTTCTTTTCTTTTGTTTGACTGTATACTTTCCTGTGCTCTGTCTTCTAAGTCCAATATTCTCTCTTCTACCTCACTGATTCTGTTTTTATGGCTCTCAAATGTGATTTTATTTGTTCTATTGAATTATTCATTTCATTTTTATTTCTCTTCAATATTTCAATTTCATGTTCTACTAAATTACTCATTTCATTTTGATTCCTCCTTAAGATTTCATTTTCACAAGAGAGATTTTCTGTCCTGTCCTGTATGGATTTCTGTAGTTCATGCATTTTTTTGTTAACTTCTAAATGTTCTTATCATAAATTTTTTGAATTCCATATCTTGCATTTCTTCTATCTCATCATCTCCATAATCTTGTATTGGAGTGTCATGTTCATTTGGGAGTGTCATGATGTCTTTCTTGTTCTTGTTTCCTCGGTTTTTGCATTTGTTGCTTGGCCCTGTGGAAATATTCTTTGGTTTCTTTTTTTTCTTCTTCTTCTTTTTCATTGTGGTGGCTTTTCTCATTATACTATGATGCTGGATTAAGTGGACTGTCTATTGTTGGTGAATCTCTAGAGGCTTGTGGTGGGTGTGGCCAGAGAGCTCTATTCAGTTCTTCATGGTTAAGGGTGTGCCAAAGGTGACACGCCCAGGTTTGGTGTGGTAAATCTTTTCTCCCTCTTTTTTTTTTTCATTCAGAAAGGAAGTAATTCCACTCATTTGAGCTCTTCTCCTTGATGGTAATCAGTGCCTGAGCGCTAGCCCCAGTGGGTATAATATTTGTCTGCTCTGTCCCAAGGACCACGCAAAGCATCTGTGTAGTCCTCAGTGTAAGCTCAGATTCCTCTGCAGTGTCTCTCACCGGGTAGCCAAGGCTACCGAGTTTGTGGCGTCTCACACCTAGACTACTCACATCTCAGGCACACAGTGAGTTCTCCCACACACCCTTGAATTTTTTTTTCACCTTCCTGGTTCATAAGCTCCACACATTCACTAGGTTTTAGTCTCCTGTTATTACTCCAAACTGGAGTCAAGTTCTTCTGTTTGGTTGAGGGTGGGTGCAGCCCCGAGCTGTCGCAGCTGTTACATATGTCCAAAATGGCGCCTGCTCTATAGTCTCACTTGCCTTTGTAAGGTATCTGGAGAGACAGAATCATGCCCATACTGTCCCTTTTGTTTTTTTCTCTTCTCTAGTTAGCCTGGTGTACTTTCCTGCACAGGGCTTCAAGCCTCGTTCCCTCTAAGCTCTTCCTGCTGCTTTTCTACCAGTGTCTCGGGCTACTGTGGTTTTGGCTCACCTCTCTTTCCAGCTCTGATGCAGAGAAGATTCTTGGCAGCTGGGCTCCCAAGCCGTGGGCACCCATGTCCTCCATGTAGATCAACCATGTCCCTCTAATTCTGGAAAAGTTCCCTCTGCAGTTTTTTCCCTAACTCTTTCCTGAGATTTCACTATCTCCACTTTTACTAAACTATCTTTTCCCGGACTATCAATGAGCTCCCTCCATATTCCGCCATCTTAGAGCCACTCCTTAATTCCATTTTTCATGAACTTTTTGAATTCCCTTCATTTCACTTAGTGCAGTTGTAGACTTCTTGATATTTTGAATACATATGTATAGATAAACATATATATTCCTATGTGAGCAAAAAATGTGATATTTGTCTTTTTGTGTGTGATTTATTTCACTTAACATAAAGATTGCCAACTCTGTTTATTTTGTTGCAAATGTCAGGATTTCATTCTTTCACATGGCTGTTTATACCTTGTTTCCTTATGCAGTCATCCATTGACAGTTATCTAGGCTGATCTTTGTGTTATGGTAGTGCTGCAATAAACAGATGAGTACAGGTTTCATTTCCAGATGAGGGACAATGGAGTTTTATATATATATATAAATATATATTTATATATATAATATATATAATAGATTCATTTTTAGTTTTTCATAGAACCTCCATACTATTTTTCCTAGTGACTGTACTAATTTGCATTCTTACCAGAAGTAGTTAGGTTTCCACTTTCTCCACAACCCTACCAGCATTTGTTACTTTTTTTTTAAATTTTATGTAATGCATACAAGTTTCATGTATTTCATATATACAGATTTAGGAGCATAGTAATGCTTCCCACCCTACTCTCCTTCTAATAGCCATCATAACTAGAGCGAGATAATGCCTTATTGTGGGTTTTTTTGTTCATTTATATTTTCTTTTTTTAAAAGATATATTCATTTCACTTGAGAGGCAGAGTTACAGAGAGAAGGAGAGACAAAGGGAGAGGTATTCCATCTGCTGGCTCACTCCCCAAATGGCCACAATGACTGAAGCTGGGCTAATCTCAAGAAAGGACCCAGGAGCTTCGTCTGGGTTTCCCATGTGGGTTCAGGGGCCCAAGCACTTGAGCGATCTTCCACTGCTTTCTCAGGCCATAACAGGGAGCTAGATGGGAACTGGAGCAGCAGGAACTTGAACTGGCACCCATATGTGATGCCAGCGCTGCAGGCGGATGCTTTACACACTATGCCACAGAAAATAAATTGGTTGTAGATGTGTGAATTTATTTCTGGGGTTTTTATTCTGTTCCTTGATATATCTGTCTATTTGTGTACATATACTCTATAGTGCTCACACAATGACACAACTGCCTAACAATACATTTCTCAGATTGTATCACTATCATTAAGCCATGACTGAGTAGACTTCAAAAGTGGAATAGTGGAATTAAAATTTTACTATAATGCAAAAACTTTCTGAAATCCTTGTATAGAGTTTATTTTCTTTCTTTTTTTAGATTGATTGATTTATTTGGGAGGTAGAGTTACAAATAGAGAGAGGGAGAGACAGAAAGAAAGGTCTTCCATCCATTGGTTCTCTCCCCAAATGGCTGCAATGGCCAGAGCTGGGTCAATGCGAAACCAGGAGCCAGGAGCTTCTTCTGGGGCTCCCATGTGGGTGCAGGGGCCCAAGCATTTGGGCCAACTTTTACTGATTTCCAGGCCATAGCAGAGAGCTGTATCAGAAGAGCAGCCAGGACTCAAACCGGTACTCATATGGGATGTCAGTGCTGCAGATCGAGGCTTAGCCCACTATGCCACAGTGCCAGACCCCATGTGTGGTGTTTCATAATACATTTTCCTTAAATTTTTGAATACCCTTTCTACATAATTAGCTTTCTCTAGGTTACCCCCAAATTTATAAAAAACCCAATGAATAGCTGTTTTATCTAGAAGATTCTAACTGGAACCCTTTCATTAGCATTGTCATGATCTCCACAGGCACATAACACCTCATGAGGAACTAACAAATGTCCTTTTTCAAGACAATGGCCTTTATAGTTGGAATACTGTCCCAGGTGGGCACTAATGGGTTAACTCCAGACTTGACCTGAAATATTTCCTTAAGGAAGGTCAGCTACACAGTCATGCATTGCTGAACAATTTTGGTATAATCTGGGAAATGCATTGTTAAGTAATTTCATCATTGTATAAACAACATGTAGCATATTCATACAAAGTAGGTTGACTATAACCTCATTTGTGCTTATACAAGTAATTTTATGGGTCCACTGTGGTGTATGTAGTACATGACTGTATAAAACAATGAAAAAATCACAACAGGAATCTAATTAAATTTATAAATACTATTGTACACAAGAAATAGTAATAAGGGCCAGACATTAGCAGTTAAGTCACAATTTGGGATTCCCACATTCCAAATTAGAGTTTGTGGTTTGTATCCCAGCCTCTCTGCTTATGATCCATCTTCTTGTTTTTGTGCATTCTTGGAGGCAGAAGATGATAGTGAAAGTATTTGGGTCTCTGCCACCCACCTGAGAGACTGGATTACATTGTGGGCTCCTGGCTTTCACCTGGCCCAACCCGCTCTGTTGAGAGTGTTTACAGAGGGAACCACTGAATGAAAGGACTCTCTCTCTCTGTCTGTCTCTGCCTCTCATTCTCTGTGTGTGTCCTTCAAATAAATTGAAAATAAATTTAAAAAAATTTAAATTATAATGGAATAGCAAGAAAATTAACAGATGCAAAATTTTAAAGGAGATATATGCCCTGTATGTGGCCAACAAATACTTTCTATCCTGACTCTATAAATAAGTGAAAGACCAGCAAAGGATGGAAACATCCATTTAGAGGAAATTTGGAAAATATAGAAAAGAAATAAACATTGCTGTAGCATCTTGGCTCTAATCCAAATAACTGTGGATTTAAGGGAATGTTCATGTAGGCATTTTTGCAATGTCTGTTTTGTGTGTTAGAAAGTGCTTTTTTTTTTCAGTAAATTCTCATCACTTATTCCTCACTGCAGTGTAGCCCCTGCTTCCCTTTCCTCTGAGTTGTCACGTAGCACATTCTCCTACTGCTCTCTCCCTCTCACCAGACTCTTCTCAAGGGATGGACCACAAAGAGGTCACAAAGAGAACTTGTATTTCATTCTTCCATGTGGAGAATGGACCTGAATCGATCTTTGTTTATTCCTTCTTACATTCCACCACTGCTTCTCCTTCTCTGCTCCTCTCACCTACCCTTTTCAACAAATAAATGGTGAGCTTGTTTTTCTTTATCTTCTTTAATTTGAACAGCAACTCATAAACCATTATCCCTGCGTGCCTATTAACTCTTCACATTCTACAGATTGACAAAGGTTACAAACCCAGATCTCTAGAAAAGAAAAATAACCAAAAATAGAAGATCAAGCATTCTGGAAAGTAGGATCAGGTATTTGGCGTGGTCATAAAGACACTGCTTGGAAAGCTCTCATCCCATATCAGAGTAGCTGATGTGAGTCCCATATCTGCTTTCTATAATGTTTCCTGCTGATGCATGCCATGGAAGGTAGCAGGTGATACCACAAGTACTTCGTCCCTGCCACCCGTATGAGTGACTAGGATTGAGTTTCAAATTCTTGGCAATGCCTTGACTGACTTTGGTTGTTGCAAGCATTTGGAAAACAAAATATTCTCTCTCGCTCTCCCTCTCCCTCTCCCTCTCCCTCTCAATGTGTGTATGTGTGTCTCTCTTTCAAATAAAGTGAAATAAATAGATAAAAATTAAAAAAATAATTCTAATAATATGTTCACACAGACAAAACTCAAATGGAGAGAGATCTTCAGGCTTGGTCCACGTCTGTTTGTCATGCCACCCTTGTCTGGATACTAGACATGTAATTCAAGGTCTAAGTTAGGGTGCGTACTGTTATAGGTCTCCCACTGTTTAACTTTGTGATATGTAGCACGGTACTTAACCCTTTACACTCCAGTTGTCTTCTCTTTAAATTAAGGATACTGATGGAAACAACCTGGTAGGCTGCATAAAGGCAGCAAGAGGTAATCGTCTAACACTGATTATATAGTTAACAAGCAGAACCTAATATTATCACCTCAAATTATTCCAATACTCAAAAGGTTCAAGACACATGTGCTTTCTGTACTCTGCTGTTATTGTTGATTTCCTGAAGAACAAGAACCTCTTTCATTTTTCTGATATAGTCTTTCTTTTAAATACATTTTTATATATAATAACCTCAATTTTCCTTTTCCCTTTATCCCTGCAGCCTCTACCTTGGTTTAGAATTTCATCATCTCTCGTTTACGCAATTTCAGAAGCCTAGTAACCCGTCTCCCTGGCAACAGTTTCCACTCTACTCACTGCCTAAGGACTGATTTCCTTCCCAACCTCTCCATTCCCTCCCATTTTCTATCTTCCTGATCAAATGAATGTCAATGCCACACACACAATACATGTTATCATATTGTTTGTGTGCCTGACCAGACCTTTTTTGCATATGAATAATGTTTTTGAGTAGTTGAAATGATAGCTGTATATAATTTATATTCTGATTTTCACCTAACAGTAATTTCACAAGCACTTTCCAGACTGCTAGAAAGCCCTAATAATTATTTTTCTAGGCAACATGAGGCTCTATGGAGAAAAAGACCATTATTCAAGTAATTATTATACACTGTTATTAGAAATTCAGGTCACTTCCAATTTTTCAGGGTTGTTTCAAATCATTTTATTCTGAAGGTCTGAGTGTATATTTCCTTTTTCTCATTTTTCACCAATTTCATTATAAAACCAATTCTTTGGGGGTAGTGTCAATGGGGCAAAGGGCAAAAATATTTTTTACAACATTTTATAACAATACCATCTGATTTCCAAATGTAATGGCTCAATCTACACTGACCCTTGTATATCATTGCATCATTTTTCAAAAGGCATAGGAATTACATATTATCATTTAACCTAATTTTGCATTTAAGGAAGGAAGGATTTCCTTATTTAATGATTATGAATTTGAACTTTTTCTTTAGTTTAATGATTAGCAAAGTTCACATTATTCACATTTTCACTGTATGTATAAAAGTGTGTGTATTTATCATGTGAATCAAAGCTATTAATATCCTTTGATTATTTTTACTTCTTTATTGTTATAGTCAGTACAAACATGTTATTAATGCAGACAGTAATAGCATCTCTATCATATTTCTTGTGATGTTTCTCTTTATTATTGCTTTGTTCTGACTAGTGTTGGTGGAAATAGAATTTTCTTTTCCCCCTCTTCGTGTTTGTTGCCATTCAATATCAGATACCTATGTTCTTGTCCCTTTCAAAGCTTTCTTAAAATCTTTTCGCCTCATTATTTTATGTGTGTGTGTGTGTGTAGGAGAGTAGAGGCAGGATCATGAGTTCTCAGTTAGATGTGCTTCCTTAGTTTTAAGCTACACCCCCCAAACAGTGAAAGCCCTGAAAGAGACCCAGCCCCTGTGTCCTCATGACAAGTGCAGTGATACCACTGAATGAGTCTAGCTGCTCTGAAAAATCCATGAAGAAATGGCATGCCTTCCAGGATGCAATAAGCTTAACTTCTAGATTTTATTTTCTCTTTCCTGTATTTTCTCTTTTTCTCTAATTATGTGTGTGTAACATTGAAATTCATTTGATCAAGAAGATAGAAGAACGAGGGGGGATGAGGAGTGAGGGAAGGAAACCAGTCCGTAGGCAATGAATAGAGTGAAAACAGTTGCCAGGGAGATGAGTTACTAGGCTCCTTTAAGTTTCACATAAGTCTGCTGAGACAAATCTATTGTAATTTGATGTCTTCTTAAATGAGTTAGTGTATCCTTAATAGTGCGAATGCCTAGAGGATGGAGGGGGTGTTTTATTTATCTTTATTTCCCAATCGTTTATAGCTCAAAGAAGGACACTTAAAATTTATATTGAATGAAGAGACAGAACTCATGCTCTAGGGTAAGGTGATTTCAGAGAGTAAATGACCATGGAGGTGGTATTTCTAAATAATGACAGAAAATTGTGCCTTCAAATGTGCTCTAACATCCTTAGGGTGGGATTTTAAAGAGAGAAATGCAGTTTTGGTAGAAGAGGTGCCTAGGGACTTATGAGATATAACACAATAAGTTAGAAGAAATAAGCTACATGAAGATAAGTCCTATGGAAGCACCACTCTGACATCAAAAATATTAACTGTGCCTCCTTCTTATATCCAGAAGGAGCCAGTTATCTGCGGTCCAAGTTAGGTTTCCAAAGAGAGTTTGGCCATATTCAAAGAATTTGAATGCTTTGTCATTGTCAGTATGATGGTCTTGTTCATGATCTGTTGAATTTATTCCCAACTGTTTCACATTTGCAGTATTTGATTATAAATTGTGTAGATTTTAAAATTTTTATTTTCTTACTTTCCATTGCTAATATATAGAAATATGAATGACTTGTATGACTGAAATGACTTGTATGACTATTTCCCAATTTTGAGGTGATACTGTGTTTATAGGCAGATACATGAATTATGAAAAAGGGATCCTGAATATATTTTATTGTGTTTCTCCAAATGGTAACAACTTACAGGGCTGTGTTACATCACAGATAGGATATTGGCAATGATGCAGTTAAGATGAATAACATTTCCAATAACACAGGGATCTCTGTTGTTGTTCTTTTATAACCATATTTCCCTACCTGCCCATCCTCATCCTTAACCACTAGCTACCACAAATCTGTGCATCATCTCTATAACTTGTCATTTCAGAGATTTTTAAATAAAAGGGAATTTTGTACGTAGAAGATTTTGGATTTTGCTTCTTATTTTCATTCAGAAAAATCCTTTAGAGTCTCATGCAGGTTGTTACATCAATAGTCCTTTTCTTTATGTTGCCAAGTAGTAATCAATGAAATACTATTTTGTTTAATCAGGAAGCAGTTGAAAATTATGTAGGTTGTTTCTAGCTTTTACTTTATAACAAATAAATATGCTATAAATATTTATAGATAGATTTTTGTATAAATGCAAGTCGTCATCTCCTTAGGATTAATACCCAGTAGTACAATTCCTGGATAATACAGTAACTGTATATTTAGGGTCTAAAGAATCTGCCTGTTGTTCATAATGCCTACACATAACATTTTGAATTTCCATTAATATGTGTAAATAATCTAGTTTTATCTGCGAACTATCAAATATTTTGGGTTGTTGTCTTATTTTTATGTGTGGTTATACCAGGTATGAAATGATTTGTATTTTTTAACTAACATTTTTCCCACAAATAACGATGTTAACTATCTTTTTATATGCTTATTTGCCATTGATATTAGTGGGTCTTTAACTGGCCTGAAAATCTGAGATTTCTTGGCTAGTATGCATGCCAATGGAAACATGCAGGCAATGATTTGAACTGTAAGTAGAAAAAGCTATACTTGAGTTGGCCAAGCCAGGACTGAGATTTCTTCTTACAAAACAATCAGCCAGGAGATAGAGGTTTATATGGCTTGCTTGTAGGGAAGTCGCCCATATTCAGTAAGTTTAGGAGAAGTTCTGGGAAACATTGTACATATTTAAAAAGAGGAAGGCAGAGAGGCACCAAAATGGCAGAATAGGGAGGGAGCTCACTGCTCTAGTCTAGGGGAATATTGCTAAAAAAATGTGGAGAGTCCGGTGCTGCGGCACACTAAGCTAATCCTCCACCTGCGGCACTGGCACACCGGGTTCTAGTCTTGGTTGGAGTGCCAGTTCTGTCCAGGTTGCTTCTCTTCTAGTACGGCTCTCTGCTGTGGCCCGGGAGTGCAGTGGAGGATGGCCCAAGTGCTTGGGCCCTGCACCCCATGGGAGACCAGGAGAAGCACCTGGCTCCTGGCTTCGGATCAGCACAGCGCCAGTCGTAGCAGCCATTTGGGGGGGTGAACCAACAGAAGGAAGACCTTTCTCTCTGTCTCTCTCTCTCACTGTCTATAACTCTACCTGTCAAAAAAGTGTGGAGAGAGTGCAATCTCAGGGAAGACTTATGGAGAAAATGGTAGAGGAAACTCCACACAAATGAGAGAGACACTTTGGATCTACATGGAGGGTATGGGCGTGAACAACTCAGGACTCGAGCAGCTGGAGCCTCAGCAGCAGCTTTGGAGACTGAGGTGAAACCAGACTGAAGCAGCCCAAGTCATTGGTAATAAAGCTGTGGGAAGAGCTTGGCGTGAGTCTGGCTTGGACCCTGGTGGGGGATAGTATACCTGCCAACCTAGAGGGAAAAACAGGGAACACGTTTCTCTCTCTCCAACCACCTGGAACCAGCATCCTGTACCTAGCCTAGAGAGAGGGCTGGGTGCCATTTTGGACCTTCACAGCAACTGTGCCAGCTTGTGTCCATGCACCCAGCAACAAGCCAAGAAGAGATGCCTGAGTCTGGCTGGGAAGATTGACAGGGGCATGGGTACTCATGACTGTGAGAGCCTTGTGTGCTGCACTGAGAAAACACTGGCCATGTGGGAGGGCACATTATATGGCTGGATCTTTGGGCAGTTACTGTGGATGGATCCACATGCTCAGGGCTCCATGAATCTTGGTAAGGATCATTGCTGAAGGATCTATGCTCACACTGAGGACTGCATGGATCCTTTGTGTGGTTCTTGTGGGAGCACAGATGAATACTGAACACACTGGGGTTAGGTCCCAGGGCCCAGGCATTGGTCTCTTTGGAGAAGAGATGATAATGAGACTATGTCGACAGAGCTGTACAAACCTCGCCTCTAATAAAAAAAAGAGAGAGAGAGAAATTTATCACACCCAATTTATGAGTCACCTAGGTCACTCCTCTCACCCTGGAGCACTGAACAGAGCACCCTGGCCACACCCAGCACAGACCTCAGGCCATTAATCTACAGAGGTATAGTCCAAAGATAAAAGCTGTCACAGGGGAAAAAAAAGCAACAAGTATCTCCACAAATGCCTAAAAATAAAGACAGCAATTCAAGAAACAAGAATAAAGAAAACAACATGAAGCCCCCCAAAAGAACTCAATAACACCTAACTACTAGAATGTTAAAATGAAGAGATTGAAGAAATGCCAGAAACAGAATTCAAAAAAATTGATCCTAGGATTGCAAGCAAATCCATGAACTTAAGAAATCCATACATGACATGAAAGAAATGTTTTCTCATGAAATTGAGATTTTAAAAAGAAATTAAAATGAAATAATGAAGAATTCAATAGAACAAATAAAAAATGCAGTGGAAAGCCTTAACAACAGAATTGGTGAGGCAGAAGAAAGAATATCCAAGTAAGGAGACAAATCTCTGGAAATTTTACAGTCAGACCAAAAAAAAAAAAAAAAAAAACAAAAAAACAAAAAAAAGAAAAAAGAAATTAGAAAACTAGAAAACAGTGCTGGAGATCTATGGGATACTATCAAACGACCCAGCATACCAGCCTCAGGATTTCCTGAAGGTGTGGAGAGAATGAATTAGAAGTCCTTTTTAGTGAAATAATTTCAGAAAATTTCCCTAATTTGGAGAAAAAAAGGGACATCCAAGTACATGAAACACATAGAACTCCTGATAGACATGACCAGAAAAATATCTTCACCACAACACATTGTAGTCAAACTTGCCACAGTAAAATGTAAAGAAAAGATTCTAAAATGTGCACAAGAAAAATGCCAGATTACTTTCAGAGGATCTCCAACTAGACTCACAGCTGACTTCTCATCATAAACCCTATAGGCTAGGAGAGAATGGTGAGATATATTCCACCTCAAGAGAAAAAAAAATGTCAACCTAAAATACTGTACCCTACGAAGTTCTCATTTATGAATGAAGGTGAACTAAGGACCTTCCATAACAAACAGAAATTGAAAGAATTTGTCACCACTCATCCAACCTTACAAAAGATGCTTCAGGATGTGCAGAAACACAGAAACATAGTCATCACTATAGAAGAAGGTGAATGCAGAAAATCTCCCAATAAAAGTACAAAGTAAATCCAAAGTAAATAATAGGAATATTTATGGAAAAATGGCAGGTCCAGGTCATTACTTATTCATAGTCACCTTGAATATAAGTGGCCTCAACTCTTCAGCTAAAAGATACAGAATGGCTGAATGAAAAAAAAAAAAAGATTGAAAAGCAAAGCCCATCTCTTTGCTGCCTACAAGAAACATATCTCACCAACAAAGATACGTGCAGACTGAAAGTGAAAAAATAGAAAAAATATTCAATGCTAATGGAAACCGAAAAAGAAGTGGTGTAGCTATCCTAATATCAGACAAAATGGACTTTAACACAATAAGTGTTAAGAGTGACAAAAAACGGCACTATGTAATGATTAAAAGATCAGTTCAGTGGGAAGATGTGACTATAATAAACATATATGCATCTAATTACAGGGCACCTGGCTATTTAAAAGAAATATTAATGGACCTAAAGGGAGACATAGACTCCAATACAATAGTAATGGGGGATTCAATACCCTGCTTTCAGCAATGGACAAATCAACCAGACAGAAAATCATCAAGGAAACAATAGTTTATTAGTACAAGAGAAAAAATGGACCTAATGGATATCCACAGAACTTTTTATCCTACAGTTGCAGAATACACATTCTTATCACCAGCGCATGGAACTTTATCCAGGATAGACCACAGTCCAGGCCATAAAGCAAATCTCAGCAAATCCAAAGAAATTGAACTACCAAGCATCTTCTCTGACCACAGTGGAATACAGCTGTAAATAAACAGCTCAGGAATCACTAGATCGTATGCAAACACATGGAGACTAAACAACATGCTCCTGAATGAAGAGTGGGTCACAGAAGAAATCAACAGAGAAATCAAGAAACTATTTAAGAACAGTTTTTTAATGATATCTGTTGAACTCTTTCCTTACTATAGAGTTAATCTTCTGTGTATAAAGTTAATTAAAAATAGAACTTAGCAAAAATTAGAATGGGAATAGGAGAAGGAGGAGGAGGAGGAGGGAGGGAGTGAAAATGGGAGGGTGGGTACACTGGGAAGAATCACTATTACTATGTTCCTGAAGTTGTATTTATGAAATGCATTAAGTTCATATGCCTTAAATAAAAGCTTTCTGGGGAAAATTATCTAATTATACCCATAAGATGAAGGGAAAAAAAGAGGCAGGCATGCATGTCCACTAAGTTATCTCATGTATAGCATGCATTCCAAGTTCAGGTTATGGATTTAACACTATAATGAAGGAGTTTTTGGTTTTGTATGTCAGAGAGGTGAAGATGAGAGTACAATTGCTGCAGCAGGATCCTCAAATCAGCTACAGCTGGATCGGGTCTTGCAGTTTCTTAATGAGAATGTTAACCATTAAGATTTTCCTTGTCTATTCAGCTGCCTCCCATTTATGCAAGAACATCTGGTTATTCTCAACTTAGCTTTGGTCAAGGCTAGGTTATTTTTCCCCGGGGAGTGGAGGGAGTTTGGGGGGAGGATGTGTCATAACCTCTTCTGTGATTTTTGTCCCTTTTTTCTTAGTTTTTTTGTTTTTGTTTTCACAATTGACTTTTGAAAGGTCTTTACATATTCCGGATATGTTTCCTCTGTCAGATATGTGGATTAAACATACTTTTTTCTAGTATATAGTTTGTCTTTTCATGCTTCCAAACAGGGTCTTTTAGTCAGTCAATAAAAATAATATTAATAATAATACTGAAATAATTCTAAAAAGTACAATTCACCAACTTCTGCTTTTATGGAGTTTTTTTTTTTTTGTCTAGAAGCTCTCTTTTTTCAGCTTCATATTCTGAAAATATTACATTGTTTTCACTAAAATTTTGCATTCAGGCTTGTGATCTATTTTGAGATGATTTTTCATGTTAAGTTCAGAGAGTTAGATAAAAGTTCATTGTTTCACCTCAAGATGTTCAATTGCTTCATACTATTTGTTGAAAAGACTTTCATTTCTCTACTGAATTCCTTCAGCTTCTTTTTTTAAAAAAATGAGCATAGAAGGTTATACTTTCACGTACATGATATAATTCAGTGAAGACAATGTTTATAACTATATAACTAATAATATTACATCCACACAATATTTAAATTCTCTTGCACATAAAAGACAAAATATTGATAGTTGTCTTTCTGTGTCTGCATATTTCACTTAGCATAGTGATGGAGTTCCATCTATTTTATTACAAATGTCAGGTTTTATTCTTCTTTTGTCTGAGGGATATTACATAATGTATATTATATTTTCTTTATCCAGTCATCACTTGGTGGACATTGGGTTAATTCTATATGTTTTCTATTTTGAATTGGGCTGCTATAAACATGGGAGTGCAAGTAACTCATATACTGACTTAACTCCCCTTAAGTATATCCTCAGAAGAGAGAAATCTGTGTATATGAAATATATGAAACTTGAGTAACTTAATTTTTTAAAAAATAAAGGAAAAATAAAAAATAATAATTCTTTAGCAAAAAAAGGTCATACTGATGAAGGGTTTTTTTTCTCTATTCTGTTTCATCATTCAATAATGTGTCTATTCCCCCTGCAACTAGCATATATTATTTTTAATTGAAATATAACAGTAAAAAATTTACCCACTAAAAATATAAAATATGATGTTTGTTGAACATTTACAAAATTTTGCAACTTCATTGCTGTTTAGATGTAGGCCATTTTCATTAGTTCACAATGAGTCCATGCATCCATTAGCAATCTCTACTTATTCACATTTTGCCAACAACCCTAAAAACTACTAATAAATTTTATATCTCTTAGGATTTGACTATTATAGATATTCCACATAAGTAACATCATACATTATGGAGCTGTTGGTCTTTTGTGTCTTTTGAGTCTATTTGGTTCAGTTAGCATAATGTTTTCAAGACTTGTTCAAGTTACAGCCTGAAATCTTGGCAGAAGTAATTTCATTGTGAAATTACATCCTACCACATTTTGTTTAAGCTTTCTACACTTGAAAAACATTTATGTTGTTTACATCTTTTTGCTATTGCTGGTAGTGCTACCATCAACAAGTGTACCTGTTTTAGATTCTTTGGTGCATATGTCAAAGAGTATATTATGGTCATTTTCCTATTAAGTCATATTTCATCATGGTTTTGATATTTATTCTCCTGATGACTAATGATAGTAAGCATTTTTTCATTTGACTATTGGCCATTTGTATATCTTTTTTTTTTCTGTAAAAGCCTTTGTTTCACTAGTTTATTTGTCTTTTTTTTTACTTTGGGCTCTGAAAATCCTTTATAATCTTCTTACTGAGTTCTTATATGATTTTTTTTTTTTACTTTTTGATAAGTGTACCTTGAATCACAGATTTTGGTTCTAATGAAGTAATGAAGTTAAATTTATCTTTTTTTGATCACTTGTGCTTTTGATATTATATTTGTAACTTATGACTACATATGATGGTACCCAATACAAGATCGTAAAAAAATGGTTTTTTATAAGGGTTTATTGATGTGTGTGTGTGTGTGTGTGTTTTGTTCTTTATTTCATTGTGGGTTGTTGTGAGTTTTATTTATTTTTATTTGTTTGAAAGACATAGTAACAAAAACACAAGAAACAAATATAGATGTATCTTCCATGTGCTGGTTTATTTCTGAAATGGATGCAACAGTCAGTTCTGGGACAGGGACAAGCCAGGGGCCCAGAACTCAGCATGGGACTACCACATAAGTGACATGGACCCAAATACTTGACTCATCATTTGTTGCATCACAGGATATGCATTAGCAGGAAGGTTGAATTGAAAGTGGAGCCAGAATTAGAACTCAGGCACTCCAATAAGGGAAGTGGACATCCAAAACAACATCACAAACATAATGCCAGACACCCATCCCTCATTTTGTTTTTAATTTTAGCTTTTAAATTTAATCCTTTTCAAATTTTTAGTTTACTTTTCTATACTTTGTAAGGTCTTCTCTTATGTCTAGGCATCAAGATCCCTAGGATCAATTTTTACAATGTCTACTGCATCCCACATTGAAGTGGTTTTGATTTTTTTATTTGAAATCAGTTTTTCATGAATGTACAGGCTTATTTCTCTCTCCTATCTTCTGTTTCATCGTTCTGCATGGCTGTAATCCTGCTATTACTAGACTGTCTTGACTACTGATGTGGTTTGCATGTCTACACCAAAACGCATATAGGAAGTTATCCCTAAAGGTCATGTGTTAATTGCATTTGGAGTTGGGACATTTCAGAGTTACTTAGGATAACCTATATTCATAGTACAGCAACAGAATATGGACCAAGATAATCATCTAGCAATAAATTTTGTTATTGGGAAATCCCACAACTTCGCATTTTTTCAAAATTGTTTTGGCTATTTTAAATCTCTTATATTCCATATATATTGTGTAATAAAAATTTAGAATCATCCTGAAAATTTACGCAAAAATTTTTAAATATAAAACTTGGATATTAATAAGGATTATATTGAATCTATAGGTTAATTGGGAGAATATTGTTATCTCAGCCATATAAACACTTCCAAGTAATGAGTATGGATTGGCTTTTCACTTAGTTACATATTCTTCAATTTCTTTTAAAGATTTCAACCCATAATCTGATAACTGGATAATGAAATTTTGGTGTATATACATGATGCAATACCACTCAGGCATAAGATAGAATGAATTCCTGTCTTTTGCAACAAAATGGATGCAACTAGAAACCAATATGCTTAGGGAAATAAGCCAGTCTAAATATCATATGTTTTCTTTGATAAGTGGTAGTTTTTTTAAGATTTATTTTGTTTGGAAGACAGAGTTATAGAGAGAGGTAGAGACAGAGAAATAGAGAGATCTTCCATCTACTGGTTCACTCCTCAAATAGCCACAATGGCTGGAACTGGACTGATCTGAAGCCAGGAACCAGGAGCTTCTTCCAGGTCTCCTTTCAGGGTACAGGGTCTAAGGACTTGGGCCATCCACAGCTGCTTTCCTAGGCATATTAGCAGGGAGCTGGATCAGAAGAGGAGCAGCCAGGACTCAAACTGGCACCTATGTGGGATGTTGCTGTTGCAGGCCTAGGCTTTAACCCACTGTGCCATGGTGCCAGCCCCATATAAGTGGTAGTTAATATAAAATATAGAAAGCAATATATAAGAATGAAGCTGGGGGGCATGTTGTAGTAGATTGGTAAAACCACCTCGGGTGATGCTGGCATCCCCAGTTTGTGTCCTGGCTGCTCCACTTCTGAGCAAGAACTCATCTAATGGCCTGGGAAAAGCAATCAAAGATAGCCCAAGTGTTTGGGATCCTGCCAACCATGTGGAAGATCCTTATTTAGTTCCTAGCTCCTGGCTTCTCTCTGGCCCAGTGCTGGCTATTATGGCCATCTGGGTATGAATCAGTGGATGGAAGATCCCCCTTTCTCTCTGTAAATATTTCAAATAAATAAATAAATCTTAAAAGAAGAATGAAATTGGCATCTTGAGATTTGATTAATATTTATAGCTCTTGTCTATATTCCTGTAGAACATTTCTGCAATTTACTTGTTGAACATTATGGTTAGTGGTACATTAAAAAGTGATTATAAAGTAAATTGTGATTATAAGGTAAATTGAAAGTATTCCATTGTAAAATTAAAGTAAACAAAAAGGAAATAAGGAAGAAGAGGAGAGGGAGGAAGGGAAGCTTAATTATTTTCTCAGAATTCTATCTATATGGGACCAGCTTTTAGTGTAACAGTTAAAGCTACCACCTGCAAAACTAGCATGGATGTCAACTCAAGTTGTGGCTGCTCCACTCATAATCCAGCTCCCTGCTAATGCACCTGGGAAAGTAGGGGAGGATGGCCCAAGTGCTTGGGCCCCTGAAACCCACGTGGTAGACCTGGAAGAAGTTCCTGATCTTTGGCCTGATCCAGCCCTTGCTATTGCAGCCATTTGAGGAATAAACTAGCAAATGGGAGATCTCTCTTTCTGTCATTTTCTCTCTCTCTCTCTCTCTCTCTCTCTGTAACTCTGCCTTTCAAATAAATAAAATAAATCTTAAAAAGGAATTGTATCTATGAAATAGATAAAATATGTTCTCATTATATTAATAAAAATTATTAAAAATTTAGAAGCCTGTAGTTTTTACTGTGTAAGTTGTGTATTTCTTTTGTTAAAATCATTCTTATTTTGTTTTTGATATAATTTAAATTTCATATTTGTATTATTTATTATGCATAGCTCTTTTTGTCTTTTTTTTGTATTTTTTCAGTATATTGGTAAATGATGGTTTCATTACCAAAAAGGGAATTGAAATATTTTCTTAAGGGACAGCGGGCCTTCCCTATATTTTTTTTTAATTTTTATTTAATGAATATAAATTTCCAAAGTACAGCTTATGGATTATAATGGCTTCCCCCCCCCACAACTTCCCTCCTACCTGCAACCCTCCCATTTCCCGCTCCCTCTCCCCTGCCATTCACATCAAGATTCATTTTCAATTATCTTTATATACAGAAGATCATTTAGCATATATTAAGTAAAGATTTCAACAGTTTGCACCCACATAGAAAAACAAAGTGAAAAATACTGTTTGAGTACTGGTTATAGCATTAAATCACAATGTGCAGCACATTAAAGACAGAGATCCTACATGAGGAGTAAGTGCACAGTGACTCCTGTTCTTGACTTAACAAATTGACACTCTTGTTTATGGCATCAGTAATCACCCTAGGCTCTTGTCATGAGTCGCCAAGGCTATGGAAGCCTTTTGAGTTCACCGACTCAGATCGTATTTAGACAAGGTCATAGTCAAAGTACGAATTCTCTCCTCCCTTCAGAGAAAGGTACTCCTTCTTTGATGACCTGTTCTTTCCACTGGGATCTCACTCGTGGAGATCTTTCATTTAGGTGTTTTTTGTTTGTTTGTTTTTGTTTTTGTTTTTCCAGAGTGTCTTGGCTTTCCATGCCTGAAATACTCTCATGGGCTTTTCAGCCGGATCCACATGCCTTAAGGGCTGATTCTGAGGCCATAGGGCTGTTTAGGACATCTGCCATTCTGTGGGTCTGCTGCGTATCTCGCTTCCCATGTTGGATCGTTCTCTCCCTTTTTTATTCTATCAGCTAGTATTTGCAGACACTAGTCTTGTTTATGTGATCCCTTTGGCTCTTAGTCCTATCATTATGATCAATTGTGAACAGAAATTGATCACTGGGATTAGTGAGATGGCATTGGTACATGCCACCTCGATGGGATTGAATTCGAATCCCCTGGTATGTTTCTAACTCTACCGTTTGAGGTAAGTCAGCTTGAGCATGTCCCGAATTGCACATCTCTTCCCTCTCTTATTCCCACTCTTATATTTAACAGAGATCAATTTTCAGTTAAGTTTCAACACCTAAGAATAACTGTGTATTGATTACAGTATTCAACCAAAACTATTAAGTAGAAAAAAAAAACAAACAAAAAAATACTAAGAGGGATAACGTATTAAGTTGTTCATCAACAGTCAGGGCAAGGGCTGATCAAGTCACCGTTTCTCATAGTGTTCATTTCGCTTTAACAGGTTTCCTTTTTAGTGCTCAGTTAGTTGTCACCGATCAGGAAGAACATATCATATCTGTCCCTTTGGGATTGGCTTATTTCACTCAGCATAATGTTTTCCAAATTCCTAACAGGGATCACTTTTCAGTTAAAATTTAAACACCTAAGAATGATTGTGTGTTAATTACAGAGTTCAACCAATAGTACTAGAACAAAAAAAATACTAAAATGGATAAAGTATTACGTTGTACATCAAAAGTCAGGACAAGAGCTGATCAAGTCACTGTTTCTCATAGTGTCCATTTCACTTCGACAAGTTTCCCCTTTGGTGCTCAGTTAGTTGTCGCTGATCAGGGAGAACATACGATATTTGTCCCTTTGGGACTGGCTTAGTTCACTCAGCATGATGTTTTCCAGATTCCTCCATCTTGTTGCAAATGATTGGGTTTCATTGTTTTTTTTTTATTTATTTATTTTTAATCTTTTATTTAATGAATATAAATTTCCAAAGTACGACTCATGGGTTACAATGGCTTTCCCCCCCATACCGTCCCTCCCACCCACAACCCTCCCCTTTCCCACTCCCTCTCCCCTTCCATTCACATCAAGATTCATTTTCGATTATCTTAATATACAGAAGATCAGCTTAGTATACCTTAAGTAAGTATTTCAACAGTTTGCTCCCACACAGAAACATAAAGTGAAAAATAATAGATGATTTTTTTTAAATGATGATGAAATCAGATCAGACCTATTGTCATGTTTAATCCCAGTGAGAGTCAAGTTGGGAATTGATAATTTCTTTCTTTCTTTCTTTCTTTTTTTTTTTTTTTTACAGAAGATCAGTTTAGTGTACATTAAGTAAAGATTTCAGTCGTTTGCACCCCCATAGAAACACAAAGTGAAATATACTGTTTGAGTACTCGTTATAGCATTAAGCCTCAGTGTACAGCACGTTAAGGACAGAGATCCTACATGAGGAGTAAGTGCACAGTGACTCCTGTTGTTGACTTTACCAATTGACACTCCTGTTTATGGCATCAGTAATCTCCCTATGCACCAGTTATGAGTTTCCAAGGCTATGGAAGCCCCTTGAGTTCTCCGACTCTTATCTTGTTTAGACACGGTCATAGTCAAAGTGGAGGTTCTCTCCTCCCTTCAGAGAAAGGCACCTCCCTCTTTGAAGACCTGTTCTTTCCACTGGGATCTCACTCACAGAGATCTTTTTGCCAGAGTGTCTTGGCTTTCCATGCCTGAAATACTCTCATGGGCTTTTCAGCCAGATCCGAGTGCCTTTAGGGCTGATTCTGAGGCCAGAGTGCTATTTAGGACATCCGCCATTCTATGAGTCTGCTGAGTATCTCACTTCCCATGTTGGATCACTCTCCCCTTTATTTATTCTATCGGTTGGTGTTAGCAGATACTAGACTTGTTTATGTGCTCCCTTTGACTCTTAGTCCTTTCATTATGATCAATTGTGAACTGAAATTGATCACTTGCAGTAGTGAGATGGCATTGGCACATGCCACCTTGATGGGATTGAATTGGAATCCCCTGGTATGTTTCCAACTCTACCAATTGGGGCAAGTCAGCCCGAGCATGCCCCAAATTATACATCTCTTCCCTCTCTTATTCCCACTCTTATGTTTAACAGGGATCACATTTCAGTTAAATTTCAACACTTAAGAATAACTGTGTATTAATTACAGAATTAAACCAGTCATATTAAGTAGAACAGACAAAAAAAAATACTATGAGGGATAATGTATTAAGTTGTCCATTAGCAGTCAGGGCTATGCTGATCAAGTCACCATTTCTCATAGTGTCCATTTCACTTCAGGAGGTTTCCTTTTTGGTGTTCAGTCAGTTGTCACCGATCAGGGAGAACATATGGTATTTGTCCCTTTGGGACTGGCTTACTTCACTCAGCATGATGTGTTCCAGATTCCTCCATTTTGTTGCAAATGACTGGATTTCGTTGTTTCTTACTGCGGTATAGTACTCTAAAGAATACATATCCCATAATTTCTTTATCCAGTCTACCGTTGATGGGCATTTAGGTTGGTTCCAGGTCTTGGCTATTGTGAATTGTGCTGCAATAAACATTAGGGTGCAGACCGCTTTTTTGTTTATCAATTTAAACTCCTTTGGGTAAATTCCAAGGAGTGGGATGGCTGGGTCGAACGGTAGGGTTATATTCAGGTTTCTGAGGAATCTCCAGACTGATTTCCATAGTGGCTTGACCAGTTTGCATTCCCACCAACAGTGGGTTAGTGTCCCTTTTTCCCCACATCCTTGCCAGCATCTGTTGTTGGTAGATTTCTGTATGTGAGCCATTCTAACCGGGGTGAGGTGAAACCTCATTGTGGTTTTGATTTGCATTTCCCTGATTGCTAGTGACCTTGAACATCTTTTCATGTGCCTGTTGGCCATTTGGATTTCCTCTTTTGAAAAATGTCTATTGAAGTCCTTGGCCCATCTCTTAAGTGGGTTGTTGGTTTTGTTTTTGTGGAGTTTCTTGATCTCTTTGTAGATTCTGGTTATTAACCCTTTATCTGTTGCATAGTTTGCAAATATTTTTTCCCATTCTGTCGGTTGTCTCTTCACTCTCCTGACTGTTTCTTTTGCAGTACAGAAACTTCTCAATTTGATGCAATCCCAATAGTTGATTTTGGCTTTGACTGTCTGTGCCTCCCGGGTCTTTTCCAGAAATTCTTTGCCTGTGCCAATATCTTGAAGGGTTTCTCCAATGTTCTCTAATAACTTAATGGTGTCAGGACGTAGATTTAGGTCTTTAATCCACGTTGAGTGGATTTTTGTGTAAGGTGTAAGGTAGGGGTCTTGCTTCATGCTTCTGCACATGGAAATCCAGTTTTCCCAGCACCATTTATTGAATAGACTGTCCTTGCTCCAGGAATTAGTTTTAGATCCTTGATCAAATATAAGTTGGCTGTAGATGTTTGGGTTGATTTCTGGTGTTTCAATTCTGTTCCATTGGTCTATCCATCTGTTTCTGTACCAGTACCACGCTGTTTTGATAACAACTGCCCTGTAGTATGTCCTGAAAACTGGTATTGTGATGCCTCCAGCTTTGTTTTTGTTGTACAAGATTGCTTTAGCCTTTCGAGGTCTCCTGTGTTTCCATTTGAATTTCAGCATCATTTTTTCTAGATCTGCGAAGAATGTCTTTGGTATCTTGATTGGGATTGCATTGAATCTATAAATTGCTTTTGGGAGAATGGACATTTTGATGATTTTGATTCTTCCAATCCATGAGCATGGAAGATTTTTCCATTTTTTGGTATCCTCTTCTATTTCTTTCTTTAAGGTTTTGTAATTTTCATCGTAGAGATCTTTAACTTCCTTGGTTAAGTTTATTCCAAGGTATTGATTGTTTTTGTAGCTATTGTGAATGGGATTGATCTTAGCAGCTCTTTCTCAGTCATGGCATTGCTTGTGTATACAAAGGCTGTTGATTTTTGTGCATTGATTTTATATCCTGCCACTTTGTCAAACTCCTCTATGAGTTCCAATAGTCTCTTAGTAGAGTTCTTTGGATCCTCTAAGTACAGAATCATATCGTCTGCAAAGAGGGATAGTTTGACTTCTTCCTTCTTGATTTGTATTCCTTTGATTTCTTTTTCTTGTCTGATGGCTCTGGCTAAAACTTCCAGAACTATGTTAAATAGCAGTGGTGAGAGTGGGCATCCCTGCCTGGTGCCAGATTTCAGTGGAAATGCTTCCAACTCTTCCCCATTCAATAGGATGCTGGCTGTGGGTTTTTTATAAATTGCTTTGATTATATTGAGGAATGTTCCTTCTATACCCAATTTGCTTAGAGTTTTCATCATGAAAGGGTGTTGAATTTTATCAAATGCTTTCTCTGCATCAATTGAGATAATCATATGGTTTTTCTTCTGCAGTCTGTTAATGTGGTGAATCACATTGATTGATTTGCGAATGTTGAACCATCCCTGCATACCAGGGATGAATCCCACTTGGTCTGGGTGGATGATTTTCCTGATGTGTTGTTGTATTCTATTGGCCAGAATTTTATTGAGGATTTTTGCGTCTATGTTCATCAGGGATATTGGTCTGTAATTTTCTTTCAGTGCTGCATCTTTCTCTGGCTTAGGGATTAAGGTGATGCTGGCTTCATAGAAAGAATTTGGGAGGATTCCCTCTTTTTCGATTGTTCTGAATAGTTTGAGAAGAAATGGGATTAGTTCTTCTTTAAATGTCTGGTAGAATTCAGCAGTGAATCCATCTGGTCCTGGGCTTTTCTTTGTTGGGAGGGCCTTTATTACTGTTTCAATTTCTGTCTCAGTTATGGGTCTATTTAGGTTTTCTATGTCTTCATGGTTCAATTTTGGTAGATTGCATGTGTCCAGGAATCTATCCATTTCTGATAGGTTTTCCTGTTTGCTGGCATACAGGTCCTTGTAGTAATTTCTGATGATTCTTTTTATTTCTGTGGTGTCTGTTGTTACGTTTCCTTTTTCATCTCTGATTTTATTGATTTGGGTCTTTTCTCTTCTTTTTTTAGTTAGTTGGGCCAATGGGGTGTCAATTTTGTTTATTTTTTCAAAAAACCAGCTTCTCGCTTGGCTGATTTTTTGTAATGTTTTTTTGGATTCAATCCTGTTAATTTCTTCTCTGGTTTTAATTATTTCTCTTCTCCTACTAGATTTGGGTTTGGTTTGCTGCAGTTTTTCTAGGTCCTTGAGGTGCGCTGAAAGCTCATTTATTTGGTACCTTTCCAATTTCTTGGTATAGGCACCTATTGCTATAAATTTGCCTCTCAATACTGCTTTTGCTGTATCCCATAAGTTTTGATATGTTGTGTTGTTGTCTTCATTTACTTCCAGAAAGTTTTTGATTTCTCTTTTGATTTCTTGAATGACCCAGTGTTCATTCAGGAGCATGTTGTTCAGTCTCCATGTGTTTGCATACTTTCTGGGGTTTCCTGAGTTGCTAATTTCCAGCTTCATCCCGCTGTGGTCTGAGAAGCTGCATGGTATGATTCTAATTCTTTTAAATTTGCTGAGACTTGCTTTATGGCCTAGTATGTGGTCAATCCTAGAGAAGGTTCCATGCGCTGCTGAGAAGAATGTGAAGTCTGTAGATGTAGGGTTGAAAGTTCTGTAGATATCTGTTAGATCCATTTGGGCAATAGTGTCAATTAAATCTGCTGTTTCCTTGTTGATCTTCTGTCCGGATGATCTGTCTATTTCTGAGAGTGGAGTATTGAAGTCCCCCAGTACTATTGTATTGGAATCTAAATCTCCCTTTAAGTCCCTTAACATATCTTTTAAATAGACCGGTGCCCTGTAATTAGGTGCATATACATTTATAATAGTTACATCTTCCTGTTGAATTGAACCCTTAATCATTATATAGTGTCCCTCTTTGTCTCTCTTAACAGTTTTTGTATTAAAGTTTATTTTGTCTGATATTAATATGGCTACACCTGCTTTTTTTTGGTTTCTGTTGGCATGGAATATCTTTTTCCAACCTTTCACTTTCAGTCTGCATGCCTCTTTGTTAGAGAGATGTGTTTCTTGTAGGCAACAAATAGTTGGGTTGTGTTCTGTGAGCCAGTCAGCTAAACGGTGTCTTTTAACTGAAGAATTCAGACCATTAATGTTCAATGTGACTATTGATACGTAGTGACTTTGCCCTGCCATTTTCCCGGAAATATTTTCTAGTATATGCTTTGAGCTTCCCATGCTCTTTTACTGGTAGGTGTTCTTTCTTTCCCTTCTTTCATATTGATGGCCGTGTTTCTGTGTTTCTGAGTGTAGCACATCTTTAAGTATATTTTGCAGGGCCGGACGAGTGGCCACAAAGTCTTTCAATTTCTGTTTGCTATGAAAGGTCTTTATTTCACCTTCATTCACAAATGAGAGCTTGGCAGGATATAATATTCTGGGCTGGCAATTTTTCTCTCTTAGTACCTGTGCTATGTCTCGCCATTCCCTCCTAGCTTGTAGGGTTTCTGATGAGAAGTCAGCTGTGAGTCTGATTGGAGATCCTCTGAGAGTAATCTGACGTTTCTCTCTTGCACATTTTAGGATCTTTTCTTTATGTTTCACTGTGGTAAGTTTAATTACCACGTGTCGTGGTGAGGATCTCTTTTGGTCATGTTTATTGGGGGTTCTATGAGCTTCCTGTACTAGGATATCTCTGTCCTTCTCCAAACCTGGAAAGTTCTCTGCTAGTATCTCACTAAAAAGGCCTTCCAATCCTTTCTCTCTCTCCATGCCTTCAGGAACTCCTAGAACTCGAATGTTGGTTTTTTTAATAGTATCCTGTAGATTCCCAACAATATTTTTTAGGTTTCTAATTTCCTCTTCTTTTCTTTGGTTTGACTGTATCCTTTCCTGTGCTCTATCTTCTAAGTCCGATATTCTCTCTTCTGCTTCACCCATTCTGTTTTTAAGGCTTTCTAATGTGTTTGTCATTTGATCTATTGAGCTCTTCATTTCATTTTGATTTCTCTTGACTATTACACTTTCCTGTTCTACTAGTTTCTGAGTTTCATTTTGACTCTTCCTTAAAATTTCGTTTTCACGAGAGAGATTTTCTATCTTGTCCATTAAGGATTTCTGTAGTTCAAGGATTTGCTTTTGAAAACTTCTAAATGTTATTATCATAAATTTTTTGAAATCCGTATCTTGCATTTCTTCTATCTCATCATCTTCATACTCTTGGCTTGGGGTGTTTTGCTTATTTGGAGGCATCATAGTGTCATCGTTGATCTTGATCCCTCTATTTCTGTGTTTGTTACTCGGCATAGTTAATTCTTCTTGCGTCACTGTGCGTTTTTTTTTTCTTTTCTTTTTTTTTTTTTTTATACTGTGTCCGTGTTAAGTGGACTGCCTGCTGTTGGAGGAGCCTTGGAGGCTTGAGATGGGTGCGGCCTGAGAGCTCTGCCTGGTTCTTCCAGGTTAAGGGTGTGTGAAGGTGACACCCTCAGGTTATGCGTGGTAAATCTCTCTCTTTTTATTTATTTATTTATTTTATTTATTCAGGGGGTAAGTAACAGCAGGGCACGGCTGTGCAGAATTGATGGTATTTAGCTTCCAGTCTTTGGCTCCTCTGGACTCCCACTGGGTTGCCTAGGCTACTGAATTGTAGTGACTCAGTTCCTTAGCTCTCCCCCATTGATATGTAAATCCAGAGAGCAGGCCTGCTCTTTGTCTCTTGGGAATTCTTCTAGCCTCCCAGTCTTGTAACCTTTTCAAGGTTAGGGGGAAGAGAAACCCCGAAGCTTTTTTTTCCTTCTTTCCGGTAGTGAGTTTGCTGCACTTTCTGGCCCCCCTCTAGATTCTGACCCCCGTTTCCCCACCAATGTCTCGGGTTATTGAGCTCACCTCCCCTTCCAGCGCCGATGTGTGGACTCGGAGCCCTGAGCGTCCCAAGTCTCCCCGCTGTTGTCTGTGTGGCATGCACTCCCCTTGGAGCACTGGGGCTTCTGCGGCTCGGTCCCGCGACTTGGCTTCCGCGCGGTGGGCGACCTTGTTCTCCCAGTAGGTCCTCCGATTCACGATTCCCGTGCAATTTTTTCCTGGTTCTTTTTTCTGCGGCTACCGTAACTCCCCTTTTATTAAACTAAATTTTCCCGGACTATCGGTGCGCGCCCTCACTATTCCGCCATCTTGGCTCTGCCGGTTTCATTGTTTTTGACTCCTGTATAGTATTCTATAGAGTACATGTCCCATAATTTCTTTATCCAGTCTACTATTGATGGGCATTTAGGCTGATTCCATGTCTTAGCTATTGTGAATTGAGTTGCAATAAACATTAATGTGCAGACAGCTTGTTTGTTTGCCAATTTCATTTCCTTTGGCTAAATTCCAGGGAGTGGGATGGCTGGGTCGAACGGTAGGGTTATATTCAGGTTTCTCAGGAATCTCCAATCCGACTTCCATAGTGGCTTAACCAGTTTGCATTCCCACCAACAGTGGGTTAGTGTCCCTTTTTCCCCACATCCTCACCAGCATCTGTTGTTGGTAGATTTCTGAATGTGAGCCATTCTAACCAGGATGAGGTGAAACCTCATTGTGGTTTTGATTTACATTTCCCTGATTGCTAGTGACCTTGAACATTTTTTCATGTGCCTGTTGGCCATTTGGATTTCCTCTTTTGAAAAATGTCTATTGAGGTCCTTGGCCCATCTCTTAAGTGGGTTGTTTGTTTTGTTGTTGTGGAGTTTCTTTTTTTCTTTTTTTCTTTTTTTTTTTGACAGGCAGAGTGCACAGTGAAAGAGAGAGACAGAGAGAAAGGTCTTCCTTTGCCGTTGGTTCACCCTCCAATGGCTGCTGCGGCCGACACGCTGCGGCCCACGCACTGCACTGATCCAATGACAGGAGCCAGGTACTTCTGGTCTCCCATGGGGTGCAGGGCCCAAGGACTTGGGCCATCCTCCACTGCACTCCCTGGCCACAGCAGACAGCTGGCCTGGAAGAGGGGTGACCAGGACAGAATCCGGTGCCCCGACCGGGACTAGAACCCGGGGTGCCGGCGCCGCAGGCGGAGGATTAGCCTAGTGAGCCGCAGTGCCGGCCTGGAGTTTCTTAATTTCTTTGTAGATTCTGGTTATCAACCCTTTATCTGTTGCATAGTTTGCAAATATTTTTTCCCATTCTGTCAGTTGCCTCTTCACTCTCCTGACTCTCTTTTGAAGTACAGAAATTTCTCAATTTGATGCAATCCCAGTAGTTAATTTTGGCTTTGACTGCCTGTGCTTCTGGGGTCTTTTCCAAGAAGTCTTTGCTGGTACCTCTATCTTGCAGGGTTTTTCCAGTGCTCTCTAACAATTTGATGGTGTCAGGTCGTAGATTTAAGTCTTTTATCCATGTTGAGTGAATTTTTGTGTAAGGTGTAAGGTAGGGGTCTTGCTTCATGCTTCTGCATGTGGAAATCCAGTTTTCCCAGCACCATTTATTGAATAGACTGTCCTTACCCCAGGGATTGGTTTTGGATCCTTGATCAAATATAAGTTGGCTGTAGATGTTTGGATTGATTTCTGGTGTTTCTATTCTGTTCCATTGGTCTATCCATCTGTT
Organism: Oryctolagus cuniculus; assembly: GCF_051225735.1. Classification (NCBI taxonomy): domain Eukaryota; kingdom Metazoa; phylum Chordata; class Mammalia; order Lagomorpha; family Leporidae; genus Oryctolagus; species Oryctolagus cuniculus. The sequence goes on from NC_142878.1 coordinate 13,534,293, forward strand.
TCTGTACCAGTACCACGCTGTTTTGATAACAACTGCCCTGTAGTATGTCCTGAAAACTGGTATTGTGATGCCTCCAGCTTTGTTTTTGTTGTACAAGATTGCTTTAGCCTTTCGAGGTCTCCTGTGTTTCCATTTGAATTTCAGCATCATTTTTTCCAGATCTGAGAAGATCTTCGGTATCTTGATTGGTATTGCATTGAATCTATAAATTGCTTTTGGGAGAATGGACATTTTGATGATTTTGATTCTTCCAATACATGAGCATGGAACATTTTTCTATTTTTTGGTATCCTCTTCTATTTCTTTCTTTAAGATTTTGTAATTTTCATCGTAGAGATCTTTAACTTCCTTGGTTAAGTTTATTCCAAGGTATTTGATTGTTTTTGTAGCTATTGTGAATGGGATTGATCTTATAAGTTCTTCCTCAGCTGTGGCATTGTCTGTGTATACAAAGGCTGTTGATTTTTGTGCATTGATTTTATATCCTGCTATTTTGCCAAACTCTTCTATGAGTTCCAATAGTCTCTTAGTAGAGTTCTTTGGGTCCACTAAGTAAAGGATCATATCATCTGCAAAGAGGGATAATTTGAGTTCTTCCTTCCCAATTTGTATACCTTTAATTTCTTTTTCTTGCCTAATATCTCTGGCTAAAACTTTCAGAACTATATTGAATAGCAGTGGTGAGAGTGGGCATCCCTGTCTGGTACCAGATCTCAGTGGAAATGCTTCCAACTTTTCCCCATTCAATAGGATGTTGGCCATTGATTTTTCATAAATTGCTTTGATTGTATTGAGGAATGTTCCTTCCATACCCAGTTTGCTTAGAGTTTTCATCATGAACGGGTGTTGTATTTTATCAAATGCTTTCTCGGTGTCTATTGAGATAATCATATGGTTTTTCTTCTGCAGTTTGTTAATGTGGTGTATCACATTGATTGATTTGCGAATGTTGAACCATCCCTGCATACCAGGGATAAATCTCACTTGGTCTGGGTGGGTGATCTTTCTGATGTGTTGTTGCATTCTATTGGCGAGAATTTTATTGAGGATTTTTGCATCTATGTTCATCAGGGATATTGGTCTGTAATTCTCTTTCAATGCTGCATCTTTTTTTCTGGCTTAGGGATTAAGGTGATGCTGGCTTCATAGAAAGAATTTGGGAGGATTCCCTCTTTTTTGATTGTTCTGAATAGTTTGAGAAGAATTGGAGTTAGTTCTTCTTTAAATGTCTGGTAGAATTGAGCAGTGAAGGGGCCGGCGCCGTGGCTCAATAGGCTAATCCTCCACCTTGCGGCGCCGGCACACCGGGTTCTAGTCCCGGTCAGGGCGCCGGATTCTGTCCCGGTTGCCCCTCTTCCAGGCCAGCTCTCTGCTATGGCCAGGGAGTGCAGTGGAGGATGGCCCAGGTGCTTGGGCCCTGCACCCCACGGGAGACCAGGAAAAGCACCTGGCTCCTGGCTCCTGCCATCGGATCAGCGCGGTGCGCCGGCTGCAGCGGCGGCCATTGGAGGGTGAACCAACGGCAAAAGGAAGACCTTTCTCTCTCTGTCTCTCTATCTCACTGTCCACTCTGCCTGTCAAAAAAAAAAAAAAAAAAAAAAGAACTGAGCATAGAATTGAGCAGTGAATCCATCTGGTCCAGGGCTTTTCTTTGTTGGGAGGGCCTTTATTAGTGATTCAATTTCTGTCTCAGTTATGGGTCTATTTAGGTTTTCTGTTTCTTCCTGGTTCAATTTAGGTAGGTTGCATGTGTTGAGGAATCTATCCATTTCAGATAGGTTTCCCTGTGTGCTGGCATACAAGTCCTTGTAGTAATTTCTGATGACTCTCTTTATTTCTGTGGTGTCTGTTATTACATTCCCTTTTTAATCTCTGATTTTGTTGATTTGGGTCTTTTCTTTTTTTAGCTAGTTGGGCCAATGGGGTGTCAATTTTGTTTATTTTTTTCAAAAAACCAGCTCCTCGTTTGGCTGATTTTTTGCAATTTTTTAATTCAATCCTTTTCATTTCTTTTCTGATTTTAACTATTTATCTTCTATTAGATTTGTGTCTGGTTTTCTGCAGATTTTCTAGATCCTTGAGATGCATTGAAAGCTCATCTATTTGGTGCCTTTCCAATTTCTTGATGTAGGCACCTATTGATATAAACTTTCCTCTTAACACTGCTTTTGCTGTATCCCATAAGTTTTGGTATGTTGTGCTGTTATCCTCATTTACTTCCAGAAAATTTTTGTTTTCTCTTTTGATTTCTTCTATGACCCATTGTTCATTTAGGAGCATGTTGTTCAATCTCCATGTGTTTGCGTATGCTCTAGGGATTCCTGAGTTGCTAATTTCCAACTTCATTCCTTTATGGTCTGAGAAGCTGCATGGTATGATTCTAATTCTTCTGAATTTGCTGAGACTTGCTTTATGGCCTAGTATGTGGTCAATCCTAGAAAAGGTTCCATGTACTGCCGAGAAGAATGTAAATACTTTTTGTGTAGGATTAAAAGTTCTATAGATATCTGTTAGATCCATTTGGGCTATAGTGTTGTTTAAATCTACTGTATCCTTGTTGATCTTCTGTCCTGTTGATCTGTCTATTTCTGAGAGTGGAGTATTGAAGTCCCGCAGTACTACTGTATTGGAGTCTAAGTCTCCCTTTAAGTCCCTTAACATATCTTTTAAATAAACCGGTGCCCTGAAATTAGGTATCAATATACACTGATAATCGTTATATCTTCCTGTTGAATTGATCCCTTAATCATTATATAGTGCCCCTCTTTTTCTCTCTTAACAGTTTTTGTGGTAAAATTTATGTTGTCCGACATTAAGATGGCTATGCCCGCCCCTTTTTCATTTCTGTTGGCATGGTATATCTTTTTCTAGCCTTTCACTTTCAGTCTGTATGGATCTTTGTTGGAAAGATGTGTTTCTTGTAAGCAGTAAATAGATGGGTTTTGTTTCTTAACCCAATCAGCCAATCGGTGTCTTTTAACTGGACAGTTCAGGCCATTAACGTTCAATGTGACTATTGATAAGTAGTAACTTTGCCCTGCCATTTGCCAAAGATATTTTCTAATATATGTTTTGAACTTCCTGTGATCTTTTGCTGTGAGGTTTCCTTCATTTACCTTCTTTCATATTGATGACCTTGTTTCTGTGTTTCTGTGTGTAACACATCTTTAAGCATCTTTTGCAGGGCTGGAAGAGTGGTGACAAATTTTTTCATTTTCTGTTTGCTGTGAAAAGTCTTTATTTCACCTTCATTCACAAATGAGAGCTTTGCAGGATATAATATTCTGGGCTGGCAATTTTTCTCTCTTAGTACCTGGGCTATGTCTCGCCATTCCCTCCTAGCTTGTAGAGTTTCTGATGAGAAGTCTGCTGTGAGTCTAATTGGAGATCCTCTGAGAGAAATCTGACGTTTCTCTCTTGCACATTTTAGGATCTTTTCTTTATGTTTCACTGTGGTGAGTTTAATTACAGCGTGTCATGGTGAGGATCTCTTTTGGTCATGTTTATTAGGGGTTCTATGAGCTTCCTGTACTAGGATGTCTCTGTCCTTCTCCAAACCTGGGAAATTTTCTGCTAGTATCTCACTAAAAAGGCCTTCTAATCCTTTCTCTCTCTCCATGCCTTCACGAACTCCTAGAACCCGAATGTTGGTTTTTTTAATAGTATCCTGTAGATTCCCGACAATATTTTTTAGATTTCTAATTTCCTCTTCTTTTCTTTGGTTTGACTGTATATTTTCCTGTTCTCTCTTCTAAGTCCGATATTCTCTCTTCTGCTTCACCCATTCTGTTTTTAAGGCTCTCTAATGTGTTTGTCATTTGATCTATTGAATTCTTCATTTCATTATGATTTCTCGTCACTAGCACAGTTTCATGTTCTACTTGTTGTTTCATTTCATTTTCATTCCTCCTTAATATTTCATTTTCATGAGAGATATTTTCTATCTTGTCCATTAAGGATTTCTGTAGTTCAAGAATTTGTTTTTGAGAACTTCTTAATGTTCTTATCATTTTTTTGAGATCCGCTTCTTGCATTTTTCTTCTATCTCATCATTTTCATAATCTTGAGTTGGGGTGTCTGTTTTATTTGGGGGCGTCATAGTGTCTTCCTTGTTCTTTTTACCTCGGTTTTTGCGTTTGTTGTTTGGCATATTGGAGACATTCTTTGATTTCTTTGCTGTGGTGTTTTTTCTTGTTATACTGTGACTCTAGATTAAGTGGACTGTCTGCTTTTGATGGATCCTTAGAGGCTGTGATGGGTGTGGCCAGAGAGCTTTGTTTGGTTCTTCAGGGTTAAGGGTGTGCCAAAGGTGACTCACCCAGATTGTTCTCTCACTCACTTGCTCTCTCTCTCCCTCTCTCTCTCTCTTTTTTTTTTTTTTTGACTCGGTTGGGAAGTAATTACACACAGCTGAGTGGAATTGAGAGTAGTTGATGTATGAAATCTGGCCCCTGTGGGTATTAGTCTGCTCTACCCCTGGGACCACACAAAGAGTTTATGCAGCCCTCAGTGTGGTCTCAAATTTCTCTGCAGTCTCTCACCAGGTTGCCCAGATTACCAAGTTTGTGTACTTGGTGAGTTCATTTGCCCCCGCCCCTCAGATTTTCACAGTCTCAGTTCGTTAGCTCCACACTTTCACTAGGTTTTAACCTCCTGTTATTTCTCCCCGCCAGAGTCAGGTTTTTCTGCTTGGCTAAAGAGGGGCGCTGCTTTACATACACAAAATGGCACCTGCCCTTTGTCTTGCTCAGCTTTGTAAGGTGAGTGGAGAGAGAGGCTAATGTCCGTGCTGGTTCCCCTTATTTATTCGAATTTTTTCTCTCCTCCAGTCAGCCTGGTGAACTTTCCCCAGTGGGGTTTCAGGCCTCATTCTCTGTAGGCTCTTTCTGCCTTTCCCCGCCAATGTCTCGGGTCACCAAGGTCTTTGTCTCACCTTCCCTTTCAGTGCTGGCACACAGACTCTGCGGCTCGGCTCCCACAGCTCGGCTTCCACACCGTGGGCGACCTCGCTCTCCCCGTAGGTCCTCCGTGTCACATCCACTAGATCCAGAAGAGTTTCCTATGCAGTTTTTTCCTGATCCTTTTCCTGAGGCTACTGTAACTCCACTTTTATTAAACTATCTTTTCCCAGACTATCGGTGCACGCCCTCACTATTCCGCCATCTTGGCTCCGCCCCTTCCCTTTATTGTCTCTCTTTTTTTTTTTTTTTTTTTTGCAGCTTTACAACTTTAATCAGTTCTCATCCACATTGACTGTAGATTTTTGAAAGTGGTGACAGGTTCGTAGGTAACCAAAGTGTAGAGCTTGTTTGGGGAATCTTCATCCTCATTACGTTTTCTGGACAACCTCACGCGGATGCGGTATGGGACATTCCTTATTCCTTTGGCCCAGACGGCTTTGTTGAGCCTGGTGTCAATGCGCACATCTGGAGTTCCCATCTCTTTCATGGAAAACTTCCGGATCTCTTCGAGTGCCCGAGGGGCACGCTTCTTGAAGCCCACGCCATGGATGCGCTTGTGAATGTTGATGGTGTACTCGCGGGTCACCACCTTGTTGATGGCAGAACGACCCTTCTTCTTCTCGCCGCCCTTCTTCGCGGGAGCCATCTTGGAGGGCCCAAGCTGGAAAGGAAGAGCGCGAGGGATTGTGGGAGAGAGAAAGCCCCGGCTGCCTATTGTCTCTTTTTGTCCTCTTAAAGACATTTCTGTTCCCAGGATTTTCTTTCTGGGAAATTTTATTTAATTAGTACTAATTAGTCTCTTTACCCATTGACTTCACTTAGTATTTCTCATAGGGTAGATTTAGCAGAATTTGATTGTTTCATTGTTGCTGTATAATATCCAAATGATATTAATTTATTTTTCATATTTTCAAAGATAACTATTGGATATAAGAATTCTTAGTTGGGGGCTTGTGCTGTGGTGCAGCAGGTTAACACCCTGGCCTGCAGTGCCAACATCCCATATGGGCACCAGTTCAAGACCCGGCTGCTCCATTTCTGATCTAGCTCTCTGCTATGTCCTAGGAAAGCAGTACAAGATGGCTCAAGTCCTTGGGCCCCTGTACCCATGTGGGAAACCTAGAAGAAACTCCTAGCTCCTGGCTTTGGATCGGCGCAGCTCTGGCCATTGCAGCCAATTGGGGAGTGAACCATCAGATGGAAGACCTCTCTCTCTCTCTCTGCCTCTCTCTGCCTCTCCTCTCTCTGTGTAACTCTGACTTTCAAATAAATAAATCTATAAAAAAAGAATTCTTAGTTGACAATCTTTTAATTTCAGCTTTTTAAAAATTATAATTTAACTTTGTTATTATTTTTAAAGATTTATTATTTATTTGAAAAGCAGAGTTACAGAAAGAGAGAGAACAAGAAGAGAAAGATCTTCTGTTTGCTGGTTCATTCCCCAAATGGCTACAGTGGCCAGGGCTGGGCCAGGCTCAAGCCAAGAGCAAGGAGTTTCTTTTAGGTGTCTCATGTGGGTGCAGGAACTCAGGCATTTGGGGCCATCATCTGCTGCTTTCCCAAGCCATTATCAGGGAGCTGCATTAAAAGAGGAGAAGCTGGGACTTGAACTGGCACCCATATAGGATGCTGGCATCACAGGCAGTAGCATCACCCACTATGCCACGATGCTGACCCCTCAACTTTTTTAAGAAGCTGTCCTACAACCTTTTGGCCTTTGTGGTTTCTTATGAGTAAGCAGCTCCTTTGTTTTAAGCCACTTCACGCTTCAACTTACTTACTTATTTACTTAGTTTTTATTTGTGACACAGAAAAAGTAAGAGAGTGAGAGGCAGACACACAGAGTACTTCTGTCCACCGTTAATTCTCAAATGGCCACAATGGTCTGTAATTGGCCAGTCTGAAGCCAGGAGCTGGAAACTCAATCCAGTGCAAGATGAAGCCAGGAACCTGGAACCACTTATGTATCCATTGAGGGTGGCAGGAACCCAACCACTTGAACTATCATCTGCTCGCGCTCTCTCTCTCTCTCTCTCTCTCTCTCTCTCTCTCTCTGTTTCTACATTAGCAGGAATCTGGGATGAGGAGTGAAACTGGGACTCAGATTTTCACACTGCACATGATATGTGGACATCCCAACAAGCATCTTAACAGCCAGGCTAATTGATAGTCCCACAGCGCTTCATCTTAATGATGATCTTGTGTATATGGAAACTTGACTTTTGTTGCTTTCGAGATTTTTTCTTTGGCATTTAATAACCTTCCTTCCTTCCTCCCTCCTTTCCTTTTTTTCCTTCCTGTCTTCCTGCCTTGAAAGGGAAAGAGGGAGGGGGGGGCGAGGGAGAGGGAGAGGGAGAGGGAGAGGGAGATCTTCCATCTACTGGTTCATTCCTCAAATGACTGCAATAGCCAGGACTGAGTCAAGACAAAGCCAACAGCCCAGAATTAAATCTGAGTCTTCCACATGAATGGCAGCAACCCAAGTATTTGCGCCATCACTGCTGTCTCCCAGAGTCATCAGCAAGAAGCTGGACTCAGAAACAGAGCCAAGACTTAATCCATGCACTTTGATATGGGTGCATGTGTCCCAAATGGCATCTTAATGCCATTTTCTTTTTTTTGCTTTGATAATGTAATGATGATATGTCTACATATGAATATCTGAGTTCATTCTACAGGGAGTTCACTGATATTTTCCAACAAATTTAGGGCTGTTACTGCTTGAAAAATTACTCCCTTATTCTTCCTAAATCTGTACATATGAAATTTGTTTACCTTAAATAAAATTTTAAAAATAATAGTAAATAAACCTTTAAAAATCAAAAAATAAAAATTAAATACCCTTCCTCTTTCCTCTGAACTCCCATTGCCCATATACTGTTGCACTTGATGATGGTCCACAGGTCTATAAATCTGTTAATTTTTCTGAATTTATTTTTCATTTTGAATTTTTCATACTGAAAAATTTTATCTGAGCTATTTTCAAATTTGTTGACTCTTCTCCTAGCTTAAATTTGTTTTTGAACATATTTTTCACTTTAGTTAGTTATACTTTTTTTAACTGTGAAATAGGTCTTGTTATTTATTGTACTTTGTGCCACTTTATTGATATCATTTACCTTTAAAGACATTGGTCTCCTGTTCTAATTCTTCAAAAATGGTTCCTTCTATTTATTTGAATAAATCAACATAAAATAGTTCACTTAAAGTCTTTGCTTAGTGCATTCATCTAATTAGAAATCTGACTTTCCCAGGGATAGGTTCTATTGAGTGTTGCTTTTTTCTCTCATGTATATGAACAATATTCCCTTGTATATTTGAGTGTCTCTGACTTTTTTGTTAAAATTGAATTTTAAAAGCATATATGTATCAACTCCAAAAATTAATTCTCTCGCTTCCAAAGAGTATGTTGTTACTACTACTTTTTGTTATTTTAGTGATTTTCTAAGCTAATTTTGTGATGTCTGTCTTCTTTTTCTTGTTGGGTGTTCTTGGTTCATTTAGCAAGTATTAAATTTAATCACTGTTGGGGCCAACATTGTGGCACAGTGGGTTAAAGCCCCAGCATACAGCCTGGTGTCTCATATGGACACCAGTTTTAGTCCTGGCTGCTCCACTTTGGATCCAGATCCCTGCTAATGTTCCTTGAAAAGCAGCAGATGATGACCCAAGTCATTGGGCCCCTGCACTCACATGGGAGAAATGGGAGAAGCTCCTGGCTTCTGGTTTCTGATCATCTTGGCTCCAGCCATTGAGGCCATTTGGGAAGTGAATTGGTGGATGGAAGACTTCTATAGAGTACATGTCCCATAATTTCTTTATCCAGTCTACTGTTGATGGGCATTTGGGTTGGTTCCAGGTCTTAGCTGTTGTGAATTGAGCTGCAATAAACGTTAATGTGCAGACAGCTTGTTTGTTTGCCAATTTCATTTCCTTTGGCTAAATTCCAAGGAGTGGGATGGTTGGGTTGTATTGTAGGGTTATATTCAGGTTTCTCAGGAATCTCCAATCTGACTTCCATAGTGGCTTAACCAGTTTGCATTCCCACCAACAGTGGGTTAGTGTCCCTTTTTCCCCACATCCTCACCAGCATCTGTTGTTGGTAGATTTCTGAATGTGAGCCATTCTAACCAGGATGAGGTGAAACCTCATTGTGGTTTTGATTTGCATTTCCCTGATTGCTAGTGATCTTGAACATTTTTTCATGTGCCTGTTGGCCATTTGGATTTCCTCTTTTGAAAAATGTCTATTGAGGTCCTTGGCCCATCTCTTAAGTGGGTTGTTTGTTTTGATGTTGTGGAGTTTCTTGATTTCTTGGTAGATTCTGGTTATCAACCCTTTATCTGTTGCATAGTTTGCAAATATTTTTTCCCATTCTGTCGGTTGCCTCTTCACTCTCCTGACTGTTTCTTTTGCAGTACAGAAACTTCTCAATTTGATGCAATCCCAGTAGTTAATTTTGGCTTTGACTGCCTGTGCTTCTGGGGTCTTTTCCAAGAAGTCTTTGCTGGTACCTCTATCTTGCAGGGTTTTTCCAGTGCTCTCTAATAATTTGATGGTGTCAGGTCATAGATTTAAGTCTTTTATCCATGTTGAGTGAATTTTTGTGTAAGGTGTAAGGTAGGGGTCTTGCTTCATGCTTCTGCATGTGGAAATCCAGTTTTCCCAGCACCATTTATTGAATAGACTGTCCTTACCCCAGGGATTGGTTTTGGATCCTTGATCAAATATAAGTTGGCTGTAGATGTTTGGATTGATTTCTGGTGTTTCTATTCTGTTCCATTGGTCTATCCATCTGTTTCTGTACCAGTACCACGCTGTTTTGATAACAACTGCCCTGTAGTATGTCCTGAAATCTGGTATTGTGGTGCCTCCGGCTTTGTTTTTGTCTCTACCTCTCTGTGTAACTCTATCTTTCAAATAAATCTTTAAAAAATTAATCACTATCCTTCAATGATGTTTATGTTCATGGAATTTTTTTTCTTCCTTAACCCCTACTATGATGGATTCATTAGTTACTTCTCAAGTATTGAACCATGTCTACAGTTGTGTCATAAATTTCACCTGGTTATGAAGTATAATTTGTTGCATTGCTTGCTGAATTATATAGGCTATTTTTTTTTTTTAGTTTTTTCACTTTTCACCTCATTACAGATAGTGGTCTGTAGTGTTTTTCTTCTTGTTATTATTTTTAACTAGCACTACCTTTTTAATGCTAGCTACAACATGTATTTCCCTGAAAGTATTATAAATTGGTGTTCACTCTACATATTTGGTAGAACCATCCAATTCTACCGACTAGAAGTAACTATAAGTCCTTGGAACTTTTCTGTAGGAAGTGCTTTTGGGTTTTTTATTCTATAATTTTTTTGTAAGTATTTTTATTTACTTGAAGGATGGGAGTGGAGAGGGGAGACACACACACACACACACAGAGAGAGAGAGAGAGAGAAAGAGTTTAAGAGATTTCCTTTCTTGTGTTTTACTTCACAAATGCCTGCAATAGCTGGGAGTACCAGGCCAAAGTTAGGAGCCTTGAACTCAGTCTGGGTCTCTCTTGAAGGCCCCAACTATTTCAGCTATCATCTGCTGCCTCACAGAATGTGCACTAACAGGAAGCTGGAATCAGGATTGTATCCAGGACTCAAATCCAGGTGTTTGGATATGGTATGTGGGTGTCACAACCAGGGTCTTAATCTCTATGGCAATCACGTGATCCAAAAAGTTTTTGAATTTTGACTTGTACTTCTTTAGTAATTCAATGTATATTGAAGTTATTTATTTCATATTTGATATGTATTTTTGAGGGATTAGTGAGTTTCATATAAGTTGACAAATTTATGTATGTAGTTTTTTTGAAGTATTCACTTCTCTTTTTTATGTCTGTAGGATCTGTAATATTCCCTGCTTCCTTTTTGATGTTTTTAATTTACACCTTCCATTTCTATTTTTCAGCCTTACTACAGTTTGTCAATTTTATTGATCATTTTGAAAACTCAATTTTACACTTCATGTTTATAGGTCTTTTTAAATGTGAATTTTGTTTTTCATGTTCCCTTTACTGTCTTAATTCTGGTTGCTTTGTATTTACTTCTATTTACTTTGCTCTTTTTATTAGGTCCTTTAGTTGGGAGCACAGATAACTAATGTTGGTACTTCACCACTTTCTTAATGTATGCTTTTAGATATTTATTTTGCAGCTTGGCTTTAGTTGTGTACCATAATTTTAATATTTATATTTTCATTTTAACTTAGTTTCACATGTTTTTCATTTTCTTGGATGTTTTCTCTTTGACTCATTTATTTGCACTTCGATTTTGCTCTTTTAAATGTTTGGAGATTGTGTAGTCATCTTTATATTGTATTCACATGTATTTTCTTCCCATATGGTAGAAGAACATGTGCTGTAGTATTTCAATACAATAAATGTTGTGATTTATTGCTCATATTGTTTTAGTCACCTATATTGTTAGACTTAAAGTGAATTATTTACAAACAACCTAAAATTGGGATGTAGTTTTAAATATACTCTGATAAATCACCTTGCTTTTTTTGGTGTCGTTATATTATTTACATTTAATCTAATTATACACACATCAGGATTTATGTCTACTATTTGGTGATTTCTGTTTGTTCTCTGTTTTCTGTTTCTCCCATCCCGTTCCTAACTTTTATCCATTTTTCTGTAAGTTACTAGAACATTTTGGAATTCTAATTTGCATTACCTACAGTGTTTTCTAGTGACTCTATCTCTTTGTATAGAATTTTAGTGGATGCTATAGCTATTTTGTTGTATATATCTAACTTACCACAAACTAGTGAGATTATCTTCTTACTAGTTCATATGAAGCTATTACTTCCCTTGGCTCTTTACAACATAATGTTATTAAATACCCCCTCTGTCTGCATTAAAAGCCAATCAAAAGTCTTATAATTTTTGCTTAGATCATCAAACATAATTTAAGAGACTAAATAGTAAAATGAATGTCTGTTGTATTTACTTATATCATATCTTATTGTGTTATTTCTACCTTCATGATGTTCAAAATTATTTCATTATTCCTTCTTCCCCTTTAGAGAACTTCCTTTAGACACACTTTGATAGCACACCTGATGGTGACAAATTATCTTGGTTTTCTTCATCTGAAAATGTCTGTGTTTCCCTCTTCATTCCTAAAATATGTTGCCACCCGATGTAAGCTTCTGGAGTGTCAGTGTGTTCCATTCAGAACATGAAAATTGCTGTGCCACTTCCTTCTGGCCCCCATGGCTCCTGATGAGAATTCCACTGTTTTTGAAATTGTTTTTCCCCTACAGGTAAGGTGTTGTTTCTCCCCAACTGCTTTCAATAGTTTTTCCGTGTGATTTCATTTCCTGAAGTTTGACTATTATGTGTCTTGGGGTCCATTTCCTTCATTTTATACTGTTTTGGATAATCTCAGTTTCTTGAATAGTATTTTCATGACTTTTGACATATTTGAGAACTCTTAAGGCACTGTTTATTTATCTAGGAATAAGTTATTTTAATCAAGCAAAAAGAAATTTATGCTCATTATTTATAAAAATAATATGAGATTTTATTAACCCTTAACATCTGCATTTAATAATATAGTACAGCTAAAATAAAACTGTTGAATCAGAATGTTTTAATATTTCTTGTACATACTAGCATGCTTTGTATAGTATGCTCAGTGTTTACATCTATGTTAATTCTAGTTAGTCATCATGCACTCAACATCACTAATAAGTACATTTTCACAATTAAGAAAAATAATGACAGGCTGCACTAAAACTGATCTGCCATAAATTGTTTGGCATATACAGAATTACTAAATTAGGTATCTTTCAAAATGTACATCTCTTCCTAAAACTAATGTAAGCAGTCAACATTTTATTTATTTAAAAAAATTGTTTATTTGAAAGGCAAAGTTACAGAGAGAGAGAGAGAGAGAGAATGGAAGTGAGAGACACAGGGAGAAAAAGAAAGATTTTGATCCGCTAGTTCACTCCCCAAATGGCCACAACAGCCAGAGATGGACCATTGGAATTCAGGAGCCAGGAGCTTCCTCCAGGTCTCCCACATGAGTGCAGGGGCCCAAGCACTTGGACCTTCTTCCACTGCTTTCCAATACACATTACCAGGGAGTTAGATCAGAATCAGAGCAGCTGGGAATCAAACCATTGCCCACATGGGATTCCGGCACCACAGGCGGCAGGTTCAATGCTATGCCACAGTGCTGACCCTTCAATCAACATTTTAAATGAACAGTACAATTATAGAAAGTATTTGCAAAAATGTTGTCATATATATAAATATTCTGCAATATTTATTTTGGTGTAGAATTTCCAGCATAGAAGTCAACTTTGAAAATATCCCCATGTAAATGCTGCAAAACGTGACAGCATGGAATCGTTTTATATTTGGAGTTAGATCAAAATGACTAATATTAACTGTAATTATTTCTTTGACTAGTTGTACAACCCTGCTATCTTTCTTCTCTCCTCCTAGAATTCTCGTGATATTAAGTTTAGATCTTTCATTATAATGCCACAGTTCCCTGAGCTCTACTCATTTATTTATTTTTCAGTCTAATTGCCCTTTGTTGTTAAAACTGAGTAATTTCTATTGTTCTGTTTTCAAGATCATAGATTGTTTACTCTATTCCCTCATTTTTTTTTCTCTTGAACCCATCTTGTGAACCATGTGTTCTACAAATTTCCTAAATTCACATATTAATTATCAGAACTTTTTGGATATTTCTATAATATTTTCTATATACAGGATCATGTCTGCATAAAAGCAGTTGCAAACCCAGTATGTACATATTTTATCTTCTTCTAATTGTACCAGCTAGAATTTCCAGTTTAATGTAGCAAAGAAATGGTGAAAGTGGAACTCTTGTCTTGTTCCTGAAATTGTGAGGGAAGTATTTAGTCTGTTACCATTAAACATAAATGAAAGCAAGATTTCACAGTGAGCCCTATTTGGAGAAGGCAGGATGCTCCCTGTCTGAGGGAATGGGTGTGGATACACTGAGGCCATTCTGCACCGTCGCCTTCTATACAAAGGAAAAGGGAGCTAACCACTTTCCTACCTCAGAATTGAGTCAGTGGTGAACTCTTTAAAGTGTGGAGATGTTATGTTAATCTCACAAACACTAATGAAAAGGGAAGAAGGATTTTTCTCAAACTCACTTTTTTCGTATCATGATCATTCTGCAAACAAAACTAAGTGAAGTACTCAGTGAGAATCTAAGACTAGTTTCTTCATGAGCATGGATAGAAAACTTTTTTTTTATTTGACAGGTAGAGTTATAGACAGTGAGAGAGACAGAGAGAAAAGTCTTCCTTCTGCTGGTTCACTCCCCTAATGGCCGCTGTGGCCGGTGCTGCGCTGATCCGAAGCCAGGAGCCTGGTGTTTCCTCCTGGTCTCCCATGTGGGTGCAGGGACCCAAGCACTTGGGCCATCCTCTGCTGCCCTCCCGGGCCACAGCAGAGAGCTGGACTGGAAGAGGAACAACCGGGACTAGTACCCAGTGCCCCAACCGGGACTAGAACCCAGGATGCTGGCACTACAGGCGGAGGATTAGCCAAGTGAGCCATGGCGCCAGCCCAGAAAATTTCTTAATAAAATATTAGCACATTAACCAATCACTATGTAAAAAATATAGTCGATCATGTCTAAGAGGAATTATGCAAGTTAAGCTTCATGTTAAAAGTTTCATAATTAGAAAACTACATAATCACCTCAAAAGATACAGTAAAATCATTTTTACTTTTTCATTTTTTATTTTTTAGTAAAATCATTTTTAAAAATTTAACAAATTCATATAAAATAATGAGACCAATTATAAAAAATAACTTAATCAAACTGAAAAAAATCCAATACAAGCCTACAGTTAGAATCATTCTTAAGAGTAATTGACTAAATGCTTTATTCGCAATTTCAGGAATAAGACATAACAAATTTCTTTGAAAGAACAGGTCATCAAAGAAGGAGGTACCTTTCTCTGAAGAGAGGAGAGAACTTCCACTTTGACTATGACCTTGTCTAAATGTGATCAGAGTCGGTGAACTCAAAATGCTTCCATAGCCTTGGCAACTCATGACAAGAGCCTAGGGTGATTACTGATGCCATAAACAAGAGTGTCAATTTGTTAAGTCAACAACAGGAGTCACTGTGCACTTACTCCTCATGTAGGATCTCTGTCCTTAATGTGCTGTACATTGAGATTTAATGCTATAACTAGTACTCAAACAGTATTTTTCACTTTGTGTTTCTATGTGGGTGCAAACTGTTGAAATCTTTATTTAATATATGCTAAATGATCTTCTGTATCTAAAGAGAATTGAAAATGAATCTTGATGTGAATGGCAGGGGAGAGGGAGCGGGAAAGGGGAGGGTTTCGGGTGGGAGGGAAGTTGTGTGGGGGGGAAGCCATTATAATCCATAAGCTGTACTTTGGAAATTTATATTCATTAAAAAAAGTTAAAAAAAAGAAAATTCTTTGAGGCATTAAACAGGAATTTCTACGTGGTACAAGTAGATTAGAACAAGGAAAAAAATGTGCAGATTCAAAAGGGAGAGATAAAATTGTGTTTACACAGACATGATCCTATTTACAAAGTTCAAATTTAGGTCACTTTAGCAAACTCAAAGCCCAAGGATGAACACAGGATAGGTTCATCAGAAAAACTGAGAAAATAGAGCAAAGGACCAATGACCTTGAAGAAAGAACACTAGAAATTAACCATTTTTTAACAACAGAGACCTAGTTGATGAGCAAAATATATACACGAGTAGAGCTCAGGGACCTGTGGCACTATAATAATAATAAAAAAATCTAAACTTTACATCATCAGAGTTCTAGAAAGAGAATATAGAGATAGCACGGCTGAACAACCAGTCAAAGAAATAATGGCTGAAAACTTCCCAAATTTGTCAATAGTCATAAAAACACTTATTCAAAAATGTGACAGGCTCCGAAACAAGAAAAAAAAAAAAAAACAAGAAAATAGACCCCAAGACACATCATAGTCAAACTTTAGAAAATGAAATCACAAAGAAAAACTATGAAAGTAGCGAGGGAGTAACAACACCTTACCTGTAGGGGAAAAACAATTTCAAAAGCAGTGGAATTCTCATCAGAAGCCATGGGGGCCTGAAAGAAGTGGCATAGCAATTTTCATGTTCTGAATGGAACACACTGACACTCCAGAATCTTGTATCGAGTGGCAACATATTTGGGAATGAAGGGGGAAACAAAGACATTTTCAGATGAAGAAAAACCAAAATAATTTGTTGCCATCAGATGTGCTATTAAAGTGTGGTAAAGAAATTTCTTGAAACAGAAAAGTAATGGAGATGAACTCTTGATAAACATTTGTTTTTAATTTGGTAAAGCTAATGTTTGTTTTTTATTCTTCTGTGACTTGAATTTTCTGCTTCCTTTATATGAGCGCTTTGTTTTCCTTAATATTGAAAAGTTTTCCTCCTATTTTATCTAATCAAAATTAAAGATTTTATTTTCTATATGTTGGGCTAGGATATATGTATAAGAAATATTTAAAATATTTAAACATATAAAATATATAAAAATAAGTACACTATAATATATTGATGCACATTTAAAAGAACATATTTATTTAAAAACCATGTGATATTTTGATATGTGTGTGCATGGTATAATATCCAATTGTGGTAAACATATATGTCTCTTAACATTTTTTATGGTTGAAATATTAAAAATATTCTCTTCTAGTTTTTTTCTTTAAAAACACATATGCTATATTATCATTATTTATATTCACTCCATTGTGCAAAAGAATGTCAAAATTTCTGACCCTATGTAGCTATAACTTAGTACCAGTTAATGTTTCTTTTCTTTTTTTTTTTTTTTTTTTTTTTTTACAGGTAGAGTTATAGACAGAGAGAGAGACAGAAGGTCTTCCTTCCATTGGTTCACTCCCCAAATGGCCTCTACGGCCAGTGCACCACGCCGATCTGAAGCCAGGAGCCAGGTGCCTCTTCCTGGTCTCCCATGTGGGTGCAGGTGCCCAAGCACTTGAGCCATCCTCCACTGCCTTCCTGGGCCACAGCAGAGAGCTGGACTGGAAGAGGAGCAACCGGGACTAGAACCTGGTGCCCATATAGTATGCCGCCACCACAGGCAGAGAAGGATTAACCAAGTGAGTCATGGTGCCGGCCCCCAGTTAACATTTCTAATTCTTTTCTCCCCGTTCCTCTCTCGTCTCTGCCAAACCACTACTATTCTCTTAACTTCTATGGGTCCATCTTTTTAAAAGATGCTACATATAAATGAGATTATATGGCACTTGTCTTTCTGTCCTTGGTTTATTTCATTTAATATAATAACCACTAGTTCATCCATGTTGCTGCCAATGAAAGTGTATCATCCTTTTGATAACTGAATTATATGCCATTGTGTATATGTGTTATATTTTCTTAATCAACTTATCAATTGATGAACACTCAGATTGTTTTTCTATTTCAACTATTGTGATTAGTGTTGCAATAAATATGGTAACACAGATGTTCCTTTGATTTGGTGACTTCATTTCTCCTGGATGTATACCAAATAGTAGGATCATATGGAACCTCTATTTTTAATTTTTTTAAGGAACCTCCACATTGGTTTCCATAGGAACTCAAATTTTTATTCCTATCAACAGCATGTGAGACTTCTTATTTCTCCTCATTCTTAGGAGTAGTTGTTACCTTTTCTCTCTTTGAGAAAAGCCATTCTAATAGGGATGAGGTGATACCTCCTGTTGTTTTGAATTGCATTTCCCTGATGATTTTCAGTGTAAAACATTTTTTTTTTCCACAGGCAGAGTGGACAGTGAGAGAGACAGAGAGAAAGGTCTTCCTTTGCCGTTGGTTCACCCCTCAATGGCTGCTGCAGCCGGCGGGCTGCGGCCAGCGGACCGCGCTGATCTGAAGCCAGGAGCCGGTGCTTCCTCCTGGTCTCCCATGGGGTGCAGGGCCCAAGGACCTGGGCCATCCTCCACTGCACTCCCGGGCCACAGCAGAGAGCTGGACTGGAAGAGGAGCAACCGGAACAGAATCCAGCGCCCCGATGGGGACTAGAACCCCGGGTTGCCGGCGCTGCAAGCAGAGGATTAGCCTATTGACCCACGGCGCTGGCCAGTGCTAAACATTTTTAAAGATAGCTGTTTGCCATTTGTATGTCATTCTTTGTTAAATACCTGTTTAGACCCATTGCCATTTTTAAAACAGTAGATTGTGTTTTTTTCTTATTTAATATTTTCAGTTCTTTATATGTTTTAGTTATTAAATCCTTGTCTATGTATAACTTGCAAATATTTTCCCATTCCATATGTTATCTCTCTTGTGCTAAGAGGCAGAGACTACAAGAGTGGCCAGGCTTGCCCCTTTTATATCAATCCTCCTTTAGTAACTTTCAAGGAGTAGTGCAAGAGTTACTTCATACCTTCAATAATCAAGACATTCTAATAGGCCCTACCTCTAGAGTTTTACCTTGGGGACCAAGCTTCTAATCATATGGACCTGTAGGCAGATAACCAAACCATAGCAGATTCTTATGGTTTTTACATATATATATATATACATATATATATATATATATAGTATTTCTATATATGTATATATATAGGTATAATTTGGGATACATCTGCAATCCATATTTATGCAGACTAGACTTATGCAATTCACATTTATGCAGACTAGACACCAATAGCTATTACCCAGCCATGATATTTGGGATTTGGGGTCAGAAAATTTCTAGGGACAGTGATACATCAACATCATTTGAGAAACAGTAATTGGCTTATTGTTGGGCATTAATTGGAACTACTCCTAAGAATAAAGAACATAATATATCTTGAAACCTGAAATATCAATAATAACTTCAATAATATCAGATAATTATTCTAATAAGAGTGGCAGTTCCCAAAGAGTTCCATTATAAAGCAGAAATGGTTTACACAGGGTCATGCTACCAGAGGAATGCAAGGAGACCCTAACCAAATTGAAGAGCAGATAGTCTGTTTTTTTCCTCTATAGCCAATTTTGGAACCACATGAGGAGCTGCCAGAATTTTTAAAATAAGATTTATTTATTTATTTAAAAGATACAGTGACAGAGAGAGACAGATCTTTTATCCAGTGATTCACTCCCCTAATGCCCAGAACATCTGGAGCTAGGTCAGGCTGAAACCAAGAGCTAGGAACTCAATCTAGGTTTCCCACATGGGTGGCAGGAACTCAAGTACTTGAGCCACCATCAGATGCTTCCCACGTAGGTTAGCAGGGCAATGGATCAGAAGTGTAGTAGTTGGGATTTGAACCAGCACTCCAATATGAGATACAGTTTTCCCAACTAGCTGCTTAAGGTGGCATGCCACAATGTCTACCCCAGGTGGCAAATTTTATTGCCAAATGGGCACCACCCTACAAATAGCATCTGATTGACCAACACAAAGCTATTTGATTTACAGATAGCATTTTCCAGATAAATGGACAACAAAGTCCTGTTTGGAAGGGTGCCACACCTTGAACAGCTAATGGAAAAAGTCTGTTTGAATACAATCAGAATAAATCAGTACAGTGATTAGAATTTTATACTCCCCCTCCTTTAATGATAGAATAATTGAACAGGAACCTCAAATGCTTATGTATTTATTACCCTTTAGTCAGTAACCAACTTCCTGACAAAATGGGCAAAAGAAAATTGGATTATCCCTGAAAGTGAAGGTGGAAGTTTAGGATGTTTGAATTTGAGATTTTGGAGAAATACAATCATTAGTTGGGTATCAACCATAGCATGGCTCTGCATTAAGGGGTACCTTCTGCTCAACAGATACATTATTTTTAACAGGCAAACTCATGGTGTTGAACCTTTGAGTGTGCTTGGGGAACCTCATAAAAGAAACAACTGGCCAGTCATTGTCTCTTTGCAATGGAATAGGATCCTGGAGTTTCCAAATGCTTCTCCACTTCTTTTTTTTTCTGGTTGCTGTCACCAGAGTCTGGGGTTACAACAGCTGAAGCAATCAATGGAGTGTACCTTTCAGTACTGCCACTCCCTTTCTCAGAGCTCCATGTATTGGCTCAGCTATTTTTTAAATGTTACTGAGGAATCCAATCATTGCTCCTTGAGGATTACCTCATCCTTCCATCTCACTAATTTTCCAACAAGTAACTGTAGCTCCTGAGGACTGGAAATAGGCAGCTAAGTACTTGATGTAGCTGTGGAGGGAAAGATTAAGCCCTCATTGTCTGTAGTTTTTACATACAATAAAAAGGTTGTTGGGATATGCAAAGGAGTGGTTTAGATATTAGTCACAAAAATTGACAGAAATAAACAGGTAGCATTTCCTTAGCCTCACAAATTTGGGATCTGGTCACTTAATCAACATTCTTTATTACTAAGATGATTGTAAATGATATAAAATGTATGCTAAATCACAGCCAGGTACAAATCAATATTTGAAGTCTGGGCTATACAAAGAAAATCTGGTATAAGGGTTCATTTTGTATAGGCTTTGTTTTTTAAGACAACGGCAGCCAGTGTCAAAGAGTAGAGACAGAGACTCTAAAAGAAGAAAGAGAGTCAAAAGGTGGGTTCATCTCTACTCAACAAAGTTTTGTAGGAGCACTGGTAATTCCTTTGTCTCTCCGCTCTATGCAGAAGATGGAGTGGAGTACAGAGATGGGAAAGTATTGATTTGGTTAGTTTTTTCATCTTCCTTTATTACTTCCTTCTCCCCCCTTCTAAATTTGAAGTAGTGATGGGCAAATTATGTGATGTGTTCCCCTGTAACAGCTTAACTACAGCCACACTAGGACTTTTTGGTTAATATCTGAAGATATTTGTGAGTGCTGAGTTCCAGGGTGGGTTAGTGGGGCCCCATTGTGGGGATATGTTTAAGATAATGCAAATCCAGGAATGAAAAGGAATAGCTTTTAATTAGACAAGCCACGTGGTAGTGGCCCAGAGGGTGGAAACTATTAAAAATCGAAAGAAAAAAAAAACTGCAGGTTTGAAAACATTGCTTCACTTCTGAAATGTCCACTAGTTCCTTATTATCATCACTCCGCATCCAGTTCTAGAGAAAATGACTGCATGGGATTCAGAAGACATCCAACATGGATAAATCTGCCTTGTGATTCTTACAATTAGAGCACATCAGAAAATGATGTGTACAGGCTGTGTATACATGGAGAACTTGTAGGTGAGAGCCAGCCCAGACTGCTGTGCTGGGATAGGAGAAGTCTTTTTTGTACCTTGTGGAGTTTCCACGCTGGGCTTTGTCCAGAGAGGGATGCTCTTTGTGCCTTGCTCTCTTCCTCATTCATGGAGAGGCAAACTGCTGGGGGAGGGGTGCTGCTGGCCCCTGGGAGGAGGCTGCAGATGCTGCTCCTCGATTCCTATTCTCTTCAGACTCAAGAGCTCTAACCATCTATTTTATATTCTGCAACTGTTCGGACTTAAATTGCCTCCACTTTAGTTGCCTTAATTTGCTGATCTGCTATAGGAAAGTCTAAAGGGATCTCTGGTTCATGTGTAGAATAAAAGGTTAACAAAAACCTCGAGAGCATCTGGATTCAGATGGGGACTCCTATAAAGCTGGGCTGGACAGAGTAAATTAAGAGTGTGAAGAAGCGATGAGTCTCAGGAAACACTGACTGCAGAATTCATTAAAGCTTCAGGTAACTTAACCAATGTTTCTGAAATACTGAGAGCCGCATCCATTGTTCCACATCTCCCAGACCCAACAAGCCATTGCCTCTAACAGGCAAGGCTACACTTCAGAAGTGACATGTCTGCTATTTAACAAGACTCAAGGCAGAAATGTCTACAAGTGGGGAGATTCTCAAGAAATCTGGTTCACTGCTTTATGTCTGTGAGAGCTTTGTTTCTGAGAAAAAAATGTGTGGACCCACAGCTGGGAGGGGGAGCCTGCAGGAGGGAAGGAGGGGCAAGCCATGAGCCCTCCCGTTGAGAGGAGGGGGCTTCCAGGCTTGCATTCTCTTCTTTGATGCCTAGTAAGTTCTTCATTGTGTTTCTATTTCCTTTAGGGTCACAGCAGAAGCAGGGGTGGGAATAGTGGGGAGATACTGAGGGCTAATGCTCTGCTGACCCTTCTAAACCACCATTCTTTCCTTTGGGCTTACAGCCATTCATCAGCCATTTTCTGTTCTTTTACTATGAAGACAGCCGTCAGTGGTTCCATATAAATTGCCTTCTGCCCATCTGCCCCCCATCCAAGTGCAACTGTGGGTGTGGACATTTGGGATGGAATATTGGGGCCTTCAATTCAGGTGTGGATGGATGGAGAAGTCCTGATCATCTATGATTTAAGATGTGGAATTAAAAGGCAGATGGAATTCGACAAGAGGTGAGTTAAGAACTTGATAAGAGTCAAGGGTGACTTCAAGAACAGCTCAAAAAATAAAAGATAAAGAAAAGAAAAAAAGTCTTAAGAGGCCCTAATATAAGCAATGTAAATTGTGCTCAAGGAAAGCATTTGCCCCTCTTTAGCCTTGTAACAACCAGAAGCATGCCTTGTTCAGGACTGCTACAGCATGCTGCTGATGACATGCTACATGATCATCCAAGGAGAAGCCACAATAGTGCAGTTTGGATCTGCCCATTGCCATAAATATGCAGGTTTTACTTTTTTGTCCTTTTGACGACAAAGTTTATTACATACTGCTGGAAGGAACAGCATTTTAAACTACTATATTTTTCATTGTAGTAAGACTTGAATGTTTAAAATTAGGACTCTTGAGTAAAAGCTGATTTCAGGCCCATCAGTAAAAGGCTGCGTTTCTGAGAACAAAGCTTGTCATGAGTCACTTGTGTTTGAAGCAGAAGAGGGGGAGGGGAGGAGACCTGTGTCTCTGGGTCTTGGGAGGGGTCCTCTGGGAGCCTGCGCACTCCTCTTGCTGCAATGCAGGGTCTTTCTGCTCCTGCGCCAACACTGGGCATTTGGTGGGAGGGGGTGGTGCAGAAGAGGGGGGAAAGCTGTGTTTTTCCTTATCTCCTTGATTCCCCCTACCTCTCAGTGATGTGGTGATTACTAATAAACCATTTCTCACTTATCGCCGTAGATGAAAACACTCTACCAGATTTACGCAGCTCTTGCGTGTGTGGTCCTTTTGACGTAAATGGCGGACTATGGGCTATGAGTATCCCAAATTTAGATGTAAAATGAAATTAAAATACCCTGTTCACGCAGGGATTATGATGTGGGATGAATGGACAAGTAATGCTTCATAAGCCACAATTAAAGGCTTGAAGGGGGTGAGGATAAACCTGTGTACTGCTCCCCATTTACCCTCCTCCTCATTTAACCCTCTGATATCCAGGATCCTTTTCAGCCTGGGAATAAGACTAGGCTCTGAACACCGACAGGAATCTAAATGCTTTCATGGATCTCAGTAATGAGATCTGTGTAAGTTTCCAATTTGGGAATAAAGGCAGAAGCAATTGAATGGAGGAGTTTCAGATGGAGTGTGTGGGCATGTGGAATGAATCCTTACCTCTGCTTTAGAGTTAATCTTTCTCAAAACACAAATGATATTTGGGCAGAGAAGTGTCTTCTCTATGCTTATTGCTGTTGACTATGAATGTGGGCTGGTGGAGGGCTGTATGGCACAACTCTAAGGGTTTTGAGAAATGGAAAGGATCATGAATCCACTGTTCTGTCAGGAAGAATGCTCATAGTTTCACTACCCTAAAATAAGATAAAACAAAACTGTTTCACCTAGTCAGGCTTCCATGTTTCCAAATTCCCAGAGACCACTAAACTGTGCAGAGTCTATCATTTTGCCTTTTCCAAAATGCTACATAAATGAAATTATAGTTTATAGACTTTTCAGAGCAGTTTCTTTCATTTAGGACTGTGCATTTGAGTTTAGTCCTTATCTTTGTGGGGCTCGAGAGCTCATTTCTTTTTAATTGTTGAATGGTTTTCCATCCTATGGATGTACCATGGCTTTCCATTCACCTGTTGAAGGACATCTTGGCTACTTACAGTTTCTACTAAACATGAGTAAAGCTTACGTAACTGTTAACTGTTCATGTGCACAATTTGTGTGTGGTCAACATGAGTTTTCAAATCATACCTAGGAGTATGATCACATGTTTGAATACTTAGAAATATGACAATATGTTTTCAAATCAGTTAAATACCTAGGAGTATAACCACATGGTAACACCATGTTTAGCTTTGTGAAACACTGTCAAATTGTCTTCCAAAGTAGCTTTCCCCTTGTGCATCCCTATTGCTCTGAATCCTCACCGTCAAATAGTATTGTCAGTAATTGTAGGGGTATCTTGTGATAATTTGCAGTTGCTGAATGACAAATGATGTGGTACAACATTACATGTACTAATTTTCCATCTGCATTTGTTGTCTGATGAGGTGTCTATTCAATTTTTGTTAGTTTTTAATTGAGTTATTTGATTTCTTCTCATTGAATCTTAAGAAACTTTTGTAAATTTTTGACACAAGTATTTTATCTGATATTTGTTTTGCAAATATTTTCATACAATTTGTAGCCTAAGTTTTCATCCTCTTACAGTGTATTTCATGAAACAAACTTTAATTTTAATAAATTTAAATTTATCATGTTTTATTTCATGTAATCCACTACTGCTGATTTATTTTAAAATTCATCTCCAAACCCTATGTTGCTCTTTCTCTTCTGTATTATTCTGCAACTTTTGTATTTTTACAATTAACATTTAGATTTATGATTCTTTTTAATTTTTGTGTAAGGTGTAAAGTCTGTGTCCAGCTTCATATTGTAGCTGAGGGATATCCAATTATTCTATCAATATTTGTTCAAAATAATCTTAATTATTAGATTGCCTTTGCATCTGTCAAAAATTAGTTGTGTCACAGATGCTGGTGAGAATGTGGGGGAAAAGGGACACTAATCCACTGTTGGTGGGAATGCAAACTGGTGAATCCACTATGGAAGACAGTTTGGAGATCCCTCAAAAACCTGAATATGGCCCTACCATATGGCACAGTCATCCCGCTCCTTGGAATTTACCCAAAGGAAATTAAAATGGCAAATAAAAGAGCTGTCTGCACCTCAATGTTTATTGCAGCTCAATTCAAAATTGCTAAGACATGGAATCAACCTAAATGCCTATCAATAGAATACTGGATAAAGAAATTATGGGAGGAGAGAACTTCCACTTTGACTACTACCTTGCCTGAATATGATCAGAGTTGGTGAACAGAGGGGGCTTCCATAGCCTTGGCGACTCATGACAAGAGCCTAGGGTGATTACTGATGCCATAACCAAGAGTGTCAATTTGTTAAGTCAACAACAGGAGTCACTGTGCACCTACTCCTCATGTAGGATCTCTGTCCTTAGTGTGCTGTACATTGTGATTTAATACTATAACTAGTACTCAAACAGTATTTTTCACTTTGTGTTTCTATGTGGGTGCAAACTATTGAAATCTTTACTTAATATATGCTAAACTGATCTTCTGTATATAAAGAGAATTGAAAATGAATCTTGATGTGAATGGAAGGGGGAGGGAGAGGGAAAGGAGAGGGTTGCGGGTGGGAGGGAAGTTATGGCGGGGGGGAAGCCATTGTAATCCATAAGCTGTACTTTGGAAATTGATATTCATTAAATAAAAGTTAAAAAAAAAGAAATTATGGGATATGTACTCTATAGAATACTATACAGCAGTAAAAAATGAAATCTGGTCATTTGCAACAAAATGCAGGAATCTGGAGAACATCATGCTGAGTGAACTAAGCCAGTCCCAAAGGGACAACTATCATATGTTCTCCCTGATCAGTGACAACTAACTGAGCACCTAAAAGGAAACCTGTTGAAGTGAAATGGAAACCATGATATTCAATGACTTGATCATTCCTTGTCCTGACTGTTGATGAACAACTTACTACTTTATTCCTTTTAGTATTTTTTGTTCTACTTAATACCATTGGTTGAACTCTTTATCTAACACACAATTACTCTTAGACATTTAAAATTAACTGAAAAGTGATCCCTGTTAAATATAAAAGTGGGAATAAGAAAGGGTGGGGATGTACAGTTCAGCACATGCTCACTCGGACTTACCCCTAATGCTAGAGCTAGAAATGTTCCAGGGGATTCCAATTCAATCCCATCAAGGTGGCATGTACCAATGCCATCTCACTAGGCAAAGTGATCAGTTTAAGTTCATAATTGATCAAAAAGATAGGATTAAGTGTCAAAAGGATCACATAAATAAGACCAGTGTCTGCTAATAGCATTTGATAGAATTAAAAAGGAGGGAACAATCCAGCCTGGGAAGCAGGATACACAGCAGACTAATAGAATGCCAGATGTCCTAAACAGCACTCTGGCCTCAGAATGAGCCCTTAAGGCATTGAGATCTGGCTAAAAAGCCCATGAGAGTTTCACAGGCATGGAAAGCCAAGACATTGTGGCAAAAAAATGACCTAAATGAAAGATCTATGTGAGTGAGATCCCAGCAGAAAGAACGGGCCATCAAAGAAGGAGGTACCTTTCTCTGAAGGGAGGAGAGAACTTCCACTTTGACTATGGCCTTGTCTAAATAAAATCAGAGTTTGTGAACTCAAGAGTTTTCCATAGCCTTGGCAGCTCATGACAAGAGCCTCAGGTGATTACTAACGTCCCCATGTAGGATCTCTGTCCTTAATGTGTTGTACTATGCAAATTAATGGTAAAACTACTATCCAAATAGTACTCTATACTTTGTGTGTCTGTGTGGGTGCAAACTGTTGAAATCTTTACTTAGTATATACTAAATTGATCTTCTGTATATAAAGATGATTGAAAATGAATCTTGATATTAATGGAATGGAAGAGGGAGTGGGAGATGGGATGGTTGTGGGTGGGAGAGAATTTGTGGGGGGAAAAGCCACTATAATCCAAAAGTTGTACTTTGGAAATTTATATTTATTAAACAAAAGTTGAAAAAAACAAAAAATTGATAGTGTCAACTATATTTATGAGTCTATTTCTTGGAAATATATTCTGTTCCATTTATCTACTTCTATTTTTTCACCAGTTCCACATATGGTCTTCATTACTATGTGGTTATATTAAATTTGGGATCTGGTAGAGTGAGTCCTCTGACTTTGTTCTTCTGTATTTAAATTATTTCTGTACTTGGTTTTCTGAAGTTTAAATAGGTGATGTTTTTGTTTGTTTTATATGTATATATTTTAAAACATTTTTGTTTCATGTTCTTTGAGCTTCTTGCATCTGTGTCTTAGAGGAATCTCTCATTAATTTCAGTCATTCTTGTGTGTTATTACATCAAATTTTTCTTGTTCTTCGTTTTCTCTTATTCTCCTGACATATCAGTCATGTGAATGTTATGTCTTTTTATATTGTTATATAGTTCTTGAGTGTTCTATTTTGTTTCCTGGAGTTTTTCCATTTTATTTCTCTTTATGTTTCAATTGGAGGGTTTTTATTAACTTACCTTATAGTTCACTGATTCTTTTCTGAACTTTGTCCAAATCCTTTCATGGAGATATTTCACTTCTCTGACTGTGTTGGCTATTTCTAGCATTCCATTTTAATTCACTGCCTGGAGTTTTAATCTCCCTGCTTCGTTTACTACTTGTTCTTGCATGCAATCTACTTTCCTCATTGTGGCCCTTAATATATTAATTATAGTATTTTTTTTAAAGATTTTATTTATTTATTTGAGAGTTAGAGCTACAGACAGTGAGATGGATAAACAGAGAGAAAGTTCTTCTGTCTGCTAGTTCACTCTCCAAATGACCGGAGCTGCGCCAATCCGAAGCCAGGAGCCAGGTGCTTCTTCCAGTCTCCCACACGGGTGCAGGGGCCTAAGAACTTGCGCCATCTTCTACTGCTTTCCCAGGCCATAGCAGAGAGCTGGATTGGGAGTGGAGCAGCTGGGACTAGAACTGGTGCCCATATGGAAAGCCGGTGCTTCAGGCCAGGGCATTAACCCAGTGCGCCACAGCGCCGGCCCGAATTATAGTATCTTAACATTTCTAATGATTACAACATCTGTGTCATATCTGTAACTAGTTCTGATGATTACATTGTCTATGCAGTCTTCTTTCAGTTCCCTTTGGGCCTTTTTAATTGGAAAATACACATAAATACTCCTAAAGTATCAGTTAACAAGAAATATAGTAAGAGCAATAATTTGGTGCAACTGTTATAACAGTGTTCTGGACACCTGGATCCCATATTGGATTGCCTGGGTTCAAGTCCTGCTACTGTTTCTGTTTCCAGATTCCTGCTGATGTATACCCCGGGAGGCAGCAGGTGATGGCTCAAGTACTTGGATCCCTGCCACCCCTGTGTTAGATGTGGATGAACTTCTGGGTTATTTGCTTTCATCTGACCTCACCCCAGTTGGTGTGAGCATTTGGGTGAGTAAATCAACAGATGGAAGTTCTCTGCCTTATCAAATAAAATGAAAAATGAATATTAAAAAAAAAAAAAAAGAACTACAAGGCCTGGCATTGTGGCACAGTGAGTTAAGCCACTGCTTGTGACACCAGCATCCTATATAAGCTCCAGTTCCAGTCCCAGCTTCTCCACTTCCAACCCAGCTCCATGCTTATCAGCCTGGGAAAGTACCAGAAGATGGCTCAAGTGCTTGAGAGACCCAGTGGATTGAAGATCTTGATTCATTCTCTCTCTCTCATTCTCTCTCTCTCTCTCTGTCTCCCTCTCACCGTCTCCCTCTCCCTCTCCCCCCCTCTTCCTCCCTCCCTCCCTCCCTCCCTCTGTAATCTGTCTTTTAAATAATAGACAAGAACTACAGTAACCAAGGCTTTAAGTGTGAAGATTTTTGTTAGTATTGCCAGGAATTATGATTTGTTTAATGTTTGTTGGCACTGTACTTGCAGGAGGCTTCAAATTTCTTTAATAAATTTATTTTCATCTCAACTCCTAGCTGGGGGAAGTCCCTATGTTTTACCACCTAGAACTCATTTGTATCTTGTAGCTCTTTCAGCTGTAATTTACCATGGTATACTGGAGTTTTCTTGGTATGGTCATAGGATGTGAAAAAAGGGGGAGCATTATAGAATATTCTAACTAACCTTCAGTAGTTTTAGTTTGCCTGCATGCTGACTGTGGTTTGCATTTTTCCTTTCAATCAAACATGAGGATTGGTGAGGAGTTTTCTTGGAGAGTAGCTTCCTTTTCCAACCCTGGGTAAAGTTTCAGAATTGTGGTCTGGCAACATCCTCTCCTCTCTATGGTGGTCATCCTGTGGAGAGGCTCTGGGTATATCCCATACTGGCTGCATTCCTCTTCCCACAGAACTGAGTATGGATCTTTCTGAGCTAGGCACTCCAACTCTGAGAATATAGTGGAGTTCCTTGAGGTAATGATTTAGGCTTATTTCAAGCCTTATATCTGCTTCTAATTTAAGAAGCACTGTACTGAAAATGAACATAAGTGGTGTACTAAAGTCTTTCAATGAGAGGATGTTTCAGAAAGGTCATGAGAAATGAAATTCAAAAATAAATTTATTCAGTGTGAAAATTCATAAACCTATGCATATATGTTTTCATAATACATATTTTCATGAAATTTTTGAAGATCTCTTATATTCATGATTTCAACATTTTTGTACCAAAATAAAGTTTTCTTTTATAAAATATTTATTTAATTGGTTGTTTAAGAAAGAGAGAGAGAGAGCACTACTTACATCCATTAATTCTCCCCCCTTCCCCCACAAGTTCCCGCAATGGCCAGAACTGGACAAGACAAAGTCAGACGTATAGGGCCTAATGAAGGTCCTCACATGGTGGCAAGAACCCAAATACTTGAGCCATCACTACTATATCTCAGGATCTGCATTACCAGGAGATAGAAGCTATGAGCTAGAACCACATATAGAATCCAAGTACTCCAATATGGGAAGCAGGTGTCTAAAATATCTTAACTACTAGACTATATACCCATACCTAAACATATTTTATTTTCTGTGAATTTTTGAAGCACAATTTTATGTCACAACTCATAAGAGGCAATTCAAATTAACTTTGTTTACTCTGGCTCGTATCATATACAATAAATAATTTGAAATGATTTAGTATCCTAAATGTGAAAGCTAAAACAATTACTCTTTTAGAAAATAGTAAGGCTAGAAGAACATTTAAATGACCTTAGTGTACAGAAAGATTTATTAAAAACTATTTTAAAGGAGTAATTATTTTACAATGATTGATGATTTGACTTAAATAAAATTAAGAATATTCTAGCACACCAAGGGCTTATAGCCAGAATTTATGAAGAACTCCTACAAATCAATAAGAAAACATCAATCAACCACAATTAGAATAGGCAAAGAGTAAATAGACACTTCAAAACAATGATATTGAAATAACCAACAAACACATGAAAATTTTCCCAATGTCATTAATCATCAGAGAAATGTAAAATTAGACAAGATATTGATGTGCACTTCTCTGGAGAGCTAATATTAAATGGATCCACAATGCCATTTATAGAATAAACTGAACTCTGATGCACTGCTTGTAGGAGTAAAAAGTCATGCAACCACTTTGAGAAAATGTTTGATAATAACTGTTAAAGCCAAGTATACATACACACTATTACACAGCCAATTCCATCATGGGTATGTATCCAAGATAAATAATTGCTTATGTTCATCTAAATACATTTACAACGATGTTGTAATTTCATTCACGGTAGTCAGAAATTGAAAATGACCTCTATGTCAGCAGCACAGTGGAGCAATAGTTACACAATGAAATTGTACACGGCAATTAAAAAGGTAAATGAAACTATAGATCCATTTACCACAGGGATCAATCTCATCAAAATAATATCGAGTGGAAAGAGCCACAAATTGTGTGATTATATTGATGGGTTGCTCAAAAACACTAGAAACAAATCTATGGTGATAGAAGTCAGAAAAATAGTTAACTCTATAAGACCACTAGTCAGACACAGAAGAATCTGTCTGAGCATAGGAAATGCTGTATATCTCAGACAAGGAGACAGACAGACTGCATGGCTATATGTATGGGTAAAACTTCATCAAGCCATACATTTAAAATCTATTAACTAGATATAATTTATCCTTCTATTTACAAGAAAAATAAAAATTAACCTTTATAATCAGACATCCTGTGTTGCCAAACCCATCTCTGTGAAAGCAAAACTTGTAGAGAACAACCAGTATGTTATACTCTGGGAGGAAGTAATCAGTAGCTTCTCTGCATCCAGGAGTTTGAGAAGTTGTCCTCTGATAGCTCTACACTGAGGGTTCTTCTCCCCAACCTCTTGCAGACTAATTGAGAGAGGCAGTGGTGGTTCACATGCCAATTCCTGCCTGCCTTCCCTCTCTCTGAGCCCGTGGGTGTTAATGTGATATGTTTGAAGTGTCACCAAAGAAACAACCATAAACATGACTTCCCACAAATAGCCCCTCTTGCCAGAAAAACAGATGTAACTGTGGGGAGCAGAGTTTGGTAAAGGCTGTGGGAATGCTAGTTTGTAAATAGAATAAATCCTTTGTATTTTGTGAATCATGATGAGAATTGGTTGTTATGGTAATTTAATAACTAGTGGGTTAAAAACTGAAGTGATGAGGAAGGGAACTTAACTGGAAAAAAGAAAAACAGAGGCAGGAAAGCCAAAGTCAGTAATCTAAGTACTTCTCACTGTCAGCCCATCTTCATTTTAATTCGCTGATGCCTCTCACTGAATGTGACACTCAGGACATGTTTCATGAGACTGCGGAACATGTATGTAAATATTTTAAAGATTTATTTATTTATGAGAGAGAGAGAGAGAGAGAGAGAGTCTCCCATTGTTGGTTCACTCCACAAATACCAACAGCAGCCGGAGCTGGACTAAGCCAAAATCAAGAGGAATCAGGAACTCCAACCAGGTCTCTCATGTGTATAGCAGGGACCCATGTACTTGGGCCATCACCTTCTGCCTTCTCAGGCACATTAGCATGAAGCTGAATCTGAAACAGAACAGCCAAGACTTCAGTCTGAACTCTGCTATGGGATGCAGCGTCCCAAGTAGCGGCTTAACCTGTTGCATACGACACTTGACTTGCCCAGTAAACCCAAATGTTTGCATTGAACTTGTCTTAGCAAAGAGTCTCGCCTGCTATGGGGATATGACAGCACCAGACTAGAAGGTGTCCTTTTAGAGTATGAATTTTCTTTTTGTATTTTCTTGACACTGCTTCCTCTTTTTAGCTGAATAGAGAGTATGATTGGAAGAGAAGCAGAAAAAATGTTCATTGGCACAGAACAGGGGGATGGTAGTTCTGCTTTCACCTCCTGATTTGCACCTTCTCCTGATAAGCTATCATTGTGACTGTAGACCAAAAAATATTTCTTTTCAGTGTACCCAATTTTTCTACCCTCACCCTGACCCATGAATGAGCCATCAGGATACCTTACATAAGATGCAATCAATGAGCAAATTCAAATTAAATGTGAAAGTGACATGAAATGAAAGAGAAAGGGAGTTTGATAAAAGGAGAGTATAAACTTATGGAGCTATAACTAAAGAAGATAAGCTTTGATTCCCAAATGGGACGGTGCCAATGTCAGCCAAATTCTTCATCAAAGCTAACTAAATCCCAGATGGTTTGTCTGTGTATAGGATAGGTAATTCTAGAGGATAGAATCAATGTGAGTTCTCTAAGATAATAAAATGCTCTAATATGATTGAGAAAATGATGAGTAAAAACAGATCCATTGGGTCCACTGTGTTTCTGAGATGAAAGCTCAAGATGGTTGATTGAAGATCTGAGGGATGCAAGCAGAGACAATGGTGTAAGGAGGCTCTCTGTGCTGAAACTGTGCCTCCTTCTGACCCAGAGGGCTCCATCTCTGCCTGACACCACCTCTGTTTGAGTTCATGCTCTGTTAGTGCATGTTTTTCCTCTGGTCCATGCAGACAGAATCCTAATGTAACATTAAAGTCCTTCATTCTTCCTCCACATTTCCTTCTGTACATAAAGAATAACTGCAGGTGCTGAAGTTTGTGTAGAGTTATGGTTTAGAATCGGATGAAGAATTTATCTTTATGAATCTATTAAAAATGACCTGAAAGGTGATGTTTGGTACAGCAGTTAAGATGCCACTTGAAATACCCACATCCCATATCAGATTGCTAAGATTCAAGTCCTGGCTCTGCTCCTGATTCCAGATTTCTGCTAATGTGCACTCTTGGATGCAGCAGGTGATATCTGAAATATTTGGGCCCTAGCCACCCATGTAGGAGACCAGATAAAGCTTTTACCTGATAGAAGACCTTGTCCAGTCCTGGTTGTGCAGTTATTTGGGGAGTGAACCAATGGATGCAAGCTCTTATCTCTATTTCTTTCTTTCCTCTCTCTCTCCCATCTGAATCTCCCTGTCTTCCTGCCTTTCAAATAAAAAAATAAATATTTTAGAAAAATATTGAATTAGAAGTGTTTTTTAAGGAAATGGAATGTGAGATAGTTGCTCTTTTATATTTTTTTAGAGTCGGGAGGAATGGATGGAGAAAGCCCATCTAAAACCCACCTAAAAAACCTGTGCTCTACTTCCCAATGACTCCATTCCACACCCTAACCTCCTACTGCTCACATATTTTCACTAAGCAGGAGCAGAGTTTAGGGGCTTATGATGGCATGGTGTGCATGACTTATCCTGATCCAAGGCAGGATGTTTGAAATTGGATCCATAATATTCTAAATTGCCACTCTTGAGAAGAGATGGTCTCCATGGCTGCCTCTGAGTATGTAATACACATTATTTATAGGATCAGGAGCCTGTTCTGCAGCCTGGGGCACCTGTTTACTGGGTTGCAAGGCTTGCAGGCCAGCCAGGCTTAAGGAAGTCCAGCTATCAAGCTTTAGGTAGGATTTTTTGCTCTACTTATTAATCCTACAGCATATTTCAAGAATCACTTCCTAACAAAGGAAAGTGAATGTTCTAACAACCTGCTGTCTATGTCAGGCCAGTAGAGAGATGCTTGGAATTGGTGAATTAGTGTTTTGGATATAAAAATTTTCTTCAGGAAAACTACATAGAGTCATGATTATTCAAATATTCAAAAGACAGTTTGTATATGCATGATACAGAGGGGCAGGTAGATTTTGTTCTGGGCTGGGCAGAGTCTTCCTGACGTCTACCCATTCTTTTTGATGTACTTGAGTATTCTTCCTATGCTTGCCTTTTTGCAGGGATAGAGGTGGTGAGCAAATCACACTTCTCTCTACTGGAGGCTCTTCCTGGGGCACTTACCTTTGTTGTACTAAGCCTTCCTTGATTTGATGAAGGGCAGAAGACAGAAGGTGACTATTTGTTTACTTTAGATTTAAAGAAAACTTGAAATGACAATACAGAGTTCGTATATACTTCATATCCAGGTTTCCTTATTATTAACATTTTGCATTTGGTACAATGTGGCATTTGTGCCATATGATTGTCACGATTCATGAAACAATTCCAATGTGTCACTATTAACAAGCCCATCATTTATTCCCTTGGCTTTTGCTTAACTTCCGTTTGCTGTTCCAGGATGCCATCCAGGATACCTCATATTTATTCATCATGTTTCCTTAGGCTCCTCTTGGCTGTGGTGGTGTTTCAGTTTATGATGACCTTGATAGCTCTGAGGAGTCCTGGTCAGGTACTTTTTGGAATGTACCTTATTAGAATATTCTTTTTTCCTCATGGTTAGACTGGAGTGATGGAATCTGGGGAGGAGGACCACATAGGTAAAGTGTCATTTCCATCACGTCAGTGAAGTGTACATAGTGGGGCTGGCACTGTGGCGTAGTGGGTTAGCCCACTGCCTGTAATGCTAGCATCCCATATGGGCGCTGGTTCGAGTCTTGGCTGCTCTATTTCCAATCCAGCTCTCTGCTATGGCCTGGGAAAGCAGTGGGAGGTGGCCCAAGACCTTGGGCCCCTGCACCTGCATGGGAGACCCGGAAGAAGCTCCTGGCTCCTGGCTTCAGCACAGCTCTGGCTATTGCGGCCATTTGGGGAGTGAACCAGCAGGTGGAAGACCTCTCTCTCTGTCTCTGCCTCTCCTCCTCTCTCTGTGTAACTCTGACTTTCAAACAAGTAAATAAATTTTTTAAAAAAGAGTACATGGCAGCAACATGCCTTATCAATGTTGATATGGACATTGACCAAACTGGCTGAAGTAGTGTTTGTAAGGTTTCTCTACTGCTGAAACTCCTCTTCCCCCTACTACACTGTGTGCAGCCAACAGTTAAGGAAGGGTGAGTCATGCTCCCTTTCCTTTAGGGTGGAGCATTTACATAAATTATTTGAAATTGTTCTGCAAGTAGCCTCCTTTTTTAACCCTGTAATCCACAAATGCTCAAGGGGGTGTGTGTTGTCAAGTGCAAGCTAAGAAAAATGAAAATATTTAGCTGGAAGTGTATTGCACAACTTGGTGCCCAGGCTTCTATTTATTAATTATTTTTTGTGTTCCTGAAGAAGGAAGAAGGAGACTTGATGGCAAGTTTTTTGGAGAGTGTTTGGAGAGCAGCGGAGTTGTGGGGCAGGAATCTTTCCAGAGTTCATGCTTTAACTGTGAACATATGTGCTTTATTCCAATTTTCAGAATTTTTTCCTTGAAACATGGAAGGGGACCAGGAAGGTTATAAAAAAGAAACACAGGTATCTCATTGGTTCTTGGTGGAAGGAGCCTCAGAGGTAGTTGAGGTGGTTCCAGCACATAGTGCTGGAGCCCTCACAGGGGAGAAAAATGTCCAATATCTGATAGTAAAATCCTAGTTCCTATTATCTGTAAAATATGCTCTGTCAAAGCATCTATAAAAGGTAACTGGTGGTGTTGGCTGTCCTATCCTTGTGTTCCCAGTCTCACGCAGACCCCATGTTCCTCCAGGACTCTACAGTGTCTCTGGCACTGACAGCCCTATGGAACTGCCCCTCTTAGAGTAAGAATTTCTCACTACCCAATTTTTTTTTCTAGTGTGATTCAGACAGAGCCCAAGATGTTTGAAACCTGCGTTGTACGACAAAATTAGCTGTTAATTTAAAAAAAATGATAAAAATCAATTTCCTAGATTTTATATTAAAAATAAAGATTGTAACACATGAATAAATGGGATATAAGTATCAAGGCTCCCCAGTTTGATTGACTTATAATCATGATCATTTATTTCTTGTGCATGTATATAATAATTGTGGTTAACTATAGCTTTATTGTATGTATTCTGAGTCTAGGTAAAAAACACATCAAAATATTATAGCAGAAGGAAAAGCAATCACATATCCTTGGAAGGGTCTTTAAGTATCTAATTGGATGTGGTATTTACCACTTCAGCTCACATTCTAAAAGTAATCCTATGGCCAAGCACAATGTCTAAGAGACAGTATTTATGGGACATAGAATATATCCTTTTTACAGGGAAGGGTAGGGAACCATTGAAAACAATAGAATCCACCACAGTGCAACCCTTGCTACAAATAGTGTTTCCATACTGTTAAACATGTGCATGAACTCTGTCTTCAAAGTGAGATCCCCAAAGTACCATCTTATCAAATCATCAGACTTAAAAGTCTTGGTTCTCACAATAGCCCTTTCATTAAGCTCTATTTATTTTTCATAATCCAAATATTAGAAAAAAGTTAAATGCCTCATACACAATCAAAACAAAATAGTGAGACAGGGTACCATCAATAAATATGTTCACACAGGAAGAAGAAAGTTGGGAATATCTGGCTTTTATTTATTTATGAGAAGTTCTGAAATCCTATGGACAAATATTGCGAAGGCCTTCCCAAGAGTTCTTTTTTTTTAGATTTTATTTATTTGAGAGCTAGAGTTACAGATATTGAGAAGGAGAAACAGAGAGAAAGGTCTTCCATCCATTGATTCACTCCCCAAATGGCTGCAACGCCCAGAGCTGCACCGATCCGAAGCCAGGAGCCAGGTGCTTCTTCCTAGTCTCCCATATGGGTGCAGGGGCCTAAGGAATTGGGCCATCTTCTACTGCTTTCCCAGGCCACAGTAGAGAGCTGGATAGGAAGAGAAGCAGCCAGGACTGGAACTGGTGCCCATATGGGATGTCTGCTTCACAGGTAGAGGATTAACTTACTACACCACAGTGCTGCCCCCCACCCCCAATACTTCTTTAATCAGTTCTTTGGATTGCAACATTCTTTTTTTAAAATTTTTTAATTTTTTTTTATTTTTGACAGGCAGAGTAGACAGTGAGAGAGAGAGACAGAGAGAAAGGTCATCCTTTGCCGTTGGTTCACCCTCCAACGGCTGCCACGGCTGGCGCGCTGCGACCAGCGCACCGCACTGATCCTGAAGGCAGGAGCCAGATGCTTCTCCTGGTCTCCCATGGGGTGCAGGGCCCAAGCACCTGGGCCATCCTCCACTGCACTCCCTGGCCACAGCAGAGAGCTGGCCTGGAAGAGGGGCAACCGGGACAGAATCCGGCGCCCTGACCGGAACTAGAACCCGGTGTGCCGGCGCCGCAAGGCGGAGGATTAGCCTAGTGAGCCACGGCGCTGGCTGGATTGCAACATTCTTTAATTGGTCCCATGTCTACTTCCTTGGAGCAGGTCTGAGTAAATTGTTTTCTGTGATTCCTGACTCCACTTCCTGGAGTTCTATCATTCTCCATCACCTTTCTTGACCACATTGGGATATAATTTTAAAGAATAGTCCCTCCACAGGGAAGCAAACTAAATATTGTTGGCCAAAATATTGTTTAAGTCTCATTCAGCTATAGATTGTTTTGATAGTACCGACCACCAAGATCTAGTTAGCCTTTTTGTATAAAAAGTTGACTTATTTATTTAAAAGGTAGAGTAGCAGAGATCAAAGGAGAGATAGACACACACACACACACACACACACACAGAGAGAGAGAGAGAGAGAGAGATCTTATATCAACTGGTTTATTCCCTCAAATGGCTACAATAGCCAGGTTTGGCCCAGGATGAAGCCAGGAGCCAAGAGCATAATCCTGATCCCCCATGTGGTGGCAGGGGCCCAAGTACTTGAGCCATATTCTGTTGCCTTCCCAGGCACATTAGCTGAAAGCTAGGTCAAAAGTGGAGTAGCTAGGACTTGAATTGACAGTTAAATAAGGGTAAAGGATGCCAGCATTCTAAACATTGACTTAATCCACTGCACCACAATGTTGGCCCCTTTTGTTAGCTTTTGTTCTATAACATTCCAATATACTAATAGTCAGACCCTCAGCCCTATCCAAAATATGCTCCACTTGTAACTTGAAGTAATCTGAGGTCTACTGAGATGACTTGAGGCTTCCAAGAAAGATTCACACCCTTAGTATTTTCTGTTCACTTTGTACTACTAAGTGTTAACTGGTGTCTCTTTAATCAGTCTACAGGTTTTAGCAAATGGTATGAGGCGAAGCTCTTGTTTTGGTCTCTGCTGTAGAATTGGGTTTTGATACTTTTTAAAATTAGTTTCATATTTTATTATTTGGAAAAGATAAACAATTCCTTTTTTCAACCTTGTGTCAAATCCACAAATCATTTTCTTAAATTTTCTCTTTATTGTAATCTTTTCTAGAATAACCATTAGCAGTCAAATCTTAGCTTAAGTATTTAATTCATCCTGAATTTTTAAAATACTTTTAGCAAATATCTGATCAATTAAAATATGGCTCATGCTATCAGAAATCATTGAAAGAACATTATAAAGGGTGGCATTGTGGCACACTTGGTTAAGCTGCTATCTGCAATGCCGGCATCGCATATGGGCACCGATTTTGAGTCCTGACTAGTCCTCTTCTGATCCAGCTCCCTGCTAATGTACCTGGGAAAGCAGAAGATGGCCCAAATACTTGTACCCCTGCCATCCATATGAGAGATCCAGATAAAACTCCAGGCTACTGGCTTCAGCCTGACTCAGTCCTGGCCTTTGTGTCATTTTAGGAGTGATCTAGCGATGGAAGAGCTCTCAGTCTCTCTTTCTCTCTCTCTCTCTCTCTCTCCCCCTCTGTCTCGTCTCTTACTGTCTCTCTGTAACTCTGCCTTTCAAACAAATAAATCGATCTTTTTTAATAAAAACATTGCAATCACTGACTTTCTGGAACTGAGGTTAATATTTCAGATTTTTGTTCTATTGTCACCTCACAATCAGTACTGATTTCTTTATTCATTAACTTTTCACTAGGTTATTTCTGTGGCAATATATAATCCCCAAATCTCAGGTACTCATAATGACAAACATTATGTTTCTTCTCCACATGCATATTGCCTGCATCTGGTGGAGGTCAATGGCAGTTCTCCACGTTTTCTTCATTCCATGACCCAGGGGGGAAGGACATGCCATTCTTGTGACAGCATGAACAAAAGCAATCATAGAAGCACGTGATGGATCTTTAGCTTATGCTTGGGTGTGCTATTCATCACTTATGTTCACATTCCTTTTGCAAAAGTGTATCACGTGTCTATGCATTGGATGGGACAATGAAAGTTTTAGCAAGAAATCAGGAGTCAGTAATGAATACCGTAATACAATCTACTGTTCTGTAAGAGAGAGACAGAAGGGAAGTACCCTGATCTTGAGAAATCTTCAGAGTATCTGCATGATGTTACTTGGGTAATCATTTTTGTTACTTACCTGTACTCTATAATTTTTTCCTAAGGTAAAATGGGGAAATGAGGCTGGGGGTACATAGAAACAGAGAGAGCATCTTGTTGCTTTTTTTCCTTCCTTGCTGGCACCAAAGTATCCTAATAGACCTTATTCTATCCTGTTGCTATAGTGACAGAGAAAAACATGGCTCAACATTTACTCACTGTTACCACCTGTTTCCCTGTCGACATGCGCTGTAGTCACTGGGCTTTGAATTGGATTAAGGATATCTCTGATGATGGTGCTGTAGTATGTATAAAAATACTCTGATAATCAGTGACTTTAAATAATTCATGAACTGTGGAATAGCATAAGTTGCAAGGCAATGCCTGAGAGAAATAAGGGAACACAAGTACATAATCACTAACAGAAGGCTGTGCCTTGTGAAATGTATTTCTGAGCCTCTGATATAAATGCTGTCCTGTTAGTCTCTCCTCTTGTCCGCTGTGCTCATTCCTAGAAGCATTTTCTGGCTACAGAATGGACACAGCTGCTGAAGACCTGCTATGTGATTCACACTATTACAAGCCAGAGCATGTAAAACTGGGGCCAGGGTTTTTAAAAAGCAGTTAGTTCAAAGAAACATTCAGGTCTCCTTGGCCATATTTGGCTACTAGACCATAGTTTTTGGAAGTAGGAGGAAGGGCAGGTATGGATAGGGGGAAAAGGAGAGCTTGTGGTTCTGATTGGAGTATGCACATTTTGTTTGTTTGTTTGCAATAGGAACCTTCTTTCTTCTGATGGTCGGTGTTGCCTCTCTCTATAAAGACAGGATGCTTTATCTGCAGGAGAATGTTAGCTGATCATTTTTTCTCAATCTGAGATCATTGTCTCATGAAATTTATGGTAACTAGTAAATTTAGAGAAATATTGATATCTTGAATTAATCCCTCTGATACAGTTTGGCTATGATTTTTATGAAGAGGAAAAATTTCATAAGCAGATTACTTTTTATATTCATTCATATTCTATGATCTATTTCTCAGAAAAACGTGATATATTGTATCATTTCAAATAAATTATCTTAAGTGTTATTTATATTTGTGCCTTATGATTAAATTTTTTAAAATTATTGACACTCTAAATTGGTACTTTTCTGTACAGCATAGTTTTTAACTGACAAAACATAATAAAATTAATACAAAGATAAATAATTGGACAACTTATATTTGTGATGTATAGGACACAAAGAACATATCTACACTAAGAAATTACTCTGTAAAAATTAAAGTCCACTGAAAATCAAATAGGATAAACACAAAAATACATCTACAGCTCATTAGTCAAAATACCAACTATCAAATTCAATGAGAAAGATCTTGACAGAAGTTAGCCAAAAAGGCATTATGTGTAGAGCAACAGTAGTAAAACTGACATATTTATAAGAAGAAATAATTGGAGACAGAAAGCAATGTAACATTTTCTGTAAAGTAAAAAAAGAAACTAATTGTTGATCAAGGTTTTTATATTCAGTGGAAATGTCTTTTACAATCAGGGTAAACAATATGTTTTCAGAGAAACATTAACAGTAGATCTGCATTTATATGATTTTTGATAACAAATCTAATATATTATTAAGGAAATCAGAGAAATGGTCGCTGTGAATTGAAGAAACATGAGAGCATGTTCTGAATTGATGAAAATTTTCTATAGTTCAAAAGTTTTGAGTTCCATATGTGCATCCATTTGTCAAAATTCACCAATAAACTTTTGTACATTTTGTCATATGTAAATGTTACTTTACAAGTAATCAAATATTATGATCTTATTAACAATATTTATCAGGGTGCTTTATGCTCTTGTCTACAATTTGCTTAAAAACTGATATATTAAAAATAAGATTGATTTGATGATGGC
Organism: Oryctolagus cuniculus; assembly: GCF_051225735.1. NCBI lineage: Eukaryota > Metazoa > Chordata > Mammalia > Lagomorpha > Leporidae > Oryctolagus > Oryctolagus cuniculus. Next base: position 13,575,784 of record NC_142878.1, read on the forward strand.
TATATGAAAAGACATTTACTAGATAAAATATAATAAAATGTTAATTATAGAAGTTAGGTGGTAAATTAACAACTGCTTAAACTTTATGTTTGAAGTTTTCACAGAAAAATGAGATAAAAGGAAGAGAGGACTAAACCAATAAGATATTTAGGATTCAAATGTTATAAAATTATAAATTAGTGTACAGAGTTAAAATTTTAATTTTAGATATTTGCTGTTATAAAATTTTTAAAATCTTATCTTGCTTTGAGTAGACTACCATGGAATAAAATTAAAAAACCTTATGATGTCGCTACTCACTTATTTGGTAATATAGTTAAAAATCATTGATAAATACACTTTGTTTGTTTGTGGTTTTCCTTAAAATTATTTTTTCTTGAAAGATGTTTTGAGGCAAAAGGTACAGTACCTACAAAAATGCTGAAGACAGAGTATCTGACATTTAATACAGGAAGTGAAATATAAAATATGCCTATAGTTTTAATGCTTTTATTTTGCTGATTAGTTGTTTGGTAGTTGGTTCTGGAGGAACGAGATGAGTTAGACAACTGCAAGCAGCAGTTTGAGGGGCTGAGTTGGGGAGGAAGACAATAGGCAGTGCTCTGTTAGTTACATGGGAGGCCTTAATGGAAACAGGATAATGCCCCTGCTTTACCATAACATTCTTTACTGCACCTGTGACTTCAGCTGTGCTCCCTGTCACATGAACATTTTGAAAGTGAAGACATAGAGGATCCATGAGTAGAAGGCTGATAGCACACCATGCCACTATCATTCGCAAATATTTATCTCCATTTCTTCCTCTCCACTGCTATCTCTGTCTTGTGTACTATTTGCAACAGAATTTTGGGAGCTGGGATTTGACGCTGACTTGGGGGTTATAGAGTGAAGGAATTATCCACCACAAACAATTCATGATTTAAAGTTCTCGATACAAACTTTCTGTAGTTTCATTTGATTATTAATGAGTTTTACAGGAAATTTAAGGCTTTCAAAATATCACACAGCTTACTTTCATATTGGAAAATTCTGAGGAAAGTTTATGTTCCTTTTGAAAGGCATCTTCTGGTCTTCAGCAGTGTGTTTGGCTCCTTCTCAGTCTGAACATTAACCTTTAATATCAGTTCATATCTGTCGTTTATCTGGCAGCAATGGGATTTGAGGGGGATTTGTGTGCGTTGATATCCCTTACTAAGGTGCAAGGTACAGTTTCAATGACTGTATAATTCCTTCATTGATGCATAATTAGGAACCTATTGTATTGGTACTCTGGTTATTGTCCCACTTGATGAATGAGATAACAGCATTGAGTTGTTAAATTATTTACACAAAGTCAAACAGCTGATGAGTGGCAGGATCAGAATTTGAACCAAGGTGATGTGGTTCTGGGTAGATTCTATTCCTATCTGCCACACTTTGCAGTTGCTCATAATGTGTAAAGCAACAATGAGAATGAGGCTTGGCAAGGGGTTAAGCAACATGTAGAACAAATGACAAGAACAGCTGCCCATGATCTATTTAAGACAAGGAATGGAAAATCCTGTGAAAGTTGACCAGGGCTGAGGTAAGAGCTCAGAGAGCCAGCAGGGCTTCTGTTGGCCAAGTGGCCAGAGTGGCAGCACCAAAGTAATGGCCTCCCTGTTCTCAGAAACCTGAGCTGTGCCTTGGCCAGCTGCTCTCCTCATCTGAGGCCTAGCTCCCTCGAGGTACTTTGGACTAAAGCAAAGAGCGTGAGGGAAAGCCGTGCTACCTCATCTGACTGGACTTGAGTCACAGTTAGGAAATAGATATCTGGGGAAATGTGGTATCCAGTGAAAATCTAAGTATGTTGAACTCCCATGAGACAAAGGTGGCAAAGTCCAAATCAGGTGAGGGCACATGCTGGGGGAAGCACACAACAGTAGCCTGTTCTGCCAGGTGAGATCATCTTCAGTCATAAATTCTTCTTTACTCCTCCAGCTTTTTCATGTTAAATCATACCTTTCTCACAGAACAGGGTATGGAGGTAGGAGAGTAATGGCATTTCTAGTTTTCTCCCCATCTAAATAGGCCTCTATATCTATGCACACCCAAAGATCATGATTTCTGGAGAATTTGTCTGTTGTGCAGATGCTCATTCAGGTTGATGCATCCATCCATAACTGCCTTGTACTAATCATCTGTTCTTCTGTAGTTACGTAATACCTTGGGCTAGGACTTTGGGCAAAGATGAGTAAACATTGCTATAAGTTTTACAAACTCCTTGATATATTCCATTATGTGAGCATGGGAATGAATAAAAAAACTTCAGTTTCAGAGGTACAGGCTAGATGCATTACATTTGCACATCAAGACAATCGAGGGAAGAAAATAGGATTGCCTAATGATTATTAGAACATCCTCTGTCTTCTCTGTTAGTGTTCTTCCCTCTTGGCCTTCAAATCTCACAAAACCTTGGGAAGTACAAAGCATCAATGAAACGGTGAGGGTTCCTTGTGCACCATATGAATTGAAAGGTCTGAATATTTCTTGTGTATAGATATTTCAGATCCACATTCCAATTTTCATATTTTATTCCCGAGAATAATAGGAGCTAATCAGGAATCTCCTCTGTGATAATGAGGTAAAAGAGCAGTGTGATGAACCAGGATGGTTTCTGAGAGTCTCTAGAGTGTGCTCCATGTGCTGTGCAGTGAATCTTCAATCCAGTCATGCTGTTTTCATAGCTCACAACAGACATACAAAAGTAGAAGAGAGGGGGAAGAAGCTGGGAGACCTGCCTGACCTCACCCTTTGGTGAGCCATTATTTTCTTCAACATAGATTCTCTAATTTGGCTCCTTGTCAGTTGCATAATTGTATTTACTTCTTAACCTGTGCTCAGGTAAACTTGAAGATTTAATTTTGAGACAGAATACTGCAGTGTCTGGTGAAGTTGTAAAGGAAATATTTACACTGTTGATATCTGCTTTAGGATATGAAATAGCCAAATGAATGCAATCTCATAGATGAAACTTAAGAGCTCTGTGGGACTAGCACCTTCACAAAACTGCATGAAGAGTGAGGATAAATTATATGTTCTGAGCCTGAGATGGCCTAGAGGCAGCAACAATTTAAAAGTAACACAACTGTAGCAGATGAAGACATTGGGAAAAGATTAGAGAAGGGTATATAGGAGCCCCCCTGTACTAACTTCACTGTTTTTCCTTTAAATTTAAAGTTAGTTCACACTAAAGGGCAGCAGCAAAGCAGGTGTCCTCTAGAAAGCCAAGCACTCAGGAATGGTTTGTGTGGGCAGTACCTCTGAAACAGTATCGGATCTTGTGTGTAAGGAGGCAATTTTTGAGCTATAATGAACTGACCATAGCTAGAAAGAATGACTGTTTCCATTTTCTTGTATATTGAAAATAAATAGTTGAGGCTAATTTAGATGATAAACTGTATTCCTAAAGTTGAAAGGTTTCCCTATTGCTTAAACTAATAGTAGAACTTGCAAGTCTGTTATATATTTCCCTGATTTGGAATAACAGTTTAAAAAATTTTGGAAAAAAAAGACAATAGAATACTATCCAGCAATGAAAAAGGAAAACACTATGGACATATATAACATTATAGATGAATCTAAAAATAATTATGCTGAGTACAAACTATACAGACTATATTATTATGTGTATATAAACTTTCAAAAAAAAACTAATCTACAATGAAATTAATTATATCAGTGTCTGACTGTCAAGTTTAGGGTGGAATGGCTAAAGGATACAAAACTTGGAAACTATGGAATTCTATTTTATCTTTTTTTAAAAAAAAATCAAGAGATTTATTTATTTAAAAGAGTGACAGATACAGACAGAGACAGAGAGGGAACTTCCATTCACTGGTTCACTCCCCAAATGGCCGCAACAGCTGGAGCTTGACTAGGTTGAAGCCAGGACCCACTAACTCCACCTGGGTCTCTTATCTGGATGACAGGAGCTCTAGTATTTGGGCCATGGTATGTTGCTTTCCAGGCACGTTATCAGGGAGCTGGGTTGGAAGTGTGGCAGCCAGGACTCAAATTAGGACTCTAACATGGGATGCAGTCATCACATGCAAATGGTGGCTTAACCAGATACTCCTTCCCCATCTTTTTAAATCTTTTCTGTGGTGATAATTTCACAGCTGTATTCATGTATGAACACTCATTAGACAGCATGATTAAAATGTATGCAATTTTTAATCTTCCCTTAATGAAATACTGGAGAAGGATGAATGGATGGATAGAATATAGATACCTATATACCTAGCTACCTGAAGTTAATAATGAGAGGTCTTATTTTAGCTGCTAGATAATAACTATAAAAGGAGTTATAGAAATGGACAATTGTGATTTTTTTTGACAGGCAGAGTTAGACAGTGAAAGAGAGAGACAGAGAAAAAGGTCTGCCTTTTCCATTGGTTCACCCCCAAAGTGACCGCTATGGCCGGCACATTGCAGCCAGCGCTGCGCCAATCCGAAGCCAGGAGCCATGTGCTTCCTCGTGGTCTCCCATGCGGGTGAAGGGCCCAAGGACTTGGGCCATCTTCCACTGCACTCCTGGGCCACAGCAGAGAGCTAGACTGGAAGAGGAGCAACCGGGACCGAATCCGGAGCCCCAACCGGGACTAGAACCCGGAGTGCCAGCGCTGCAGGCGGAGGATTAGCCTAGTGAGCTGCGGCGCCAGCCAACAATTGTGATTTTCCAACTCCTGATGTACTAACTCATTTAGGTCAGATCATCTGTTTAGGCCACAAACATTTGGTGAAAGGTTCTTTGGTACCAAGATATTCATGTAGTCTCAAAGCATCATTCTCTGGATATTTTATCCATCTCACAGGGAAAAATACACCTACAGTGTTATCAAATCTATAATCACTGATTGGCTATCTACCACTGCATGCCTCCTGCTGTGATGGAGAAAAGAAAACATCACCATATATGTTTAAATTTAATCTAATCCCAATGAAACAATCAGGCAAATCCAGAATGTGGCACATTCTACAAGAAGGTCACTATGGCTGCTTAAAAAACAAATAATGTCATTTTATAAAAATGCATGCATGTGTGGTTGGACATTGTGGGGGGTGCTGATAATTATAGATTAGAAGGGGCTAAAGAAGGGAAAAGCATTTGGCTTAGCAGTGAAGTTTCTGCTTTTTATGCCTGCATTTCGTGTAGGAGTGCCTGAGTTTGATTACTGGCTCTGCTTCAGAACCCAGCTTCTATTGATGCATACCCTGGGAGGCAGCAGATGATGGCTCAAGTGGTTGGGTCCCTGTCACTCCCACGGGAGACCTGAATGGAGTACTGGGCTCCTTGTTTTGACCTCCTCCGGCCTCAGTTCTTGGGAACATTAGGGGAGTGAAGCAGCAGATGGAAGATACGCACTGTATCTCTGTGTCTATCTGTCTCTGTGTCTTTCTCTTTCTGTTTCTCCCTCTGTGTGTGTGTCCATGTGTCTTTCAAATAAAGTGAAAACAAATAAATATAAAATAATTTTTGAAAGACACTAAGGCTAAGGAGGTAAAAACATCCAAATTTAGTACATGGAACTTGCTTGGATTCTGGGTTCCCCCTGAAATTAAAACTCTGTAAAACACATTTGGGTGATAATTAAGAAATTGTGAACATGGGGTGCATATTAAGTGTTATTGAATTAATCTTAACATTTGTGAAAGTGACAATGTCATAGTTCTGTATTCACTAAGCAAATATGTGGAGATGATATGTAGATAGGTATGTGTATGCATGGATAGATAATAGTACATAGGTATTATGTTAATATTTCAACTTGTCAACGATTGTTGAATTTAGATGAGGGCACTATAGAGTTCTATTTTATTATCCTTTCAAGTATTTTATGAGTTTGAAATTTTCAAAATGAATAATTGGGAGGAGGGGAAAATTGCATAATAAAAATGCAGTTTCTGCCCTGGCTTGTGTAGCCCCTGCTCCATCTTTGCTGAATTTCTCCCTGTCCTGGTCTCTGACCCCCGGAAGCCTCTTCTGGTCAGGCTCAGGGATTGGTTGCTGTGAAGTGGCCATATTGTCACCAGATTGTTTGAAATGGAGGCTTTTTGCAAAAAAGTGGTGTATCCAGGCTAATGGGGGAAGGCACGATGGAGGGAGAAAGGAGAACGAGGCAGTTGCCATGGAGCTGAGCCGTGAAGGGCCCCTGTTGCTCAGGCTTGACTCTTGTTTATAATCCCGAGAGGTAATGGGGGTGGGGACGAGTGGGGAAGAGAGATGGGGGCTTAATTTGCTCTCACAGATTCCGGCTGCCCACGGGGCTTATTATCCTTGATTGCCTGTTTTCTGCTTTTTGTCACCATGGAGACAAGCGAAAACGTGACTCCACTCAGATTTACGCACTTTGCTCGCTGAATGCCTTGTTCCCGTGTACCTGCTGGGCCTCTGCCGTGGGACGGGATCCCTGCGGGATGTGTCCGTGCAAAGGCAGATCATTAACTAGGTGGTTGCCGTGAGGTGTGTAGTGCATGTGTGTAGTGCGCCTGTGGCGGGGTGGTAAGATGCCCTTGGGGAGTTTGTGAAAACAGAGTTGCTGCCAGCTTCTTTGCTCAGGCCAGGCTGCTAAATCTCAAAAATGTATTCAAGACTGGAGTTTGGGAGCAACAGATGTGCTACTGAGGACACACTGTGTGGTGATGCAGGGTCCTTCCAACCAGCATGCTGACGAAAGTATGGCTGTGGCCCCTTTGGGGAACACTTTGAAGTGCATAGTCAGATTTGGTCCCTGAGAACAGATCAAGATGACTGCCTCCTGGGAACAGGGTAGGAAAAGCCAGCAGGCAATTCTATGTGAGCACAGCCTTCACCATCAGCACCATAGTTTTCTTAGCATGAAGAGGTCCTATGAGAATGTGCAGTTTTAAAAAGTGCAGAGAATGAAGCTGATACAAAGCAACCTCTAGGAGTCTGAGCAAGAGGGAGGAAAAAAGTAGATGGGATATCTGGGAAAGCAACTCACATGGTGGATGGTATTTTCTGGGAGCCTTGTGGTTGCAGAAAAGTGTATGGAATTTTATCTGGGTTTGTGCTATCTTCCTGGTTCAAGGAACATGTAGAGCTGTGGGTGAGGAAGAACAGGAGAGAGATGCTTCTTTGGCATTCTTTTGCTTGCCCAGATCTGTAAATAACCCCATGGTGGCATTTTGTGACAATCAAAAATCCCCTGTTGAGGTATAAGGGTACAATTCTAAGCTTTCTAAAGGCTGGAGGCTCTTCCTTTAGCCAGTGTCAATGGCTTAAGAATTGGACTACCCAAAACAATTTTTGTGCAATTTCTATCAAAATTCCAATATCAGTTTTCATAGAAGTAGGAAAAAAGCCCTAAAATGAGATTAAAATCACAAACGATTAGCCAAAGCAATATCAAATAGCCATAGCAATCTTGACCAAAAGAACAAAGTTGGGGCTGGTACTGTGGTGTAGCGGGTAAAGCCGCCGCCTGCAGTGCAGGCATCCCATATGGGTGACTGTTCATGTCCCGGCTGCTCCACTTCCACTCTAGCTCTCTGCTATGGCCTGGGAAAGTAGAAGATTGCCCAAATCCTTGGGCCCCTGCCCCTGCATGGGGGACCCGGAAGAAGCTCCTGGCTCCTGGCTTTGGATCCGCACAGCTCCAGCCATTGCGGCCATTTGGGGAGTGAACCAGCAGATGGAAGACATCTCTCTCTCTCTCTCTCTCTCTCTCTCTCTCTCTGCTCTCCTTCTCTCTCTGTGTACTCTGACTTTAAAATTAATAAATAATTCTTTAAAAAAAAAAAAGAACAGGGGGTCCAGTGCCATGGCTCACTAGGCTAATCCTCTGCCTGCGGCACGGGCATCCCATATGGGCACCGGGTTCTAGTCCTAGTTGCTCCTCTTCCAGTCCAGCTCTCTGCTGTGGCCCGGGAAGGCAGTGGAGGATGGCCCATGTGCCTGGGCCCTACACCCGCATGGGAGACCAGGAGGAAGCACCTGGCTCCTGGCTTCAGATCGGCGTAGCTCCGGCCGCTGCAGCCATTTGGGGAGTGAACCAATGGAAGGAAGACCTTTCTCTCTGTCTCTCTCTCTCACTGCCTAACTCTATCTGTCAAAAAAAAAAAAGTCAAGACATCATGCTACCCAATTTTTAAAAAGTCATGTGTCACTTAATACAGAGAAATGTGTCATTAGTTTATTTCCTCATTGTACAAACATCATAGAGTGTACTTAGACAAACTAAGATAGCTATGACATCACTAGACAATATGCTCTTTTGGAACCACATTTCTATATGTGGTTTGTTGTAGACTGAAATGTCATTAATTGACCCATGACCATATTTAATGATTTAATAGTAGTCAATAAAGTAGGGTATCAGTGTAGAAACAGATATATCAATCAATGGAATAGGAATAGAGAGTTTAGAAATGAATCCACACATTTATGGTGATTTTTCACAAAGGATAAGAAAATAGTGTTGCATAAACTGGATATCCACATGCCAAAGAATAAAATTAGACCCTTATCCCAAGCCATATAGAAAATTGAGTTCAAAATGGGTTAATAACTTCTGTTTCAAAACTTAAACTAAGAGCTGACTTTATGGTGCAGCAGGTGAAGCCTACACTTGTGATGCTGGCATCTCACATTTGAGTCCCAGAACTTCTACTTCTAATCCAGCTTCCCACTAATGTGCCTTGGAAGGCAACAGATGATAGGCCACGTATGTGGGTCCCTGCCACAAAAGTGAGAGGCCAATATGAAGTTCCTGGATTCAGACTGGCCTGGCCTTAGCAGTTGTTTCTGTCTCCCATTCTCTGTGTCATTCTTTCACAAATGATGTGAAAAATGCTGAACATCACTAGTCATCAGGGAAATGCAAATTAAATGCACAATGTTCCATCACTTCATCCTGTTAGAATTGCTATTATCACACAGATGAAAGTGTTGGCAAGGACGTGGAGAAAAGTGAATTCGTGCACACTGTTGGCAGTGATGTATATTAGTGGAGCTATTGTGTTCAGTACTATGGAATTTCCTGAAAAACTTAAAAAATAGAGCTACTATATGATCTAGCAATTCCACTACTGGCTGTACATGCAAAGGAATTAAAAACAGCGTGCCAAAGAGATATTTTCACTCCCATATTCATTCCATTGTCATTCCACAATATAGAAACAATGGAGAACTGATCAAGAGAAGGATTAATTTTTAAAAAGTGGTAAAGAATATATTCATAATGGAATACTATACAGTCTGTAAAAAGAAGAAAATTCTGACACTTGCAACAATATATATGGACATAAAGGACATTTCCAAGCTATGCATGGAAAGCTAAAAATATTCCATGATATCACTGATATATAATTTCTAAACAGATTGATCTTGTAGGAGTAGATAGCAAAAGGATAATTATCAGATTCTGAGGCTAGGGGATGTGAAAATGTTTGTTAAAGAATACAAAGTTTCAGTGAAATAGAAGGAAAAACATTTTGAGATCTATTACATGATGATGATGGTAATAATGTATTTCATATTCCAAAATGTCTGAGAGAGTAAACTTCAAATGTTCTCACCACAGTGTGGGGACAGGAAGATCATTGTGTGAATTGAAGGGTATACTAATTATCTTGATTTAATCATTGTACTAAATAAACTTATAGGTATATTAAAATATCACATTTTAGCCCATAAACCCATGATTACTATTTTTTTCATTCTAAGAATAAAATAATCAAAGAAGAATCACAATGAAACGAGGCTGAAGCTGCCATGAAATGAGCTTGGTGTGGGTGCTGGTTTTCTAGGTGTTTAAGTAAAAGAAGCTGAATTTTTCCAAAGTTCTACCCAGATCTGAGAAATCATGAGCAATGCTCCATCTCTGACACAGTTTGCTCCTTGATTCCCACCTTCAGAAAGTGTTTTGTCTGCATCTCCCCACAGCTTATTCTGTGCCCCGATGTTTGGAGCAGCCGATTCATGATCTGTCCGTGCGCAGCTAAACCTTCAGTAGGAAATGTGCTACTGCTTTGCAGGCAGTGCCTCTGACTACACTGAACTTGGAGATGTCATGGTTTGGAATGAGCTGTGGAGTCCACGATGCAAATGTCCAGTAACGTAGAAACCTGAATGTTTGGCGGTTTTGCATTTAATATTTTTTTAGTGAATCTGTGCCAGGAGTTTCATAGGAAACTGTGCAGGGCAAGGAGACGTCATGATGTCTAAGGAGAGAGAAATAACAATCCCAGATGCGGAAATATGAGCTGTCTGCTTGGTCAGCTACATTCCAACTTTTAGGCTTCTAATCCCCAGAATCCTTTTCCTGCCACTCTGTGGGAATATGACCTTGATATCTGGCTTCAAATGTCAGTCTAATGGATGGGTGCATGCTTGAAATGGCTGTTTTCTGGTAACTGGTACGAGTCAGTCAGTCTAACCTGGCTATAAGCTGGCAGCACGTAGCTCAGGGGTGTATAGGGTAATTGAGTTCTTGCCCCCACCCTCCCAGAAGCTCCATGGTACCTGCTCACTCTCTGTTTGGTGCTTGGTGCACCATGGAACCCTATAGGCATGCTGCTCAGAGAAACCTCCCTCCAGTACAAGCAGGCCCTGATCTCACAGTGTGTAGTCTTTCCTCAGCCAACTTGCAGCATAGCTCCAAGACCTACCACCCCTTCCTACAATTCACAGTTCTATCCTGGCGATCTCTCCACTGGTGACCATGACTCTGAGAGCCCTGGGGAAGCCAAAGAGGGATTCATTCCCAGATTTATGCCCCCAAAAAACTAGTTAGAAACCAAAGAGGAAAGGAGACTGGGGCTTGACCTGTAGCTTAGTCTAGAGTTAAAAAAAAAAAAAAGTGGGCACTTTCCCTAGAAACCCACATTTCCAGAGCTCAGCTGATGGTTCTCATTCTCTATCACTGAGATATGCATTGAGATAAGCTAGGGCTGGGCTGAGATAGGCTCGATTAAATAAGAACTACCAGAAGCAAATTAAAGTTTAACTCCCTGATGTTTATTCTAAACTTGTTCTTATTTAAGAGAGGGAAAAATGGTCCTCAGCTATAACAGCAAAGAGGAGTCTTACTGCAAGCTAGTGTTGTAGCTCTTTAAGGTTAATTCCAGACATACTATTATTTTACATGGAGGGGAAGGGGTCCTCTATTTTGAATGCAAAGATGGGTCTTATACCTCGGTGCCTGTGCACGTTCTCATAGAGATAGGGGTCTATCTCATAGGGATGTTGGGGACATGGAGAGAAGTTAGGAGGTTTTTATTTGTTGTTTGCCCTCCCATTCTCTCCCCCACCTAACAACCAAGCCCTTCTAATCAGTGTAGCTAACCTTTTTATGTAATGTAACCTCTTTATACACTCTCATTGAATATTTGTGTTTTATCTCCATGTAAGTATCTCAATTCCACTAAACTCTTAAACCATTGTGTTACCCAGGATAGGATAGGTTCTACTGTGACAGCAAAGACATCTCTTTATCAGATGGTCTTGCCTGAGTAAAATTTTATTAATCATAAAATAATTCATATTGTTCAAATACATATCCAATAAATTTTAGCCATCACAGAAAAGGAAATTGAGATGGAGGCAGCATGCCAATTCTTAATAGATTGCACCTGGAAGTGACGCATGTCCGTTCTACTCATGGTTATGACATTAGAGCTCATGACGTGGCCTCATCATAGCAGGGTAGGCTGCGGCAGAGTAGTACCTGAATGCTTATTGATCAAGACTCACTCTGCCCTTATTAAGAAATTTTTGTTTGTGAAGAAACAGAACTCCCAGGACTTACGTGATGCAGAAGCAGAAAACTAATGGCGCTCTCCATCTGTATTTGTGGGGAGCTGCCTCATGGGATGGGTATCAAGTTCTATGTTTGAGTTATGAAGGAAATGGGGAAATCTCTGATAGAAATTCAAGATGCAAATTAAAACGTGAGGAGGTTTTGACAAAGTGTGCTAACAGTGTTGTGCAGCCAACCTATTTCCTAAGCTCTGAATGAGAAAAAACAGAATGTCAAACTTTTCTGACCTATGACCTGGTACCTATACTTCGTGTGTTTCTAATTCTGAGTCTCTGGCCCCCTGAAGCTTCCTCTGAGAAGGGTTTGGGATATTGAGGCACATTTGTGACTTGATGCCAGAGTGCTCAGATCTTTGGTTGAGCTTTCCTTAGAAAAGACACTCACAAGTCTATGGACACATTGCTGTCAGAACAGAGACAGTGGTAGGCATTTAGAAAGGTGAGAGAGAAAATTGTTAGCCTTTTGTGCTGGCCAAGATTTGCTTTGCTTCTGTGTTTCCTGTTGTTTGTGTTTTCCAGGGCTGACTTGAGAGCATAAAAGTGGAGAGCTGCTGTCTTTCCTCCCTCTCCTACCTGAACATATCCTTCCAGTTGCCTTCCCATCACTATGGCAACCAAACAAGAAGAGTTGGTGAGGGCACTATGCTCAGACCACTGCTCCCCTCTCTGCCTGCATTTGTTGGACATTGTTTTGGGTAGGATTGTGAGAATCCATATTCAAAGTATGTCCGAATGAAAACATAAATTTTGATGGATGTGTATTGAATACCTTGCAAGGGAGCCAATGACTGTGAGTGGTGAGGAAGCTTCCCAGTGGCTATGTGGATAGAACATCTGTTTCCTACCAGGAGCATTTATGACCCCCCTAAATATGAGTCTGTTTTCCATCCAGCCTCATTTCTTAATCCAGGTTGTTTTCTTCTTGAGAGTGTCTTCCCTATAGGGTGTAAACAAGATGTGGTAGATGTTGAGCTAGTACAGTGAAGGGTGTGCAAAAGCAAATTAGGAATTTTATTTTTTAGTTTGTTTACTAATTTTTATTTGAGAGGCAAAGAGAGGAGTACAGTCAGAGAGGGGGTGGGAAGAGATATATCACAAAAAAAGTCCACAATAACCAGGGGCCAAAGCTGGATACAAGGAACTCAATGTAGATTTCCTATATGAGTGTCAGGAATCCAATTACTTTAACTATCACTGACACCTCCACAGTTCCCATTAGCAGGACACTGGAGTTAGGAGCCACTGCCAAAGTTGAACTCAGGCACTCTGATGTAAGATGTAGACATCTTAACTGTCATCTGGTCCAGCAGGCTAAATGCTCAGCCCCCATAAGTCTTTCTTAAGCCTTATATATAACTGGTATTCACAACTCATTGTGCACACTATGTTGCTCTACCAAGAACTGGTGACATCCAACTTGTGGCATGTGCTGTTTGGTTCAAAGATAGTCTTGTAGCTCTCTGGGCTGGAATACACCACATTGAGATATTTTCTTGGTTCTCTATGGCATCTTCTGTTTTTTAAAGGATTTGCTTATTTGTTTGAAAGTTAGTGTTACAGAGAGAGAGAGGGAGGGATGGAGAGGGAGATCTTCTAACTGCTGGTTCCATCCCCAAATGGCCACAACAGAGGGAGCAGAGCCAGGCTGAAGCTGGAGCTTGGAACTCTAACTCATCGTTCCCCCACATGATTGGCAGGAGCCCAAGTACTTGAACCATCTTTTTCTGCTCTCCCAAGCCTATTAGCATGAAGCTGGATTGGAAGTGGAGCAGCTAGGACTCAATCGTGTGCTCATATAGGATACCAACATTGTGGGTGGCAGCTTAATCCACTGCACCACAACACTGGCCCCTCTATGACACCTTCTTTATGCCTGCAACCTACCAGGCTCTCTGAATGAAAGGATTATGAATGTTGGGTGCAGTAAGCTTATTTTTTTCTGCTTAGCTTTGTTTCCCTTTGTTTGAGGTCATAGTCAAAATCTATTTTTTTAATCTTTTACTGTGGAAAAAGCTTTCAGGATAACTTCTCAAAATTTCTTCCCTTTTGCCACCTGCAACCCCTCCACACATAATTTAGGATTACTAAGAATTGGTTATGGAGGTATCTCAAACATACAGAATTAAGGAAGAGACCCTCAAAATCCATGACAGTATAAAGTAAAATGAAACAGGTTTGGCTAGAGGGCATTAAAAGCTTCACAGATCATAGGTGAGGCCCACCAGTTCCTGAAGACAGATGTATCTGAGAAACCTATTCTCAGGAGGCCAAGAATTCCTTATGCTAACTAGCATATTACGTCACATTCAGTATCTGATCTTCATAATCCCTGGATATAGATGCTGTCATGGGGGCTGAATCCATGCTGTGGAATGGGTTCTACTAAGAAAATCTGTTGTAGATCCAGAACCCTGTTATGTTTTCCTATGTTTGGGAGTAGATGTAATGCAAGTGGGAGTGAGATGGGGACATGGAGGAAAGTATGCAATCCTTTCTCACAAGCTGGCCCTTTCTGATGTTTCCTTTGTGTTCACTGGGACTAGTGTGATTTTTCATGGATCTGCACCCTGTGGTTTGTAAAAGGAAGGATAAAACACGTGACTTGGGAATTTGGGAAGGGGAGATACGTCAATTTCCCTTTCAGTTATCTTCTGCCTTGAGCCCTCACTAACCCCCCAGAACTGATCTGCAATGTTCTGGAAACAAAATCAGAGATACATGTTTGGCTTCATCTGAGCTATTTCTCTTTGCCTGTCAGGTCCTCCTAGGAAAGGCTGCTATCAATATCTACCTTTAGGCTTGTAATGACACCTGGCTAAACAGGTAATAAATGGGAAACATTGCTTTGTTTTCAATACATATGTGTGATCTCATTAATCTTGGTCCTCCAGTCCTAGTCCCCAGAGTCCATCCTTTTGGGAGAGCAGGTCTTGATGTGTGTGTGCTTGGGGCATATAATGATTTGTGCTTTGAATTTAGCTCTTCTGAAGAAATGTCATGTAAATACCTGCTGTAGTTTGAATGCTGCCTCCAAAACTCATGTTGAAATGTAATTGTGATTGTAACAGTGTTGAGAGGTGAGATTTTAAGAACTTATTAGCTTGTAAAGCTTCCACCTTCATGAAAGGATTAAGGCTGTCTTGGGGGTATAGGGTTTTTCCCCAAGATTTATTTATTTATTTGAAAGTCAGAGTTACACAGAGAGAGGAGGGGCAGAGAGAGAGAAAAAGGTCTTCCATCTGATGGTTCACTCCTCAATTGGTCACAACAGAACTGTGCAGAACTGAAGGCAGGACCCAGGAGCTTTTTCCAGGTCTCTCACGTGGGTTTAGGGGTCGAAGGACTTGGACCATCTTCCCAGGCCATAGCAGAGAGCTGGATTGGAAGTGGAGCAGCTGGGACTTGAACCAGCGCCCATATGGGATGCCAGAGCTTCAGGCCAGGGTGTTAACCCACTGCACCACAGTGCCGGTCCCGGAATTTGGGTCTTAATCTGCTGCTTTTCCCAGGCCATTAGCTGAGAATTGGATCAGAAGTGGAGAAGCTGGGGCTACTATAACCAGTGCTAATATGGGATGCCGGCATTGCTGGTGGCAGACTCATCTGCTATGCCCCAGTGCTGGCCCTGGAGTAGGTTACTTTTTATAGGGAAGGATTTGTCCCTCTCCCTCTCCCTCTCCCTCTCCCTCTCTCCCTCATGCATGTATGCAAGCATGTGTACACACTCTCATCATATGATGCCCTCCTCCATGGTAGGACACAGCAGGGAGGCTCTCACTAGATGCAGGCCCCTCAATATTACATTTTCCAATATCCAGAATCATGATCCAAATACACATCTATTGTTTATAACTTAACTGGTATGTGGTAGTCTTTACAGCAGCAGAAAACGAACTAAGGCAAGGCCAAGAGATGGGTCCATTATCTTCGCCCAATATACCTGATGATGGTCTCCGGGAAGTTAGTGGATAAGCACATGATCAGTCCTCATCCATGCTCTTATTGATACCCATTTCAGATTGCAGCAGGAACAGGGAAGAGATGGGAGAGATGCCAGGGAAGAGCTATGTTCACCTGCTCCCTTCTCCTCTTTCACTCCAAATGAACAAAGGATCCTTATGACCCAACACCATAGGAATAAGGTTCATATGGATTACTATGAAATCGCATACTCAAAAACCATATTTTCTATCCACATGTAGCTGTTGGTCACAGGTGGGCATGTATGCCAAATGATGCTCTGATCTATGGGCATATAGCCCATCTACATTATTGATAACCATTATTCTCCATTTTGTGCTTGGTGGTTATTGGTCCAGAATTAAAAAGCAATCCATAGCTCGTTTCTGACCTTGTCTCTTTCTTGGCTGGGAAAAATGTTCCTGGAGCCTATACACATTTCTTTGTGAATCAAGGGATCTCTGGGGGATAGGAAAGGCTGGCTAGATCTCAAAAAGAGTGATTTGCCATCTTAACCTCACATAATAATCCATCCCATATGGTTTCTGATCAGCAATTTTAGCTCCCTTATCAGCATAGCTCACATAAATGCATTTATAATTTCTACCTTGCCAAATTCCAGTCCTACTCACAATTACTTATTTTTCATATAGGCACTTTTTCTAAATTTTAACATCTTCAAACCCAAAACATATTTGATTTGTGTCATTATTTAATTAGCAATGCTGTTTTTTCCTAATGATACATAAAATAGGAAAGAATTTGAAGTTAATGGCTTCTTTGGTTTAGTGAAATTTACATTTGTGTTGGAATGCAAGAGTATATTGTTACAGTGTAGAGAGAAAAGACACTTATGAGTGTTGGTGATTTTGATATAGAATAACAAAATGATTTGATATAAGCTGAGGTAAGAGTTTGGTGGTACCTATGCTATTACGAAGATGCTTAGAAATTCAACACTGATGGCACCTCAGGCAGCCCTCTGTATTCATAGATACAACTGGGATTGACGGGCCGTGAACCCATGCCCTCACTTCATGCCTCTACTCACCAGAGATCCCATAGACAAGGATCATGATTAAAGCATTTGAATAGGCACGAGCTTTGCTTGTCCAAGCCATATAAAATTGATGTTTCTGAAAATACGAGATATTTGGGCTTTTAGCTGCATATACTATATTTCTAGTCAAAAACTACCTAAATACAACTAAGAGGTAGGAAGAGGGCTGACATCTGACTTTAGTACTAGGAATGGACTTTGTGGAGCATTAGTGCTTCAACTGGCATACAGTAGGGAGCTCTTCCCCTGATCCTTCACTTTCACTGCATGGGGAGAAAACTGTGTGGGAGGTATCAAGAACAAGGAACTTCTAGATGTCTTTTCTTTGCTGGCCACTTTCATTTTCACTAATTTTATGCCTCTATGCGTGGTATTTTCTATCCTATCTCTGGGAAATCTGAACAAGATGTGGTCAGCTTGGCTTCTCAACTCTTCCTCCTAAAGCACTGGGCATTGGATTTCATAAAGTTATCTAGAGATGAGTGTTCTCTGTCAATGGATTTCCTCATTCTAGACTGAAGTTTCCTATAAGCCTTTTCTAGCAATGCAAAGATGTCAGACTCCAGAAGCAGCAGTGTGTGATTCAGCCTTGAGAAAACCAGAGTCTTCAAATACACATCAGGATTTTTTTACATTAGCTTTGGTCACCATTGGTTTTCAAGTCCATCTGTACAGGTTTTGTTGATGAGGACAGAGCTCAGCAGCAGGAACCAAAGGAACAGTAGGCAGGATGTGAGTGTTGTACATTTATCTTGTCCTCAGAAAAATCCTTGGTGCCATACCCAAGCCAAGCTCTCCTGAAAAAGCAGAGAGAGGAAGGAGCGAAAGTGTTCTGATTCTCTTTCTCTTTTAAAATTATTTACTCATTTGAAAGGCAAAGTGACAGAGAGGTGAGTGGGGGAGGAGACAGAAAAAGGATCTTCCATCCATTGGTTCTCACTGCAAATGGTTGCAACAGAAAAAGCTGGGATTCCAGAATTCTAACCAGCTCTCCCACAATGGTGGCAGTGTCCCAAGTACTTCAGCCATCATCTGCTGCTTTCCCAGGAAAATTAGCAGGGACCTGGTTTGGAAGCAGAGCAGCTGGAACTTGAATCAGTGTTCTGATATGGGATGCCTGTGCTGCAAAGGGTGACTTAACCCACCACACCACAAATGCATCCCTATGACCTGGCTTTCTCACTTAGTTCATGGCTTGTACATGACTGTTCTAAGTAAATGCTTTATATATGTTGTAAGTGAATGGTTCCACGTATATTTCCATTCTCCATACATCTCTTGCCCACAAACACCACTGAAGTTTAGAATGGCCTCTGGTTGTCTACATTGTAGAAGTAGGAGAAAATAACCCACTGTGATACTCCTGCATTTCAGATATGCAGCTTCAAAAGGCCTCTGAAGATGAGGAAATATGAAAAATGTGAATGAAGATGAAAGCAGTATTTCATGTCACCAAGATCTCATAAATCTGAGCTATGCATCCGGTAAGCCCCAGTCCTCAGTTGGACCCCTTCCTATTAGGATGAAGGGAAAGACTTGAGCAGAAAGAAGCACCCCCTAGATTTTGCCTCATAGGAAAGGGAATACTTTATTTTAACCTTTCTTAAGAAAAATAATACTCATGATATAACTTCTCCATATCAATGAATGTATTTAATTGCCATTGCACATGAGTGTAGTGTTTATATATATGTGTGTATGTGCATTATATATAATACATACATATTTTATAATACACATGTGTATGTTTCAGTGTATAGGTTTGCACCACTGAATATGCCCTGGTGTCAATGTGCTGGTGTGTGTGAGTTTATGTCAATGTGTGTGCCAGTGCTTGTGTTTTGATATGTGTTTGTGTCAGAAGCTGTATTTTAGGTTTCTATTGAATGTGTGTCAGTTTGTATTCTGTAGTATATGTCAGTTTATGTGTTTGTGTTAATATGTGTGTTAGTGTTTGTAAGTATATGTGCATATCACTGCTTGCATATTTATTTTCTTGAAAATAGTGGTGATAAAAATGCCTGTAAGCATGTTTGTAGGGAAATGGTGTTGTCATAAAGGGATTTAAACAGGTCTACCTTCTGCACTGAATGGATCCTTTCAGGGCTTGGGGTGTGTGGAGAGGCAGTGAATGGAGCTTCACTGGTTCTAAACCCTCTTTACTTATTTAAAGTACAGCTGTGAAAGCTGGTTTAGGTGCATGAAACACGGGCTTTTACTCTTCTATTTATTCATTACAGAATAGCAGAGTGGTTAAAAGAACAGGTAATGAGGGGAAATGCTTATGTTAAATAAAATCTCTTAAAAAGTGAAATAATGTGTTGCCTTCATTAAGGTACAGAAATAAACCAATGGAAAAAGAGGATGTAGCTCAAAAAGTTATACACACATGTGTAAGCAATGTAAGAGAAATATCATTGGATAAAAGAAATATTTTCCAATCAGTGTTCTGGCAAATTGAATACCTGTAGAAAGTAAATACAAAAATAATGGTAGGTAGATCATTGATCTAAATATACAAATAATTTAATACAGTATTTAGATTTAAATTTGGGAAAATAAATTCAGAATTATGAGGTAGGATGAGATTTCTTAAACTAAACCTAGGAAGTATTTATAATATAAGAGAAAAATATGTTCAAAGAACACTGATTTGTGCCAAGACTCTGGAGTCAGATTAAGCAAGATTAAAATTAACCTATTCCTTTTCTATAAGGCTTTCATTCAGATTCCGAACTGGACCATGGGAGTGATAATAATATCTTCCTCCTGATATTTTTCTGAGGATTGAATGAGCTAAGAACATGTGCAGACTGTGACCTGAAAGCAGGTCTATTACTAACCACAAAGTCTGTATTTGCTGATATGTATGGATTTGTCTAAATAATTGAAAGATGTATTATTTGAACCAGTTGTAAGATGCAACATTATTTTCGTCACAATGGAAAACCAAAACCACTGACAATTTCACAAATATTTCTGGGCACTTAGAATTTCAATCTTATAATTATTATAATTATTTTAAAAACTATTTTCGGGGGCCAGCCCTGTGGAGTAGTAGTCTAAGCGTCTACCTCTGGTGCTGGCATCCCATATGGATACTGGTTTGTGTTCCAGCTGCTCTTCTTCTGATCCAGCTCTCTGCTTATGCCCTGGGAAGGCAGCAGAATATGGCCCAAGTGCTTGGACCCCTGCACCCAAAAGAGAGACTTGGAGGAAGTTCTCAGCTCCTGGCTTTGGATCAGCTGAAGTCCAGCCATTGCAACCATTTGGGGAATGAACCAACGGATGGAAGACCTTGATCTCTGTCTCACTGTCTCTCTGTCTGTAACTCTACCTCTCAATCGAACAAATAAAAATTTTTAAAAGATTTTATTTATTTGAAAGTCAGAGTTACACAGAGAGAGAGGTCTCCATCTGGTGGTTCACTCCCCAGTTGGCCGCAACGGCTGGAGCTGGCCGATCCGAAGCCAAGAGCCAGGAGCTTCCTCTGGGTCTCCCAAGTAGGTGCAGAGGCCCAAGGACATGGGTCATCTTCTACTGCCTTCCCAGGCCACAGCAGAGAGCTGGATCGGAAGTGGAGCAGCTGATCTCAAACCACCACCCATATGGGATGCCAGCGCTTCAGGTCAGGGCGTTAACTCATTGTGCCACAGAGCCGGCCCCACAAATAAAACTGTTAAAACAGAAACTATTTTCAGCATACACATACATATGTGCATGTATTAATGTGTTATATATGTGCATATATGCATATATATTTTTTCATATCACTTATGACTAAATGAGATGGAAAATATAAGTAAAATGTGTTACCAATGACATTCCTAAAATTTGTCTTCAAATCAAAATGTCCCAAATCACTTTTCTTTCTTAGTTGTTTTATTTGAAAGGCAGAGAGAGAGAGAGAGAGAGAGAGAAAGAGAGAGAGGGAGATTTTTCATCTTCCATCTGATGGTTCAATCCCCAAATGGTTGCAACAGCCAGGTATTGGCTGAGTGGAAGGATAGGATCCAGCAACTCCATCCAGGTCTCCCACATGGGTGGCAGGAGCCCAACCACCAGGGCTACCAATCATTGCCTCACCAAGTGCATTAACAGGGAGCTGGATCAGAGTCTTGAGCCAGCACTCTCATATGGGGTGCCCATTTCACAAGTAGCAGCTTAACCTACTGTGTCACAACACTCCTCCCTCCCAGTCACTTTTCAACTCATCTTTCCATGATTTCCTCTATATTATCATTATTTCTGCTAATTTCAGGCTTTGTTGATGACAAACTTATTAAGAAAGTCCTATGTAACTCTGGGAAATTAGCTTTCCAAATTAGTGACAGCCCCTCTGTGAAATTTGATGATGATGACATACCAGACGGTGTTAATGAATATTCATGGACCATATTCAGATACATGCACATGGATATCATATTATAGCTATCTTCTGGATACCACCAAAATTTAAAATTGACACTATCAATTTTAAGATACATCTCTATTTGAGATATATGAAATGTGCATTCAACCATAAACTGCACACACGGTTTTTTTCTGTGCCCATTTTTCACTGTAGCACTGTGCTGGATCATTTGATCCATTCTGCTCTATTATGAGATGATAGAGTTAAATATTTTTCATTTAAGTTGACCAGCTCTGTTTACTATTTAACTAGCTGTAAGGGATAATTGAATTATTAGCAGATTACCAGAGAGCCCAGTTCAGTGAGGGGAGGTAATTTTATAAATTATGATTCAAGAAACCCATCAAGGAGAAAGATAGAAATGGCAGGATTTAAAGTGTGCATAGGAGTAGTAGCTTTCTAAACACTTACAAAAAGGATGCCTATTGAGAATTTTTGTCCTAATCTTAGAAATATGAGCAGTATTCCCTGTGAGCTGCATTCCAAATCCAATTTTTCAATCCAGAGTTGATAGTATATAAAATCTATCATTTTCTTTTGTCACATTTGTTTTTCTAATTATATGGTCAGTGATCATACTTGAAAACTATTCACTGCAGGAATAGATGAATTATGGTTTTCACAAAATGTTTTTCTCTGACCAACTCTACTTTTGGGTTTATGTAGAATGGAACTTTGATGAATATATGATACAAATACTTTCATATGTGGAGAAATTCACACAATATATAATTAGGATATTGACTAAATCTCATACCTCATTTTCAGATCCCACCAAGACTGAAGTGAATAGAAAATCCTGATCTCCACTATACAAGATAGAGCGTGGAGTCTTCAGACACAGATGTTTGCATGGCATCTTTCTGAGAATTCTAGTTGCCAACCCAGCATCTGACATATAGTAACAAAAGATGTATAAGATTGTAGTAAATTGTGTCTTCTGTGCTACTTGAGAAAAAATGTGGGAGGCCTCAGTTCTCAACACTGTGTCCTCTCTGCTGGTGATGTCATGTTAATATAGTGTTATATCTATTGTCTCTATTCTCTTAACCATGAGGACTTAAAAGGAGCACATTGATCATTCTGTCATTTTTAAGTAAGTTGCTCACTGTTCACATGTACTTGTAGCCTGTTTATGAGCTGCTATTCTGCCTTCTTTTTTGTTTAATTTTTGTGAAGGGTTTAGGTGATGTGCATTCCCAGTATACATGATCATGACAGATATGCATTGAAATAAAAAGCAAATGGGGATTTGGTAAATCACTTAGGTACTATAGGAACTCCAATTAAAAATAAATGAACAGAGTAACTCTCAGTATGTTGAGATGAGGAATTTAAATACATATGTCCTGTCTCAAGGAGTGTTCTTGAAGGATTGAAAGATTCCTTTTTTTTTTTTATTTTTTGACAGGCATAGTGGACAGTGAGAGAGAGAGAGAGAGAGAGAGAGAGAAAGGTCTTCCTTTTGCCGTTGGTTCACCCTCCAATGGCCGCCGTGGCCGGCACGCTGCGGCCGGCACATTGCGCTGATCCGAAGGCAGGAGCCAGGTGCTTCTCCTGGTCTCCCATGGGGTGCAGGGCCCAAGGACTTGGGCCATCCTCCACTGCACTCTCGGGCCATAGCAGAGAGCTGGCCTGGAAGAGGGGCAACCCGGACAGAATCCGGCGCCCCGACCGGACTAGAACCCGGTGTGCCGGAGCCGCAGGTGGAGGATTAGCCTGTTGGGCCGCGGCGCAGGTGGAACGGTTTCTTGTATTACAAATGCCTGGCATAACAGCAGGAAATATCTGCTATACTGATCTCAGAAGTGAGAAGTGTAGTTCAGGTCATTTGTGTCTCTCATTCCACGATCCTGCCATGGGAGCTAATTTCCTCAGTAAACCTATGAATATGGTATTAGAATATGCTCCATGATTACAGACCATGAAAACAAGGATCTTGACTCTGGGACATCCCTGGGAGTACAGTAGGAACTGTTATGGCTTTGTAGGCATGGTTCCTAGAAACAATTCTGAGGCTACCTGGGAGGAGTGCTGTGTACTGTGAATAAGGAACTATATGCAGAAGAAATGGAGAGTTACTTCAGAAAACCCTGGTACACAAGAATCTGCAGAAGGAGCCATGCAAAGAAAGTGGAAAACTCCAAGATACAGAAAGTGTTAAGTTATGGAAAAGAACTTACAGACAGAAACATGATCTCAGGTGGCTGTAAGACAATGAATCCTACATACCCACTGGCAGTTCATATGTTTAAGCTAAACAAATGTGTCCTGTGACTAATTTAAGTGTACCTGGACTTTCTCAAGGAAAAGTAACATTCCAAACATCAGATAAGGACATTATAGGATCTGGTACGGTAAGACAAGTCTAGAAGTTTGTGTTAATGACTTGGGATGTCTGTCAGGGTTACCTAAAGTGCAAACTGGTGGCCACATCCAAAATGACTGCAGTCGTGTTAAGTCCAATCCTTACAGAAGTCTTCCCAGCTATGGGGTTGCTTGTGCAGTTAATATACTTGCAGAGTCATCATTTAGTCTGTCTCCAGCTGTTAGTCATTGAATAAAGGATTTAGGATATGATATATTATGGTTTATTTAATTTTTTAATTTTCACTAGAGTTTTTCTAGCTCTGCACAATGCATTCTGAATTACTAAATTGAATAATCTGCTATATGAGTCAGCATTTTATCACTATATCAAAATATCTGAAGCAATTAATAAAGATAAAAAGTTTATTTGTCTAATGGTATTGGAGATTTAAGTCCCCGATTGAGCAGCTCCATTGGTTCAAGCATCTGGTGAGGTCAGAGGATCGCAATGTTGGAGTGTATGTGACGAAAGACTTCTATGCTGAGACACGAAGCAGAAAAGGGCTGGTCCCAACTCAGGCTTTTATGACCAGATCTCTCACAGCAACTACACTCTAGGAGAACCCCTCCAATTATCTTAGGACCTCCCTCTAGGCCTACCTTCTGAACACCATGATTGGAATAAATGCCCAACTTCCTTAATGCTGTTAACTTATGACTGGAATTTAAAGTCTTGCATGGCTTCAGGACCCAAATCATATTCAAACTATAGTACCAGCCAATAGCTTGCTATCATTATCACATCTAGATAAAGAGGAACTGAGTTAAACTACCACATTTACAAAATCAATTTTCTTTTCTTTATATATTTTTTAATTTTTTTTATTTGAGAGGTAGAGTTACAGATAGTGAGAGGGAGAGACAGAGAGAAATGTCTTCCTTCCATTGGTTCACTCTCCAAATGGCCACAAGGGCTGGAGCTGCACCAATCCAAAGCCAGGAGCCAGGTGCCTACTCCTGGTCTCCCACATGGGTGCGGGGGCCCAAGGACTTGGGCCATCCTCTACGGCTTTCCCAGGCCATAGCAGAGAACTGGATGGGAAGAGGAGCAGCTGGGACTAGAACTGGCACCCATATGGTTTGCTGGCACTGCAGGTGGAGGATTAACCTACTGTACCATGGTGCCAGCCCCTACAAAATCAATTTTCACACCCAGTCCACCTGCTGCCAAGATGATACTTTTCTTTGGATTTTGGGCTTTGTGCTGTATAATATGCAATTTCATAATGAGTGTCAACAGAATATTTGTAACTACCAAACTGATGAGGTTTTTTTAAATGAAAGCAATTTTATTATTGCAGGATTCTATTTAATGTTTGAAGGTTCAGTTATCATTTCAAAATTTAAGGAAAGAAACCCTTTGCTAAGAAACCAGTCTTCTTGGTTTAATTCTGTAATTAATACACAGTTATTCTTAAGTGTTGAAATTTAACTGAAATGTGATCCCTGTTAAACATAAGAGTAGGAAGAAGAGAGGGAAGAGATGTACAATTTGGGACATGCTCAAGCTGACTTGCCCCAAATGGTAGAGTTAGAAACATACCAGGGGACTCCAATTTAATCCCATCAAGGTGGCATGTACCAATGCCATCTCACCAGTCCAAGTGATCAATTTCCGTTCACAATTGATCATAATGAAAGGACTAAGAGTCAAAGGAAGCACATAAACAAGTCTAGTACCTGCTAATACTAACCGATAGAATAAATAAAGGGGAGAGTGATCCAACATGGGAAGCGAGATACTCAACAGACTCATAGAATGGTGGATGTCCTGAACAGCACTCTGGCCTCAGAATCAGCCCTAAAGGCATTCCGATCTGGCTGAAAAGCCCATGAGAGTATTTCAGGCATGGAAAGCCAAGACACTCTGGCAAAAAAAAAAAACAAAAACAAAAAACAAAAAACAAAAAAAACAAAAACAAACAAACAAAAAAAAACCCTAAATGAAAGATCTCTGTGAGTGAGATCCCAGTGGAAATAACAGGTCATCAAAGAAGGAGGTACCTTTCTCTGAAGGGAGGAGAGAACCTCCACTTTGAATATGACCTTGTCTAAACAAGATAAGAGTCGGTGAACTCAAAAGGCTTCCATAGCCTTGGAAACTCATGACTGGAGCATAGGGAGATTACTGATGCCATAAACAGGAGTGTCAATTTGTAAAGTCAACAACAGGAGTCACTGTGCACTTACTCCTCATGTAGGATCTCTGTCCTTAATGTGCTGTACATTGAGACTTAATGCTATAATGAGTACTCAAACAGTATATTTCGTTTTGTGTTTCTATGGGGTTGCAAACTGTTGAAATCTTTACTTAATGTATACTAAACTGATCTTCTGTAAAAAAAAAAAAGAAGAAGAAATTATCAATTCCCAACTTGACTCTCACTGGGATTAAACATGACAATAGGTCTGATCTGATTTCATCATCATTTAAAAAATCATCTATTATTGTTCACTTTATGTTTGTGTGGGAGCAAACTGTTGAAATCTTTACTTAATGTATGCTAAACTGATTTTCTGTATATAAAGAGAATCGAAAATGAATCCTATGTGAATGGAAGGGGAGAGGGAGTGGGAAAGGGGAGGGATGCGGGTGGGAGAGACGATATGGGGGGGAAGCCATTGTAATCCATAAGCCGTACTTTGGAAATTTATATTCATTAAATAAAAGTTAAAAAAAAAAGAAAGAAACCAGTCTTCTGAATGCCAAACTATGATTCATGCCTCTTTTTTTATTTGACAGGCAAAGTTAGACAGTCAGAGAGAGAGAGAGATCTTCCTTCCGTTGGTTCACTCCCCAAAGGGCTGCTACGGCCAGTGCACCGCGCCGATCCAAAGCCAGGAGCCAGGTGCCTCCTCCTGGTCTCCCATGGGGGTGCAGGGCCCCAAGCACCTGCGCCATCCTCCACTGCCTTCCCGGGCCACAGCAGAGAGCTGAACTGGAAGAGGAGCAACCGGGTCTAGAACCCAGTGCCCATATGGGATGCCGGTGCTGCAGGCGGAGGATTAACAAAGTGAGCCACGGCACCGGCCTCATATGCCCCATTTTATTGACATTTCTCTTAGTTTTTAATTTCCAAAATTTGTCTTTCATAAAGGTTTTAGTGATATCCTGAAGCTACACTGTGAAATAATGTCTAGAAATATGAACTGAATGTGAGGCACAGTCATTTCTCCTGAAGATGTGATTACTTGACATGCAAAATGGTGATTGAGTGGGGCCTTCATTGTGGCTTAGTAGGTATAACTGCTGCCTACAATGCTGGCATTCCATATTGGGCACCTGTTCATGTCCCAATTACTCCACTTCCAATCCAGCTCCTTGCTAATAGCTTGAGAAAAGCTGTGTAGATGGCCCAAGTGCTTGGCCCTTGCCAGCTATGTGGGAGATCTGGAAAGAGTTCTGGACTGCTGCCTTTGGGCTGGTCCAGCCCTGGTTGTTACATCCATTTGGGTTGGGAACCGATGGATGGAAAGTCTCTTTGTGTCTCTCTGGCCCCCACCACTACTCTCCCTATCAAGTAAATAAAAATAAATCTAATAAAAATTCGAGGAAAATGAGCATTATGGAAAAACTGTATATGAATTTCAAATCTTTGCACCAAAATAAAGTTATCTTTTAATTCCGTTTTGATTAATTCTTTGAAATACCCTCATGTCTGGGCAACTTTCTGTAAATATAAAATTATTTAAAAATAAACTTTTAAAAAGTAGTATTTGGATTTGTAAAGGCTCCAAAGGTAAAAACCGGGTTTGGGAGATACATGTAAAGAAAGCATAGTAAAGTCGTTTTCAGTGCCCCAAATGGTAGATTAACCCACTGCACCACAACACCAACCCCTCCTTGAATTTTATGAGGACATACTGCACTTCAGAGAGTTTCATATACTCTGCAAGTTCCTGTAATATTGATATCTTTAAAAACTGAATAATGTGTTGATACAAACTGAGAAGCTGGCAATGATTAGAAAAAACTAGACCTTCTTCAAATTTTACCAAGTTTTCTTGTAATGTCATTTTTCTGTTCCAGAATTGAGTCTCATTACATTGAGTTGTTAGGTATATTACTTATTTACTCCCGCCTAACATAATTCACTAGCTTAAAAATATTCATATGCATTATTGTCACTGTTCCTTGGGAAAAGAATCCAGAGACACAGAGAATGGCCGAGGCTTAAGGATCAGTTGAAGTCTCAGTAGGTGAAGGATACCCTTCCAAAGCTCAAGTGGTTGTTTTTATGATGCATTTCAGGCCACAGGCTAGAGGCTTGATAAATTCCTTCGCATGTCATCTTCTCTCATGTGGCTAAAATATTTCATAAAACCTGTCGAGGGAAAGAGTTTACTAACAATAAATAAACAACAGCTTATGTAACATAATCACCTATGACAAACTATCAGCTTAGTAATATTCATTGTTCCCTTCCCACACTCATGGGGAGAGGATTAGCATCCAATAGTATGTATATTGAGAGAGAGATCAGCAGGTACAATTTCAGATTTGCTTACTACATCAAGTCTTTTCTAACCTGATATCATTTATCAGTCTTCACATATTCTCTTAACCTTTACCGTTTGAGAACCATGGGTCACTATTTTGGAGTATCTCACAATATAGAGTTTTCTGATGATTTCTCATGATTAGTCTAGGGTTATGGATTAGAGTAAGCACTTTTTTCTAAGTTTGAAGATAAGGAAAACTGAACAACACACCATTTAAGAATAAATATGCAGGCAAGAAAATAATTAAAATAGGGTGATGGGAAATAGAGAATACAAAATAATACCTATCATCAATGAGTAAGGAAAAAGATGAAATTGGGAAATGCACTAAGAGTGAATCAACACTGTTTCTAATGTCCATTTATTAAGATTTGCAGTTACTTAAAAATAAACTTCTTGGGGCTGGTGCCGTGGCACAGTAAGTTAATCCTCCACCTGCGGCACTAGTACCCTATATGGGCGCCGGCTCTGGTCCCAGCTGCCCCTCTTCCAATCCAGCTCTCTGCTATATACTGTGAAAGCAGTAGAAGGTGGCCCAAGTTCTTGAGCACCTGCACCTGCATGGGAGACTGGGAGGAAGCACCTGGCTCCTGGCTTCGCATCGGCTCAGCTCCAGCCATTGCAGCCATCTGGGGGGGTGAACCAACAGAAGGAAGACCTTTCTCTCTGTCTCTCTCTCTCTCACTGTCTGTAACTCTACCTCTCAAATAAATAAATAAAATCTTTTTAAAAATAAATAAATAAACTTCTTGATTATAATTTCTTTACCTGTATGAAGTAATCTTTGTCATATTTTTGCATTGCAAAATTATTCCTTTTCCCTCTTTCCAGTTATATGTCTTGAAAATAATTCCATATGCCAGATGTGCTTAAGAAATTGGGCGATGTACTCTATCTCTTTATCGGCAGTGCTATCTACAAAAATGATTTGAAATATTCATCATGTGCAATTTGTTATTCTCCCTTATTTATATGTATTTATTCACTCTTATTTATATAATTCAGAATATTGTATATAATCGTGGATATTTATTTTATACTTATTTATGCAACTTAATTTTTTGTGTTGCACAGATTGTTCCAGTGTTGGTTTTTGGAAGATATTTCAATTGACTGCTATATAATTCTGAAATATCCACATTTTTATGTTGCATTTTTTGCCTGTTTGCTTAATTTCTTGCTCATGTTGTTTTTAGTGTTTTATTACATTCGGGAAGTACAAGGTGCTCCAGGTTAATGTGTCTATTCCACATCCAAGCACATCCACAATTATTCACGTAGATTCAGTTCCTTTTATTGGAGAATGGTTTAGGAACAGAATTCGGGGCATGGAGCATACTCATTGACACCGGAACTTCTATTCATTATAAACCTTTTTAGTTGAGAGAGTAAAGTGTGTGCATATATATATATATATACACATATATATTTGTGTGTATATATACAAACACACATATATACACATATATATATACATACATACAAACTCATATATATATATATATGTATTTCCACCCATGTTCATAAATATCTATATTATATAAGCATGGATTCCTACTAATGTCATCAGCATCACATAATTGAATCCAGTACCAGACGGATCAGTCTACCCATTCCCATTAATTTGTACCTAACCTCCCACCCTAACAGTAAGTTGTCTTCATTTACTTAGCCATCCACTCCAGAAATGTGTGTGTAGTTATTTCTGAATTGTTAATCTTTCTCTCTGTCTCTCTCTCTCCTCTCTCTCACTATCTACTCTGCCTGTCAAAAAAATGAAATAAGCCAGACATAGAAAGACAAATGCCACATATTTTCTCCCATATGTGGAAGTTAATATACATATATAGTAAAATAAATGTATGGATGCCATATTTTTGTATACATACAGTTTATAACTGAATTATATCCCTTATATACCAATCTTTCCTCAATTTATCTTCTTTGTGAAGGATTACACATTATGTGATATTCATATATTCATCCCTACTTTCACAAAAAAATTGTATGTTTATGAATAAAATTTACATAGGAACAAAATGTGGCAAAATTGTAAGAACTGCTAAATTTATGAGTGCTTATTGAACTCTTCTTTGTACCCCAGTGTAGTATTTGATATATTTAAAACAAGATCCAAAATCTTCATGTTCATGAAAAAGTAAAAGTTAAAGTGCAATTTTTAATGTGTTTATTAGCGTTACAAATGGCTTTTGTGGTGATGTGTTGTATTTAAATAATTCACTCATTTTCTCCTGCATTGTCTTAGTATAATTGATTTTTTTTATTTTTTCTTTTTTTTTCTTTTTTAACTTTTATTTAATGAATATAAATTTCCAAAGTACAGCTTATGGATTACAATGGCTTCCCCCCCCCCATAACTTCACTCCCACCCGCAACCCTCCCCTTTCCCACTCCCTCTCCCCTTCCATTCACAATTTTCAATTCTCTTTATATACAGAAGATCAGTTTAGCATATATTAAGTAAAGATTTTAACAGTTTGCACCCACACAGAAACACAAAGTGAAAAATACTGTTTGAGTACTGGTTATAGCATTAAATCACAATGTACAACGCACTAAGGACAGAGATCCTACATGAGGAATAAGTGCACAGTGACTCCTATTGTCGACTTACCAAATTGACACTCTTGTTTATGGCATCAGTAATCACCCTAGGCTCTTGTCATGAGTTGCCAAGGGTATGGAAGCCTTTTGAGTTCACCAACTCTGATCATATTTAGACAAGGTCGTAGTCAAAGTAGAAGTTCTCTCCTCCCTTCAGAGAAAGGTACCTCCTTCTTTGATGACCTGTGCTTTCCACTGGGATCTTACTCACAGAGATCTTTCATTTAGTTTTTTTTTTCCCCTCAGAGTGTCTTGGCTTTCCATGCCTGAAATACTCTCATGGGCTTTTCAGCCAGATCCGCATGCCTTAAGGGCTGATTCTGAGGCCAGAGTGCTGTTTAGGACAGCTGCCATTCTATGAGTCTGCTGTGTATCCTGCTTCCCATGTTGGATCGTTCTCTCCCTTTTTTATTCTATAGGTTAGTTAGTAATTTCAGACACTAGTCTTGTTTATGTGATCCCTTTGACTCTTAGTCCTATCATGATCAATTGTGAACAGAAATTGATCACTTGCAGTCCTTTATATTTCAATGAACTAAATGAGGTCTAATTTTGCTCAGAATTTTTAAGCATGTTTTCTGTGACATTCAAGGTATAGTTGTAAATGTATGCAACATAATGCTTTTGAGTTAGTTTCTGAGAGGTAATATAGTATCATCAAAAGTATTTTCTCTGGGTTTGTTTGCTCATCTGTAAGACAACAGAGATGGGCTGCAGGATCTCTCAGCTTCCTTATGAGTCTAAGAAATTATTCTTTGATTCAATGGTGGGTAACAGATTTGCTCTTCCTTCAGGTAGTCAAATGGTGATCAACATTCTCCATTAAATCGCTGTAGTGGTGTTAGCTTATTATTTAGGCAGAAAGTGGGACTGATTAGCCTATAGAAAATTTAATAACTTTGACCTTACCAAATGAAATAAACAGACTTAATTTTTCATAAACTTGTA
This sequence comes from Oryctolagus cuniculus, assembly GCF_051225735.1. Classification (NCBI taxonomy): domain Eukaryota; kingdom Metazoa; phylum Chordata; class Mammalia; order Lagomorpha; family Leporidae; genus Oryctolagus; species Oryctolagus cuniculus. The sequence continues at coordinate 13,607,467 of NC_142878.1, forward strand.
ACAGAACCTACTGGAAAGGTAATCTGTATCTAAAAATTTAGTAATTTATTTCAAATAAATTTAGTATCAAGTAACACGGGGTCCATTGGGAGAAAATAACTCTTCAATTTTCTAAAACCTTTTTAAGGTCTTTCATTACGGAATGTATAATGGCAAACTTTTATTTACTTTAAAAATATTTATTTATTTATTTATTTATTAGAAAGGCAGAGTTACAGAGAAGGTTCTAGTCTCGGCTGCTCCTATTCCAGTCCAGCTCTCTGCTGTGGCCCGGGAAGGCAGTGGAGGATGGCCCAAGTGCTTGGGCTCCTGCACCGCGTGGGAGATCAGGAGGAGGCACTTGGCTCCTGGCTTCGGATTGGCACAGCGCTGTCTGTGACGGCCATTTGTGGGGTGAACCAACGGAAGGAAGACCTTTCTGTCTCTCTCTCTGTCTATAACTCTACCTGTCAAATAAAAAAAAAAGAAATAAAAAAAGAAATTGTATCTACAAACTATACTGAATTTGTTAAAAAATAATTAAAAATTTTTAAAATGCTTAGAAATAGGTATTGTGGCACAATGAGTTAAGTCTCTGCTTGGGATGTCCATGTCCCATATTGGAGTTCCAGTTCAAGTTCTGGGTACTCCATACTTCTCATCCAGCTTTCTACTAATGTGCTCCATGGGAGGTAGGAAATGATGATCCATGTAGTAGAGTCTCTGCCACTCATGTGGGAGACTCAGGTGGAGCACCTGGCTCCTGGTTTTGACTGGGCCAACTTGGACTGTTACAGACATTTGGGGAGTGAACTAGTGGATAGAAGATCTCTGTTTCTCCCTACTTTATTTTCTTGAAAGGCAGAATAGGAGAGAGAGAGAGAGAGAGAGAGAGAGAGCGCCTCCTTATGCTGAATGGCTGTAACAGCTGGGGCTGGGCAGGGAAGAAGCCAGGAGCCAGAAACTCCATCCACCCACATGGAAGACCAGGAGAAAGCACCTGACTCCTGGCTTCAATCGGCACAGCTCCGGCCACTGCAGCCAACTGGGGAGTGAACCATTGGATGGAAGACCTCTCTCTCTTTCTCTCTGCCTCTCCTCTCTCTGTGTAACTCTGACTTTCAAATAAATAAATAAATCTTTTTAAAAAAAAACGGACTTTAAATCAAACCCTATTAAATACAATAGTGCTGTTACCAATTATTTTAAGAAAACAATCTAAATTTGATCACACATAAGGCAATATAAAATTTTACTACACTACCTCCACATTTTTAATGTTTGATGTTATGATTATATATCTAATTTTTTTTAAAAAATAATTTTATTTATGTGAGATACAGGCAGAGACAGAGACAGAAAGGTGGAGAGAGGGGAAAGAAGTGTTATCTACTGGTCACTCACTAAATGCTTGCAGTGGCTGAGGATGAGTAACAGTTGGAGCCAGGAACACAATCCAGGTCTCCCATAGGATTGACAGGAGCCCAACAATCTGAGTCATCCCCACTGCCTCTTGGGAGTCTGCTGCATTGTGGGTGCTGGAGTCAGGAGCCAGAGCCAGGAGTCACACAGATTCTCCAGTGTGGGACTTATTACTGGAGAGTCCTGTTCTGACATGTTTTTCTGTCTCTCATTTCACAAATTTTTTTTCTTTCTTTTTTTTTTTTTTTTTTTTTGACAGGCAGAGTGGACAGTGAGAGAGAGAGACAGAGAGAAAGGTCATCCTTTGCCGTTGGTTCACCCTCCAATGGCTGCCACGGCCAGCACGCTGCGGCTGGTGCACCTCTCTGATCCGATGGCAGGAGCCAGGTGCTTCTCCTGGTCTCCCATGCGGATGCAGGGCCCAAGCACTTGGGCCATCCTCCACTGCACTCCCTGGCCACAGCAGAGAGCTGGCCTGGAAGAGGGGCAACTGGGACAGAATCCGGCACCCAGACTGGGACTAGAACCCAGTGTGCCGGCGCCGCAAGGCGGAGGATTAGCCTATTGAGCTGCGGCACCGGCCTCACAAATTGGGATATTTACCCTTTGATTTTTGAACTACAACGGTCTTTTATGTATTTTAGCTAATGGACATTTACATTACCCTATGATTTACAATTATTTTATCTCAGTCTGTGAGTTGTCTTTTCATTATTTGATAATGTTATATGAATAAATAAAGTATAAAGTTATGATTAATTTTATCCACATTTTTCTTCCTTCATCTGTGCTTTTGGTGTCATATCATAAAAATCATTGATTAACCTAAGACCATAAAGATATATTTCAGTGAAAAGATTTCAAAAAGTTCTTCATGAAAATGCATGTTATGAAAAAAAAGCATGGATTATAAAGTGTCTTTGCACTAAAATAAACTTACCTTTTAATGTCCATGAACTTACTTAGGTACCTTTGTTGTTTTCTACAAGTTTTTTATTTCTGCTTTTACATTTAGGTTTATGTTTTGTTTTGTTTTGTTTTGTTTTTTGACAGGCAGAGTGGACAGTGAGAGAGAGAGAGAGACAGAGAGAAAGGTCTTCCTTTTTCCATTGGTTCACCCCTTTATGGCCACTGCAGCCAGCGTGCTGAGGCCGGTGCACTGTGCTGATCCGAAGCCAGGAGCTAGGTGCTTCCTCCTGGTCTCCCATGCTGGTGCAGGGCCCAAGGACTTGGGCCATCCTCCACTGTACTCCTGAGCCACATCAGAGAGCTGGACTGGGAGAGGAGCAACCGGGACTAAAACCTGGTGCCCATATGGGATGCCAACGCTGCAGGCGGAGGATTAATCAAGTGAGCTACAGCGCCGGCCCCAGAGTATTGATGTTAATTCTTTAAATATTTGGTCTAATTCATCAAAGCAGTCATCTTGGCTTGGGAATATTTTTGTGGCAAGTTTTTTAATTTATACTGTGTTTTCCTTATTTGTCATAGATCCAACAGTTTTATCAAAATTATCATTAAGTGCCATAACCAGTTTGTGGCTCCATCACCTTTCACAGATAGTAAGATCTTGGTAGTCGGCGCTGCGGCTCAGTAGGCTAATCCTCCGCCTTGCGGCGCCGGCACACTGGGTTCTAGTCCCGGTCGGGGCGCCAGATTCTGTCCCAGTTGCCCCTCTTCCAGTCCAGCTTTCTTCTGTGGCCAGAGAGTGCAGTAGAGGATGGCCCAAGTGCTTGGGCCCTGCACCCCATGGGAGACCAGGATAAGTACCTGGCTCCTGCCATCGGATCAGCGCGGTGTGCCGGCCACAGCACGGCGGCCATTGGAGGGTGAACCAACAACAAAGGAAAACCTTTCTCTCTGTCTCTCTCTCTCACTGTCCACTCTGCCTGTCAAAAAAAAAAAAAAAAAGATCTTGGTGCCTGTATTTCGTTTAATGTGCCTGTTTCTCCTTATTTTTGGGTACCAACATACTGTGACCTCAAACCTCTGGTTGATCCAAGTAATCAGTAACTTTCAGTTCATACTTATTTGTCTTATTATAAGAATGGTAGGGGAAAATTTAATTCTCTTTAAATATCAGGGTTGAAACCAGATGTGTGGGATATGGATGTTTGGGGGGAATAACATAAAGGTGATATGTCCTTATTATATTGGGGATACGTGAGGTCAAGATAATTGCTGATGTTAAACGTGATCAACAAGAGTCGGAGAACTCAAAAGGCTTCCATAGCCTTGGAAACTCATGACTGGAGCATAGGGAGATTACTGATGCCATAAACAGGAGTGTCAATTTGTAAAGTCAACAACAGGAGTCACTGTGCACTTACTCCTCATGTAGGATCTCTGTCCTTAATGTGCTGTACACTGAGATTTAATGCTATAACGAGTACTCAAACAGTATATTTCACTTTGTGTTTCTATGGGGTTGCAAACTGTTGAAATCTTTACTTAATGTATACTAAACTGATCTTCTGTAAAAAAAAAAAAAAAGAAGAAGAAATTATCAATCCCCAACTTGACTCTCACTGGGATTAAACATGACAATAGGTCTGATCTGATTTCATCATCATTTAAAAAATCATCTATTATTGTTCACTTTATGTTTGTGTGGGAGCAAACTGTTGAAATCTTTACTTAATGTATGCTAAACTGATCTTCTGTATATTAAGATAATCGAAAATGAATCTTGATGTGAATGGAAGGGGAGAGGGTGTGGGAAAGGGGAGGGTTGCGGGTGGGAGGAACGTTATAGGGGGGAAGCCATTGTAATCCATAAGCCGTACTTTGGAAATTTATATTCATTAAATAAAAAAAAGTGATCAATGAGTAAGATGGTGACTATCAGATTTCTCCTTTGTAAAGCTTCTGTTTTTTTTTCTTTCCTGTCTTTTACATATTAGAAGTAATTCATTAAGAGCAACTTATACTCAACAGGAGAGGTGAATTAAAGTTTATGACATAGGAGGAAAGACTATCAAGTAATTTAACTGGTATATGTTAAACCACAATGATTAATATTTTGAGAGAGTTACTTTGAGTCTTGCAAATATCCTTAATGTTTATCCTTAATGTTGCACCAACTAATTTCAGCTTTTGCCAATGGATCTTTTCTGCAGTAATTATTATGGTGTTGTCATGGTGAATTTTTGCTTCCTTTATTTTTATACTTCTTATGTGGGTTTCTTCTGTAAAAATATTTGTATGTGTACATGTACTTAATTAGTTGTGGTAATAATACTTAACCTGAGGCCTTCCTTTTAAATAATGCTTAAGTGTGGAGCTAGTGCTGTGGCACAGTAGATTAAACTGCTGCCTACAGTGCTGGCATCACTTATGGGCAGTGATTTGAATTCCAGGTGCTGCACTTCTGATACAGCTCCCTGCTAATGGCCTGGGAAAGCAGTAGAAGAAGGCCCAAGTGCTTAGGGCCCCTATACCCTTGTGGGAGACCTGAAAGAAGCTCCTGGCTCCTGGCTTTAGATGGGCCCAGCTTCAGCCATTGCAGCCATTTGGGAAGTGAGCGTGCGGATAGAAGGTCTCTCTCTCTGTGTCTTCTTCTCTCTCTCTGTAATTCTCCCTCTCAAATAAATAAATAAATCTTTCTAAAAATAATTCTTTACCATACAATTCAGTGATACTGTCTATAGGCATAATGTTATGCAATGGATCTCTAGAACTTACTCATCTTCTGTAACTAAAATTATATACACATTGGATGACAACAAGCTATGTCTGCCTCTTCTACTCCTGGCAAACACCAATCTCCTCCTTATTTTTGTGGATTTGACTATTTTAGATCCCTCTTATAAGTGTCATCAGGCAATATTTGGCATTCTGTGACTTGCTCATTTAACTTACCATAGTGTCCTCACTATTCATCAATGTTGCACTATATAGTGCAATTTTCTTCTTTTTAAAGTCTGTATAGTATAAAACTAAGTACTATTTCATTATACACATGTACACTCAGAAGGATGATTGCTACATAATAAGACATTTATACTTTCAATATTTTAAGGAGCTTTACACTGTTCGTCATAGGTGTTGCATCTGTTTACATTCCCTGCTACCAATGAATGAGTTCCAATTTCTCTTACTAACAAATACATTTTCTTTTTGTTTCTATATTTGTTTTTTGCTTTTTGATAACAGGCTTTCTAACAGTTTTTATAAGGTGATCTCTCATTAATATTCTTATTTATGTTTCCCTACTGTTTCACAATATTGAGCATCATTTCCTACATCATTGGCTATTTGAATAAATTCTTTGGAGTAACAGCTACTCACAACATTTGGTCATTTTTTTAATTGGTTAACTTGCTGTTTTGTTTTGTTTTGTTTTGTTTTGCTAGTGAGTTGCAGGAGTCCTTATATATTTGGAATAATAACCCATTATCTGTTATCGATTTGCCAATAGTTTCTCCCTTTTATAGGTTGTCTATTCATTGTGTTTATTCAATCCTTTGCTATGCAGAAGCTGTTTAGTGTTTCATAGTCCCACTTGTCTATCTTTGCTTTTGTTGCCTAAGATATTGGTGTTATATCCAAGAAATCTTTACCAATACTTTCTTCCTGGATTTTACAGCTTCAGTTCTTGTATTTAAGTTTTTAATCCATTTTTATTTGATTTTTGTGTATGATATGTGTCCAGTTTTACTCTTTTGCTTGTGGATATCCAATTTTCTCAGTATCATTTGTTGAAGAGACTATCTTTTCCACATTGTGCGTTCTGGGAATGCTTGTTAAAGATAAGTTGACTCTTCAATGTGTGCAATTTTTTTTGGTCTGGCCAACCTATTATGTCTTTCCTGTATAATAATTTTATTCAGCTGTTTAGCTATATCAATAAGGGCAAATCTATATGGAATTTTTATTACTTCTTACTTTCTGATACTGTAAGATGCTTGAGATTTATATTTATTTCTTCTGCCTTAGCCTTACAATCAAACATTTCTCTAAGGAACTTTATCATTTTAAATTAAAAATGGTATTCCAAAACTTGATGTACTTATTGATACTCTAGTGTCACTGCTTCTAAGTCCTTTCAGCAAACAAAGCTTGAAAATATGTTTGAACTTATGTGTACCCATATTTCTTTTTTAAAAAAGTAAAAAGCTTATTTATTTGAAAGGCAGAATGACAGAGATAGACTGAAAAAGGGAAAGAGACAGCAATCTTCCATATGCTGGTTCACTCCCCAGATGGATTCAACATCCAGGTCTGCATCAGGTACCAGGAACTCCATTCAAGTCTCCCACATGGGTGTTAGGGGCCCAAGAACTTGGGCCAGTTTTCACTGCCTTTGTGGGTCAATTAGCATGAAGCTGGATCAGAAATGGAGCCGCCAGGATTTGGACTGGCACTCCAGTGTGGGATGCCAGACTAGCAAGCGGCAGTTTAACTCAACTGTGACACAACACCAGCCCTGTATACCCACATTTTAATATCGCTATTTTTCTATAAGACTTCTTCCAAAAGTTCATGGAAAAAATGGATTAAAAGATACCCTGAGTTTTCATGAATTTTTGTAGTATGCTCATTATCTAAATCTATGTATATGTAAGTATACTAAAACAAGCATGAGTTGATGCTGATATCTGTAACTCTAGACCCTAACTATGAGACTCATTCTAGCCTTTAACCTGGAATTCTTTCTTTGAAAGTTATAAAACTCCCTGAGCTCAGCATTTTAATCATCCATTTTTCTTTACATATGTGCAGACTGATTAAAATCCACTTTTCATTTATCTTGCACTGCGTGTAGGTTTTAGCCACTATGACTCGGGTTAGGGCTTAGGTTGCTGTATAAGATGGTTTTTTAAAAAAGCATTAGATGTGATCATCTGTTTATAGATGTGAAATTAAAAGCAGATTGGATTTTGGCAAAGGGTGAAATTTAGAGGAATGAATGTAGTTTGTGAAGCCTCAAATATGTAAGCAGCAACGCTTAAGCTACTTGGTCTGTTATTGAGTATGTTTGTGGTGACTTCAGTGTGCTCAGTACCAGGACCCCAGGAAGACTTGTGGTAGAACTCAGTGCTAGGCACAAGTGCATGCATATTAGTGTGACATCTATTCTTAAGATGTTGAAAACTGTACATTCTGGGGAAATGTGTCCAGTCAACTAATTATGTAGATTTCCTTTCTAGGGAAAAAAAATAGTCATCTGGCGGGCTGAGAGCTGTGAAAGGTTCTATGGGCCTTAGTGATATTGTGGCACGTGTACCCTTAGTTGTTTCATAGCAGAGAATTCATCCTCCTGGATTTCCCACTCTCCTTGCCACAAAATTCATGCTTCCTCCGAGACTGATTTTGAGAATAAACAGCATATCGGCTCTTTCCACATTTTCCTTTTGGTTGTGGGCCTCTGGGTCTTTCTGTAGTGTGACAGTGGAATGGGCAAACACATTCTGATGACAAATGACTTCACGTGTTCCCTGAAATGGAGAGGTCACAGGCAAGCAATAAGACCTGAGGGCAGCATCGTGAATAGGACAGCTGCAGCACATAAAGAGCTATTCTGGGTCTCAAAGTCTGAGCTGTACCCTAACAACCTCACCCCAAAAGATGAGCTGTTATTTGCTAGAAGCCTCTTCATGCTGAGGGCTGAGGCAGCTAAAGATGTGCTACCTGATTTCTCCTATTACTGAGTGGAACTTTCAACATATGGATTGAAATCTCAACATAACCAAAGAAGCATAAGATTGGTAACAGGCAGTAGTTGGTAAAAGACCTTGAGTGAAAGGTGGGTAGAGGAAGAGAACTATGTTGCTTTGTGATCTTGGAAGGTTGACATCAATCCTGCATATACTTTTGAGAAAACCATGTAGTCCTCTTTGTGACTGCAATGGAGGAAGGCTGTGGCATGGTTTCCTCCTTCTGCCTGCCCCTCTACATGCTTTATAGTCCAATCTTTATTTTTTCTTTTATTTGTAACAGTATTATTGAGATATGTTTCATATGCCATACAACTAACCATTTACACATAGTCAAGGTGGATGTTTAGCCTAGCAGTTAAGATTCTGGTGAACACAAGCACATTGCATATAGGCATACCTGGGTTCAATGCTCAGCTAATGCAGAACAAAATCAGTGATAACAGCTAAAATAATCAGGTTCCTGACACCCTTGTGAGTAATCTGCATTGAGTTCCCAGTTCATTACTTTGGCTTCAGTACAGTTTTAGCCATTATGGCAATTGGAGAAGTATAGCTAGCACTTGTGTTATCTGTTCTGTTATGCTATTCATTCAGTCAAATGCTCCAAACCAGAATGTTTTAATTACATCATCAGTGAGGAAATCTCTATCCAAGTTATATTTATGTGTTTTGTCTTCTTACATCTTAGCAAAGCTAGCAGCAGCCAAGTGAAGAAAAGGTGGTACATTTACTAAGACCTCTCACCATTTCTGTTTCAAGGGCCTTTAAAAATCCTTGATGATGTTTCCTGCATGGCTCTTTGAAGATATGTATGTCCATGACCCAGATCACTCCTTAGGAATTTGGGGGAGGTAGTATAAAGTGCTAAAGTTTAGATAGTATAGGAAGGTATCCCATTATCATTGTCTTACTGTCTGTCTTCTCCTCTAAAATTAATAAGCCATTATTTGTCTCAGTAATGTACTGACCAAGATAAACATTGATCCATCCACCAGCTACCTGTTCATATGCAACATGGTGGACTTGGATTTTCAATTATGCTAATTTAAAGTAATGAGGAAGATTAAACATTAAATGATTCTGTTACTTAAGAAACAGAATAAATAAGAAGTCTTAATCAGGACCTACAATAGAGCCTAAGGGTACTAACATCCTGCAAATCACAATGAAGTTACACTTTGGCTTAGCAAGACCTTTGCTGACCTTAGGAAAATAAGTAATACTGTTTTTTCACTATTTCCCATTAAAACATTTTATATTCCTAGGCCATTTACAGAGAGACATTTTGTACGTTAAATATCTTGCTCACCCTTGTGACACCTTGACCACATGTAATGCTGAAGCATGAGCTCTGTTCTGATTATCAGTTTCAGTGCAATAACATGCCAGTGGAACAACTGTTTGCTATGTGCATGGATTCACTGAGCATTAACTAATATGGGAAAGAGATTTCTCTGTTTCATAATATCTGTGGCCTCAACTGGGAAGACACAAATGTGTGGGTGATTCAAATACTTAGGGGCTAGAATCATCAAATAGCTCAATTTCTCATATCTACGTGGAGATGTTTCAAAGGCTAGAACTGTCAACAGCAGTTCTCCATGTGGTTTAGAATTATTCAGAGCATGGACTCCTATTTGGATGTTGTACATCGTGGCTTAGACTTAAATAGTAAGTGTACTACTGATCAAAGCACAGCAGCATACCTTCTGTGACCTTCACTCAGATTCCACATAGCACCCCAGCCATCACCTGTTAGTCTAAGTAGTCACAAGTTCACCCAGTTTCAAGGGAAGGGTCATTGACTCTGCATGGGAGTAATGCCAAAGCATGTGTGGCCAATTTAAAAAAAAAAAAAAAAAACACAAATTGGGAAAGATCCCTAGTGGAAATGTTAAATGGAGAGATAACAATGGTATTTCATCATTTAAGTCCTATCTCTGAAGGTGTATGCACTCTGCATATGTTATTTTAACAAAAATTTGAAAGAAGGGAGCAGATTCAGGGGTCTAAGCACTTTGTCATACCCCAATTTTAGTGATAGATGCTGCACTTCTGTGTGAGGCTATCTAATTCCCAAAAACCTTTCTTGTGGGAAATAGCAGCAAGAGTTAGAGCATTTTAAATACTCTTTGAAACGTTAGTATATATTTCTTTATAAAATACCGTAGTTCAAGTCATTTTCTCTATGCTTGATCTTAGTCAAAAGGCTGAGAAGCGATACAAGTCATTTTCTTCGTGAACAGACCAACACAGGTCATCTGTGCCCAGCAGGATCTCTTTGAAGCCTGTTCTGCACATGGAACACTGTGTATGACTTTTGCGATTGTCACGCCTTGTCAAACCTTTCCTGGGACAGCTTCCTGTCCCTTGACATGAAGTCTTCAGAGTTTATTTACTTCATTCTCCAATTCTTGTTTTGTAATTAGTATCAATGATGGCTCTCAAAAACATGCCTTTTCCTTTTTACTGCACAATTCTGTCCATGGTTTGAAATAAATATTGGACTGAATTTTGTCAAACAGTGGGCTATTTGTTGACCAGAGCATCAAGCAAAGTGAAGTTGGAGAGGGGGATAAAACTTTCAAATGAAGCTACAGATTTATAATGTGGGAGGGAGGAACCTCAAGGAGTAACAACCAAAACGCTGCATGAAAGTCATAGGTCCTTGAGAAACTGTGCAGATGACAGGCCCTGAGCATTCTATGTTGGAAGTGTAGTGTGGGCAGAAAGTGAGCTAGCATTATTTTAGCCACACATACTTTGAGTTAGGTTTATTACCACAATATAATCTAGCCTAATCTAATGCAGAAATCATTGAATAATTAATGTTCTACAATAACATTAGAATAAAAACATGTGACATAGCTTACCAGTGAGGTGGCAGGTAATATACAAGCCAATACTTAAGCCTTGAACAATGGTCATCTGTCTTTTTGCAGTGGCAAAATATGGGATTACTCTACCATCTTTCCTGTGTTGTGAGGTAATCCATGCTTCGTGAGCCACTAATTTGAGGAAAATACCTTCAAAAATAGAATTTTAATCCTTAAGTTGGTTGCTATTGTCTGCAAGTAAAAGCAGCTAAAAAATCAACTAGGAAAAGACCAGAGTTCACACACAGGGAAAAGAAGTGATGACAAAAACATATATATCTTCAAGATAAGAAAGAAAATGCACAGGAAAAACATTTAGTTAGATACACACCATTTACCTCTAGGGAATGTCCTTGGATATTGTGTGAGGGAGTGTTGAGAATGTGGGTCAAATGACTTTTTCTTATCTATAAATCCTTCATTGTGTCAAGAAAATGTACGCATGAGCAAATGTGAAGTTTTTCTGTTTAATTGCAAACAAATGCAAAGATTGAAGAAACATGTTTTACAAAAAATAACTAAATTACAGATATATTATTCTCTGCAAGAAAATGGTCATAGAAATGAGATTCTACATGACTTTTAAAATATACCGCAAAATCCTTTGTTAACATTCTTCATCAAAAATACAAAAAGACTATGGGGTTTCCTGTCTTGTGTTCCAAATAGATTAAAGGTATTGCTTCTTCCAATTTTAACTTGGAATGGAAAAGCAAGGGGATGCGAATGCAAATAAATGTATAATTTTAAAATTCTCAAAAGTTATTGTGGGTATAGTTTTTGTTACAGGTCCTGATTATAAAAGCATACATGGTAAATTTACTGAATGTTTAAGAGAGTTAAAAACTATGTATTTTTGGGGTTGGTGCTGTGGCACAGTGGTTAACACCCTGGTCTGAAGTGCCAGCATCCCACATGGGCGCCGGTTCTAGTCCCGGTAGCTCCACTTCCAATCCAGCTTTCTGCTATGGCCTAGGAAAGCTGTAGAAGATGGCCCAAGTCCTTGGGCCCCTGAACCCGAAGGGAGACCCGGAAGAAGCTCCTGGCTCCTGGCTTCGGATCGGCATAACTATGGCCATTGCGGCCATCTGGGGAGTGAACCATCGGACGGAAGACCTCTCTCTCTTTCTGCCTCTCCTCTCTCTGTGAAACTCTGGCTTTCAAATAAATAAATAAATTTAAAAAAATAAAAAAGAAAATGGCTCAGGTCCTTAGGTCCCTGCACCAAAACAAAAACAAAACCAAAAAACCATGTATTTTCAAGAATTAAAATCATTGAGTACAACCACTTAAAAAAAAGTTGGTCAATTTCATATCAAAATATACTTACAAAAAGTATTAAGGAACACACCTAGTTCTTTTTCCAATGGAAATGAAATTAAATGTTTGCAAAAAAATACTTGTTCACAAATATATGCAACCATTTTATTCCGAGTAGTTCAAATCCAGATATCTAAATGACCTTTAACCAAATCATGCATGTACACATGTCAGTGTGTTCATCCATGCAGTGGAGCACTACTCTGCAATCAAAAGGAGGTACTACTGACATAGGCCACAGCATATATGACAATTAAAGACATTGTGCTCAGGGAAAGGAGCTAGCCTAAAAAAAATGTGTTGTATGACTCTACATATATGAAACTGTAGGAAAGACAGACTTGAACTAGTAACATACAGACTTTCCAGGAAGCCACAGATTCCAGTGAAATATCTAAAATGTCTCATTCTTATATAAGGTTTCAGGTGGGATGGGGAGGAGAAAAATGATGATGAGTAGATCAAGGAGACTCACTCCCTGTCAGAAAGTATTTCCCTCCTGTTTCTGTGTAGAGTCCTTACTCATGTTCTACCCTTCTCTGAGGTCACTGGTAGGAAAAGTTACAGATTTTTCTTTTTCTGCAGGCTTCTCTATATGTCCACATTCCAAGTTGTCCCTCTGTATATTTGCTCTACAATTGTCACCTCAGTTACTAACCATGAATACCATGTACACATTTGAAAATGCTTGCTTTTTTCCTAAAGAACTATTTTTCTGGACTATACATATAGAATAAACACCTAATTCTGTGAACATTTCCTTACACATTGCCCATATACTTACCTCTGATCTGGATTCTGGATTCTGATGTTGGATTTTGATCATCTATTATGGTCTATTAAAAATCAGTATTGAGGTTTAATTCACATGCAATCTAATTCTGTAATTTAAAGTATATTATTCCATATTCTTTTTAAATAGTCATAGATATGTGCAAGCATCATTATAGCCCATTTTGGAACATTTTCATTATTACAAACTCATTGTATGGCTTAGATATCACCTTCAACACTAAGTAATCACTAACATACATTCTATGTTGATAGGCTTCCAATTCTAGATAAGTCATATAAATGGAATTGCATAATGTGCAGTCTTTTATGTCTTGCTTTTCTCACATGACATGTTGAATTCAAGATTCATCCATAATGTAGCTTGTGTCAGCCCTCCACAAGCTACATATAGTTCATACCATGGATATGCCATATTTGTTGAGCCTGTTATATAATTTAGAATGTGACAGTAGACTGCAGTTCTTAGTGAGTTTATTGAGTTCTTCGAAGACCAAGAATGGTTTGGGAAAAAACTGAAGTAAACAGTTTCTAAATTATTATCCAAACCACAAAAATATAAATTGTGCTTTCTATTATCATGTTCTTCATTCTAGGGCTTTCAGGGGTACATAAAAATCAAAAAGGCTTCTTGTAAAATTCCAGGTAGTCCAACAAGTAGAAGATAGAATATTAAAATTAGAACTGCATTGAAGATGGCATTCTTGAATTTGTAAAAAGCTGTAGGATCATGTGTGAGGTAGAATAGCAAGAAGTATTTTCATGTTGTGAGCTCAATGGGATCCTCCCAGATTACAATGAACAACACGTGCCTTAAGTTTTAGTTCAAGCAGATAAAAGATGAGAATTGAAGAGGCAATAAGATTTCTGTCTTAACATTAAGTTAGAACTTCAACTAGACTTCTTCTCCTTTCATAAACAACAAAAGATTGGAAAATGTGCAAAGCAATTATTTTAAAACATTGGAAACAGACATTATAGAATCTAAATCTTGAGAGAAAAGAAATAAACAACTGCCCTAATTTCTGCTGACACTTTCCAAATTTATAGGAATTCCAAGAAACAGTGGATTCTCCCTGATATGAGGAGGTCAAGATTAGTGCTCAGGGAGGATGAGATATATGAAATTTATAAGAGATGGTAACCAAAGACAGAAAAAATATGCGTTAAAAGTCTCCAGAAATCTGCCTAGTGGTCCCATTGAAACTGTTATTAAAACAGGCATTTGTGGGAGAATCTCCAAGTGGTTGGGTGGAGAATAACCACAGAGCTGTTGTAAGCTGAACAATTCCTAGACATCATGAATTGCTGGAGAAAGCTCCAGGATAAACCAGGAAGAGTGAAGAAACTGCATTTAACAAGCAAGACATTCCGTGGAAATCCAGAAAGGGTGACTCATTAGTAACATGCCAAACTATCCTTAGAGTAAAGGGAACTCTAGACCTCTTCTAATAAAGCTGTAAAACAAGCCTCAGAACGAATGCCCTGATTTTCAGGTTGCTTAACTACCTGTTAGAACAAAGCCCAACAGAATCCTCATAATCAACAATGCAGCATTCAGTCTTCAGCATTTACTCAAAAATTACTAAATATGCTAAGAAGCAGGAAAATGTGACCCAAAACTAGGAGAAAAATTCACCAGTCAAAACAGACTCAGATGTGATGATATTAACAGACTAGAACTTTAAAATGGATATAATAGATGCTGAAATAACTCTTTGGTGACAAATGATATGTAAGTGTGTATATAAAATTCTAAAGAATCTATGAGACACCTAGTAGAATTGTGCATTAATTTTATAAGATTTCAGGGCATGAGATCAAAATATAAACATTTACTGCATCTCGTTTTACTACCAGCAAGTAATTTGAAAATAATTATTTAAAATTATACTACTTATAAAAACAAAACAAACATGAAATCAGGATGTATAAAACGTATGCAAGACTTGTACACAAAACTCTAAATTATTTCCATGGGAATCTAAAGAAGACCTAAATAAATGAAAATATATAGCAGATTCATGGACAGAAATACTCAATACAAAGATATCAAGACGGTGCTGTGGCTCAATAGGCTAATCCTCCACCTAGCGGCGCCGGCACACCAGGTTCTAGTCCCTGTCGGGGCACCGGATTCTGTCCCGGTTGCCCCTCTTCCAGTCCAGCTCTCTGCTGTGGCCCGGGAGTGCAGTGGAGGATGGCCCAAGTGCTTGGGCCCTGCACCCACATGGGAGACCAGGAGAAGCACCTGGCTCCTGCCATAGGATCAGCGCGATGTGCCGGCCGCAGCGCGCCGGCCGCGGCAGCCATTGGAGGGTGAACCAACGGCAAAGACCTTTCTCTTTGTCTCTCTCACTGTCCACTCTGCCTGTCCAAAAAAAAAAAAAATATATCAAATTCTCCTAAAGTGGATAGGCAGAAAAAAGAAAATCCAATAAAATCACAAGATGCTTTTTGCAGAAAATGACAGGCTATTCTAAAATTAATTTAGAAATGCAAAATATGTAGAGTTTTCAAATATATTTTGAAAAAAAAAGTTGAAGGATTCGCATTGTCTCATTTCATGTTACTATAAAACTATACTAATAAAAATGATGTGTTATTGGTCATGGAATTAAAACATAGTTCATTGTAACAGTATAGCTAATTCAGAAATAAACTTTGCATATATTGTTGATTTGTTTATGACCAAGTTTCCAATGCAATTCTATAAGGAGTGGATAGTCTTCCCCAAAAGTGCAAGAAAAATGGGTCATCCAAATGGTTAAACAAGAACCTCCACCTTTATTTCACATCACACACAAAAAATTGTTTAACATGGACCATCAATTAAACTTAAAAGCTAATTAGAAAGTGAATATTGGATAAAGAATTCATAACTGCATGTTAGGCAAAGCTTTATGGTTCAAAGCATTTAACCATAAATTTAAAACTTCATGATCTGAACTTCAGGAAAAATGTATGGTCTTAAAAAGACATCATTAAGGAAATAAAAGGTTAAGCCAAAGATTGTGAGAAAGTTCTTATAATTCATACACCCAGCAAAGAATTTGTACCAGGGTAAATGGTGTGGCACAATGGGTTAAGCTGAAGCTTGGGACGCCCATATCTCTTCTCAGAGTGCTGTTTAAAGTCCCAGCTTCCCCCACTACTGACCTAGCTTCCTGCTAATGCACCTAGGAAGCAGCAGATTATGTCTCAAATACTTGTGTTCTTGCCGCCCATGAGGGAGACCTGGATGGAATTCCTGCTTCTGGTCCAGCCCTAGCTGTTGCAGGCAATTAAGGAGTGAGCCAACAGATGCAAAATCTGCCTCTCTCTCTCTCTCTCTCTCTCTGTCACTCTGACTTTCAAGTAAATAAATAAATATTTTTCAGAAAATGATTTTTGGGACTGGCATTGTGGTGCAATGTGTTAAGCCACCACTTGTAGCTCCAGCATAAAAAATAGGAGTGCCAATTCAAATCTTTGCTGTTCCACTCCCAATTCAAATTCTTTCTAATGTGTCTGGAAAAGCAATTGAAGATGGCTCAAGTGCTTGAGCTCCTTCCACCCATGTGCGAAATCCAAATGGAGTTCCTGGCTCCTGGTTTCAGCCTGGCCCAGCCCTAGCTGTTTCAGCCATTTGGAGATAGAAGTGGATGGAAGATCTCTTCTCTTTTTTTTTAAAGATTTATTTATTTGACAGGTAGAGTTACAGAGAGAGAGAGAGAGAGAGAGAGAGAGAGAGAGAAAGGTCTTCCATCCGATGGTTCACCACCCCCCGCAAATGGCCGCATTGGTCGGAGCTATGCCAATCTGAAGCCAGGAGCCAGGTGCTTCCTCCTGGTCTCCCATGTGGGTGCAGGGGCCAGGTGCCTCTTCCTGGTCTCCCACACAGGAGCAGGGGCCCAAGCACTTGGGCCATCCTCCACTGCTTTCCTGGGCTACAGTACAGAACTGGACTGGAAGAGGAGCAACCAGGACTAGAATCCGGCACCTGTATGGGATGCTGGTGCCACAGGCAGAGGATTAATCTAGTGCGCCACAGTGCCGGCCCAGAAGATCTCTTACGCTGTCTCTTCTCCCTGGCACTTGGTCTTATAAATAAATAAATAAATAAATATTTTAAAGTGATTTGTATATTTATTATGTAAAGAATTATCAGATCTCAGTAATAAAAAATCAATCCAATAAAAAATGAGAAGTTTTCATCAAACACTTCACCCAGTAACATATCTGAGTAGCCATTATTGTCTATAAAAATGCTCAACAACACTATTCATCTGAAAAATACAGTTCAACAGGACAGTGAAACACTACTATACACCAAGTAGAATGACTAAATGTCAATCATTGACAAAGATACATGCAATTATTATACTTGTATATTATGGTAATCACAAAATGGTATACACACTTTGGAATAAAGGTTCCCAATTTCTTATATTGGTAAACACATATACATCACATTGTGCAATTGTAACTCTAGGTATTTAATCAGAAGAAAAAAGAACTTATCAATGGAATGAATTTTATAGAAATGTACATAATGGCTTAATTCATACTATTACAAAAGAGGAAGCAATCAAAATTTCTGTCAAAAATTTGGTGAATAAACAAATAAAAAAGTGTGTTATATCAATTAAATTGAATAATATTCATCTAAGAAAGGGGGGGAAACCCTGCTGATTCATGCAACAATATAAATGAGCCTCAAGAATATTATGCTAAGTGAAAGAAGTAAGACACAAGAATATATACTATTCCTAAAGCTGTACTTATGAAATTCATACTCATTAAATAAAATGTTTCTTTGGGGAAAAAAAGAGGAAAAAAGAGTATATGCAATATAGTCCATAAATGAAGTTCTGAAACTAACCTTTTGTGATGAAAAATCTTACTAGTATCTGCCTAGAGCTGCACCTTGTTGGGTATTGAACGCTGAAGGAAAGAGGGAATTTTGAGGGGTGATGAACATTTATTTATCATACCTATGGTTATTAGACTGGTGTAATTTTTTTAATTTTATTTATAGACAGTGAGAGGGAGAAACAGAGAGAAAGGTCTTCCTTCTTTTGGTTCACTCCCCAAATGGCCACAATGGCCAGAGCTGCACCGATCTCAAGCCAGGAGCCAGGTGCTTCCTCCTGGTCTCCCACGTAGGTGCAGGGGTCCAAGGACTTGGGCCATCTTCTACTGCTTTCCCAGGCCGTAGCAGAGAGCTGGACTGGAAGTGGAGCAGCCGGGACTAGAACTGGCACCCATATGGGATGCCGGCACCGCAGGCAGAGGATTAATCCACTGTGCCACGGTGCCAGTCCCTATACTGGTGTAATTTTTAACTTCATTAACCTGTATACTTAAAATACGTGAATTTTATTGTATTTAAATTATAACAGTTATGGTATTTTATTTTTTTAAAATCAGGTTATGAATATGTTCTCCCTAAGGCTCTTTTCTTAAGATTTATTTTTATTTACTTGAAAGGCAGAGAGAAGAGAAAGAGAAAGAGAAAGAGAAAGAGAAAGAGAAAGAGAGAAAGAGAGAAAGAGAAAGAGAAAGAGAAAGAGAAGTGGGGGAGGGGGAGGAAGAGAGAGATCTTCCATTCGCTGTTGTCAGTCCCCAAATGGCTGCAATTGTCGGGACTGGTCCAGGCTGAAGTCAGGAACCAGGATCTTCTTCCTGGTCTCCAACAGGGTGCATGGGGCCCAAGCACTTGGGCCATCTTCTGCTGTATTTCCAGGCACATTAGAGGGGACCTGGAACAGAAGTGGAGCAGCCAGCACTCGAACCAGCTGCCCTTATGGGATGCTGGCATTGCAGGCAGTGACTTAGCCCACTACACCACAACACTAGACCCCACTAAGGTTCTTCATTATCTTTTTTTCCTGTTGTCTTAGCAATATCTCCACAAGAAATAATACACTTTCTCTCCCTATCTTCTACCATGTCTATATAAACATATTACATGTTGGATTGGGAAATAGTAGGGAAATAGTAATCCCGGATTTAGAAATGTAAAAAGAAGTTTTATTTTCTATGCTGTAAGATGGAAAACCAAAGGAGACTAAATCTGAATTAAAATCATGGAAGAAAACATCAGTGCTTAGCTTGGATGGCACCATTCAGTTAACAGATAATATGTATTTTGTGCCCTCCTCATTGCCTTCTTGGATAGAAAAGTCTCTGGTCCTCAAGAGCCTTGTTATTCCAAGACTGCAGGTGGAGTTCTAAGTGTAGGAGATCAATCATAATGTATAATATGATGTAGAGAATTTTGTGTTGAAACTTTCAGTAGAAATGAGCTTTAAAAAAAGAAATGCCTTATGTGTATCAGTTTTGCTGCCAATACAGTGTTTTGTTTTAAATCTTAATCAAATTTACAGAATATATACTACTAAAGTCTTAATAATTTCATGACTATTTTAAAATTTCTATGAGTGAAGTTGAGCGTATTTTCATTACATTATTGTTTAAAGCCCTTGCCTATTTTCCTGCTGGACTATGATCTTGTCACTTTTTGTTTTTGTTTGTTGAACTATTTATTTGGTGAAGCATTAAGCCTTTGACTATAATGTAAATTACAAATGTTATCTCTAAAAATAATAAATAAATTTTTAAAATGTACTATCCTGGCATGAAGCTGTGTACTCCATTTCTGTGAACAAAACTACTATCAGGTACTTTGCAAGGAAAGAAAATGGCAGCAGTCACATTGGGAAGGATCTTCCTGGTTCAAGTGTGTTTTTGTAGAGTATTGAGGGCACCCTCACACCTCCAACTCTTGGTTGATAAGGTTGTATTGGGCAATTAAAGAGAGATTCATTGAGAGATGTGGAGTAGTTGACTACTATTTTCTTCCTACTTGCTTATTCCTCCACTGAAATTAATTATGCCTAATTCACCATTTCCTTATATAAAAGCACAAGATCAGATTTAGTGTCATTTCATTTATGTGGCCCTATTGACTTATCTCCTACAGCCTTAATTATGTAGTATTCTTATTTTATTGGTGTGCAGATTTCCTTGACTTAGGTCTGGATTTAACCTCCGTATTTTTATGACTTAAGAAGTGAGGGGGAAAGAGCCTGGAATTTGGCAAGGATTTAAGACCTTGGAGGTGAGTAATGGCTTCATAAAGATTAAATTAAGAAAACAGATGTATCTTTGGGAGCTTTGGCCAGATCTGAGAAATATGAGCGGTGCTCCCTCTCAGCTGCATTTCTCTGAGCAGTAAGGACTGAGTTGACAGGATTCAGCAGAAACTGTTTCTCCCACTCCCAATGACTTTGCCATAGGTGATCCTGCAGGTAATTATGAGTGATCAACAATTCATGCCTTAGATGTTGTAGGGGATGACACCTGACGTTTCACACGATTTTAAGGATGGTTTTGGAGGAAACGGAATAGAATTAATGTCACCGTGAGCTATGTGCCTTGCCCACCATATTTCTCTCTTCAGGTTTCTAAACCCGAACACTAATGCTTTCTAGAGAATGTGCCCAGATTCTCATATCTTAATTAATTTTATGATGTAAAATATGAGAATAAATTTGAAGTTGTCTTTGGGAGACAGTCTCCAGGCTTTAAAGTGTGTAGGGCACGAATCCTATTTGGAACTGTGATGCCTCTGTAGCCTGAACATAAGACAGTGCATTGTGGAGTCCCTCTTCTGTTCTAGTATCTACATGGTGACCACACAGAACCGTCTTCTATGCCCTCATGACACGTAGGCCCCCTCCCTGATCAGCTTACTGGACTACAGTCTCCTGTGTCTAATCACTCTTTTTCGAAAAATGAGCATAGATTCCATCAAGCTGTTATATTCTTTCCACCTCTTCCTTGTCCTTTTGTTCCTGTCAACCACTGGGAGCAGCCTTTGGTCAATGACATCCATAAGGTAGGTGGTAATTCAATGGAAAACACATGGTGCATTATCATGATGGACACTTAACGTAAAGTGGAATAAGAGCACAGGGGCATCAGGTATTGTGGAAAGAAAATTCACACTAAATGAAATGAAAAAATAAAGTTTTCCACAATTTAAGCCTTGAATAGAATCAATGCTGCATTTTTCTGAGGGATGAGGTCAGCACTTGGAGAGACCAGATGCTTTATGAAGGCTAAATGGAAAGAACAGCAATCTCTATGGGGGAAAAAAAAAAAGAAAAGAAAAACAGAGCTGTGTTTCCTGTCTGATGACTCTCCTCGATCCAGGTCCCCGAATCCCTGAAGGGGGGTTCTGCCATAAGCCTGGAATAGAGTTTGGAAGATGAGCTGTTTCATTTTGTTTATTAAAACAAAGAGCAATATTTTGTGTTCATGACAAGGGCGGACAGTCATGTGAATCGGAGGTTTAATTCCTCAGCACACAGGAATGGCAGAGCAAGTATCATTATGAAATTGAGAAAGCCACCTTCCATGTGGGGCAACCTGTCTTGGGCCCACATGCACTTCTTTGGCCTCTCCAGGGTGTTCATATCTCCCACATCTTCCTTTTAGCTGACTTCATGGAAAGAGGCTATTCAGTTTAATTAGCATTTGTCCTCTCCAACAGCTCTTCTTCCTGCACCCACATCAAACTTCCATAGTGTCTGAAAATGCAAATTTCTGCCATATCTATGAAGAGAGAGGCCCTACCACTCATTTATAGGAATTTTCCTGTCTCCCTTGGAAATATTTAATTCTCTTTGGAGTTTTGGGTCTGTCCACGCAGTGCTCCAAGGTTGTTTCAAGCCAATTAACCTGGCCAAGTATCTCCTATTGGGGCAACTTAATGCAGCAACTTAATGTAGCAACTAAATACATAGATGAACTGGGACTACTTACATATTAAATAAAAATGTTAAAATGTATTATGTTAACAAAGTAATAGCAGTAATATTATAAGCATAAAATATTTTAAATATATAACCTAAAAGTTATAATATACATAATTTAAAACATACAAGTAAAATATAAAAGCTACACTCTGAAATTGATACGGAGAAGGGGAAAACAAGTAAGGACTTTAGAACAGTTGATATTTGGTTATGAGCTGTAGATATGGCTCTAGGTGAGTTTTCCACTGTTTTACGAGTTTTAGCCCAAAGGCAGTTCCAAGTTCCTGCCATGAAAGGCTTCTTAAATTCCAATTGAAAAACCTGGAGTTTTACTAGCATGAAAACACTGAGGATAGAGTCTGGAGCAGTCACATGAGCTAGATAACGGAGTGAGGATATGATGTCAGAAAGAGAAAGAAAGAGAGAGAGAGAGAGAGAGAGAGAGAGTTTTCCACTAGGTGGCTTACTCCCCAAATGGCCACAATGGCTGGAGCTGGGCCAATCTGAAGCCAGGCACCAGGAGCTTCTTCAGGGTCTCCCATGTTGGTGCAGGGGCCATCCTCTGCTGCTTTCCCAGGCACATTAGCAGGGAGCTGGATCAGAAGTGGAGCAGCTGGGACTTGAACTGGCACCCACATGGGTTGCCAATGCTGCAGGCCAGGGTTTTAACCTGCTGCGCCACAGCACTGGCCCCACAACACATAGTTGAATATATGCATGTATATAGTACAAAGACATCACAACCAGAACATATCACAATCAAGATTGTTTATAATGTATCATTCACAATGTCTAGGACACCATCCAAAATTATTCAACATGTGAAAAAAATAGGAAAATGTGATCCATACTCAAGAGCACAGACAATGAACAGAAACACAACAAACCCTGATTGAGGAAACAATCTTTGGAAGGAATAGGAGCCTGATTTTAACTGTAATAACCAAAAGGCTTAAGGATTGGCTGCAGTTAGCCTAAAAGACAAAGTATGACCTGGAGTTTGAAGGATGCAGGCATCCTCAGGAGTGTGAGTTTTGCTGGTGTCAGTCCCAGTTCTCATTCAAGGCTTTGATCTCTAAAAGCTTTGCCCAGCTGGGATCTCTGGTGAGATGCCTAAGACTCAGTTCTGCATGAAATCACTGAATAGACACCATGTTTTAGATTCAGCCTGTCTGAAAAGAAACAGGGTACAGTCCTGTATCTGGTGATAAAGAGAAGAAAGGGTATGTGGTCAGTGGTGAATAGGTTGGTTAAAGATCAAAGGGAGCTCTGTGGGCTGGGAGGGATCTTGGTCTCACATATGTTCTCTTGATATAGCACTGAGGCTCTTACCTGCACACTTTCCTGGAACCCCATCCTGATATTTGGATTTGAGGCAGTAGAGAGTGGTGAGATGTGTTGTGTGTGAATGCTTGTGTGTCCTTGCTGGCCCAATTTTATGCTTAAGCTCATGGTTCCTGACTCATGCTTTATTTGCCTGTTTCTTATTTTTTCTTTTTCTTCATTCATTTCTTTTTTCCTTTCTAGAAATCTACAGAAAAAATGAACTCTCTAAGGGTAAGCTCCATCAGTTTTCACAAGATGAACACATCTGTGTAACCAAGTCCCAAATCCAATAATATCAATAATAACAACAACAATAATAAAAATAAATAAAAGGAAAAATGTTATAAGCCTCCCAGAAGTCCCTTGGCTACCTCCCCATGTGCCTCCCAGACAGTGCCACTGGCCTTCCACAGAGCATTCTTAATGTGCCACCAGCACAGACAGATCATATTGCAGCCAAGGGATAAATTACCAGCTGGATGTCCTAACCACGAAAATGTGGAACGGATACTGGAGTAACAGAGGGTGAAAAAATAGGCTCCGGGGACCAGCACTGTACTATGGCTTAAGCTGTGGCAAGAGGTCATGTGGGAGAGAAGGGTTTTAGTCCTGGCTGCTCCACTTCAGATGCAGCTTCCTACTAATGTGCCTGGGAGACACAGAGGATGACCCAAGTTCTTGGGCTCCTGCTATGCACCTGGGAGACAGAGTTCCTAACTTCAGGCTTCAGCCTTGCCTTGCCATGGCTGTTGGGACCATCTGGGGAGTGAACCAGCAGACGGGAGCTATCTCTGGCTATCTCTCCCTTTCTCTTTCTGTCACTGCCTTTCAAATAAATAAATCTTGTTTTTAAAACAAATGGACTGGGATAGCCATTAAAAGCTATGCAAGTTGCTTCTTTCGTGTGGTGGTATTTAAAACTCAGTGACAAGAAGATGCAGGAAGACTGTGTTAACAAAACAACTACTGCCAAACAAATAAAAAAGATTGGATAGTTGCACCGATTTATGTCCCTAATTGCTCTGTGACCACCAGAAGTCTCAGCTGTCTGGGATTTGGACCTAGGATGAGGGGTGGAGGGGTTGTGGACTGGTGTCAAACTCGGTCTAGCATAATCCAGAATGTCCTAATTTCATCTGAGTAAATCTGGCATTCAGAGCCATTTTTCTGAAGGCTCCCCACCCCTTCAGCAAGCTCACACCAGGCATCCAGGAAAAAGCATGCATGGCCAAAGGGAGCAGAGATGAGAGTACTCCCTCCCTTGCTCTCTCCCTCCGCACCACCCACCCTCATCCTCACCGTTGGCCTTAAGTGCAGGGAGTGGTCCTCTGAAGCTTGCACAGTAGGCCTGGTGCAATGCAGCGGTCTCCCCTGTGCCTGCGCTCAGTCCTGGCAGGGTGGGCTCAAGGGGGCTCCAGAGGTGGAGGAGTCCCTGTGCTGTTCGAAACCCACTTGGCTACTCCTCCCTTGAGCTCACGGGGACTGATTCATTTTCTGGTTCTTACATACAGACATGGATGCGGCTCCTGCTAATTAACCTCAATATGCCTACAAGGATCCTGCCCTGATGTAACTGAGTTAGAGTTTTAAATGACATCAGTGGGGCCCCAGTGGGGGCACAGAGGGAGACTCAGATAGGCAAAAGATTTGCAATTGGGGAAAGGAAAAGAAGCTGGGATTTGACAAGTGAGTGATGAGCTCAGAGGATTTCTCTAACAGAGCCTTGAGAAGTGCACAGGAAGGGGGTGGAGAGAGAAATAGAAAAACCCTGGCAAGTGGGCTTCAGGAAGCCCAGGAGAGGGTGAGGGTGTGGGTGGGAGAGGGAGAGGGAGGCTTCCCAGCGGGAGGACCAAGTCCAGCCAGCCGTGACCCGGGTCTCTAAGATTCAACAACATGAAGGTCAACAGAGACCCTTTCAGAGACCTTGAGTGGAGTCCTCCCTTCAGAGGGAGTTGGAAAGTGATTGCTCTGTGACCTCAGGGAGAGACCCCTTCTCTTCCTTTATCTCACGCTCTCCTCTGGGGTGGGATGTGGAACACCGTTCCAGCTCAGATTCCCCTAAAACAAATTATAATAACTTCCAAAACTAAGGAAACATTCTGGTGCTCTATTCTTAAACCGCAGATACCCTGAGGGAGTACGTGGTAACCTCTGACATACTCCAGTGGCTTTAAAAGACATAGCATCCTCAGCTCTACTCTTGCCCTGGCCAGGAGCCCAGAGTGGGCTTTGTGGATGGTTGAGTCCAGCAGGAAACCTAAACATTTCTGTTTGTGTGGGTCAGGGACATGAGAGGCCCCTGGGAAGCTGTTGATCCCAGCAACCCTCTAATCCATGCTCATTCACTCTTTGGTCAAAGGTTATTTGGTGATGGTAGACATAAAACAATTTTGTATTAGAAAAAAATATGCATCATCATTTTTAACTGTGGAATATGAGGAATGTAGTCCATGTTCTGGAAATCCTGTATCTTTTTAGTTTTTTCAGAATATTCATTTCACAAATGCTCCAAAATTTATCATTGTAAGTGACGCCAACTCCCTGCAGATAAAGCTAACAAAAGGTTTCTTCATTTGTCTGTTCTTAACCTCCTCATTTATTTGTCGTTCTTAATCTCCTCACAGTGCTTTCTAAGGAATATTTAAAACCTAAAAGGTATTAACAAATGCATAAAACAATGAAATGTTTGGAAATAAAATGAATTGATTACTCCCTGTTAACATTGTTCCCAGGATTTCAGCTTCTCCGTGACCCTGAACCCTGGCAAATGTCCAGCAGTGGCCATAGGGCAGTAATGTGTGTTGGTTACAGTGTTGTAGAAGAGTGACATGAAAATTCAGATTGCCCCGTTAAACCTGTCCCCTCTTACCGTGATAATAATTTTTCATATAACTTGGTCATTCCACACTCTCTTATTAACCTTTTCTTTTACTGAGTTTTGTAAAGGTCCCAGATACGATCTATTTAAGAAAGTTGCAAGTATCTACACTGAGGCTGGGACTTGTCGCCTCACTTATTTTATATACTACCTTTTGCTGATTTTAGAGCACTGGGATCTATTTTTCTAAATGATTTAAGATAGCAATTTAGCTACATTTTTTCCAAATGTATGTGAGCCAAATGTTGCAACATAGTATTTTTAATGTTCCAACTTTATCCAATTTGGTATGTTCCAATTAGTTTAAATACCTTTCCACATACACTTAAACACAAATCTAAAATGTTTTCATCTTAACTCATCATTCATATTGATAGCTTCTCCAGAAATAATCAACTGGAAAAATTCTAAATCAGGGTTTTTGCAGGTATTGTAAGTCAAAAGTTCTCCATAAAAGCCAAAAACAAACGAGTAAAACATTCTTGTCTAATTTTTCCCAAAGTGTAATTCAGTTAAACTCAGAATAACTAAAACTTAAGAGAATAGTTTCCACTGATAATTCTTGTCATTTAAGATCAATTATTTCAAGTGCATTGATTATTTCAAGTTTTTTTTTTTTTCTGATGCAAAATTTCAGCCATTTTCTGTATCACATTTCAGCAAACTTTTCCTATGCTGACCCTTGGACTTATTTCTGTAGATTCCTACTTGGCAGGTTTCCAAGAAAAGTGCATTGGGATCATTTCCCCCATGCATTTGCTTGCTGCATGGAATCCTGGAGCAGGCAAATGGTGAGTTAAGGTTCTTGCCCTAGTTGGGCGGTGTTTTCAGCCCCAGGAGGGTGCCCTGCTTTTCCTTTCAATCAAATCCTTTAATCTCTGCTTGTGAACAAGACAGCAACACTCTTCTCAAGGAGAGGGGTGAACCCATCCAAATTGGCTGCTTTAAAATGACTTCCATTCCCATTTGAGGGACCTGTGTTGGGATAGTCTTTACCAATCAGGTTATAGCGCCATCTAGCATTCAGAACCAGGAGCCACAAGTGAAAAGCAAACTGCTCATAAAAACTGGGAGCTGCTGGAGAAAGCGGTACTGAATGGAGAGGAGGGGGTCAAAGAAGACTCCATATAGGTGTACAAGAACTCTGGAGGGAGGGATGAGGGGGTTTGGCAGAGCAGTAATTTATTAAATTACCAAACACTCAGTTTCTGCAAACATTCGAACAATCTAGGATTGTATAAAATTACTAATGAATTTTCCTCCCTCATTTTCCTTAATAGATGTGATCTTTGTTACAGATTTCCAAGCATTTGCAAAGAGGTTGGTGCCATTGCAAAGATAATCAAAAGTGTCTACAGAATTACACAGATTGCATTTCAATTATTTTTGTAATTTGAAATTGTTCTCATTTTCTAAAATCAGATAATTGTTCCATATCACCATGTATGGATCTTTCCTTATTTTTATCAGCTCCACGATGCTGGTATCATATGTAGCTTAGTTTGTTGTCAACTCTCTATTTATAGATAATTAGATCATTTCTAATTTCTCTACAATCACAGACAATGCTGCACTTTGCTCTCTCTTTTTAAAATCTATTAATGGAAAAATAAAATGGTTAGGTCTAAGTGTAGGCATGCTTCACATTTTGCAAGTTATTAAAAGTATGTCTCCCAGAAGAGACTTCTCTGAGATCACATGAACAGAATTGAGGTTCCCCAGCAGCCCTGCTCTGATCTCAAAATGGGAAACTGCGACTTCTGCCAGTCTCGTCACTCATTCTAGGCAGCTAATCCCTCGAAGCCCTCTCTGGCTGCAGGACAGGGGTGGACTTCTGAGGACAGGCTATGTTATCCAGATATGTAGACACCAAAATATTCAAGCTGGGGCCACCAGTTGTGGACTTGAGGCCTTCCAGGGAAAATAAGTTTCATGCCCAAATGTGTGCATATTTTGTTCCAGAGATGTGAACCTGGTGAGCGCCCTGTGAGAGGCTTTACTGAGGCAGGAAGCAGAAAACGGCAGTAAGAGTGCATCTTTCTGTTTGGGAGTCATCTTCCTGCTGCCCAGACACAATGTTTGCTTCCTTACAACATCTTCACTATGATAACATTATGCTCTTTGCTCACAACTCAAAAGGAAGTTTTAGAAGACTGTTTCTAAGAATTTCCCTATGCCATTTTTCTCTCTTACTGTACATTTCTCCCACTCAATTCTCAGTTCCTAACCTGTCATTTCATCCTAAGTTCCTTACCCCCTGAAATCTAACCATTTATTTATTTAATAAGTATTTCGTGAGCACCTAGTGTATATGGAACACTTTTCTAGGAGTTTGGGATGCATTAATGTGAGAATTAAAACCACATGCTTTCATACAGCTTACAATCAGAACTTATAATACTGTAATTTATATATTACACTTATTAAATGATATAGTGGGCTAGAGTGAGCTGAGTTGAGCAGACAAAAAGACAAAGCCCATGAAGACAAGGTGAATGGGGAATGCCGTGGCTCAGGTTTCCAAAGCAAACAGAATAGTGTGGACAGGACTCAGTTGAGGCAAATGTTAGCAAAGGTTTTAAGGAAGTGAAAGAGTTAATGAGAGTGGTGTGGGGGTTGTCCTAGCAGAGTGCAAGAGCCCTACTGGAGAGCTCATATGTCTGAGGAATGACAAGCCCCCTCCCCACTGGCTGGGGTGCAGCTGAAGTCAGAGGCTCACTCACAGCATGCAGGGAATGCTGAGGACTCTGGTTTCCACCAGGAGTGCAATAAGCAGCCATTAGGAGGGGGTTGAACAAAGAGGTCCTGCGTAGTCCAATTCATTCTCCAGTGTGATGCCACGGGCTGGGGGGAGGGGCAAGGGAAAAAAGCAGGAAGGAGTTGATTTACTGCCGCCCAAAGCAAGGATGACAGGGCTCAGACCAGGTTTCACCTAAATGTCACAGTCTGTCCACCTGCCTTTACGTCTGGTGCAACAGTGGGATATGTGAGTCACTGATAAAGGTGTTAAGGAGTAACCTAGGGAATGAAGAGTTGAACTAGTGTGAAAAATAACCAGTTTTGCTAGATTATCCCTGGTCTTTGCCACTCAGAAAAGTCTTGCTTAGCTGTGGTTCTGATAGGGGATGTGAAGGTGTGGTTTTTAGCAGCCAGTTTGAAGCCAGAGGTTCAAACATGAGGCTCTGAAGGAAATGTAGTCCTCAGCCCGAGAAAACTTAGGGAGCAGCCTGGTAGGGATTTGAGGGCAGACGTGGGGGAGGAGGCCAGCAGGAGAACAAGCACTCTTTTCCTTTGCCGGACTCCGGGTTCCCAACTGAGGTTCCCCCACAACAGGATCGTAGACTAAAGACCTCTGCTTCACCCCGTCCTGCTTTCTTGCACCTGGGGAATATTAACATAATGAAGAAGCACAACACCTGACTGGTGCTGGTGTGTAAAGTTTAAGAACTGGTGATATTATAACCCATGAATCAGGAAGCAAGCAGAAACGGCGAAGAGGTCCTTTGCTAACTCATAAAATGCCGTCGGAGGGCTGAAAAGCTGAAGAGCTCTAAAGAAATCAGAGTGACGGCCAAGAAAACCCTCATTTCCAAAATCTAAACTAATCCGGCCTTGGCCCTCTATTAGCTCACTTCCTCTGTCTTCTTGGGGACAGGGACAGCAACACAGAAGGTTTAAGTCTTATTTGTGTGTAGAAAACGCTTTCAGGGCCACTGTTTTTGCAGGCCTGCATCCCCAGACCACATCTTGTGTCAATCACCTGGAATGAGAGGTGGGGGGCAGATGGGTGGAGACCAAACTCTCACTGCCCAGCAAGGGATGGGGCCTCCTGGCGCATGCGCACTCTTCTCACCGCAGTGCGGGGGTCTGTTAGACTAGGGAAGGGGTTTCGTGGCGCACGCGCACTCCTGTCACACTGCAGGGGCCAGCTTCTCCAGGGGAGGGGGCTTCCTGGCGCCTGCGCACACTCCTTACAGCATTGCAGAACCTGCTTTGCGCCTGCGCTGGTTTGGCACCTTCCAGAAAGCTCGAGGGCTGGGTTGGGCGGGGGGATTCCGGGGGCTGCGGGCCTGCCAGTCTCTAGTGCAGCTCCTCCCCCGAAGAGGGCTTGATCCACAAGTGTTCTTTTTCTGACGAGGTAGTGCGCCGACAGGCGGCGGCCAAGCGACACATACAGTGCCCCTTTTCGTTCTCTGACAACATCCAACTGGGATCTCAGGACTTGGAACTGTGGTGTGCGGGTCACCGAAGTAGAATTAGAGTCAAATAACAGACCCTAATTTTGGAAAGAGAGCAGCTGCATGGAGGCCCTATGGGCAGATTGACAAGCTGGAGGTGAGCCGTCCGAAAGAAGTCTCACCTCAGCGTCTGTTCCCCGCTCCCTTTTGGCACGCTCTGTCTGCGGCCCATGCCCCTGCCAACCGTGACCCACAGATCAGAATCAACATCGGGGCGAACTCGTGGGATGTGCGGATTCTCAGTGCACGCCAGTCCTGTCAGTCAGAAACCCTGGGAGTGGGCCCACCGAGGATCAACAAGCCCTCGGCGAATTTGATGCGTTTCCTGAACTAGACGCTGGGACAGAAACAGCACAACGCAAAGGTTGTTTCATTGCATCCCAGGAAAACCACTTTCCAAGATTTCACTCTGCAGACTCTCCCCCTCCCTTCCAGACTGAACGATGCTGGTGTCAGCTATTCTGAGAGAAGAGTGGCAGGAGAGATGGCAGGCTGCCACTCCCTGGATCGAAATGGGTCTTCCTGTAGCGGATGTGTTATTGGTACAAGGTGGTATCCCCTCTGTGCCCCATGTCCCTCATAATTGTATCCTGGGTGAAGATTCTGAAGGAACACTTAAGGAGAGGTGATTGTTGAAGGCCCCGTCCTGACTCCTCATTCTTCTAAGCTGCTAGCGGCAAAACTCCCATTTTCTGATCATTTAGCTCAGAGACAAGCTTTTGGCACCACATACTTTTCCTCCACTTGCTCACTAGGTAACAGCCAGACATCATTGTAGGGTGAAGGGTTTTGATGGGTTTATGCGCTCAGAGAAATTGGTGGTCACATTTGGAATGGGAACTAATAAATGATGTGATAATGGATGACTTAGGGCCTTGGAGGGGTGTAACTCCATGTACACCAAATTTGGGGAAAAACAGTGACATAAAGAGACACATTTTTCAAGTTGGGCCTCACATTTTTTGTATGCCCCATTCTTGGAAGTAGGCAAGAATGAGAGCTCTAGATGTCTTCCCCATTGGGTGTAGTGAAGGTTTATCTTGTCCAGGACACTCTCGTACCTGTGTGAGTTGGGCATTCACCTGTGTATGTGGCCTAGGGGAGATTCAGACTCATTTGCTAGTCTAGCATAGGAACTGTTTTTCTTTTGTTTCATTGGATCATCTGTATCTTCATGTTTCCATGATTCGAAAACAGCCTTTTGTAGGCCTTTAATCCATGTGCCAACAAAAATAGTCATAATGATGGTGAAAGACATACTCCTCGTCTGATGATGCTTAAGACTGATAGCACTGTCCCTGAGTTCTTACCTCAACTCAGCATTGAGCTTTTCTAAACATGAACTATTGACCTGTCTCTGGGGAACAGACTGGACAGTGAGCCCAAGTCTCCTTTGCTTCCAGTACATATGATATGCTCTTTGTCCACTCGTTGGTATTTCTTCCCTTAGCCCACAAAACTCTCTCTGGTCTGGTCGATACATTTGCTTAACTTTACTTCCTGATTGTGACTGGGATGTTTTGCCTCTTCATCATATTTTCTCTGCCATCTAGAGTGTAGGCGTTTGGAAAGAGAATCTGAGAAGGCTCGAAGGCTTTTAGCCTTACTGTAGCCTCCAGTTATTTCATGAGAAGAGACGTGACTATCTGCTTGAATGGCAGAAATGAGACAAAAACACAAGGAAGTCTATATTAATATCCCAAACTATTTTCCTGCTGTCTCAGTTGGTAGATTTTTGCAGTCCATGCAAGAGATCATAGTTGCTTGAATTGCTTCAGTGATGAAAATGATGTAGATTTGTGTTAATTTGAGACATCTAGGCAGATAGAGACAAAGAGATTATGGATATATAGAGGTAGAGATAGAGATATAGAGAAAGAGACAGAGATAAAGAGATATAGAGACAGAGCTCCCATCTGCTGATTCATTCCCCAAAATGCTTGCAAACGCTAGGGTTGGGCCAGAACTGAAGCTTAGAGCTTGAAACACATCCACATATCCCATATGGGTTGAAGGAATCAAATTAGTCCAGCCATCATTGCTTTCTCTGAGGACTTGTATTAGCCATAAATTGGAGTCAAGAGCCAAAAACCAAACACAAGTACTCCATGGTGGAATGCAGGCCATATTACCTGTTAAACTAAATGCATGCTCCCAACTTTGAGTTGTATCTTTGTATGTAGATGGAATTTGGAGTAAGTTATTTACCAGAAAATACGGACTATACAGCTTACTCTCAGGAAATTGTCATTTACAGAGATGCAGAACAATGGAGTGGGGATAGCATTCAGAAAAGTTTGTTTGATTTCTGATTTTTATATATGTGAGAAATCTGAAAACTCAAGTAAATTTTAAGTTAGCTATAGGATATATATATATATGTATATATTTGGAACTCATAAGTTTGGGTTGATGATTTAAAAAATGGGAGTGATTCACATATCTATGATATGTAGTTATGTTAGTTTATGCCAAAATTAAGAGGCTTAAAAAGTAATTTATTATTTTAACTTTTTGTTTTCTTCAGTTTGTGCATGAAAAAATGGTTATATTTTCTAGCCCATTACTTTCTTGTCCCTCTAGATTTCCTCTGAACTTTTGATTGTGGACTGAACAGTTAATTCTTTAGCTCATTTGTCTCTTTTGCCATGCTTTGTCACATTTCACTAAAAGAAGCCATGTGACATGTCAAACATTCTACTGGGCATCTCCTTGCTAGTGTCCACTGAATCTCAGGTAGGTTCTTCAATTTTACCACTAGCAATTTTTTTTACCAGTTTTACATTTTACAGCATTCACCTGCAGAAGGTCTTTTCCCAGTTTTTCCTGCTTTGAAATGCTTTCGATTTATACCAGCTGCTCCATTCCATAGCCAATGCCACAAGATGTATGTTTTTGTTATATCAGGGTCTCTCTTCAAGGTACCTATCTATGTATCAGATATCTTTGATGCATATCAAATTACCCCCCTGAATAGTTTAAAATAACAGCATTTATTAGTTCTAATGATTCTGTAGGTCATCTTAGTGGTAGTGGTTCTGAGCTCATCAGGGCCTGGATGTTTGAAGATGGCTTTGTTAATGTGTTTGATGGTTGAACTGGTGTCAGGTTAGGGGACAGGGATGATTTGGTAGTATAGCTGTTATTACTAAGACTAGCTCAGAGTTTTTCATATAATGATAGAATCCAAAAGCAGCAGAGCAAGGCAAGACCCAGTATGAAAGTGCTTTCCTCCTACTTTTCTGATTATGTCTCATTTGCTATTATCCCTTTGGCTAAAACAATGAACAAAGAGTGAGTGTAGGAAGTGACTAATCAGCAAATTGGATACAAAGAATGGAATTATTACAATCATTTTTCACACACAGAAATGGATTTATATACAGGCTATCACAATCGCTAAGGATTCCAAAATTTTAGAGTCATGAACCCAGAAGAGGACTAGACAGACTAGTCAGGGAGTTCAAAGGACATCAAGAAGAATACAGGCTTGGAAACAGAGCAGAGGATATTTAAGGAGGAGTCTCAGAAGAACTTAAATGCAGGAAAATGGTAAAGTAAGATGAGCACTGGGAAGTGTACACTGGCTTTAACAGCAAAATAGTCCACAGTAATTTTTTAAATGTAATTTTTTATGGAGAGAAAGCCCACCAAAAGCAGGATTCAGACTCAGAGGGAACAGTTTGTTTCTATAGAATGATTTATTATTGATCATTATGCATAGCCTTCCTTGTATAGGACAAGGATTTGCTTTAACTTCAACCCAAAATCATTCTAAATATTTCTGACCACATGAAAAATAATCACAGAATCTATTCCTGATTCATGGCAGTCAGAGGGCACATGATAATCTCCAATATAATTCTATGGCTTTAAAAGCCATGCCAGACTCTATTCCTGTCCTGGCCAGAATCCTAGTGATGCAGTTGGTAGATGGATGGGTACAGCTGAAAGTGCCAACATCAAGCACCTGAGGTAGATATCTATGTTTAGAATGGGGAACCTTGGATAATATGATGACCCTTCAAAGCATTTTCTTTAAATTTTGCAGATGATTGCAGTATTGAAGGAAAAGGGAAAATTATACATACAATAAAGCTTGTTCATTTCTTTCTTTCAGTTGAAAATTAGTATTTTATGTTCTGAAAACATTCCAAAACATTCTATCTATTGGAAGTAGTCTTTCAGTTCACAAATATTTCATTAGACATAACTGAAATTAATCAGTCATACTAGTTAATGACAGTGTTAACTTATTTTGTAATTCATGTTGGCATGATTTCCAACTTTTCTTGAGTATTCCTTTTAAATGTTTGTGTTTTATAAAACAGAGGCAATTTTAAGCATATATAGAAGAAACGGGGCCGGCGCCGCGGCTCACTAGGCTAATCCTCCGCCTAGCGGCGCCGGCACACCGGGTTCTAGTCCCGGTTGGGGCGCCGGATTCTGTCCCGGTTGCCCCTCTTCCAGGCCAGCCCTCTGCTGTGGCCCGGGAGTGCAGTGGAGGATGGCCCAGGTGCTTGGGCCCTGCACCCCATGGGAGACCAGGAAAAGCACCTGGCTCCTGGCTCCTGCCATCGGATCAGCGCGGTGCGCCGGCCGCAGCGCGCCGGCCGCGGCGGCCATTGGAGGGTGAACCAACGGCAAAGGAAGACCTTTCTCTCTGTCTCTCTCTCTCACTGTCCACTCTGCCTGTCAAAAAATAAAATAAAATAAAATAAAATTAAAAAAAAAAAGATTCATAAAAAAAAAAAAGAAGAAACAGAGATATGACAAAAAGTAATCATCTATATCATCTGTTTTCAGTAAATAATAGTAGGCTTTCATTATTTGATTCCAGAATTTCAACTAGTTGTTTGCTGGATAGTTA
Organism: Oryctolagus cuniculus; assembly: GCF_051225735.1. Lineage (NCBI taxonomy): Eukaryota > Metazoa > Chordata > Mammalia > Lagomorpha > Leporidae > Oryctolagus > Oryctolagus cuniculus. Next base: position 13,642,637 of record NC_142878.1, read on the forward strand.
CTATACACATTATGCATAACATTAAACTTAATACATTTACATTCTTACCAGCTATTATAGAGTACCTGTTTTCCCATTCCTTTGACCACCCAATATAAGTTTGCTATTTTTTGAAATCAACATTTCAATGGATGAAAAACAGTATATTTTTGTGTTCCTGATTTCTGCATAAGATTAAGCACCTTTTCTTAGAATATCTGGGAATTTCTATCTTCTTTAAGTTGCCTGTTGGACATAAATTGGTCATCTCCCTCCCCTCAGGTGGGTGATTTATTTTCCTTAGTCACTTTTAGAAATTCTTTATATATTCTAGCGACAAACTCTGTGTCACAAATATTTCTCCTCAGCAGGATTTCCTCACTATTTTTAGACAACCTTTTTACATTAATTAAACTCAATTTTATAAATTTTGTGATGGTTATAAAGTTTTTCCTAGAATGATGAAATAGTAAAGTGCCCCAAAATTGTTTCTGTATATTTGTTATTATATTATTTTAAAGGTTAAATAAATACAGCAAGACAATGAACTGATAAATTCTCTTTATCCAGATTCATCAGATGTTTGTCTTTTGCCTTTTATCATTTTTACCCCGTCTCTGTAGGCATGGGAGATACAGACATGCATGCATGCATACAAAAACATACACATGCTTTTTACAAATTTTTTTTAAAATAAGGTAGGAAAAACATGTTATTTCAAGCCTAAAGACTTTAGAATGTATTTCCAGTTATGCGGGCTTCCTCTTACAATACCACAATTCAGGGAAGTTAGGAATGATCCAATAGTATTATCAAATTTGTAGTCTATGTTCAAATTTTGCCAGTTGTCTATATTTCATTTCACAGCTATTATTTTAGAGTCTAGATTCATTTGTTGCATTTAATATCATACCTTTTTAGTCATCTTTCATGTGGAACTATCCTAGTGTTCCTTTGTGATTGATGACTTTTATGTTCTTGAGGTATACAAGTCACTTATTTTATAAAATTATTTCTTAATTTGAGTTTATCTAATCTTGTCCATTGATTACATTTGTGTTACACATTTTTAGCAACAGCATTGTTGAAGTGATTCTGTGGCCTTCTGAAAGCATCTTTACAAGAGGCACAATAATGGTGATTTGTGCCAATATCAGTGATGTTTATTTTGACCAAGATAAAACCTTAAATTTCCCCATGACTAATATTTTCCATTTGTAATTAATAAAAATAATTTGTAGGGAAATACTTGTACTTTCAATCATTTGATTTAGCATAAATTGATGTTTTTAAGTCCTTTGTCATTCACACTGTATTTTCTAGAGTCAGGAAGAGTTTTCCCTTCACCCTCATTCATTTGTTCATTCATTCATTCATTCATTCATATAATATAGACTCCCAATTCCTGTTTTACTCGCTGGGTTAAAATCTACTATTACCTTTATTTTTTAAATGAGCAAATTTTAAAAAGTTGAAAATGTACAGAAAGAACATTAAGACGCCACAGGAGTTCCCATATTCCTTCTCAGAAGTTCTTACTAAAGAAAGTACACAGTCTCCCCCCCCCCCAACTTTCCCCTACTAATTACACTTCACTTAGGTAAGGTACATTAATTACAGCTAGTCAACCAATATTGGCACATTATTTACTAAAACTCATGTTTTATTTAAGTTTCCCTATGGTTCACCTAATGTATTTTACCTGGTGCAGGATCCCATTAAGGATACTTCATTACTCGTACTTGTCATATCTTCTTGGGTTCTTCAGACTGGGACAGGTCTTTAGCCTCTCCTTGTTATGATAAAGTTGATGCTCTTGAGGACTATTGGTCAAATATTTTATAGACCATTTTGTAGAGCTTCTCTCAATTGGGATTTTATGTTTTTCTTGTGACTAGACTTTACACTCCAGTTGCTAAAGCTCTAAGACTCTATTTTGAGAAAATATAAGATAACATCCCTATCTTGAAGGAAATGTGGGAACTTTGGAAACAACTCCTTTTTCTTAGTTACAATCCACCTGATGCATATGTGAGGTGTGTTAGAACTGTGTACAACAATCAGAAACCCATGTTGCAGCGCCATCTGTCATCCACAAATGGAAGTATAGGAACACTCTAAAATTGTGTTGCGGAGAACCCAGGTTTGCAGCAGCTGCTGACAATAGTAGCGGTGATTGTGAAGACAGGGATAAGAAACTTGGAAAGAACAGAACTGTTCAGAGAACTACTGGTGATGGAGTTCAATAAAGAACAACTTAAAATACCTTTTCAATTACAGAATTGATAGTTACTGCAAATGGTAAGAAAAATCCAGAAGCTTAGAAAGTAAAAATTAAATATTATACACAATATAGCTTTTCTATTTAACTATATACTACTGTCTAACCATGAATACCCATTCAGATTTTTCCAGAGATTCACAGGTGTATCCTACTTAATTTACATATCTTCCTATTTATAAAGATATAGATATAAAAATGTAAATATACAGAGGTGTCTGATTTTTCATTTTAATTGTATTCAACCAAATATATACCCATATTTCTATTTCTATGCATTAAATATGAATAAATATATATTTAACAGGTAGAGTTAGCTATAGTCATATGTGTTATTCAGATTATATTTTCCAGATGGATTTTTATTGCAGTATCTCATAGTGCTATTTCCATATCATTGGCTATAGAGATGCACTATTTTTATTAACACTTTACATTCCAATACATGCTGGATCCTTTATTTGCTTATAAATCACTGAAAAGTATTTACTTTCTTATTTTTTCAATTGTGCAGAAAACATTCTTGTGTGTTTAACCTCAGTAAAAAGATTGGTAGGTCACAAAAAGGCTGCAACAATGTATTTCCTAGCTAAAAATGTGTTATTCAAGTTTGAATATTAGCAACTTATTATGTATCCATTCAGTGGGGATACATAATGTTCATTGTTTCCATTTCTTTTCTATTTGGAAAACTGCCTATTCATAAGACGAAATTCATATTTTAAAATTTTTATTGACTAGGTCATTATAATGTATATTCTCAGTATTACACTGAGTACAACAGACATATTAAGCAGTTCCCACTTGCTTATTTTTAGTCTTACCCTGCTAAACATTAGTAATAGCTTTATAGAAATAATTTAAATAGTTTTATGCATGTGCTTGTATATTGAAAAACTTTTTAGTTTAATGTTCATTAAAATGAACAGTACCAATATTTTGTTACATCTGGAATTTGTGTGGTAAAAGGTGGAGACTCAAAGATGATTTTATGAATGAATGATTAAAAACCGAGCATTTTAAAATTACCCACCCCCTTCAGCTTGTGGGATTTTATTGAGCCAAGTTCTTTATCTGACAGAGAATATATGCAGCGGAAAACGGGACTGGGAACCCTGAAAGGCGAGGGACAATGCCGCCTTTACCGTTACAGAGCACTAGCTTCAGACTGTGATTTTGTTGACGCGGGTGCATTTGTCTTAATATTTATCCAAGGAAACGTGCGTTTCAGTTTGGCCATGTAAACATGCGGCGGCTTGGATTATAAACTGCAGGACTTTTTCTCTTGATTAATGCCTTGAGGACTTTGTTTTTGTTTTTTTCTCAACATAAAGAGAACAGATTTGATGCATTCCATAGGTGTAGTTCCAAGAAGACCACATTGCAGGATTTTCTTAAAGCGACCTGAAATACTTTGTCCTCAAAGCAGCTGCAAAAAAGTTTTACTTACACTATGATGAACTCTAGCAACGCTACGGAAATCTACGGCGGGGAGACAGAGGGTTTTGGAAACTTTTATTCTTGACTTTTTTGTGGCCCCGAGCGACTTGTGAGCCAGCCGTCGGTCTCCGGCCACCGACTCATCCCGCGCCAAGACAGCGGCCACCCCGGCAACTCGCACGGGACGGCGGCGAGAAAGCTGCGGGGTGCGGCGGGTCGGTTCCCTCGCGCGGCGCTGTGGGAAGGTCACGTGGGCGGTGCCGGGGACGGCGGCCCTCAAGGGCCTATCCTGTTCGAGTCTTCCTGGCGCTGGCGAGGCGGGCTGCGGTAGCGCCTTTGCCCCTCACTGCCGTCTGCGTGCTCCGCCCGTGGCTTTAAGCTCAAGGCGGGCGCTTAACAATTTCAGATTTTTTGTTTGCGTCGCGGAGACGGAGACTTAGGAATTGCGTCTAAATGCCCCTAGATTTTACTTCCTTTTTTTTTTTAATCCGGCAGGTACAAGGATTGGCTTTTTCTGGAAGGCATTCGTGTGTTTATATATCCATCACTGTCTAAATGTGGATATGTTGGGCTTTTTCGTTTTTTTAATTATTGGGAAGTCAACACAATGATTTTGTAGTTGGGTACTCACTCTCTATTTTTATTTTTTATTTTTTTCAGATTTTCATTTACCCGTCCAAAAAATTAGTTCCAGAGTTTTACACATTATCTGGAAAATCCCGTGGCTTTTGCCAGTAAAGGAAACAAACAAACAAAAGCAAACCAAAAAACATTTACTTTCATTTAAAACCTTGTCATTTTACTCCTAAACATAAAAGTTCAATGATAATAAATTAATTGATAAATTTAATTCGAAACAACGACTGGAGTGTATTTTTCAACCACTTCCATATATAACTTCATTGACTTTTTTTTTTTTTTTTTTTCTGATTTACCTCACCTTTGTTGCTCCTGTGCTGTGTTGTAGCTCAGTCTTCGGCGTCCTTTGGAAACATCACTGTCACTTTTCCCTATGTGTTGTACTTTATTTGGAATTTACCCCTTTGCTCTTCTGTATTCTAAAATTATTATAGAAAGACTTTTAACAAATGGGTAACAAAATTCATAGTATGACATTTCCAAATGATGTTCAGCTCTAGTGCCATATCTATAGTTTTTTGTTATTAGACAATTTCAGAACTATGTGCCAGTAATTATTTTGCTGTTCACCTTTCTAACTTTTGAAGGGAGAAATTATTTTGTTGATAACAATTAAAATTATACCTTCAGAAAATTTGCATAATGAAAAACCGGCATCCATACCCTGAATTCTGTATTTTGTAACCACTGTTAACATGCATACTTCGAGGTTTGCCTTTTTCAGACTTGTGCTTTCCAATTACATACATATTTATATTTTGTAGTATATAGACAATATAGTAAGTGTTCATTTCAACTAGAAATGTCATATGTTGTGGTGCTTTTACCAATGATTAAAACGTTATTACTCAGAAGAAAGACAATGTAATTTTTGCATTATATCCACTGCATAGGTGAAGATGCTAAAGATGAGGTAACTATTGAAAGATTACAAAGGCATTAAGTGATGTCAGAATACTGTCTCCTTCACTCTACAACATCATCCTCACCCATTTTTGTAATAGACAATGTCTCACTGTTCTGTTGTCTCTTTGTCTTGTACTGTGGATGTTCAGATATTCAGAGATTACTGATTTATCTGGGATGTTTGTATGATAATATGTTACAAGTATTCGGCATCGCTATTCCTTGATGAGTGTATGCTAAGTTTTTCATTTTTTGTTCAAGTTGACATCAGTTTTTGTTTTTGATTTTTGCAAAACAGAATTAAAGCACACATAGTTGTACATTTATCTGCACTAGAAACCTGGTTTTTTTCTTGAATATAATTGTAGAATTTTAACTTGTGGTTCCAAGCTTGTGTGTGTGCACCTTGCTAACCAAGTTGTATTGTATACCACATCTTGTCGAGGTATATGACATAATAAGAAAACGAATTTCATATTCAAAAGTATCTGATTTATAAATTAGAGTGCACAGTTCAGTTATTTTACTTCAGTATCTATTTAAATACTGTCTTTTGTGTTTATCAAACCTTTCACATTCCTTTGATAAAGTTTGTTTGGGGGTGGTCTGATCCACAGACTCATCACAAAGGGACAATAAACCAGAAGCCAGAGAAGAGTGGAAGGAAAAGACAAAAGGTGCTCTTCAGAGAGAACCACTGGTTGAGGCATTTGGAATTCGGGGGCAAGCTTTGGTGTGAGCATTTTCTATAAATTCTGCCTAAGTACTACTAAGTCATATACCTGGCATTAGTAAGGTATATGACCACATTTTAATAATGCTGGTATTAAAGAAAAGCTTGTTTTAGTTTCTTTAAGATGCAATGAGGATTTATTTTTATTGTGTCACAAATTTAAAACTTTGACTATCATGGATACTCAGGAATATCCTCAGAGTCTCCACTTCCTGCTGATTTTCTTTTTACATTCCCCTGATTCTGAAGAATGAGATGGAGGAGGCAATGGGGGTTACTGCTACATCTCTGAACAAACAGCATTTATGTGGATCTCTTGTGCAGCTGTGAAATAATGCCTGCTTCTCTTGCATTCCAGTTGAGTTGTGGGTTTAGCACAGGGATTAGGTTTTCTTGTGGAGAGAGTAACCTCTGAATCAGAGCTGAAACCATTACTAGCTGTGGTGTGACATGATTCCTAGAAAATGCTGTGAACACTTTCGATGCATAGAATAAAATTGAATGACAGCTATTACCTTAATAGTTACACTAATTTTTCCCTCTGAAAAGCAGAAGACATATAATTTAGAGATTTCAATACTGAGACTGAGGGTACATTTCTTATTTAGTAATATAACGATAACAAATTCCATGTGGTTCATAGATACAATTCTAATATCCTGATATTTCCCTCCCTCTCTCCTCCTTTTTAAAATTTTTTTTCCAAATACATTTTAATTTATAATAACATGCTTGATGTTCCACTTAAAAAGGGGTTTAGCAAGGAATTTCACAAGGTCACATTCTTTGTGATAGGTCTGTGTTATTAATCCAGGCAGTCCCATATAGCCTAATTTAATTTAAATATCAAAGGACAGAGATATAAAGAAGTATCTAGAATGTATCCCTTCTGTATCTCACTCTGCTTCTTATTTAATAATGGCTCATCCTGCTACATTCATCTTTGTGTTACTAAACTGAAGTATAGCATTGCTCTCTCACTATGACCCCAGCTTTGGGTAAGTACACATTTCAAAATATTCCCTATTTATCACTATACTCATGAATAGGGAGTAGCAACCTACGAAATGTGTTAGATTCTGGTATCATGTTCACTGGGATGAAATCTCTCTGGAATATATAGGTAGCCATTGTTTTGCCAAGCCAATGATGCAAAATTTGGTATTAAAAGACATGTTGCTACCCTGTTTTTGTGATATCCTCCTTCAATCCTATCTTGACCCCTACTAATTTGTTCTCCATGATTGTAATTTTGTAATCTTCAAGAATGTAGTATACATGAAATCACAGAGAAAATCTTTTTGAGATTTATTTTTCATTTGACTTGATATTTTTAAATCTAAGTTGCTGAGTTGTCAATAGTGTATATTTATTGATCGCTGAGTAATATTCTGGTGTGTAGATGTATCATTGTTTGTTCATTCATGAATTGAAAGACATTGGGTTCTTTTCTGGTTGTGGCCATTATAAGGAAAGCTAGTGTGAATATTCATGTGCAGATATTTGTGTGAGCATAAGTTTTCATTTCTTTAGGGTAAATATTAAAGAGTGAGTTTTCTGGGCCACATGGAAATTGTATTCTCAACACGACTTCATATTGTCATTTAAAAAATTGGTGATTTTAACAGATATAATGGTATCATAGTGGCTTGTACTTGGATTTCCCTGATGGCCAATGATGTGTCATGCATGTATTCCATTTGCTGAAATATGTGGTCAAAACTGCCCTATTTTTAAATAAATTATTTTCTTATTATTTGGTTTAAATAATTCTTTATACTTTCTGAATTTGAATCCTTTGTCAGAAATGGCTTGCAAATATTTTAATAAATTCTGCACCTTCACTTTTTATTCTGTTAATATTATCTTTCGCAGAGCAAAATTTCTTAATTTTGAAGAAGTCCAATTTATCGATTTCTTTTTTCTTTCATGGATTGTACTTCTGTGTTATGCCTAAGATCCCTCTTCCTAACCTTAGGTCAACAAATGTTCTCCTACATTTTCTTAGGTAAACGTTACAGTTTTACATTTGAAATTTGTATAAATGTCTCATTTAAAATTAAGTTGAGGTTCACTATGTGTGTGTATTGAATATATACAGCCATTAACACCATCTATTAAAATCTGTTTTTCCACTGAATTTCTTTTGTAGCTTTGTTAAAAATGTCTGGCTCATATTGTCTGGGTCTAGTTCTAGACTCTATTCTGTTCCACTGATACATATCTCTATTTATCCACAACACCACAGTGTCTTAATCTCTATGGTTACACAGTAAGTCTTAAAATCTGGTGTCCTAAGACTTAATGATTCTTAACATTTTTCCTTACCCATTCTTGTATGTATGTATGTATATATACAATTTTTGAAATCACGTAGCATGGGATTCATGACAAAGATGATAAAATGAAGTAAGGAGGGAATCTTCTTTTTTTTTTTAACTTTTATTTAATGAATATAGATTTCCAAAGTACAGCTTATGGATTACATTGGCTTCCCCCCTCCCAGTGACTTCCCTCCCACCCACAACCCTCCCCTTTCCCGCTCTCTCTCCAGGAGGGAATCTTCTTATCTAAAGAGTATGATTCAGTGAATACAATATTTATGAATATCTATATATTGTGATTCTTCCAACTTCATTGTTCTTTTTCAGAGTTGCTTTAGTTATTTTTGTTCATTTATTATCCCATGTAAATTTTGATGTCTACAGAAAAATATACTGATATTTACACATGAGTTCCTGTGCATCTATATGTTAGTTAGAGCAACTGACATTTTTGCCATTCTATGAACAAGCTATGTCCTCCCACTTATTTAGGTCTTTGTTTTCTGTTTTTTGTTAATGTTTTATAATTTTCAGCACCAAGTTCCTATACAGTTTTGTATATTTATTGCTAATTTATCTTTTCATTGTTGTTGTTTATGTATTTTTAAAAATTTTAGTTTCCAATATTCTGTTTGCTACACACACACACATACACACACACAAACACACAATTTTATGTTGTCCTGTAACCTGACTAAAATCACTTGTTATACAGGTTCTTGGGCAGATTCCATAAAATTGTCTATGTAGATACCTACATCTGCAAAACAGTTTTATTTCTTCTTTTGTCATATGCCTAAGCAGGCTCTCTCCTTCTCTCCTTCCTTTCTTCTCTCACTCAATCTCTTTCTGTCTCTCTCCTGTTTTCCCCTCCCATGCTCCTCTTCAATCTTCTACCCTTCCTCTCTCCTTCTCAAATCTTCCTTTCCTATATCCATCTCTCCTATCTCCCTCCCCCACTTTGTCAATTTCACCCTCTCTTATGCTCTTTGCCCCCTCCCAGGCTTCCTCTCTTTATCTCTCCCCTTCCACTTCCCTTCTCTTCCCTCTCATCTCTCTACCTCCCCCTCCCTCTCCTGTCTTTCTCCTTCTCTCTCTCTCTCTCTCTCTCTCTCTCTCTCTCTCTCTCCCTACTCCTTTTCCTGTCTCTCTCCCTTTCTCTCTCTCCCTCCCTCCATCCCTGGCTCTCTCCTTCTTCCTCTTCCTCTCCCTCTCCCTCCCTTTCTCTCTCTCTCCCTCTCCCACTTTTCTTCTCTCTTCACATCCCCTACCTTTTTTTTTTCTTTTTGCAGTGGTAGGAATGGACACCTTTGCTTTGTCCAAATTTGAAGAGAAAGTATCAATCTTTTACATTGAAGTATGATGTTAGATGCAGGTATTTGCAACATGGTCTATACCATGTAAAAGTTTTCCTTCATTGAAGTTTGGACTTTTCCTATGTGCTGAAAGATTTATTTACAATGGATATTAATATTTAAATACGTGAAAGTTTCAAATTTATTTAGGCTTGTTTCTTGTCCCAGAATATGATCTATATTGGTAAATGCGCTGTATAAGCTTGAAAGGGCAACATATTCTGAGAGGGAGAGGAGACAGAGAGAGAATTCAGAAGTATACAGGGACTAGCCGCTGCCTGCAGTGCCAGCATCCCATATGGGCACTGGTTCGAATCCTGGCTGCTCCATTTCTGATCCAGCTCTCTGTATGGCCTGGGAAAGCAATAGAGAATGGCCCAAGGCTTTGGGCCCCTGCACCCGTGTGGGAGACTCGGAGGAAGTTCCTGGCTCCTGTCTTATCAGAGCACCTCTGGCCCTCGCGACCATCTGGGGAATGAACTAGCGCATAGAAGACCTCTTTCTGCCTGTGCATCTTCTGTAACCCTGCCTTTCAAATAAATAAATAAATAAATAAATCTTAAGAAATAGTATACAAAAATATACTATATAAGGGATTTGAGAGATTGATTCATTCATATGAGAACTTCAAAAAAAGAGAGCATTTTATATTTGTCCATGTCCATTACACATCAGACGGAAGCAACTTAGTTTCCATGTTCTCTGAGATTTCAGTCTGGCAGGAATTCAGAACTAGAACTGGAGGCGGAAGCATTGCTCTGGGAACTCAGAGGACAGACAGCAGGCCTGAGATAGGATGCACTAGGGAGGCCACTTGGAAGAACGCTGAGGATATTCTGAATAGTGAGCAGTGGCGAGTCAAGCACACAGTGAAGGGAAAGAGAAAAGGAAATCATGTGCCCAGCACAGCTCAGGGTACAAGAAGATGTCAATGGATTTGAAGGACAGCTGGCAACACAACATGTGAGGATGGCAGGCCAGGAAGGGCAGACCATGGTGGGACTGGGCAGGTGAGACAGGGCAGGCTAGGAGGCAACGCAGCGGCAGCTCACGGAGGAATGAATTGTGTGTGGAAGGATATTTGAATGTTTGGGTGAGAGCGAGAGTGGTCTCTGCTCACTGGGGAGGACCCTCAGTATTACCAGGAGGGACTGGGGCTGGGAAGCAATGAGGATGGAGGTGGGTAAAGAGAACTCCAGGCTTGTGGCCAAGCAGCCTTAGGGACCTTGGATTCTCTAATTTGCCTTCCTTTCTCCATTGTTGTGACTCAGCTCTCCCACTACCCCTAGAAGTTCCTGGTCCCTATCATTGTGTGGGTGCAGGCTGGAGAAATGCACCTGAGAATTCATAGTGACCATCTCACTACGCCACCTGCTGTCCATGCATCAGAGGCTGCTAGCTGCGTGGCGCGAAGATTCAGATAAAGGGGGCCCGCAGCTGCGCAGAATAGAGACCCCAGGGGTAATACACAGGCACGAGGGCAGTGGGCACATGAAGTGAGCACCCTGGGTAGCAGGGTAGTGGTCTCCGTGCGGTGGACTGCGGTTAGTGGGGGAAACGCTGAGGGCGGCTGGGTTGGAAGATGCAGTCGGTGGCCTGGGACCTGCGGCTGGTGAGCAGCGGTCGGTGGGCGGGAGGACAGCGGTCAGCAGTATGGGTTTCGGCTCAGGGCGGAGAGCTGAGGGCCCCGGAGAGCAGTGGGCCAGGTCCCGCGGAGGGCTGCAGGCTGAGGGCCCTGGGCTGAGGGCTGCGGCGGGTTGGGTTTCGCGGAGGGGATGGGCACAGGACATAGGGCCGCGGCCCTCTGAAGGACGCGGCGGGCGGCGGGGTAGGGTCCGCGGTGGGTTGAGGGTCACAGAGAGCTGTGGGCTGTGTCCCGTGGTGGGCGGCGGGCAGAAGGCCGAGGGCGGCGGAGGGCTGGCGTCCGCGATTGACGGCGGGCGAGGGTTCGCCAGGGGCTGCAGGCTGAGGACCGCGGAGAGCGGTGGGCTGGGTCCCGTGGTGGGCGGCGGGCAGAGGACCGAGGGACGCGGCGTGTTGAGGCGTACGCTGGGCGAAGGGCTGTCCCGCGGTGGGGTCCGCGGTAGGCTCCGCGGCAGGCTCCGCGGCGGGTTGAGGGTCGCGAAGAGCTGAGGGCTGTGTCCCGCGGTTGGCGGCGGCATGAGGACCGGGGACCGAGGGCGGCGGCGGGCTAGGATCCGCGGTTGGCGGCGGGCTGTGGGCCGGGGGCCGAGGGCTGCGGAGGGCTAGGATCCGCGGTTGGCGGCGGGCTGACGGCTGACGGCCGGGGACCGAGGGCGGCGGCGGGCTAGGATCCGCGGTTGGCGGCGGGCTGAGGACCGGGGACCGAGGGCGGCGGCGGGCTGACGGCTGACGGCCGGGGACCGAGGGCGGCGGCGGGCTAGGATCCGCGGTTGGCGGCGGGCTGAGGACCGGGGACCGAGGGCGGCGGCGGGCTAGGATCCGCGGTTGGTGGCGGGCTGAGGGCCGGGGACCGAGGGCGGCGGAGGGCTAGGATCCGCGGTTGGTAGCGGGCTGAGGGCCGGGGACCGAGGGCGGCGGCGGGCTGAGGGCCGGGGACCGAGGGCCGAGGGCGGCGGCGGGCTAGGATCCGCGGTTGGCGGCGGGCTGACGGCTGACGGCCGGGGACCGAGGGCGGCGGAGGGCTAGGATCCGCGGTTGGTGGCGGGCTGAGGGCCGGGGACCGAGGGCGGCGGCGGGCTAGGATCCGCGGTTGGCGGCGGGCTGTGGGCCGGGGACCGAGGGCGGCGGCGGGCTAGGATCCGCGGTTGGTAGCGGGCTGTGGGCCGGGGACCGAGGGCGGCGGCGGGCTAGGATCAGCGGTTGGCGGCGGGCTGACGGCTGACGGCCGGGGACCGAGGGCGGCGGCGGGCTAGGATCCGCGGTTGGTGGCGGGCTGAGGGCCGGGGACCGAGGGCGGCGGCGGGCTAGGATCCGCGGTTGGCGGCGGGCTGTGGGCCGGGGACCGAGGGCTGCGGCGGGCTAGGATCCGCGGTTGGTAGTGGGCTGAGGGCCGAGGGCCAAGGGCTGTGGAGAGCTGGGATCCGCGGTTGGCGGCGGGCTGACGGCCGAGGGCCGAGGGCCTGGCGGGGGCGGAAGGCCAGAGCCTGAGGCCCGCGGCCCGCGGCGCGCTAAGGGCCACAGTGGGCGAAGGGCTTGGTCTTACCAACTGTGGTGGGCGAGGACCTGCGGAGGGCGGTGAGCCGGCCTTATCGCCAGTTTCTCCGCATCCGCACACGTGTTGGTGATCTGTGCCAGATGTGAGTCGACCTTTGGTTAATCGTTTCTAAAGCACAGTATCTCCTCATTTCATGGGGGAAGCTGCATCTGCATATTCTAAAGCAAGGGTTCTGTTTGGGATGTGTGTGTTCCTAGTTAAACTGAGAAGCTATCAGTATTCATTTGAAATGTCCAGTGATGGAATCTTTTACTTTATTTTCACCCGTATATACAATATTGTATCAATTCTATTTACCTTGAATTTATTTATTTATTTTTTTAAGGTTCCTATGATGGAAACTTAGATTATTGAGTTTAGGTATTCTTTTTTTTAACTTTTATTTAATGAATATAAATTTCCAAAGTACAGCTTATGAATTACAATGGCTTCCCCCCATAACTTCCCTCCCACCCGCAACCCTCCCCTTTCCCGCTCCCTCTCCCCTTCCATTCACATCAAGAATCACTTTCAATTCTCTTTATATACAGAAGATCAGTATTCTTCTTTTCTAAGATATGCATTAAGATGTAGCCTTTTTTTTTTCCTTCTTCTTCTCTCACTACAAGATGTTTCAAGCTAATTGTGTTCCCTCCCTGCCAGAGCCTAGTGTCCATGGTTTGTTCATGGGGTCAAATTTGCTTGTGCTGAGGGGGTATGAAAAAGCTGTGGGCAACAGATGCACACATTGCTACTGTAATGTCTCTTGGTTGTCTTGTCAGCTGACAGAGTAAGGAAACGTGTGCATCTTAACACACATATATACAGGTGTGTGTTTCTGCATACATCCATACACATCTAAATTAAAGTATACATGAGCTCTTACTACTGTCTGCAGGATTCCATGCATTGGGGTGCTTATTCTATTTGTGCATAGCCTGTCACAAGAGTGATAAATTTGGCTCTGTTTTATTTTATCATTTAATGCAAATATATTCACAGTGGTTTCAGAATTGATAACCCATGTCCTCACTGGAAAGAGCTTTACTAATAAAGCACTGTGCTTGTGTAGAAATCCTTTGTCCTTTAGATGCAGAATCTCACTTTATTCCCTAAGTTAATTAGGCCATCCCCTTTCCCTCTTTCTGCAGAGTTTATATCACCTTTGTAATAGAGTTATATTATTTTGTTTGTGTTCTTCTCTGGGAGCCCCTATCCTGCAAAATATTTTTTAGAATTTTATGTGCATTTAGATTCACTCTTCATGTTAAAGGCTTCTGTAGTATTTCCAAACCAGTACCATTGCTTCCATCACTAGCCAGTCATGTGAAACAGTTTCACAGTCCTAGAAAAATCTCCTGTAATTCAACTACCAAACATTGTCTCTCTAAATCCTTTGATAACCATCTGTTTACTATCTCTAGTTTCTTGTATTTCAAAGTGTCATATAAATGCATTTTGAACGTATGTAGTCTTCTCAAACAGGCTCATTTCACTTATCGATATGCCTTTAGGATTTGTGAAGCGCATGTCACAGTTGTTTAGGTTTGCTGTTCCTTAAGGACTAAAGTAATTGAATATTTTTCAGGTGATTACTGGACTTTGATATGACTTCTTTAAATAAGGGTCTTTATTTTTTTTTACCTATTTTTAATTTATTTAATGTTAGAATTGTAAAGATATTTTATATATTATGAATGATGGATCCTTTATCAGCCCCATAATCCATAAGTATTTAATCCTATTGTTTGCATTGCCTTTTTACTTTTTAATAGTTTGAATCACAAAAAATATTTAAGTCTGATTAAGTTTACAGTATCTTTTTTAATGTTATTGTGATTTTTGTGTCACATCTTAGAAAACCATAGCTTTGATTAAGGCTATGAAGATTGGTTGTTCTCTTCCACAGATTTTGCTGTTTTAGTTCTTACACTTTGGCATATGATCTGTTCTGAGTCAGTTATGTTTAGCATGTGAGGAAAATATTCACTTTGCTTGTGGATATAAAGTTGTCCTACCATCTGTTGAAAAATATCTTCTGTATTGAGTAAGATCAGATGAACATAAATATATGGATTAAATTTTCACCCTCAGTTCTGTTCCATTGACAGGTATAATCTATGCTTATATCAGTACTGGAATTTATTGATGACTATCACTATTAAGTTTTGAAATGAAGAAGTTGAATACTCTTTCTTTTTTCCAAGATTGCTTTGGCTGTTTTGGTTTTCTTGTACTTTTTATGAATTTAAGAATCATTTTCTAAATTACTGCAACATAAATAACCTTCTGGGATTTTTATAGGAATTGCCTAGAATTTATAAATCCCTTTGGAAAATATTGCCACGTTAACAATATTAATCTTTCTGATAAATGAACCTGGGACATGTAAGAGAGGGAGGAGATGTACAATTTGGGACATGTTCAATCGGACTTGCCCCAAATGGTGGAGTTAGAAATGTGCCAGGGGATTCCAATACAATCCCATCAAGATTGTGTGTACCAATGCCATCTCACTATTCCAAGTGATCAATTTCAATTCACAATTGATCACACTGATAGGTCTAAGAGTCAAAGGGATCACACAAACAAGACTAGTTTCTGCTAATACTAACTGATAGAATAAAAAAGGGAGAGAATGATCCAACATGGGAAGTGGGATACACAACAGACTCATAGAATGGCAGATGTCCTGAACAGCACTCTGGCCTCAGAATCAGCCCTTAAGGCATTCGGATCTGGCTAAAAAGCCCATGATAGTATTTAAGCATGGAAAGCCAAGACACTCTGGCAAAAAAAAAAAAAAAAAAAAAATGACCCAAATGAAAGATCTCTGTGAGTGAGATCCCAGTGGAAAGAACGGGCCATCAAAGAAGTAGGTACCTTTCTCTGAAGGGAGGAGAGAACTTCCACTTTGACTATGACCTTGTCTAAATAAGATCGAAGTCAGCGAACTCAAGAGGCTTCCATAGACTTGGAAACTCATGACTAGAGCCTAGGGAGATTTCTGATGCCATAAACAATAGTGTCAAATTGTTAAGTCAACAACAGGAGTCACTGTGTACTTACTCCTTATGTGGAATCTCTGTCCTTAATGTGTTGTCCAATGTGAATTAATGCTATAACTAGTACTGAAACAGTATTTTACACTTTATGTTCTGTGTGGGTGCAAACGGATAAAATCTTTACTTAATATATACTAAATTGATCTTCTGTGTATAAAGATAATTGAAAATGAATCTTGATGTGAATGGAATGGGAGAGGGAGTGGGAGATAGGAGGGGTGTGGGAGGGAGGGGAAGTTATGGGGGGGAAGAGGCCATTGTAATCCATAAACTGTACTTTGGAAAATTATATTTACTAAATAAAAGTTTTTAAAAAATTAAAAAATGATTTTTTAAGTTTTCTCAATTTTATTTTTATTTATATGGAATAATTTTTGTATATACATATATATAAATATGCAGTACAGTATATTTTTCCATGCTTGCAAGCATCATATAATAATCATGTCAGGATAATTATGTTATCCATCAGTCATCCCACACATTTATCATTTGTTTGTTGTGAGACTATTTCAAAGCCTTTTCTAGCCCTTTTAAATATTCAGTATACTGTCATTAACCATAGTCACCTTATTGTGTATTGGAACACCAGAGCTTATTCCTTTTATCTAATTGTGACTTTGTACTCACTGACCAACCCTTCCTGATCTCCTCTTCCTTTTCCCTTCCCCAGTCTCAGGAAACCACTCTTCTATTCTCTGATTCTAGAATAACTTTTATAAGATTCTACATAAGAGTGAAATATTGTAGCACATGTCTTTCTGCACCAGGTTTATGTTACTTAACATAATGTTCTTTGGGTTAATCCATATTGTCCCAGGTAGCAAAGTTTCATCCTTTTTATGACTGAATAGTATTCCATTGTGCATATATATCACGGTTTATGCATTCATCCATGATGGTCATTTAATTGATTCTGTGTCTTGGCTATTGTGAATTGTGTTGAAATGAAGATTGCCGTGCAGGACCTCTTTCACACCATGATTAGAATATATGAGGACACTTCAGAAAGTTCATGGAAAATAGAATTAAAAGATAAGTTAATTTTTTGCAAAATATTTTAAAGTCAGGTATGTTTTTCATAATATACATTTTCAAAGAACTTACTATATTTATCTTGTGTACTCAGTAGTAGGATTGCTGAATCACATGCCAGTGCTATTTTTAATTTTTGAGGACACTTCATTCTCTTTTTCATGATGGCCATACTAATAAGATGTCCATTTTCTCTATATCTTTGCCAGTACTTGTTATCTTTGATTTCTTTGATAATAGCCATTCTAACTTGGGAGAGGTGGCATCTCATTGGGGTTTTGTTTTATATTTCCCTTATGGTTAGTGATGTTGAGCACTTTTTACTATACCTGTTGTCCAAATACATATCTTCTTTTTGAAAAATTTTTGTTAAGACCTTTTGCCCATTTTTAATTGAATGATTTGGTTTTTGCTATTGAGTTGTTTAAGTTCCTTTTGTATTTGGGATATATAGTTTGTGAATATTTTCTCTCTTTAAATGGGTTTTCATTTAGTCTGCTGATTATTTCCTTTATGTGCAGAAGCTTCTAAGTTTGATGCAGTCCCACCCATCATTTTTTTCTTTTACTGCCTGTGTTTATCCATTTCAGTACACGTATCTTAAAAGTATTTTGTTACGTTTATTCCTACACGTATTTTTCTTTTTGATACTATTTTAAATAAAATTAGTTTCTGAGTTTTATTTATAGATTGTTGATAGATAGTGTATAGAAATTAAATTTAATTTTTATATTGATCATAATACTGCCACCTTGTGGAACTTTTTGTTTTTGGTTCTAATGATATTTCAATGGAGTCCATAAAATTTTCTAAACACAAATTCATTTTATTTAGAATTAGATATACTTTGCCTTTTTTATTGTTAACACTGTATATTTATTTTTCTGACCTAATTGCCCTTACTGCAACTCTTAGAACAATGTTGAATAGAAGTGGCAAGAAGAGACATCCTTGACTCATGTCTTACCTTAGGGAAAGTGCTAAAGTTTTCAAGATAAGCATGTGATGCTACATGGATATTATAGTGTGCCCTATTTATTTATTTATTTATTTTAAAAGATTTATTTATTTGTTTGAAAGTCAGAGCTACACAGAGAGAAGAGAGGCAGAGAGAGAGAGGTCTTCCGTCTGATGGTTCACTCCGCAGTTGGCTGCAATGGCTGGAGCTGTGCCAATCCAAAGCCAGGAGCCAGGAGCCTCTTCCGGGTCTCCCACGCAGGTGCAGGGGCCCAAGGACCTGGGCCATCTTCTACTACTTTCCCAGCCATAGCAGAGAGCTGGATCGGAAGAGGAGCAGCCAGAACTAGAACCAGTGCCCATATGGGATGCCGGTGCTTCAGACCAGGGTGTTAATCCACTGCGCCACAGCACTGGCCCCTGCCCTATTTGTTTTTAAAGTTGTATTTATTTGAAAGACTGAGTGGCAGAGATGTAGGATGTCTTCCATTCACTGCTTCACTGCCTAAAATACCCAAAACACTTAGGGCTGGGCTCAATTGGAGCCAACTGCTAGGGAGCGCCATCTGGGTTTCCTGCTTGGGTAGCAAGGACTCAAGCTGTTGACTTTCAGGTGCATCAGTAGGAGGACTCTAGGTACTTTAATATGGAATATGGGCAGACCAAGCAATGCTTTGCTCTCTATGCCACAGTGCCCACCCCTGGATGCCCTGTTAGGTTAAGAAAATTCTTTTCTAAACCTAACAAGCTGAGTTTCTAAAATCATGACTATGTTTTGGATTTGACAGACTTTTTTCTCTATATTTTGTTATGATCATGTTTTTTTTTTTAAATCTTTGTTGATATTGTATATTATATCAATTGGTGTTGCATGTTAAACCAAACTTACCTTCTTGGGATAAATTCCCTTAGTCATAATATATCATCATAGTTACGTATTTCTTGGGTTTTCTTTTAGCGCTCTTTTGGAGATTATTTGCCTCTATTTTGTATGGCCTATAGGTTTGTAATTCTCTTTTCTTGTAATGTTATAATGTAGTTGTATTTCTTCCTTTGCTTTCTTCTCTTCCTTCTCCTCTTCCCCTTCTGTCTCCTTTTTCTTCTCTTCTCTTCTACTTTTTAAGGAGTTTGTGAAGTGGTAGAATTCACCTGTTAACTCATATCTTGGACAGGAGATGGAATCCTAACAAGAGTCAACGAATGTGAAAGGAAATTCTTCTCCATCTGGACCTTCAGTTGTGACCCTTCCTTGATCATCATCCACATATTGAGTCCTGAACAAGAGAAGCCATGAGTAAATTGTGTGTGGTTTAGAGTCACTAAGCTTTGTTATAGATTTTTATGCAGCGATAAATAATGCATCTGATTTTAAATGTAATATGGTATCATGGATTTGATCCTGAAATAGAAAAATTATATTAGGTGAAAACCTGGTAACATAGGAAGAAATTGTATAGTTCAGTTACTGGAAATGTATCACTGATAATGTCCCAGTTTATTAGGAATACACTGTTTCTATGTAATTTATTAGCACTACATAAAGGTAAGGATAAATAAAACACTCTGTGATACTTCTGAAACTTTGTGTGAAGCTAAAATTATTTTGAAGTAAACTTGTTTTTTAAAGATGTTAAATCATTACAAAATACTCCCCTAAACATGTAAATAAAAACCTCAACCTCAAAAGATGAATGGGCATGTCGGTAGAGAACAGCAGAGCAGCTTTCCACTTCTTTCCTCTGCTTCAAACACAGTGGCACCTGCTTCAGGAAGACACCATCAAGGTCCTTGGACTCTCTTTCTGGTCTTATTCCTCATTACACTGTAATGCAGTCTCCACTTTGTGAGTCATTAATCACTTCTTATTTTAAAAGAGTTGTTGTTCTTTTTAAGATTTATTTATTTATTTGAGAGGCAGAGTTACAGACAGACACAGGGAGAGACAGGGAGAGGTCTTCCATCTGCTAGTTCACTCCCCAAATGACTGCAGTGGCCAGAATAGGGCCAATCTGAAGCCAGGAGTCAGGAGCTTCTTCTGAGTTTCCCACGTGAGTGAACAGGTCCAAGCACTCTTAGGCTGTCTTTCAGTGCTTTCCCACGCTGATAGCAGGGGGCTGGATAGGAAATGGAGCAGTAGGGACTCAAACTGATGCCCATATGGGATGGTGGTACTGCAGGCAGAGGCGCCAGCCTGTCCTTAACCACTTCCTATAAGATAGGTCCTTGTGCCTCACATCTCTCAAGGCACCATTTTCAGACATTGTCTGACAATGTGTCTGCAGGACTCAATATAGATTCTCTGGAAAACACTGCTTCTGGAGTTGAGAATTAGAGATTATGTCAGTTATAGGTACCATAAATCATATTTTCCATTCAGTTTAGTGTTTTCTGATTTAAAAAATCTACAAGTTCTCCAAAGACAGCTGTGCATTTAATCATTTGAGAAAACTCTGTGATAATCAGCAATTTCTTTTTCATTCTACAGATTCCATAATGAATTCTTTGGGACTTGGTATTCTATTGATACCCACATTACTAGATTATATTATCTTTTCTAAAGCCTAAACACCGCACAATAGGTATTGTTACAGTAGCAGGTAAGTAATATTCAAGTAGCTAAAGATATGTTAATATGGTAGTTGAGACACATACGTGCATGCATAGAAGTGAAATTTTGACACCATGTTTTTGACAGGTTAAGACAATTACATGATTGAGAATATGCTTCACGTAGTTGGAAAGTTCTTATGCATAAAAAATGGTTTTTGTCCCAAGTGTTTGTGGCTTGGAAGGATGGTATTCAATGTGATGATGTTAAAAGGTCAGGGGAGGGGTGAGGGCAGTGCTGTAGTGTAGTGGATAAAGCCGCCACC
This sequence comes from Oryctolagus cuniculus, assembly GCF_051225735.1. Lineage (NCBI taxonomy): Eukaryota > Metazoa > Chordata > Mammalia > Lagomorpha > Leporidae > Oryctolagus > Oryctolagus cuniculus. Next base: position 13,663,402 of record NC_142878.1, read on the forward strand.
TGCAGTGCCGGCATCTCATGTGGGCACCAGTTCAGGTCCTGGCTGCTCTACTTCAAATCCAGCTCTCTGCTATGGTCTGGGAAGTCAGTAGAGGATGGACCAAGTCCTTGGGTCCCTGCACCCTCATGGGAGACCCAAAAGAAGCTCCTGGCTCTTGGCTTCTTATCTGTACAGCTCTGGCTGCTGCATCCCACTGGGGAGTGAACCATCGGATGAAAGACCTCTCTTTCTTTGACTCTCTTCTCTCTGTGTAACTCTGACTTTCAAATAAATAAATAAATCTTTAAAAAAAAAAAAGGTGGTTGGAACTTTAGAAGGTTGATCCTAGTGGGAAGTCATTGGAAGTGTTGCATTCAGAATTAAGGTAGTTCTCTCAAGATTTGGGGGAGTTCTCAAGTGAGACTGTCATTACAAAGAAGTAGGTGTGGCCCCACCCTGCTTCTGGCTCCCTGGCACCATGTGATCTCTTTCTAGCATACATGTCTGTAGTGATGACAGCCATCATGATGTGATGCAGCCTAAGGGACCTCTCACAAGAGCTGAAGCCATGCTGGTTGGACTGTCAGGCCCCAAAATTGTGAGCTAAATAAACCCATTTTCCATATACAACATTGTGCCTGAAAAAATGTTTTGTGATAGCAGTGGAAAATGGACAAATTCAGAAAATTAAAACCACCTGAAAATGTGAAAGTTGCCTTTACATTAGGTAAGGAGCAGAGATTGAGAGAGGAAAAGCCTAGAATTTCTGGAATGGAACACTCCTGATCATTTTGGTGAGAGATCAGAAGGTGAGGAGACTAGGAAATGATTCTAAAACATAAGTGAGGATTCTGTTGGAAATTGTAATAAAAGCTACACCTGTTAACCGCTGCAAAAAATGTGGCTACATTGGGTCCATTCCCTAGAGATTTTGGAAGGCAGAATTTAAGCATGATTCACTGGTTTTTGGAGGGAGTTTCAAAACAGCAAAGTATCTGTTTGTTCAAGGTTTATGAGTTTTATCAAAAACATTTTCACTTTATGAATCTTTTCACATCAAATTAGTAGATGTGAATTTTCTTTGCCAGGTATTGCTATAATAAAGGACCTTGGGCTTCAATACTGTATTCAAAGAATGACAAGACTGGATTTATGATAATATACACATGTTTGTATGTGCATATATATGTGTATTTATTTATAAATCCCTAATTATATTCTATTAGAGCTTTCGTAATTAATCAAAATTTTTCTACACATAGAAGGAAACATATACTACACATGAACTACATACTTTGTGGCAGTTATGTACTGAAGGACAGAAGCAAGATAATTCCAAAATTTGAAGTGAACATTAGGTTTTCCAGGAAAACAAATGGAGGAGATAAGCCTTACTGTATTTTTTCCTTTTTGATGAAAATTTGTATTTTATTGTTAGAAATAGAAAGCTGTACTTAAATTAATTCATGATGTAGTAATTTCATCAAATACAAACAATAAAATTCATAGGGAATGCCAGTTGAGTCTACATTGAGTGAGTTAACATATTTATACATGTCATTTCCTGTATCTCTATTGGGTAGTTATTTGTCTTTTGATTTTTGCTTGATCATGTCATGTAAGCCTTCTCTATTTTTTGGTTAGGGGTAAGAATAAGGGGATGAAGGTCAAGTACACCAAAATAGCTTTTATCTGTTTCTTTGTCTTTTTCATCTGAGTTGCACCTGTAATGCAAGCATGGGAACCACGACTTGGTGAAATAATGATGATGCATGGCAGTTCAGCCTTCCTGGGAGCTAGCATGATTACTCTCTCCTATTTTTATGCTGATATTAAGAATGGCTTGATGAAATGGGCCACCTTCTTCTTCCGGACTTTCAGTTTCATCTTTTCCACTCAGGAAGCTCATCAATACCTTTGCTGAACAACAACCTGAGAATTCTTTGGAAATAAATGAGTCAGTAGCAGAGTTCATGACATTGTTCATATCTCTCACACATTATTGTCCTTTACTGTTTCAGGTGCAATGTCTTGTAAACCATTGTTTCACATAGTTTTCAATGTTTTATTTTTAGCATAGGTAAGGCATATTCAGTCATTATTAATTTTCCTACAACATTTTTGTTCATTCCTCAAACAATAATTACTGTAACCCTGTTATTATAGTTCCAGTTGGAAATATCAAGGTGAATGAGGCAGGAAGAATGGAAGTAACAATCAAAGGGAAAGACATGTGAACTGCCATTTGTAACACTGAAGAGGAAGTGAGAATTGTTCTATGCACAGGTTCTCTAGGAGTCTTTATATGGGTCACCCACATGTATGTTAAGATGAATGTAAAATATAGTATCTCTGTCAATTAGTATATACACAATTGCCTCACTTTATTGAAAAAGTCCTTCTGTAATCCTAAGATCATAATTCACATAAAAATAAAATATTGATATTAACTCATAAATGAATTCATAGATATCTTGCCATTCTGATTCTGCTTATTCTCAATAATAGCTGATCCAGAGTCAAGGAGATCATCACATCCCCATCTGTGGCAGGAAGACTGAGAGCAAGACGCATTTCTCAGCAAAAGGGGCTGCACCATTGGCTTGTGCTCTCCACCTTTGCTACTGGCACATATTCTGAACAGGTTGATGTAAGTGATCTTACTGAAACACGATAGGAGAGGATTCTAAAATAAGTTCATCAGTGTGTAGACTAAAAATAATATCATGGCCTGCCACTGGATGACAGAGATTACTATAAAATTTGGGGAAAATGCAGTTACTAAAAATGATGAAGTAGTGTAACTAATAAGCATTTGAAAATATTTATCTGGAAAGACATATTAATAGTGCTACATCTTTTCAAACAAAAATTCCCTTGGTTTAAGACATAAAAGTTATAGATAATGAATAAAGAGGTTCATATGAGAGGCAGCATGGTTCATGGCTCATTAGAGATTCTTTAAGGTGATTTAAGCAAGGGGAGGCCAGATAAGCGGCTGTGGTGGGATTCAGGGTCCATTACCTGTCCTGAGAGAAGAAATGAGCAAAAGAAACATGTTAGTCTTCACCTTCAAATCTTCAGATTGAAAGAGGGTTAGAGTTTGTTGGAAAGCCGACAAAAATATAGGTGGGTAGTTTGAGAGATTCATTAATTCATGTGTGAAATCCAGTGTGAAGGAGAATCATCTGTGTTGCTCATTGTCCACTCCATGTGGGGCTCTCAGGAGAAGAGCACAGACACAGTTTCCAAATTCTCAGATTATCTTAGCCCAGTGGGGATTCAGAAGACTTAACCACATCTGAATTGTAGGGAAATGGGATGCATTTGAAGTCCACAGGAAAGGTGTGGGACCTGGGAGAGGATAGATAAGGAAAGCCAGTGGGAGGAAGAACATCAAGGATATTCTGCAGATTGTGCAGTGATGCATCAAGTGGAGAGGAGAGGGAGTGAAAAGAGTAAACCATGAGTCATGGCATAGGTCAGGTCATGAGAAGAAACCAGTGGATTTGAAGGACAATTGAGAAACATGATTTATGATGATGGCAGGAGCAGGAAAAGGAGACCATGGTGCAATTGGGCAGGTTAAAGGGCAGATCAGGGGATCATACAGGATCATACGGGGCAACACACAGAGGGATGCATTGTGTATGAAAGAATATTGAGTGGGCCTTTCTTCTTTAAAATATTAACCCAGATCATGAGGTTTTACAGTAGGGGGGGGGAATGTTCCGTGCCCTGGGGAGGTACTTGGACATTCCTAAGAGGAGTTGGGTTTGGGGAGGAGCAAGGATGGAGAGGAACAGAATGGTGAAAGATGTTGGCTGTTTCTGTTCACCTTCTTTCCTCCATCTCTCAGACCCATCCCAACATGTAGTCCCCTGTCCTCTTAGTTTTTTGCAGGTATATATGCAATTCATTGATCAGAACATCCAGTATGGATACCACCTCATGGATATGCACACATGGGGTGCTGGAAGCAGCCTAACAGGATGTGTAGACAAGGGGTCAGTCTGCAGCTGCACTTGGAAGTGACATGAACATAGCAAAAAAGGAGCTTTTGTTGTATATGTGAGAAGCAGTGAGTGCTGGGCAAGCTTCTATGGGCGTTTCTCCATACAAATATGCTCATCCATCTGTCTCTTTGTGTCCTCTTTTGTATTCTTTGATATTTTCATACAAACTTCATGATTTTCTCATGTATCTCAGAGCAATAAAGTGCATTTAGGGTTTTTCCCTCTATCATATGAATCATTTTACACTGCATATGAAGAATAGTTGTTCACCTAGCTTCTTATTGATGGAATGTTAATATTTAAGGTATCTGTTTTCTTAGTAAACCAATGTCATTACTCCACATCATTAAGCCTTTGTTTGGTCATTTCTGGATTTTAATGTCTCCTCATTTCAGGGAGGAATTGCCTCTTCATGCCGTTAGTAAAGGGTACTGCTTGGGGTGTTAAGCTTTCCCTGTGAAATCTCGGTAATTGTTTTAGGATATGTTAGGGTATTAAATATTTGAGAAATACAGTTGCTTTGTATTTGATTTGTTTTGACTATCTTTACAACATTATACATTTTCTTCTTAATATGGATAATTTGATTTTTAAGTTTCCTATATAATTAGAAATTAGACTAGTTATGACTTTAGATGTTTCTTCTTTCCTGACACATGCATTCAGTGCTATTGGTATCCTAAGTTCTGCTATCCTCATATTCCAGTAACTTTTATGAGATACGATTTCATCTTCATTTATTTCAAAAGATTTGTATTATAACTCAAGATTTCCTTTTTGACTCAGTATGTTAGAAGTATGTTTTCTGAGATTTTTTTGAGTTATCATTCTGTTTTATAGATTTCTAGTTTAATTTTACCATGGGCTGAGAATGGAACAGACATTTTAGATTAATTATTATTCTAAATTGGAGTAGGTGTATTTTATGTCCACAGAAGTGGTCAATTTGTTCAACTATACAGGTAGACTTATAAAGAATGCATATTCTACTATTTTAGGAGGAAGGTAACAATAGGTATCAATAATATATCAATAGATGGATAGTGCTTTTGAGTTCAACTATTTCCTTACTGATTCTCTTACTTCCTGGATAAGTCCATTTTTAATAGGCAAGTGTTTAAGTCTTCAACTATAGTAGTAGATAAATCTGTTTCTTCTTGCAATTGTATCATTTTCCACCTCAATTACTTTGACCCACTTTAGTTAAGTAAATACATAAATACTGTCACATCATTTTGGAAAGCTGAGCCCTTTAGAATTATAAAGTACAGATCTTTATTCCTGAAAAATATGTACATTTGTGCATATATGCTTATATATAAGAGGTACTCAAAAAGGTCATGGAATTGTGTATCATGAAAAAATGGTATCCATTTCAAAATAATTTATGCCTGAAATAATCATATTTATTACCATTTTTCCATGAACTTTTTACAGCACCCTTATATAAATGAAATGAATGACTGCAAATATAGTAGAGATGAGAGAGAGGAATTAGACATATTTTGCTATGATAAAGTTCTCATATTATCTGTGAAGTTATGTATTCTTATTTGAAAAGGCACTTGGGTACATCATAAATGTAATGTTACAAACTTCAGGCCAGGCTTTTAGACCCATGGCCTCAGTTCCTCAATAGCTATTGACCAAAGTCTACACTCAGTTCTTTGTCATGTGGACTTCTAACACATGGAGAATTTCTCAATAAAGCCATTGAGAGAGGAGAATTTTAGCAAGACAGAAATAAAATTTTACATAGTAATTCAAATTATATCTTCACAACATTCTACATTCTACTACTAGTAAGTAGTCTATTCTATTAAGTAATAACATCTCTGGACCACACTCAAGGGGAAGGGAGTTGAATACGAGTTGGAATATATCAAGAAGTGGGGAACATCAGGTGCCATCTGATAGTCTGTCTGCCACATCAAACCATCTCCAATCCATAGCAGTTTCTCAGTCTTCACTTGTTTTGCATGGCCTTGACTCCTGAAAAGTACTCGACTATTTTGTGCAGTATTCTGAAATATGGATTTGCCTATTGATTTCTCATAATTATACCAGCAATATAGGTTAATTTGGACACACATACAAGTATGGAGACAATAAAATTAAACAATATATTACTTTTAAATCCAAACTTGGAAAAAACAATAAAGAAATGACAACTCAAAATATGTTTCCTTCATCAAATAAGAAAAGGATTGTAGTAGGGAGGTATACCCTAGGGTCATCAACATTATTGATAATGTGCTGTTGTTAATGGCTAGAGCTGAGCCAATCTGAAGTCAGGAACCAGGAGCTTCCTCCGGATCTTCCAAGTGGGTGCAGGGAAGGGGCCCAAGGACTTGAGCCATCTTCTATTGCTTTCCCAGGTCATAACAGAGAGCTGGATTGGAAGTGGAGCACCCAGGACTTGAACTGGTGCCCATATGGGATGCCGGCACTGTAGGTGGCAGCTTTAATAGCTACACCACAGCGCCGGTCCCATATAGAGTTCTGTTGTTATTGTTTACATGGAATCCCCCAATCTACTAGATATGGCTATTTACATTTTTTGCATACAAACAGATTCATTTGTTGTATTATCAGTTCTTAAATTCGGAAAGAGTATTTTGTATCCAGTATTACAAAATCATACAAAAATTTTTCACTACTCTAATTATGTCCTCCGTACTTCACTATTCAAATTTTCTGCTTAAGTCCTTAATAACCACTAATATATTTGCTTTGTGTTTAGTTTCACACATCTTCCATGATGCTGTATGATTGGAGTAAAACAGTACATGGTCTTTTCAACAAAGTTTTTTTTTTTCATTTAGCAATACACTTGTTACATTTGTATTGTATATCTCATGATGTTTGTAGATTTCTACTTTATTAATGGCTAAATATATTGAATACCTTTTAACGTGCTTATTTTTTCTTCTATTACTTTGTTTTTGCTATCATTTCATACAAACCATTTATAGTGATTTATGTGTACATATTTGTGTGTACATGTATGAGCAGGGCAACTGCATGTGAATATCTCCTTGTCCTGGTAATATTTATTGAAAAACAAACTTTCCCATTCGAATTATCTTGACGACCTTCTAAAATCAATTTATCCTAAATTTGACTGTTAATTTTTGGACTCTCAGTTGTTCTCCATTGATCTATATATGTACACATATCCTTATACAAGTAGCACAATGTCTTGATTACTATTACTTTATGGTAAATTTTGAAGTCAGGAAGCAAGAATCAAGAACTCCTGCTTGTCCTTCTTGTTCAAGATTGTTTTAGTTTTTCTGGATATCTTACATTTTCATATGGAATTTAGAAATAGCTGTCCAATTAATGCAATGTTTAAAAACCTAGAATTTTTACAAACTTCATCGAATCTCTAGGTCCATTTTGAAAGCTTATCACCTTAAAAATATTAAACCTCCTTGAGATGGGCATTTTCCCTAGTGGTTAAAATGCAAATGGGATGTCTGGATCCTGTATCAGAGTGCCTAGATTCCAGTTCTAGCTTCACTCCCAATTCCTGCTAATGCACACTCTGTGAACGTAACTGTATTTTCAAGTCTGAAAAATAAATTTTTGCATTCACCAGACTCCTCACAAATTCTGTGGGATCATGTATTTTATTGACACATTGTAAAAGTATAATATCTTACCAAGTTCAGAAGCTATAATAGGTATATATCCTTATAGCAGGTAGGGTGACTTTTAAAAAAAAGATAAGCTTGATGAGTTATATTAATCCCTGCTTGCAAAGGCCTAGAAATTAACAAATGGACACCATGTTTTATTAGGTGAAGGCAAGTGACAGATGTAGAGTATGATGTGTGATGATAGAGAAAGCCTCATTAAAAACAAACAAAACAAGCAAAATACAGCATATCCTCAACACTTCATGAAATCATGTAAGAGACACACAATGGCTGAGTAAGGACACTGCCTATATGCTGGCAAAACAAAGGATCCCCTTGGAAGCAGAAGATAGCCCAAATACTTGGGTACCTCCGACCAACATGGGAGACCTGGATAGAATGCTAGGCTACTGCCTTCAGTCTGGACTAGGTCTGCTTATTGTGGCCAGTTGAAGTGTGAATCAGTGGATAGAATGATATATTCATTCTCTCTCTCCATCTCTGTTGCTCTTCCTTTCATATCAAAGAGAAGGAAGGAGGGAAGGAAGAGAGATAAATAAAATCTATCATGATATGCAATCTGAATAGTCACTAACCAAGCTCTATAGCAGAAAATGGAAGGACAGCATGGTATGGTATACATGAAACACAGGAAGATATTAACAAGGAATGCTCTATATCAATATGGCAAATCAGGGTCAGTGCTTTGCATTATAAGAGAATTGGTGATAGACATGAAACTGTATTAACAAGATGTCATTAGCACTAAGTCCTCAAACATACTCTCTTGGCCTGCAACATGTGATTTCTACAATCTGATAAACCACTCACACCCAGATTTCAACAGAATTTGACCTAACCACCAGAATTCTCAGAAAGATGCCATTGCAAACATCCCTAAATCAGACCACATAATCAGGATATAATCTACTTATTCCTAGGTTCTAGCCTGGTTAGAAAATAAAGTCTAATGGATGCATGAAACATGTATGTAAGATTAGTATTTGCTGTTAAATTTATTTAACCTGACTAGAGCCTGAAATTTTAAGTGAAAATACAGCCAACATCCTAAATAATCAATTATGAGTTTCTACTTTACTTAGTGTATTCATCAGGGAACATCAAAGCCCATTTCAATTTCAAATTACCTAAAATAGAGTTGGTGAGATAGGTAAGAAGGCAAAGCAAGGCTGGTGCCGTGGCTCAATAGGCTAATCCTCCACCTTGCGGTGCTGGCACACCGGGTTCTAGTCCCGGTCGGGGCGCCGGATTCTGTCCCGGTTGCCCCTCTTCCAGACCAGCTCTCTGCTGTGGCCCGGGAGTGCAGTGGAGGATGGCCCAAGTGCTTGGGCCCTGCACCCCATGGGAGACCAGGAGAAGCACCTGGCTCCTGCCTCTGGATCAGCGTAGTGCGCTGGCCACAGCGCACCAGCCGTGGCGGCCATTGGAGGGTGAACCAATGGCAAAGGAAGACCTTTCTCTCTGTCTCTCTCTATCTCTCACTATCCACTCTGCCTGTCAAAAAAAAAGAAGGCAAAGCAAAATATTTTATGAAAGCCATAATACGAGGCCAATGCTGTGGCAAAGCAGTTTAAGCCACAATCTGCAGTGCTGGATCTCATATAGGCACCGGTTCAAGTCCCGGCTGTTCACTTCTAATCCAGCTCCTCAGTAATGCCATGGAAAAGCAGCAGAAGATGGCCCAACTCCTTGGGCCCCTGCCATCCATGTGGGTGACCTGGAGAGAGCTCCTAGCTCCTGGCTTCAACCTGACCCAGGCCCAGCATTTGCAGCCATTTGGGGAGTGAACTAGCAGATGGAAGGTCTCAGTGTTCTCTCTCTCTCTCTTTACCTCTTCCAAATGAATGAATGAATGAATAAATAAATAAATAAATAAATAAATATTTTAAAGAAAGAGAACCATTAGGCTTCTACTTCTGCACTAATCATAAACTAATTTGTATGATCAACAAGCACATGATTATAAAAGTGATTTTGAAGAAAGAAAAGATAGATGTGGGATTGTTCTGGATTGAAGAATTTGATTTTGTATGTGTCATACAGGAAGATTTGTAAAATTTATAAGGTCAGGGCTAGAATTCTCAAGATATGTCTTTTTCTATATCTTTAGGAAGTTGTTGGGTATAAACTTTTCAAGGATATTTTGCTATTTCTGTCTTACTATTAATGGGTTTTTAGAACCTTCATTTATAAAACTATCTTTCCACATATGTTGAATTTTTATTATTCCTCGTTTGCTCTTGTGGTATTTCTTTGGACAGTGGTTATGGATTCTACCTCTGCCCTAAAACATCTCCAGAGGATTTGTATGTTTATTTGCACATTTCAGGATACTATCTTGGTAGATGGTGTAATACCTAAGTGCCTGGTATTTGGCTACAACCCGTTAAATGTAGCATATCTGTCTCCTAAGAGAGAAAAAATGTTTTGTTCCTGGCAGATACACTCGTGGTTCTTACCTGACTAATGTCTGGTTTACTCTTCAAAAAGCAACCACTCTCCAGGAGAGTCTTGAATTGGGAAAAAGTTAAGTTCTAGTGAGTTTGTCAAGTGATACAAGAGGGGGAAGCTGAACAAAACAGATGAAATCACAGAAGCAGTATCTGATTACAGGTCTCAGATAAAAGGGAAGAATTCCTTTCAAGCAAATGGTAAGGCAGGGAAGGGGGTGTGTGTCTGGGAAACACCCTCAACCAGTGGTTGGTAGCAAAGAGAGAAAGTGAATGTGTGGGACCTGTGGAATGAAAGCTTTACTGATGTCCAGGGCATTGCCCAAACAGGTTTCCCATGGGGAGTTGTATTGTTGGGTTCACATGAAACAAGGAGAAGTTCCAGCAGGTCACATTGTGACTGAAGGACCATCAGTGTAGCTTATCTTATCATTTGGAGTGTGGTGGTCAGAGGGATGAATTAGGTAGATTGTTGCCAATCCTCCCATAAGAAGGCTGTAATCCAGAAGATATATGATCCATCATATATTCTTAAAGATTTTTATTTAAGCTATACAAACTTCATTTATTCCCTATATACAGATTCAGGAACATAGTGATACTTTCCACCCTACCTTTCCTCCTGCCCATGCTCCTTTTTTTTCCTCCCTTTTCTATTTCCATTCTTATTTTTTACAAAAGTATATTTTCAGTTAACTTTATACTCATAAGATTAACCCTGGGGCCAGTGCCATGGCGTAGCAGGTTAAAGCCCCAGTCTGCAGTGCTGGCATCCCATATGTACACCGGTTTGAGTCCTGGCTGCTCCACTTCTGATCCAGGATCCAGCTCTCTGCAATGGCCTGGGAAAACAGTAGAAGATGGCCCATGTCCTTGAGCCCCTGCACCCACATAGGAGACCTGGAAGAAGTTCCTGGCTCCTGCCTTTGGATCAGCTCAGCTCCAGCCACTGTAGCCTATTGGGGAGTGAACCAGTGGACAGAAGACCTCTCTCTCTTTTTGCCTATCCTTCTCTCTCTGTGTACCTCTTTCAAATAAAGAAATATTAAAAAAAATTAACCCTACACTAAGTAAAGAGTTCAACAAATAGTATGAAGAAAAAAAAATGACACTTTTTCAACAGTTGAGAAAAAGGCTGTTCAAAATCACTGCATCTCAAAATGTCAATTTCACTGCTATAGATTACCTTTTGGGTACTCTGCTAGTTACCACAGATCAAAGTAAATATATGACATTTGTCTATTTGGGACTGGCTTATTTCACTAAGTATAATGTTTTTTCCAGTTGTATCCATTTTGCTGCAAATGACAGAATTTCATATTTTTTTTTATCACTGAGTAGTATTCTATAGTGTATATATACTATAATTTCTATATCCAGTCTTTAGCTGATGGACATCTGGGTTGATTCCATGTCCTAGCTATGTGACTTGATCTGAAATAATCCTGGGGGTTCAGATCACTGTTTCATATGCTAATTTCATTTTGTTTGGATAATGGCTGGGTCATATGATAGGTCTGTATTCAGATTTCTGAGATATCTCCATACTTTCTTTGACAGTGGCTGCACCAGTTTACATTTCAACCCACAGTGGATTAGTGTACCTTTTCCCCCACAACCTCACCAGCATTTGTTCTTCATGGGTTTCTGTTGAGAGCCATTCTAATTGGGGTGAGGTGAAAACTCATAGTGGTTTTTTATTTGTGTTTCCCTGATGGCTAGTGACCCTGAGCATTTTTTTTGTGTGTGTCTCTGTTGGCCATTTGAATTACTTCTATTGATAAATGCATATTCAAGCCTTTTTGCCCATTTCTTAACTGGATTATTATTTTTGTTGTTATTGAGTCTCTTGAACTCTTTATAGATCCTGGATATTAATCATTTATTAGTTGCATAGATTGCAAATAATTTCTCCATCTGTCAGTTGCCTCTTCACTTGCTGAGTGTTTCTTGTGCTTCTCAGTTTGTCAATTTTGGCTTTCATTGCCTGTACTTCTGGGATCTTTTCCAAGGAGTCTTTGCCTGTGGACAAAGAACTGGACACTCTATTGGGGTAACCAAGTCCTGTTTATGATATGAACATGTTACACTGTGATTCAAATGTATACTAATGTACTATAGATTTGCAAGAATTCCATTAATAATTCCACTAAGACTACAATATCTCTAAATTCTTAGCAAAAGTTACATAATATTGTCAACTTACATGAAATTAAATGTAAGCATGCATCCTCAGTAATAGAATAGGATTCAGTGATGAGCCACCATAATTGGGCACAAAGATAAATATCACATTACACTAATGCAAGATTGCATATTTTTACATCATTTAAATAATGATCTAAATTATTGCTGAAATTGAACAGTTGAGATTAGATAGTTAATAGCTATACATAATATACCTAAATATACATAAAATATCTAACACAGGTTTGGAGAGTTGAAATTTAAGATAGGATGGCTTCATCAGTCTGGCTTCCAGTAAAGACCTAGTAGTAGATAGCATGGGGTAGAGTTTTGCAGGAGGAAGATATGCCAAGAGTGGGTCCAGAGAGCAGGGATTGGCCAGTAACAAACTCTCACTAGTGTACCGCTATTAAAGGCCAAATATCTTTCACATCACCATACTAAGGACCAACATCTTGTAACGTATCCAAATCACAGCAAGATATATATTTTTCTTCTTTATAACTTTTATTTATATAAAAGGAACAAATTTCTTATATTTCATGTATACAATTTTAAGAACTTAGTTATACTTCCCACCCTACCTTCCCTTACTCCTATCCTACTTCCTCTTTCTTTTTGTATTTTTAAATTTTACAATGACATACTTTCAATTTCCTTTATGATCAAAGTCTGACTATCCACTAAATAAGGAATTCAACAGTAAGTAGAAAAACAGCTGTTCCTCAAGAGTATAGACAAGAACTGTAAACAATAATCAAACCTCAAAACGTCAATTTTGCTCATATACAGTCTTTTTTGTACTGTTTATTTTAGTTATGATACAGCAAGGAAAACATGATATTTGTCATTTGGGGACTGGCTTATTTCACTGAGCATAATGGTCTCCAAATTTAAATCTATTTTGTTGAGGAACACACGATTTCATTATATTTTATGGCTGAGTAGTATTCCATCGTGTGTGTGTGTGTGTGTGTGTGTGTGTATCATAATTTAGGATGTATCTTAAAATTGATAATATCACAATAGTACTGGTCATAAGACAGTTATAATTGTTTTACTTTCTTGTACCTGAATGAACTTTAAAATCCTGCCATTTATGTCTTCAGTGAGGTAATCAACATCAAAATTATAGAGGAACCATCAGTAAATTGAATAAAGATAATCACAAGGGAGTAATGTAGGACTTTGTAAAGAAATGTGGCATTTCCAAAGATTCTGATTGGCAGAAATGATACAATGTTGGGAAAATAATTGGCAAGATGATTTGAAAAATAATTTAGAAGACTTTCTTTAAATGGGAGAAATTTAGACATGTCTTTGTTAATATATTTGCTTATTTTTTCCATGTCATATAATCATGCTTGTGATACATAAAACAAATGTATTTCTGTAAGTTAAAAAGAGTTTTTCAGTCTCTTGTTTGTGACAAGGATTACTTGTGTTGGCTTGTCTTTGGATTTATATTTTCATTGTGGCATGAAGGGGTGCATTTTTAATTGCCACAAATGATAAATCTTAAAATTATTTGAAAAATACTTTGAGAATTACCAAAATACTGATTTTGTGCTGAACCCAGATCTGCTAATAGTCTACAGATTTGGTTTTATTAATTTACTTAGTCCTCACAACATCTCCAGTGGCATGAGCTGTTACCAGTGCGCGGCCGGCGCACCGCGCTGATCCGATGGCAGGAGCCAGGTACTTCTCCTTGTCTCCCATGGGGTACAAGGCCCAAGCACTTGGGCCATCCTCCACTGCACTCCCGGGCCACAGCAGAGAGCTGGCCTGGAAGAGGGGCAACCAGGACAGAATCCGGTGCCCCGACCGGGACTAGAACCCGGTGTGCCGGCGCCACTAGGCGGAGGATTAGCCTAGTGAGCCGCAGCGACGGTGATAGTATTTATTTTTAAAGAATCATTTTTTTAGTTGAAGGGCAGTGTAACACTGAAAGAGAGAGGGAGAGAGGGGGGAGGGGGAGGGGAAAAGGGGGAAGGGAGAGGGGAGAGGGAGAGAAAGATACATGCCTACAATAGACAGTCCTGGGCCATGCCAGCACTGATTCCTTGTGGGTGGCAGGAACCTAGGTATTTGGAACATCATCTACTGCTTTCCTAGCTGCATTAGCAGAAGCCAGGTCAAAATTGGGATAACGATTATCATTTATTTATATCACATGGATTATGCTATGAAATCATGGATATTCTACACTTTATTTAATGCAAGCTCATTTATTTTGCTGCTCAAAGTTTTTCAGTATTGGCTCTCTTAGAAGATCTTTCAGCTGGTTTTTCTACTGATACCATTGTGATTTTATTTTATTTGTATCGCTAATTGATTTTGTGTTAAGTATTTTCTTATTTTCTGATACTGTAAGCTGCTCCAGGATTTTTGATGGCCTACTCAAGGAATTCTCATTTGTTAGAAGTGTTTTACAATTAAAGTTCTGTGCAGTGGATGAACTAATTTTTATTAGGGGTCTGTAGACTATTCTTTGTCATCTGACTGCACAGAAGGACATATATGTATATATTACTTTGCACATAGACATACGTGTGTAAATATTTGCCCTCTTCTCCATACATATCTGTATTAGTTAAATGTAAATTTCAAGGAATTTCTTCAGCATTTCATAAATCTGATCCAGGAAAACATAAATCCAACCCTCATAAATACCTGTTTATGTATAAACTCACACTCAAATGATGAGAAAATTGACCTCATTCACTTAATCATTGAATCATGTAACATATACCTTGTATTTTAAGAAACTTTAATCCATGCCCCCCTGGCAAACAACTTTGTCAACTAAGTACAGTACTTAGTACAAATACTTCGGCTTTTAGACTCAGAATCTCCAGTTATTTATTCGGTTTCTTCCATCATTCCTTTTTCCCTACTCCTTTTAGTGCGGTTGTTATATGTTTGTTAAGTGGTTATATTATTAAGTCCACATTGCTCCCAGCACCCCCAACCTAGCATATATTTTTAAAATTTGTATGTGTTTATGTTTACTCTGTGACATAGGTTCTGTAGCATTTGAAAAATAATACATTGTGTGATATGAGAACATCATACAGAGTAACTTCACTGCCCAAAATAATTCTGTTTCATCTAATTAAACTTCATTTTTGCTAAGCCCCTAAACTCCACAGATATTTCAACATCAATTATGATTTCATGTAATTCAAACTTACCTTACTGGAATAAATACCCTTTATATTTATATTAGTTTTATTTTTTTGATATGCCTTGATATATATTCTTGAGGATTTTCTCACCTTTATTCATGAGGTATAATGATAATTTTGCTTTCTTGAAATCTCTTGGTCTGGTTTTGATATATGTGTAAACTGACCCATAAAATGCACTGAAAGGTGATCTAGTCTCTCCATTTATGTATTTTTTCTCTTGGAACAAAAGTAAAGGGATTTTTAAAATAATTCATTAAAAAATTGAAAATATTCATCAATGAAATAATCTTTACCTGGCCAATAATTAATGCAAAAAAGAATCATGTGAACTCAGCAGAATATTCTTCCTGTAGACAGCCCTCCCTCCCTCCCTCCCTCCCTTTGTCTCTGCCTCTGCCTCTACCTCTGTCTCTCCCTCTCTCCATAACTCTACCTTTCAAATAATTACGGAAATCTTTTTTTTTCATTTGACAGGCAGAGTTAGACAGTGAGAGAGAGACAGAGAGAAAGGTCTTCCTTTCATTGGTTCACTCCCCAAATGGCTGCCATGGCTGGTGCGCTGCACCAAACTGAAGCCAACAGCCAGGTACTTCCTCCTGGTCTCCCATGCGGGTGCAGGGGCCCAAGAACCATCCTCCACTGCCCTCCAGAACCACAGTAGAGAGCTGGACTGGAAGAGGAGCAACCAGGACTAGAACCCGGCCCCCATATGGGATGCTGGCACTGCAGGCGGAGGATTTACCAAGTGAGCCATGGTGCCAGCCCCTAGGCAAATCTTTAAAAAAAAAAACTTTGTTACTTTAGAATTGTATTTGAAGGTGTCTTAGAGCAAATGCTGTTTATATCCCTAACAGTAAGACAAATTCTCAACATATAACTTTTTTTCTGAGTCTTTAGGAAGCACCCAAGCTGTTTCAAACTTTTAGTGAACTCTTCATCATTTTGATGTTCATTGTCAATGTATTTATATTTTCTTAAGGACTTGTTTATTTGTTTCATTAGGAGAGAGGGAGAGAGGGAGGGAAAGAAAAGGAGAAAGTGAAAGGAGGGAGAGCGGAAGGCAGAGGAGAAGGAGAAAGAGCAAGAGAGCAAGAGCGAGAGCAAGAGAGAGAGAGAGATCTTATTCATCACTGGTTCACTCCCCACAATAGGCAGAGCTGGGCCATGTTAAATCGTGGAACCTGGAACTTCATCTAGATTCTCCACATGAGTTGCAGAAGTTTACGTACTTAATCTGTCTTCCACAGCTTTCCCAGTTATATTATCAGGGAGCTGGATTGTTAAGTAGAGCATGGGGACTCAAACAAGCACTCTAAGCATCCCAAACAGTGGTCTCACTCACTGTACCACAATGCTGGCACATCAATGGATTTCTTGATATATACTTTATAACATTATCCTGCTATATATAAAATATGAATATAAAGTAGTCCACTAAGAAATCTAATATCTCTCATAGGTATATAGAAGGCAAATGGAATTTATCAACTTACATGAAACTATATTCAAGTTTATTTCCTGAGTAACAAACCAGAATACAGCAGGTGATCCACCATTGGGTGGTTTTACACTAAGAAATACCTCAATACAGAGAAAACTAGTGTATTCCATTAGGGCTAGACTGCATATTTTCACATCTTTGGAGAATAAGCTATTATATTTGATTTTATAAAAACAGAATTAACCAAATTCAGTCATAAAGTAAGTGTCCTTAAATGCATAAGTGTGGGCTTTGTCAACAACAACCACCTTCCATTAACAATTTCTAATAGTATTATTATCATGAAAACTTGCAAAGAGTTTCTCAGTTCAAAAAATAATTTCAAAGAAAGAAGTATAGGGCACTCTCAAGAAACATGGCATAGCCAGGCTTCAGACTAACACTGATGACAATAATGTAAGGGTTGTAAGAGCACTATGAGTTAGTGACTCTGCAGCATTTGATCTGAATGGGAAAAGTTTTGGGAATACTTCTGTTAGTGTATTTGGCTTTTTTAAATCTCTTGTAACCAGAAAAAATAATCTAGGACTAATTCACATTTATATAAGTTGGATGATTTTTTCAGTAATTATAAGGTAAAACTTCTAAAGTGACAAGAATGATGTATGTATTCATTTGTCAACTCTTTTATTCTTCCATTGTGATCTACTACTATGTTCTATAGTAACAATTCATCCCATAATTGATGCAAGGGATATATTGTTCAATTATTGTCAGTGTTAGGAAATGTTGAATTGTTGGTCATTATGCATCTGATGCTAGTTTACAGGCTTTATGTATTAGTTAATTCAAACCTCACAACATCTCAGAGGCAGGGAAGAGGACCACTCCCATGGTCAGTTTTTTTTTTATAGAAAGCTTTTATTTAATAAATATAAATTTCATAAGTACAGCTTTTGGATTACAGTGGTTCTTCTCCCCATACCCGCCCTCCCATGCCCAAACCATCCCAGCTCCTACTCCCTCTCCCATTCTTCATTAAGATTCATTTTTAATTATCTTTATATAAAGAATATCAACTCTATACTTAGTAAAGATTTCAACAGTTTGAACCTACACAGACACACAAAGTATAAAGTACTGTTTGAAGACTAGTTTTACCGTTCATTCTCATAGTACAACACATTAAGAATAGAGGTCCTACATGGGGAGCAAGTGCACAGTGACTCCTGTTGTTGATTTAACAATTGACACTCTTGTTTATGGTGTCAGTGATCACCCAAGGCACTTGTCATGAGCTTCCAAGGCTATGGAAGCCTCTTGAGCCCACAAACTCCGACATTATTTAGACAGGGCCATAATCAAAGTAGAAGTTCTCACCTCCTTTCAGAGAAAGATACCTCCTTCTTTGATGGCCCCTTCTTTCCACTGGGATGTCACAGAGATCTTTCATTTAGGTCATTTTTTGCAATAGTATCTTAGCTTTCCATTCCTGAAATGCTCTCATGGGCTTTTTAGCCATATCCATGGTCAGTTTTGAATCTGAGTTTAAGCTCTGTAAGAAATGAGTAGGAACCTTGATCCTGGCTCTAACTCTAGAGTCCTTGCTTACATCAACTGTGTTAGAATATCTTTTTGCTAACATGGAAAATGCTTTGAGTCTAGTTTCAGAAATCTTGCCTACCAAATTGCTGTATTTAAACTGACCTTCTGGGCTATTGAGTTAAGCTCCAAGTGTCTTATGTTAATTGTATTAAGAGATTATACTAGTTTACATTCCCACCAACCGTGCCTTCTCCCCACATCCTGTCCAGTATTCATTGTTTTTGATTTTTGGATGATAACTATTCTAACTGGAGTGAGGCAAAGCCTCACTGTTTTTTTATTTATATTTTCCTGATTGTTAGTTATCCTGAGCATTTTTTCATGTGTCTGCAGGTTATTTGGATTTCATCCTCTTAAAAATGTCTTTTCAAGTCCTTTGCCCATTTCTTTGCTGTATTGTTTGTTTTGTTATTTAACGAAAAAGATAGACATAAAGACAGACACACCCATAGCCTGTCTCTTTCCTTATGATGCCCTGTGCCACCACAGAAACTCAGTAAGGATGCTACCACCAGAGACTGAACCAGTGGAGTCAACCCAGTCCGGAACTGTGAAACCTGTGAAACTCCAGAACCCTGAACCACAACAAAACTTTCAGGTACTTTGTCATAGTCAAAAATTTCCAAATAATACACTTTATAGTGATAAAATTATTCTCCTTCAGGTTTAGAATATTGCATTCAGTTGATTTTATAGTTAGGTCAAAAGGCCCTGTGGAAGTTACTTTTTGTTTACTTTAAGGCAAATGGGAAGGTTTTTACTCAACTTTATAGAAGAATACATCTTTCTCTTATTGATGTTTCTTATAAATGATATGTATTTCTACATGAGTCTGTTTATGTGTTTTCTTCTTATTTTTCAGTGGTTCAGTTCTCTTTGAGCAAATGCAACACTATCAAGAAGAGATTTAATTTACCATAAATATTTTCCACCTACAATATTTGCTCTTATCCATTTTGTAATGGAAAAAGCAAATAGTAAAATTTTTAATGACTGGGGCCAGTGCTGTAGTATAGCAGATAAAGCTGCCACCTACCATGCCAATATCCCATATGGGTGCCAATTGGAGTCCTGGCTACTCCACTTCCTATTGAGCTCTCTGCTATGGCCTGGGGAAGCAGTAGAAGATGACTCAAGTCCTTGGGCCCCTGCACCCACGTGGGAGACCTGGAAGAAACTCCAGGCTCCTGGCTTTGTATCAACCCAGCAACCATTTGGGAAGTGAACCAGCAGATGAAAGTCTCTCTCTCTCTCTCTCTCTCTCTCTCTGCCTTTCAAATAAATAATAAATAACTTAAAATAGAACATGTTAGTGCTTTGGACATATATGAGTATTTTCAGCAGGACTTTTAATACATAAGCATGTTTAGAAATTTAACACTGCTTACAAATTCTGTCTCTAATATATTTTTGAATCAATCTTATGCAATCCTGCAAACACAACTTCTGGAATTATATTTTAGTATATTATTTAAAACTTTTATTCAATGTTGTGTCTCTTCATTTCCTTTCCTGCTTTCTTCTTCCATAGGGGCCAGCGTGGTGGTGTAGCAGGTAAAGCTGCTGCCTGCCGTGCTGGAATCCCATATGGGCGCTTGTTTGAAGCCCGGCCTCTCCACTTTTGATCCAGCTCTCTGCTGTGGCCTGGGAAAGCAGTAAAAGATGGCCCAAGTCCTTGGGCTCCTGCACCCATGTGGGAGACCTGGAAGAAACTCCTAGCTCCTGGCTTCAGATTAGTGCAGCTCTGGCCATTGCAGACATCTGAGGTATGAACCAGTGGATGAAAGACCTCTCTCTGTCTCTGCCTAACTCTGCCTTTCAAATAAATAAATCTTTAAAAATATTTTATTTATTTGAAAAGCAGAGTTATAAAGAGATAGAGCAAGATATAGAGAGATTATCTACCCATTGATTCATTCCCCAAATGGCTACGATGACTGAGGCTGGACTAGGCTGAATCCAGGAGCAAGAAGTTTTTTCCAGTTCTTGCATGTGGGTCCAGGGGCCCAAGCACTTAGGCCATCTTTTCTGAGGCATCTTAGTGAGGAGCTGTAGAGGAAATGAAGCAGCTGAGTCTCCAACCAGTGCCCATATGTGATGTGGTGTCTCAGGCAGCATCTACCAGCTACACCACAATCTTATTCCCTCTCTTCCTTTTTTATCTTCCCTATCACACTCCCCATTACCCGGTCTCCAGTTTTAAGTTTCAATAGCCACCTCTTCCAAGAAGGTTGCCTAAGAGTCACTTAGCCTAGAAAGCCCAATTTCCAAACCCCCTCTTCAGTGATTCCACTAAAGAATTATTAGAAGTCATGACTTTTAGACATTAGAAATCAAGAGGGAGAAATGACAATGACATGGGATATAAACTACTTTTCTGTTTTTTCAGGAGACTTTTGTCTTGGTACAGGATTTTATTTTTCAAGTTTTGAAAAGAAAATTATACCTATAAGCTTTTGAGAATACTCTGAAAATTGATTTGCCTCATTCTGCATACACTTCATGAATTCTCTGGACTCATGTATTCTGTTGACATTTACATCATGGAATTATGCTATTCATTACCAGGTCCCAAAAGTCACAGAATGAGTAACATCAATTCAGCTGTGTTCCCAACAAAACAAGTTTATAAAAGTGACATTTTGGTGCTGGCACTGTGGCATAGCGGGTAAATATGACTCCTGCAGTGCAGGCATCACATATGGGCACTGGTTTGAGCCTCAGATGCTCTATTTCTCTCTCTCTTTTTTTTATTTATTTTTTTGAGAGGCAGAGTGGACAGTGAAAGAGAGAGACAGAGAGAAAGGTCTTCCTTTGCTGTTGGTTCACCCTCCAATGGCCGCCACGGCCAGCACGCTGCAGCCGGTGCACCACGCTGATCCGATGGCAGGAGCCAGGTACTTCTCCTTGTCTCCCATGGGGTGCAGGGCCCAAACACTTGGGCCATCCTCCACTGCACTCCCGGGCCACAGCAGAGAGCTGGCCTGGAAGAGGGGCAACCAGGACAGAATCCGGCGCCCCGACCGGGACTAGAACCCGGTGTGCCAGTGCCGCAAGGTGGAGGATTAGCCCAGTGAGCCGCGGCGCCGGCCCATATACTCTATTTCTGAGCCATTTCCCTGCCAATGTGCCTTGGAAAGCAGCGGAAGATGGCCCAAGTGCTTGGGCCCATGTGGGAGACCCAGAAGCAGCTCTTTGATTCTGACTTTGTATCAGCCCAGCTCCAGCCATTGCAGCCATTTGGGGAGTAAACCAAATGGCTCTTTCTCTGTATCTCTGCCTTTCAAATAAGTAAATAAATCTTTTTAAAAAAATGACTTTTCTCAGAACTCCAAGAGAGACAATGAGCCCTAAGTGGTCAGATTTAAGAGAGGGCAGGCAAGAGCCACAAATTTGTAATAATAGGAAGTAATACTCAATGAGAACACATTGCTGAACTCTGAATCCAAATAATTACTCTGAATTAACAGAAGACAGGGTTCCCCATAATCTATAACCTGTAACCAGATCCCAAAGAAGCTCACCTGGCCACCAGAATTCTCAAGAACTTTCCATTTTAACAGGCCAAATTCAGACCACACCATGAGGCAAGGACTCACCCACTTGTCTTCAGACTAGCTTGATCAAAGTACAGAGTACAGGGAATGAATGTTTTATGTATTAGAGATCAGGATTGCTATTAAGTTAATTGAGCCTTCCTAAAGTCTGAAACATTAAGTAAAATATAGCAATATCATAAATCACAAATTACATGGATTTCTTCTTAATTCAGTATATTTTTCAGGGAACTTCTCTAGAAGCCCATTGCTTTTTCTAAGTACTCAGAAGTAGAGTTTATCAGTGTATAAGGTGATAAGATTAGAACTTTTTTTTTATTTGACAGGTAGAGTTATAGACAGTGAAAGAGAGAGAGAGAGACAGAGAGAAAGGTCTTTCTTCCACTGGTTCACTCCCCAAATGGCCACTACGGCCAGCGCTGTGCCAATCTGAAGCCAGGAGCCAGGTGCTTCTCCTGGTCTCCCATGCGGTTGCAGGGGCCCAAGCTCTTGGGCCATCCTCCAATGCCCTCCAGGGCCACAGCAGAGAGCTGGACTGGAAGATCATCAACCGGGACTAGAACTTGGTGTCCATATGGGATGCCAGTTCTGCAGAATGAGGATTAACCAAGTGAGCCATGGCGCCGGCCCAGGGAGCAACATTTTATAAAAGCCATAATGCATCTACATATGCAATTACTTTTCATAAATTACTTTGTAGGATCATTGTTCATGTGATTATAAAAAACAATATATATATGTGTGTGTGTGTATATATGTATATATATGTGTGTGTGTGTGTGTATATATATATATGTGTGTGTGTATATATATATATATATATATATGGAGAGAGAGAGAGAAATTATTCTGGATAGAAGAGTTAGATTTAAAATGAAATTTACAGATAGCAGTGCTCAAAATTCCAAGATTAGAGCAAGATGCAAGTTTTTCTATGTCTTTAGAAGCTGCCACTCCAGTGCAAACTTACCCTTAATTCTTTGGCATTTCTATCTTCATTCTCTATGAATTTTTCTGAATAGTTTATAAAGGTACCTCTCCACATGGATTGTTCTATGGTTATTTCTAGTTCACACTTGCCCTCATCATTTTCTTATGCTGGGGCCTTATGAACTTCTTTATTTTATTTCATTTATTTTTAAGGAATTTAGCAATACATTTCATTCTTAGGGTTATAGAAAATGCATGATAATCACTACAACACAATTCTTCTGCTAATGTGATATTAATACAAAGAGAACAAATTCTCAATTCTGAGAATAGTAATTCTTCCCTTCCTTCCACTTCTTTCCTTCCTTGCTTCCCTTCTTTCTTTCCTTATTTCTCTTCCCTTCCTTCCTTTTTTATTATTTTCTTTTTTCTTCTCTTTCTTATATTTAAGATAACATCCTTTTAACTTACATTGTAGTGAAAGACCCAATGCTCCACTAAATAAAATGGTCAATATGTAAAAAGTAAGCAGATCATAGATCAGTGGAAATATAGTCAAGGGCTATAAACAATAACCAAATGAAAAAATATTCATTTCTCTTACATACAGTAAATTTTAAGATAATCACAGGTAATTACAACTATAGTAGCATATCATTCATTACCATCGGTTTGACAAAGATATAAAACAAAGTTTGACAAAACTATATTTGCAGGCCGGCGCCACAGCTCACTAGGCTAATCCTCCGCCTGTGGCGCTGGCACTCTGGGTTCTAGTCCCAGTTTGGGCGCTGGTTCTGTTCTGTCCCAGTTGCCCCTCTTCCAGTCCAGCTGTCTGCTGTGGCCCAGAAAGGCAGTGGAGGATAGCCCAAGTGCTTGGGCTCCTGCACCCACATGGGAGACCAGGAGGAAACACCTGGCTCCTGGCTTGGGATCGGCGCAGTGCCAGCCGTAATGGCCATTTGGAGGGTGAACCAACGGAAGGAAGATGTCGCTCCCCCATTCGCGGAGGAACGACACCAGACCCTGCGCTGTTCTCCTGTCTGCTCGGCCCTTCCCGGGTTTGCTGCTGGTCCTTCCCTGGTTGGCTGGCAACCCCTCCACCTCCGTGGAGGGGCGGTTCCCCCTGCCACTTTACCCACTTCCGCGGGGGAGCGGCACACCACCAGCTGGCTCTCTTGGGGGCTGCTCAGATGTTATCCGGATGTTCCTGGTGCATGTTGTCTCTCTCCTCCTTTATAGTCCTCTTCCACCAATCCCAACTCTGCTACCCACACGCCGAGCACGCTGCTCTCCTCCAATCAGGAGCAGCTCCTGCAGTTTATTGGTCGAACTGGAGGCATCTGCGTAGAAGCTGTTTACTCCTCTCCCAGCGCCATATTGTGGGAGAGCAGATGCATAGAATAAGTCTTAATTCCAGTAACTTAGTCTAGTCTGAGTTGCTCCCCACAATTCCCCCTTTCTTTTTATTCTTTGGCGTTGATACGCGCCTGTCTTCGGTGCCCCGCGGCGCACACTCTGCTCTGCTTGCTAGAGTTGCCCACAGGTGCTTATAATCCCTACCAATCAGGCAAACCGAATCCGGGTCCTCTCTTCGCCATGTTGTGAGGAGGATTTTAGGCACTGATGCGTGCCTGTGTTCGGTGACCTGCGGCTCATACTCTGCTAGAGCTGCCTGCTGGTGCTTATCGCCTAATCAGGCAGACTGAATCCAAGCTCTCTCATTGCCATGTTGTGGGGAGGCCTTATTTTTCTCTATTTCTCTATCTCCGGGCATTCCTATATCTCTTATTTTACTTCTATCTGCCAGCATTCCTGTTTCTCTCATTTTACTTCTATACTTCTGTTTCTCTTATCCCCGCGGCTTCCCAGCGCCCGCCCCGAGGCGGCTTCTCAGCGCCTCACCCCGCGGCGGCTTCCCTGCTCTGTGCGGCTTCAGCCCATGCTTCTCTCATCTGCGCAGCTTCCCGGCTTTGCACGTGCTCCGTGGTCTCCGCGCCCTTCGCACCCGCACCACGGCCTCAGCACCAGCCCCGCGCTCTCCTATCTACTCGCACCCCGTGCGCTCTCTCCGCTTGTGCCCAGCGTGCTTTCTCTGCGCTCGGCGGCTTCCGCGAATCACGGCCTAGCTCACGTTTCCGCTACAGGTCTTCAGTCTAAGTTCCCCGGGCTAACCTGACGAATTCCAACCTAGCTTACGTCTCTGCTTTTCAGTTTGGCTTCCCGTCTTTTGCTCCCCAGGCTTCTTCCCGCTTCTTCCCTAGTCTCTCTCCGATATTTTCCCGTTTACTCATCTCCCAGCGCCATATTGTGGGAGAGCAGATGCATAGAATAAGTCTTAATTCCAGTAACTTAGTCTAGTCCAAGTTGCTCCCCACAGGAAGACCTTTCTCTTTGTCTCTCTCTCACTAACTCTGCCTGTCAAAAAAAAAAAAAGAAAAAAAAAAAAAGAAAGAAAAGAAAACTCTATTTGCAACAGTACTGATACACACAGGCATTTCTTTGTCTTTTGCTATTTTTTTTCTTTTTTTAGTTTTAGCTCCCACATGTAAAGGGGAATATGTGGTGGTTGTCTTTCTGTGTTTGGTTTATTTCAGTCAACATTATGTATTCCAGTTGCATCCATTTTGATACAAATGGTAGAAATTCATTCTTTCTGTAGCTGGATAATATTCCATTGTGTGTGTGTGTGTGTGTGTGTGTGTGTGTGACTTGTTTCATCAGTATTTTATAATTTTCATTGTATAAATCTTTCACTTACTTGTTTAAGTTTACTCTTAAATATATATTTTTTGCGGCTATTGTGAATGAAATTTCTTTCTTGATTTCTCTTTTGGTGAGTTAATCATTATCATATTAAAAAGTTCCTGTTTTATATGTTTGTTTTGTAATCTGCAACTTTACTGAATTGGTTTATCAATCCTAACAGCATTTTGTGAGGTGTTTAGGTCTTTGCATGTGCTTCATTATGTCATCTGCAACCATGGATAATTTTATTTCTTCCTTTCCAATTTTGATACCATTTATTTCTTTCTGCTCTATATAATTGCTCTTGCTAATACTTCTAGCACTATATTGAATAAGAATGGTGGAGTTTTGCTTATTTTTCTCTGTATCAGGGCAAATGCTTTTGACCCGTCTAGTATATTGGCTGTTGGTTTGTCATATATAGCCTTTCTAATTTTGAAGTATATACCTTCTATATCTAATTTGAGAAGGGGTTTAATCATGAAGGGGTATTGAATCTTTTTTAGTGTATTATTAGGTGTATATAAGCTTCTACAATACATAAAAAAAACTAATATATGGTGATAGAAGTCAGAAAATGATTGCTTCTGAAATGGAAGAAAACAAAATGGATTTATTTGATAAAAATATTCTATATTTTCAGAGTTTTAGCAGAAGTGTGGGTAAATTTTTCTCATGAGTTTTCTTTTTTGTTTTTAAATTAATATCTTAAGGTATACAACTTTCATGTATTTCATATATACAGGTATAGGAACATAGTCATATTTCCCACTCTGTGGTTCCTCCCACACTCCCACATTTCCTCCTCCCTCTCCTATTCCCACATTTAATTTTTACAAAGTCTATTTTCCATTTACTTTATACTCATGATATTAACCCCACACAAAGTAAAGAGCTCCACAGATAAAATGAAGAAAAACACGCTATACCTTAAAAGTTGAGACAAGAGCTATAAATAATCATCAAATCTCAAAATGTCAATTTTACTGCAATACATTATGTTTTAGGTGTTCTATTAGTTACCTCAGATCAAGGAAATCATATGGTATCTGTCTTTTTGGGACCAGCTTATTGCAGTAAGTACAATGGTTTTCAGTTGCATCCATTGTGTTGCAAAAGACAATGTTTCATTTTTTATAACTTAGTAGTAGTGTATATTTGCCATTATTTGTTTATTCAGTCATCAGTTGATGGACATTTGGATTGATTCCATATCTGAGCTATAGCGAATTGAACTGGCGATGAGCATGGGGGTACATATAACTATTTCATATGCTGATTTCCTTTTGTTTGTGTAAACTCCCAGGATTGGGATTAGTGGGCTATATAGTAGATATATTTTCAGGTTTCTGAGATATATCTATACTGTATATATATATATATATATATATATACACACTCACAAAGGCTGCACCAGTTTAGTTTCCACCAACAGTAGATTAGGGTAGATTTTTCCACACATCCTCACTGGCATTTGTTGTAGATTTCTGTATACAGCCATTCTAACTGAGGTGAGATGAAACCTCATTGTGGTTTTGATTTGCATTTCCCTGACAGCTAGTGATCCTGAACATTTTTTCATGTGTCTCTTGGCTATTTGGATTTCCTCTTTTGAAAAATGCCTATTCAAGTCCTATGCCCATTTCTTAACTGTATTACTTATTCTGATGTTGATGAATTTCATGAGCTCTTATAGATTTTGAATATTAATCCTTTATCAATTGCATACTTTGCAAATATTTTCTCCCATTCTGTCGATTGCCTCTTCATTTTGCTGAGTGTTTCTTTTGCAGAGCAGAAGTTTCTCAACTTGATGTGACCTCATTTCTCAATTGCCTGTGCTTCTCGGGTATTTTTCAAGTAGTCTTTGCCAGTGCCAATATCTTGTACAGTTTTCCGGTAATTTGATGGTATCAGATCATAAATTTAGGCCCTTTTTATATTTTGAGTGGATTTTTTGTATAAGGTGTAAGATAGGGGTCTTGTTTCATACTTCTGCACACAGAGATTCAGTTTTTCCAGCACCATTTGTTGAACTAACAGATTGTCTTTGTTCCAGGGATTGATTTTTAGCTCATTTATTGAAGATAAGTTTGTTGTAGATGTGTGGATTACTTTCTGGAGTTTCTATTCTGTTCCATTGACAGCACCAGGCTGTTTTGATTATAACTGCCCCATAGTATGTCTTGAAATCTGACATTTTCATGCCTTTGGTTTTGTTTTCATTGTTTAAGATTGCTTTAGCTATTTGAGACCTCTTGTGTTTCCTTATAAATTTTAGCATTGTTTTTTCTAGATTTGAGAAGAATGTCATAGGTATTTTGATTGGGATCACATTAAATCTATAAATTGCTTTTGATAGTATGTACATTTTGATGATATTAATTATTCCAATGCATGGACGTGAAAGATTTTTCCACTTTTTGTGTATATTTTTCTTTCTTTCTTTAATGTTTTGTAATTTTCATCATAGAGATCTTTGATTTCCTTGGTTAAATTTATTCTAAGGTATGCAATTTTTATAGCTCTTGTGAATGGGATTTATCTTAGAACTCCTTTCTCAGCTGCAACATTGTCTGTGTATACAAAGCATATTGATTTTGGTATGTTAATTTTATATCCTGCCACTTTACAAAACTTTTTTTTGAGTTCTAATAATCTTAATGGAGTCTTTAGTTCCTTTTATCTAGAATCATGACATCTGCAAATAGGGATAGTTTGACTTCCTCCTTTCCAATTTATATTGCTTTGATTTCTTTTTCTTGCCTAATAGCTCTGACTAAAATTTCCAGGACTATATTGAATATCAAGGGTGAGAGTGCGAATATTTGTCTGGTTCCAATCTTAGTGGGAATGTTTCTAGAATTTCCCCATTAAAAAGGTGTTGGCTGTGGGTTTGTCATAAATTGCTGTGAATGTGTTGAGAAATGTTCCTTCGCTACCCAATTTGCTTAAGATTTGCATCATGAAAGCATGTTGCATTTTATCAAATACTTTCTCTACATATGTTGAGATAATCATATGGAATCTGTTCTTCAGTTTGTTAATGTGATATATTTATTGATTTGCAAATGTTCAATCATCACTGTATACCAGGGATAGATTCCACATGGTCTGGTTGAATGATCTTTTTAATATTATGTTGGATTTGCTTAGCTAGTATTATGTTAATGATTTTTGCATCTATGTTAATCAAAGATATTGGTCTATAGTTCTCTTTCTCTGTTGTTTCCTTTTCTGGTTTAGGAATTAGGATGATGCCAGCTTCATAGAAGGAGTTTGAGAGGATCCCCTTCCTTTTTGTTCTTTTAAGTAGCTTGAGAAGAATTGGAATTAGTTCTTCTTTAAATGTCTGGTTTCAGCAGTGAAGCCATCTGGTCCTGGGCTTTTCTTTGTTGCAAAGGTCTTTCTTACTGAATCAGTCTTCATCTTATTTATTGGTCTGTTTAGGTTTTCTATGCCTTCATGACTCAATTTTGGTAGATTGTGTCCAAGGATCTATCCATTTCTTCTAGAATTTCCAATGTGTTGGCATATATCTCTTAGTAGTAATTCCTAGTGATTCTTTTTATTTCTGTGGTACCTGTTGTCACATTTCCTTTTTCATCTCTGATTTTATTGATTTTGTTCTTCTCTTTTTTTGGTTAGTTGGGAAACTGGTATATCAATTTTGTTTATTTTTTCAAAAAAAAAGCTCCTCATTTCACTGATCTTTTATATTTTCAATATTTTTTTCTCTAATTTTAATTATTTTTTCTTCCTACCACTTTTGAGTTTGGTTTGTTGTTTTTTTCCCTAGGTCCTTGAGATGCATTTATTTGATGTCTTTCCTATTTCTTGATGTAGGCACAAATTGCTATAAATTTTCCTCTTAACACTGCTTTTGCTATGTCCCATAAGATTTGGTATGTTGTATTGTTGTCTTCATTCATTTCCAGAAGTTTTTTTGACTTCTCTTTTGATTTCTTCTAAGAGGCACTGTCCATTCAGGAACATGTTGTTCATTCTTCAAGTTTATGTGCTCTAGAGATTCCTGAGTTGTTAAATTGTTAAATTCCAGCTTCATTTCATTGTGGTCAGAAAAGATACACAGTAAGACTTTCATGTTTTTGAATTTACTGAGACTTGCTTTATGGACTAGCATATGGTCTATCCTAAAGAAATTTCTATATACTTATTTTTTTAAAGATTTATTTATTTGAAAGTCAGAGTTACACAGAGAGAAGGAGAGGCAGAGAGAGAGAGAGTGAGAGAGAGAGAGAGAGAGGGAGAGAGAGAGAGAGAGGAGTTCCACTTACTTGCTGGTTTACTCTCCAATTGACGGCAATGGCCGGAGCTGAACCGATCCAAAGCCAGGAGCCAGGAGCTTCTTCCAGATCTCCCATGGGTGTAGGGGCCCAAGGACCTGGGCCATCTTCCACTGTTTTCCCAGGCCATAGCAGAGAGCTGGATCGGAAGTGGAGAGGCCAGGACTCGAACTGGCGCCCATATGGGATCTTGGCACTGCAGACAGCAGATTTACCCACTATGCTACAGCACTGGCCCCATTTTTTTTTTTTGACAGGCAGAGTGGACAGTGAGAGAGAGACAGAGAGAAAGGTCTTCCTTTGCCGTTGGTTCACCCTCCAATGGCCGCCGCGGCCGGCGCGCTGCGGCCGGCGCACCGCGCTGATCCGATGGCAGGAGCCAGGAGCCAGGTGCTTCTCCTGGTCTCCCATGGGGTGCAGGGCCCAAGCACCTGGGCCATCCTCCACTGCACTCCCTGGCCACAGCAGAGAGCTGGCCTGGAAGAGGGGGGCCCCATATTTTTAAAAGGAAAATGATACACTGTATTCCAATACGTATCCATTTCATTTAAAAGATTAGGGCATGGGCCCTGCATTGTAGTGTATCAAGTTAAGTTGCTACCTGTAACTGAGAAATCCTCTATGAGCACTGATTCATGTCCCAGCTGTTATACATTCCATCCTGCAAATGTGCAGTGAAGCAGATAATGGTCCAAGGACTTGGGCTCCTGCCGTCCATGTGGGAGACCCAGAAGAAGCTCCTGACTCTATGTCAAGGATGACTAGCTCCTGCTTCTTTATTGAAGCTGACTCACAATGGATTCAGAGACAACATAAAACTCCAGCAGCCCACAAATAACTTTAATAGCCCTAATAGCTGTATGGAAGGTAGATAGAATTATTTGATTTATGTGGAAAAATAATATAAGAAAAAAATAGATTGTTTTTTAAAAGTAGGGCATTATTCTCAGCTTTCTCGTAGGCAGAAGTTGCACAAATATGTCTACTTCTTCAGCAAACATTTTAAATATATATATATATACTTATATATATATATATACATATATATGTATATATTTGAGAAGTAGAGAGAGAGAATAAAAAACAGAACTTCCAACCACTGGTTCACTCCTCATATGCCTATAACAGCCCAGCCTTCCAAAAATATCAATGTAGATATCCCACATGAATGTGATTCACATACAGTGCATTCCAGTTACTTCACTCTTGCCTAGATGATCTACATTAGCAGGAAGCTAAGTCAGGAGCCAGATCTGGATATGAAACCCAGGTATTGCAATGCGGGATGTGGTGATTAAATCATTAGGCTAAGCATCCTCATCAACATGGCAGTTTAATCACATTCATTTGTCATTTTTTAATTTATTGAATCATCTATGTCAAATGTATTATCATATGAAATTATGGATATTCATTTTACACTATACTTAACGCTAAATTTGTTTTTGTTGCCCAAATGCTTCCTATAGAACCCCTGGAAGTTCTTTCAGTAGGTTCATGTACCATTTTCAAGTACCTACATCATTGCAATTTGATTTATATGGCATGGATTGTTGATTGTAAATGTATACTGTTTTCAGAACTGGTAATCAATAGCCACTTGTAAAAAGACTTTACCTACTAAAGGGCTTTGCTTATGTATACATCCTTTGTATTTTAAAACTTAAAATCACCACTTAGATGTGGTCTTCAGTAGTTCATTGAAAATGCATATTACAGGGGCCAGTGCTGTGGCACAGTGGGTTAACACCCTGGCCTGAAGCACCAGCATCCCATATGGCCAGAGGTTTGGGACCCAGCTGCTCCACTTCTGATCCAGCTCTCTGCTATGGCCTGGGAAAGCAGTGGAAGATGGTCCAAGTCCTTGGGTCCCTGTGCCCACACTGGGGACCCAGTGGTAGCTCCTGGCTCCTGGCTTCAGATTGGCACAGCTCCAGCCATTTCAGCTGATTGGAGAGTGAACCATCAGATGGAGGACCTCTCTCTCTCCCTCTCTCTCTCTGCCTCTCCTCCCTCTGTATAACTCTGACTTTCAAATGAATAAATGAATCTTTTAAAAAAAGAAAATGCATATTACAGAAAATCTGCATATCAAGACATTTTTGTACCAAAATGAACTTATGTTTCAATTTCATTTTTACAGGCTTTTTGAAATACCCTCATATGTTCTAAATTATGTGGGTCAGTCCAATTCTCTCCGCAGTAACTCAGTAAAGCTATTTCATTTATTTGTTAAATAATTATATTATTTTATCTGCATTGCCCTTTGAATCTCCCAAATTACTAAATACTTTTTAAAATCTCCTTACATTTGGCTGATCAACATAACCACTAAATATCATAGGGAATAGATACACTGACATGACACACTATTATCTATTTATTTCATCTAATTAATGTTTCTCTCTCCAAAACTCAGTTACTACTAATATTATCTTTTTTGGTAATTTCACTTTTTCCAAACTTACGTTTTGGGGATAAGTACTCTTAGGGTGTAAGGTAGCTGTTATATGTTGCTAATATATTTTGATATCTCCCTTTCAGTATTTTTCCTCTATTTAAGAGACGTATTTGTCTGTAATTTTCTTTCTTGTAATTTCTGTGTCTGTTTATGGTTTCAGAGTAATCAGGCTCATATATTGCATTGGGAAGTGGTCTCTTCTAATCTGTTATTATTTTTTTCTTTAAAAAGGAGTTACTGAAGTTCTGTTATTAATTCATTTTAGGTTTAATTTACCAGTGAAATCACCTAAACCTGGGAGGGAATTGAGTCCTCACAACAGTTCTATGAGCTCATAAAATGATTTCTTCTTGTCATGAACCATCACCAAAGACCTTAGATATGGCCATTTATCCAAGAAGCTGTGAGTAGCGTGTGCTTTGTTTTGAGCCACCAAAATCACTGTGAACTTGTTGGATAGTAATAGATAAGTAGTACACTGGCAACAAATGTAATTTGGTGTTTTGATGGGACCCTGGAACAAAAAAAATTATTATTATTGAAAAATCTGGTAAAATAAAAACAAAGTCTGTTCTTTGGTTAGCAGTTTTGTTATCAATATCTGTTTCTCATGTCTCATATGTAGTGTATGGTTAGATAATAGATGAACATTACAGGAATCTGAAGTATATATGAAACTCCTTGTATTATCTTTGTAACTTTCTGTAAATCAAAATTGCTTCAAAAGTAATGTGTTTAAAATAATCATAGTACAAAAAAAAAAACAACTCCTACAGATATAAACACAAAAGCTGGGCTCAAATGCTAAGAGGACATCTTTGAGAAAAAAGGCAAAGCAACTTTCCTTGGATATCCAAACCTGTGTGCACCTGCTTAAAGAAAACACCACCAAATTCCTAGGACCTTTCTCCTCTTTATTCTTCCACAAACATTCCATATTACCCAGTGTCAAGATTGAGTTTCAAAAACTACTTCTTATAAGATAGGTGCCTGCACATCAAATGTCTCAGAAAGTCCTATTTCCAAAACCTCTGGCAATGTTATCTGCAAGATTCCATTAAAAATTTTTTAGAAGGAATTCATTCTGAACATTAGAAATCTGTAGTAAGAAATTTCAGTAATAGGGAACATAAAAAATAATTCAGTATCCAGTAGATGGTTTCTTTACTTCAGGGTGTCCTTTCTGATGTTTTAGAAAGGACAACTGTACCTCAAAACTTTTAAGGTCACCCTGTTTAAATTATGTTGCCTCATTCTGCAAACCCCCTGATAAATTTTTTGCACTCATATATTCTGTTTATATTTATATCTTGAAATTATATTATCCATTACTAGGGCCAAGAGAGTCATAAAATAGGCATCATCAGGTCACCTGTGTTCCCAAAAGTCATCTTTACAAACCTGATAATTTAGATCATTGCCTGCTTATACAGACCAGGACAAAAACCTTTAACAGCATATTTTTTTGAAGATGAAGGCAAGAGAGTGATTCTGAACATATAATATTCAAGTAGAATAATCCTGGTATTAAAAAATAGCAAACAATGTACAACATATTCCAAGCCTCACACAGTAATGCAAGAGAGGGACACAGAGTGGGTGATAGCTGCATATCTGCTAGACAAACAGGGAATCCCCATGGCAGGAGGACTACCTACTCGTCCCCCCATACAGCTCCCTGTTGACAGTCCATACAATTCTGCATTGTGTCCAGGAATCATGCTGAAAGTAATTATAAACCCTGTTCCTGCATGCAGCACTTTCATAGACATTCAAGCAGTCAATGTTCTCATTGTTATGGTCAATGTTCATGTGATTTTTTTTCATCCCACATTTATGTCTTTAGTGGAAAAAAATGAATTCCTATAGCCAAGAGTTCTAGTGTGAGATTGTCAGCTGACTTGGACCACATATATTAACATTTTTTGAGAATTTTAAAATATTGTATTTTACAAACACTTGTTTCATTTTTCTTATTTTTCCCAAAGAAACATTTTATTTAATGAATATACTTTCATATGTACAACGTTAGGAATATAGTTATTCTTCCCACTCTCCAACCCACACTCCTACCTCTACTTCCTACCCCTCTCCCCCTTCTCCTCACACTCCCCTTCCCAGTCCCATTCCACACTGAGATTCATTTTCAATTAATTTTGTATACAGAAGACCAACTCTATATTAAGTAGATTTCAACAGTTTGCGTGCACAGACACACACACACACACACACAAACTGAGAACTAGTTTTATAGTTAATTCTCATAATACAACTCATTGAGGACAGAGGTCCTGCATAGGAAGTAAGTGCACAGTGACTCTTGTTGTTAATTTAACAATTAACACTCTTATGTATGATGTCAGTGACCACCCAAGGCTCTTGATATGAGCTGCTAAGGCTGTGGAAGCCTTTTGAATCCACAAACCCTGTCAGTATTTAGACTAGGCAATAAGCAAAGTGGAAGTTCTCTCCAACCTTAAGAGAATAGTACACCCTTCTTTGGTGGCCACTTCTCTCCACTGGGGTCTCAGTCACAGAGATCCTTCATGTAGAACATTTTTGCCACAGTGTCTTGGCTTTCCATGCCTGAAATGCTCTCATAGGCTCTTCAGCCAGACCAGAATGCCTTAAGGTCTGATTCTGAGGTCAAATTGCTGTTTAAAGTGATTGTCATTCTAGTCTGCTGTGTGTACTTCTTCCCATGTTGGAACATTCTCTCTTTTTTAATTCTATCTATTATTATTACCAGACACTTGATCCTATTTATATGATCATTTTAACACTTAATACTCTCTATACGTTCACTTAAACACTTAATGTGACCACTTTAACACTTAAGATGGCATTCATACCACACAGCTTAATGGGATTTGGGGTCCCATGGCAAGTTTATAAATTGTACCCTTAGAAGTAAGTCTGTAGGAATATATGAAAAACTATACAGCTTTACAGTTAGAAATTCCTCCTCCCTCTCTTATCCCCAATATTTTTTTATTTTTTAACTTTTATTTAATAAATATAAATTTCCAAAGTACAGTTTATGGATTACAATGGCTTCCTCCCCCCCATAATTTCCCTCCCCCCTGCAACCCTCCCCTCTTCTGCTCCCTCTCCCATTCCATTCACATCAAGATTCATTTTCAATTATCTTTATATACAGAAGATCAATTTAGCATATATTAAGTAAAGATTTCAACAGTTTACACCCACACAGAAACACAAAATATAAAATACTGTTTGTTTACTAGTTATAGCATTAATTCACAATGTACAACACATTAAGGACAGAGATCCTACATGAGGAGTAAGTGCACAGTGACTCCTGTTGTTGACTTAACAAATTGACACTCTTGTTTATGGCGTCAGTAATCTCCCTAGGCTCTTGCATTGAGTTGCTAAGGCTATGGAAGCATTTTGAGTTCGCTGATTCCGGTCTTATTTAGACAAGGTCATAGTCAAAGTGGAAGTTCTTTCCTCCCTTCAGAGAAAGATACCTCCTTCTTTGATGGCCTGTTCTTTCCAGTATTCTCCGCAATATTATTTTTAATGCGATCCATCCTCAACTGACTTTGTATGCATATGATTAACTCTATGTTAAGTAAAGAGTTCAACAAATATTATGAAGAAGAAAAAAAAAACTGTTCCTCAATAGTCAAGACAAGGGCTGCTCAAGTCATCCCTTCTTAAAGTGTGAATTTCACTTCTACAGATTTCATTTTAGGTACTCTGTTCTCACAGATCAGAGAGAGCATATAGTATTTCTACCTTTGGGGCTGGCTTATTTCACTGTTGTGAAGGCTCTCCACTGCATTTTTTATCTGCTCCATTGAATTCTTCATTTAATTTTGATTTCTCTTAAAGATCTCAATTTTATGGGAGAAATTTTCTTTCATGTCATGTACAGATTACAGTAGTTCATGCATATGCTTCTGATTATTTCTATGTAATTATGATCCATTTTTTGAATGTCATTTCTGGCATTTCTTCAAACTCATCATCTTCATAATCTAGCAATGAAGTGTTTTGTTTTTTTGTGGGCATCTTGTTATCTTCCTTATT